>NW_028324309.1:2025000-2710000 GCF_058129835.1 Hydra viridissima | reverse complement strand
ACTGTCAAACAAAAAGATTGATGTTTGGGTTTGTTTTAGCACACATAAAGTTAGAAAACTACACTAAGCAAGTGAATTATGGACCAACATGTAAATCAAAACACTGTAGTTAATTAACTAAGGCTTAGTATAGGACTTTTTCCCAATGGTGGCTACTTGTTTTAGCAGGAAAACAATTTGAAGCATACAGCATGGCTTGATAAAAAATCTCTAGAGTCCAAACTGATATACCAGTCTCCACCAGCACAGTATCTGGATTTAAACCCTATAGAAAATCTTTGGTCTATATTGTATAAAAAACTGCAAATGGTAGACCACCAAATGAGGAAAAACTGTCCAAAATATTTCTCAATTTTTTTTTTGTACCCCTGTGTATGTATGTATGTATGTATGTGTGTATGTGTGTATGTGTGTATGTGTGTATGTGTGTGTGTGTGTGTGTGTGTGTGTGTGTGTGTGTATGTGTGTGTGTGTGTGTGTGTGTGTGTGTGTGTGTGTGTGTGTGTGTGTGTGTGTGTGTGTGTGTGTGTGTGTGTGTGTGTGTGTGTGTGTGTGTGTGTGTGCATATACATAAACACTTATAAAAAAAACTACAAACTTTTTGCAGGTAGTTATAAATAGAGCACTTTGTCCCATTGATACCATGGACTTTTGAGAAACAAGGTGGTAAATCTTTTCGATTTAAGTACTTAAAAAAAAAAGTTAAATTATTACTTAAAAAAGAAAGTTAACCCTAAAAAAAATGTAACAACTAAAAATTACTATCCTTAAATTTTTTAAATAATTTAAGAAATATAGTTAAACATAAATCAAAACCTGAAACTTTTCTTCACAAAGTGGAAAAAATTGGTGAGATTTGACAGAGCATTCATCTGATGAAAGTTTTAATACTGACTTAGAAGGCTTGTGAAAGACTTTAAACATGTCTATTAAATGCACAAAAATGTATACAAATCATACTAATAGGCTAAAATATGGTAAAATTATTTATATACAGTATTCATATAAAGGAATAGATACTTAACATGCATAGACAAAAATGGAAAAAAACGAAAGAAAAAAATCTGCTACCTTCATTTTTAGTATCAGAAAAGGCTGCAAAAGGAATCTCTTTTTCTATCTCATAGTTTTTATTATACATAACCACTACCATAATGATGTACATAAATATTGAAATACATATAGCAAAAATTAAACATCTGACTGGTTTAAATCTCATACTTCAATCTAAAATAAAGTAAAACTTGCATGATGCAACTGTGAACTGGGTAATGAGACTTTTTAAAGAAAAAGAGAACATAAAGTGCATTTTTATTGTCGATTTGCTAACGTAAAAACTAAAATATAAACTAGGACCCGGTAGATAACTGAATAGGCGCTTAAGCGTTTCTTTGGACATAAACGATAATTTACATGATGATGAATCTCAGGAGACTTAAAAAATTAACATTTTCTCATGCTTTTTTTTTTTGTGTTTTTTTTTTTTTTTGTTTGTTTGTTTTTTTTTTAATTTGTTCCCACTAAACTTATTCTTGACGCTTCTGCATTCATTCTCTAAAAAAGACAAAACATTACTATTTTGAGGATATTCTCTCGTTAATACCAGTTTTCAATGGCTAAAATTACTATTTGATAAAGTTAGAAATAGGCTCTACTCAAAAAAATTTATTATCTAACTGTTATATTTAATCGAAAAGATAGCATGATTTTTCAAAACACTCTCTAATATGTAAAATAAATAATTGTTGCAAGTCTATTTATTAAAACCATGGCAATAACCATCTTTTAGATCTTAATTACAGAACTCTCGTTTAGCTCCGTTTTTTGGATATTTCTTAGAGAATTGTCGAGCTAGCACGGAAAGAATTTTTTTTGAAAAAGAGATTATGTTATTAAATCAAGATCTTAGATATTACCAGGCATGGGGTTGCTCAATTAAAAAAAATTTCAAAGTAAAAAAACTAAACTACAAGTTATAGATCTTCTAGTTTAGTTGATAACTACAGGTTTGTTTGCTTACACGTCATAAGTTAATTTACAAATTTTTGTCATAAGTTAATTTACAAAACATTTAATGAGAATGGACTGCAAAGTTGCCTACGTTTTGCGAACCGCTTTTGAATTTAGTTTTGAATGAATATCAAATAAAAAAATACATTAATATATTAACATACCAAAAATAAAACCAGCATGTACTTTACATTTGTTGTTTGATTAGTGTTGGTATGTGATATTCAAGGGGGTTTTGTTCACTTTATCTATAGAAATTTCTTCATTGAACTGCATAAATATAATTACACTAAAAAGCAATTGTTACTACATATAGATTTATTAAAGATCAATCAGATAGCACTCGCCATGAGAAAATTGCTCTGAAAAATGCAAGTGACTTCAAGGTTTATCTCCTAGTTTCTATATCTTGAAACCCAATTAGTATCCTATATTAAACTTTACGACTATAATTCAACAACTCCTTTACTTTTCAGGTGTGTAATAAATTTTGTATAAAGGCCGCTTCATATGTAAAGAAAAAATAAAAAAACAATCTCGTATTTTTGCTATAAAACGTACATTTTTTAACAATGCGAACTTTTTAAACTGTTATTATGTTTTAATTTGTTATTATGTTTTGTTGTAAAACCGGTAAAAATTTGATTGAAAATTTTAGGACATATGTAATTCCCCAGATAAGATCAGAGTTAGTAATAATTATTTGTAAATCTAAATAAACAGATTTATATGTTTTACCAGGGCTGTGGAGTCGGAGTCGTGGAGTCGGAGTCGGAGTCGGAGCTCATTTTGGCTGGAGTCGGAGTCGGAGTCGGAAAAATTGTACCGACTCCGACTCCGGTTTAAAAAAAATCTTTCAAAGTTTCATAATTTTCATAAGGATTTTATAGTTGTTACAAAACTACAAGTCCCAGAATGCTCTGAAAGCTGTAGGATATCCAGACACAATGGGAATTGTAGTTTGCAACAACTGGAGGACAAGGAGTTTGACATGTTATTTTTAGGCCTTTAAAACAGTGATAAGCAATAGGGTATTTTGCTGCTTATCACTGAGAATCATATACCACCTCCCTTGCGCTCTCCTCTAGCTTCCGTTAAACTATATAACTTCGTGATCCCCTGACTCCCGACTTAAATTGTCTGGCACTGTGCTACATATTCTTAGTAGAAAGCTAGGCGTGCCACCACCAAGCACCAAAGAGTTGCTCCACAAACAGAAAGACTGTAAGTATTCAATTAGCTTTGTTTCTCTGGAGAGAGAGAATATTAGAAAATTAGTGATTGAAGAAGCTGTTAAACAAAAAGAAGAACTTAATGAATGTCTCAAGGGACGCTTTGTGTTTCTTAACAGAGTGAACTATTGTGCAATCAATGTTTAATTCTTTTTTGAAAAAAATGAAGCAGTTACCAAGACATTGGCAGTAAAAGACGCCAAAACTAATCACACCAGCGAATTTCTCCAGGTCTCAGTAGAAAAGATTCTTAAAGAATATGAACTTAAAGAAGAACAAGTTCTTTCATGTTTGAAATATTGTCCAACTGACAATATTTCAAACATGATTTTGACAAATTCATAATGTTATTAGCGACTGCATAAGAGTTTATTGCATAACCAGAGTTCAGAAAAGTTGTTTATTCAGAAATTGTTTTCTTATAAATATTGTTTAAAGCACTAAGTGGTTGGATTATTTGTTTCATAGTGATGAAATAGCCGATGTTAACATTTTACTACAGTTATTTGTTGTTACGAACAAATAACTGTAGTAAAACAAACAACTATTTGTTGTTAGAAATTGGTTACTTATGAAGGAGTCGGAGTCGGAGTCGGGAGTCGGAGTCGGTCCATGATAAAATCAAGGAGTCGGAGTCGGAGTCGGAGTTGGAGTCGGAACAGCAGCTTACCGACTCCACAGCCCTGTTTTATACAGAAAAAAATTTTGCAATAAAAAGGAAAAAAAAAAAAAAAAGTTTCACAGTAACCAAAAAACAATTTAGAAATGTTTCACGGAAATTCAATCGAGAAAAATTATTCTCAAGAGGTAACAGTATAACAGTTGCAAAATCAATTTTATGTGTTGTCTACTTCTGGCTAAAAGATCCTGGAAGAGTTTGTAACAAAACACGCTCTAGTTCCAGTTTAGTCACATCTTCAAACGCGTCCATTTGTTTTAATTAACATTTTAACAATTTTTTCTAGTAAATAATTTGCTTGATTTTATTTAAAATTCTGAGCAAAAATATTTGGACACAATTACTCTACAACCAGTCAATAATGAAAAATGATTATTATTAAATATATATATAAAAAAAAAAAATCAAAAATAGAAAAGAAAGGATTTTTCACAGAGCGTTGTTGCTTTAAATAATTAATTTACATGAGATGCACTTGATATTATGCACAGAGGATATAAATAATAATAAATGTCAATATTCTTAACACATAATAATACAGCTGCGCGCACCGATAAAAACTTGCTGAGGTGCGCCATCATATGTACTACGGAGTTCTTAGTTCAAACGTCACCATAGAGGGACGTGAACATAATGGTCATAACTTATAAATAATATACACTCTTCGGCAATTAGAATTAAACGACCCTATTTGCAAGGTAATTTTGTCGTTGCTTTAAAGCCGCATACATTTTCACGCCACCTCTGTTAAAATTAATGCGTTGTCTTCATCGTTGTCGCTCGGTTTGTTCGCTCCTGTAAACAATCCAAATTAATAATATTATAGATATGATATCATGCGCCAAAATTAATGATATTATAGATATGATATCATGCGCCAAAATTAATGATATTATACATATGATATCATGCGCCAAGGTTATATACGTCTTCAGAATCAAGGGTTTGACTTTATTTTCTTACTAGATGCGTTGAACTGTTTTAAAAAGCGATGAAAAATATTTTCGGTTGTGTCAAAAATGAAAATTGCATAAATTTTCTATAAAAAAAAAGTTATAATTTTTTCAAAAGAGAAATTCAATATTCAACTTTTAAAAAAATAAGCAAGCAAAATAAAAAGAAAAATAGAAAAAAAAAAAAAAAAAAGGGATAGTAAAATTTTTACTGAATTTTATTCTTTAATTGTTTCGATAAATATTTGTAAAGATGATATTTATCTAAACGTTTAGATAAATATTTTTAAATATATTGTTCATAATGGTGGTATTTATAAGATAAATACTCTTCTTTTTTTCTTCTTTTGAAAGATGTTTTAAAAATGAACGCATTTTAAAAAGCACACTTTCATTCAAAATTTGAAAGATTAAAAATTTTAAAAGTTAACTTTTATTAGTCTAAAATTTTTCTTAAGGAATTTAAAAATGCAAATTTGTCATAATTTCATTCAGAACAGATTAAACACTGAACTGCATTCCATTTTTGCTTTTTCATATAACGTTTTTTACACGACATACTTTCAATACCAGTTCCGCGATATACACGCGAACAAATATACAGCTTTATTTGCATACCTGGAGAATCTTCTAACGTCTCGGGTGAAGCGAGGCCGCGAGTTTCTTTTAAAATACAGCACATAAATGCACTTATGAGAGTTAAAGAACCCATTATTCCAAAAGGAAGAATTTTATGAAAATGAGCAAGAAACTGAGAAACCCATGGTGCTGATGCTCCTCCACACCGACTAATGACTGATAATAAACCCATACCTTGAACTCTAAAGAAAAATAAGAATGCTCACGATTTTCATAATTTTTTTTTTTTTCGACGCGTTTGCTCAAGATAAACTAAATTATGCGAGGACCATTTTCACTTGCAAAATTTATATTATTTTAATGTTAAAAAAGCATCAAAATTATTTTTGTTTCATTTTGATATCAAGTAAAACATATTGCAAACCTAACAACTGTCGGATACAATTCTGCAGACCAGATATATAGAACATCAAACGAAACGGTAATAAACAGTTTTCCGATCATTCCAAGAGCGATTCTCCCCCACATATAATCTTTGAGAAAAAAAAAAAAAAAAAAAAAATAGCACAAAAAAAGAGTTTATGGGTTTTACTTACTTCTATAATAAAAAAATGATTTTAATTTTTAAAACTTAATTTTAAGAATAAAAACCGCAGCAACAAATTTCCTGTGATGACTGTTGCGCTTTTTATCGCTTTTTACTTTTTTTTTTCGTAAATTTAATTTTGCTTAGTTAACTTAGGGTTAAAAAGTGTGTGAAAATTCTGTTTTAACTAACGTAAGATAAATAGATTACTTGCAGTAGACGGTATGAAAGCTACGCCAATGCAAGACAAACCAGCAGTCATCATTGAAAATATTGTCGTCGGCTTTCTACCTAATCTAAAAATAAAAATGTTGAAACAAAATTCTACACTGTAGAATTACCATCATTTTTTTTCAAATCTTAAAATTTTGATTTTATAAACTCCCCATTATGTTTCTATGTTCTTTCCGTCCTTTTTAAATTTTTTTTTTTTTTAGGTTGTAATTTATATTTTGTATAGATTAATAAACATAACAAGCTTGACTTTCTTATGGAGACGCTTTTGTACCTGTTGCTAGAAATTATAACGACGATAATGGCGGGAAATTCAACTAAACTTGTCAATACAAAATTACGATATTGATTGCCACCCAGATTATCAGATGCCAAAGATATTCCATAAAAAACCATGCTATTAACAAACCTAGATAAAGATACACTTTCGTCATCAAAAGAATTCAAAGAATCATTTCGAATCATACTAATAAAGCTCGTCTAAATAATGCTTACCATGCAAAGCACTGGATGCTAGTAATTACAAATTTGTCCTTAGGGAAAAAAAGATCTTTCATTGAAGCTTTATGACCTATGGCAGACATTGGTGGCTCCGACAACTTTGCGTGTGGCCACGGTTTTTTATTTCTGCTAGCTATTTTGCGCAGAACTTTCTCTGCTTCTAACGGCTTGTTGCTTACACGAAGCCATCTCACTGATTCTGGGATGAATCTAAATTACAAACTAAAAAAGATAACTTTTTTGAACTCCAATAAATTTCACCCTTTTTTTTCTTAGTTTCAATAAAATTGTCTTTACAAAATGAAAACATTTCAAATTTAATAGTTAATAAATAGTGAAAATTTATTTGTAAAAAAATCGTTAGGCTGCTTGTACACGAGGAAATATACGCACCGGTAAAATAAAAGAAGAATAATGTACGGGATGGATACGATTATCAAAAGCGTTCTCCAGTTGGGTATGAGCCAAGCCTGAAGAGCCATGATGCATAATGCAAAAGTAAAAGCAAACCAAATTGTGGTTCCAGATAAACTCCTGTATGATGGGCCAACAAGCTCAGTTGCTAAAACAAAGAGTGTTAGCATAACGCCTCCTTGTAAAATGCCAATAATTAGACGCAATACAAAGAAAAGCCAAAAGTTGTGAACAAATGCGCAAATAAGTGACGACACTATTATTCCAGTCCACGACGGGATTAAAACAATTTTACGACCATACCTAAAAATAAAGTTATTTAAGTAATGAAACTGCAGTTGTAAAGTTATAAATAGGGGCCGACGATGTATCGTACATCGTACATCGAAAACATACATCGAATCTATACATCGTACATCGAAACCAGCCATTGATATAGATTTGTTGTTTAGATGTACATCGTACATTATAAAAAAGATTTATAGTTCTGACCTTTTTTTATGATTGATATGATTTTTTATGATTGTTTTTGTAGACAATTTTGTTACTTTAGGATAGTTGTTTAGTTGCTTGGGTTCAAATTTCGATTGATTGATATTAAAGAAATGAAACCTATTTATATTGATTGCTTTAATAACCATTTTTAATACAACATTAATAATTAAAATGAAATCAAATATTGTTGCATTTGATAACATTTCAATTAAATTTCATTTAATATACTTGAATGAAATTAAATGGAAGTGTTTTAAGTTAAAGCCTAAAGAAAGAAACGAAAATATATTAATTTATAGATATAAAATACTGTAAAACGATAGATGGTACGATTTACGATGTACTACGTAAGCCTTATACGAAGCGTTTTTGATGTACCATGTACATCTTACATCGAATTATGCATCGTACATAGTGCATCGAACCTGTACATTGTACATCGCCTTTTTTTTGGCGATTTACGATGCGATTTGTCGGCCCCGAGTAATAAGATTCATAATATTTTGGAACTTATTTTAATAGTATATTAGTATGCTAGCCTGAAAACTTAGTTTTTTTTCAGCACCAGACTCCTCAATTAAAATTTATTTGCAATTATTACCTATCTGAAAGAATCCCCAAGGTGATTGCTCCAATACCCCATCCAATAAATAATGCAGAGTTAGCCAAAGTAGAGTGTGTCTTTTTTTCACACACAAGGTCCCACTAAAAGAAAAACTCTGTTTATAAAAACAATATAATAGGTGTAATAAAAAATTGTAGACGACTAAAATAATAATATAATAACATAGTAATAGAGAATGCATAATCGAATATTACTTAAGAACAGTGGGAGATGTCTTTTTGTTGCCGACCATTGATAACAGTTTTTTTTTTTTTTTTCAAACAAAAGATTATTATTTTAATTAAAGATTAAATATGTAACTTGTTACCACAGCAAAATGTTTTTTATTTGCTTGGGAAAAAAATTTCATCGGAGAAAAATATTTTCTTCGTATGCATCGGTTTACTTATTGGTTAATAAGTTAATAAAAAATCAAGGCTGGCAGCTGGTCGTGTAAATTTTAAAGCCACTTGAGATTATATGAGAAGGTTTAATGAGACAAGAGTTTAATACCGAATCTTAGCTAGAAGCACTCGCTATTTATTAACAGTTATGTAAGAAATAATTTACCTGAAAATAAGAAAATATAAGTTAAACTTTATTGAAACTCAAATTCTGTTTTTAAATGCAATAGCTTAAAAAACACAAAGTTTGGCTTTTTGTTTTTGATATTCACAAGTAGTTTAACTAAAATTTTACCTCAGTGACAATCGAAAACTCTTTCGGATGAATGAACTCCCAAGATGTTCTGTTCATCTTGCAATTATCCTCGTAGAGGAAATCCCCTCTCAAAAAAACACCCGTTCTATTGCATTCAGAGTTGTTCAGAGCACAACGCCACCCGGGGTCATTCCCAATAAATGACATGATGAGAGTATGATATGCAGAAGGTATTATCATTAAACAGAATAAGCAAACCAGTAGAAATTGCACCCTTCCGAACTCACCGATGTGAACCAAAAATTCATCTACATCCAACACTTTATGAGGTACGTTTCCGTTTGTTAAAATTGAATTTTCATCAGCTATTGTTTCCACGTGTTTTGCATCGTCGTCATTTAATATAATGCGCTGAATCCTATTTTCATCTGGATAGTCTCCTTGGCTCATTGACATCCTTGACATCTTTCTAAAGATGAAGTTTTTTGACTTTGTCCAGAACATATTTGTCGTTGTTTAAAATCCACAACGGTAAAAAGTGTTGCTTGCAAACGAGGTTTCTGTAAATATGAAGTTGCTGCGCCTACCGCTTTCATTTATTTAAACAAACACTTGTAAAGCGTATTCAACTAAAAAAGTCGTAATTTAAAAAGTACTTATTTATAAGCTCGAAAACTTTTCACTCGCGCAGATAATAAACGAGAATTATAAAAGTCTTTCACATAAAATGTGGTTTCATAAAATATCGCATACACTCTTATAAATCGCAATTGGATTAATTTAAAGTGGCTTTAATTAAGTGCAGTTCATCGTAGAAAATTCTTTTTTCAGAAAGATGCTATTACAATAAATATCAACGTACTCTTATCACACTCGCACTTTTCGTTTTTTAGGATAAAAGAATGATTTTGCAACTAAAATTGGACGTTCAATTTTTAACTATTAACCCTGTTGTTTTTTATTCTCATTCAACTTTATATTACTTTTAAAACCAATTAGTGACAGCCACACTTTTGTTCACAGCTATTTGGATACAATAGTTACCATTAATTCTTTAAAGCCAGTTGAGTGATTGCTTTTATCTAGAAGACAGATTTTTAGAATAGGCAGACAGGTTAACGCTTTAAAAGGCAAAAGTTTACGCTTGAAACAGTTTTATTAGTAAAGAAAAACTTCATTATTTAGTAACATAAATACACACGTGTTTAGAGAGGGATTAATTATGAAAGCTTTATAAAGTAAATCATTAAAGCAAGCGACGCTTAAAACTGGGAGATTGAGTTGAAAATACAATTATTTGATACAAGTGGCGGTTGATGTAAGATTGACCATGCTTTAGCTAAAAAAGCTAACACCGAACAAAGGTTTCTTTAAAAAATAAAATACACATAAATAATTCCATGAATTACAAACGCATAATAAATGCTCTAAATTATTTGCTTACACTTTTTGCCAATTATTAGCTTCCGTTATAGCTTAAATCAAGAATAGAAAATTTTATCAGACAGCATTTTTATGGAATCCATCAGAAAGTTAAGAAAAATCTTTCTAAACAAAAAATCTATAATCATTTCGTGTTACTTATTGTAACATGAAATGATTATAGATTTTTGCGGCTAAAAATGTGTCAGTACACAGAAGTACTGACACATTTTTAGCCGCACAAAACAGAGTTTTTTTTGTGTGACTTTCATTGTTTACTTTTTAATAGATTTTTACGAATTTATCAAACGCTTGTAAATTTGATTATTTCCTCTAATTTTTCTTAATTCTTGTACATTTGCGTGTTTTAATCTATCTTTACTGTTTTTTGATAACATTTCAAAATTAGGAAAAATGACTAATGCCTAAAAATTCAACGTAAAGAAAGCACTAAAAAGCAAAAAATAAATTATGATAAACAAATAAAAAATTATAATAAATTCTATTAGGCAGGCAAAGAAATTTTCGTACGATGATTTCAGTAAAAGGCACTAAGACATGTTTATTCAACATTTGAAACCTGTTTGTGAATTTAGAAAAAAGAAAACAAAAGAAATTACAGACGGGACACGAGATAATAGTTTTAAGTCCGATATATTCATAAACACAGCTTATTTCAGTTTAGTTATTACATTCGGTAGAGCTTTACATTGCTCATGAACGTCTTGCGCCATTTTTAAGGTTGTTTTAATAACAATAAGACAATTATTACTATTGTTAAAGATAGCATTTACTGTTAAAGATGGTGTTTAGCTATAGCTTCTTTAAAATTAGCTGTAACGTGAAAAGAGAAAAACTCAGAATAAGTTATTTCATTCATGTTTCTACTTATCTGTATTTGCCATCACACGATGATGTGATGCAGATAACTGCAGATAAACTGCAGATTAACTAGGTTAAATGATTTTAATTGTAGATAAATAAGTTGATGATATTAATGAAAAAATTTTCTACGCATTTTTCAAAACCATTTTCAAACAAAAATTAAAATTAACTAAACCAATAGAAATAACGTACAATATTTTGACCGTATTGATTTCATCCTTTAAAAGTGTAACAAAAAGTACATAACGGCAGTTTGCTTTCCACAATATTACGCTAAATTCTTGTATTGTTCTCACTGGATCATATTTCATTTAATATTCCTTTTAAATTAACCGCAGATAATATTTTCAAACCATCGCAAAATGAAATGCATGGCTAAGTTTTTTAACAGTCCCTCCTGTCATTGTTCTGATTATTAGATTTGCTTTAATAAAGTTCGAAAGTTCTTCGCATTCTAGTGACCTCAAAACTTCTCATTGTTTACCTATGAATGTGGAAATAGGATACAATATTTGGATTTAAATCCCCAGAAAATGACAGTTCATCTTTGGGAAGTATGGAGAAGTTGCTTTGATGAACAGACGTCACACTGTGCACTCCTGAGACCGCCAGGGTAAATTTTGGTTTACTCTAAATTTTTTTTTTTATTTAATATTAATGGATTAAACAAAGTATTTTGAAATAATTTTTAAAATCTAAACTAACTTTTAAACATAGAAATTTTAGATTTAATTAATTAAAATGTCTAAAATAAATTGCGTCATTTTATGATTGCATCATCTATTCTATTTGGTACTAATTGTTGCAATACCGATGAAAACAATTACTACAGTTAAAAGCGATCATATAAAACTTATATTTTTTTGTCAAAATGGCCGACGAAAAATGTCTAATTTGTGCATGTTGCTTTATTTCCTTTGGAAAAGGATCACATAAACTTATTAAAGTAACTCCCGCATTACAACTTCACATTCAAAATTTGATTTGGAGAGAATATGATGTAGAAAAAGAGTGTTGTCCAAAAAACATTTGTAATTCTTGCAAAACAAATTTATATGCATTGAACAGGGGTGAAACATCAAAATTAAATGATTGGATTGAGAAAATATCTCAAATAAACAGACAAAAACTCAGAAGATCATCTGATATTAGTGAAATATCTGAACAGATCACAACAAATAATCAAGATATCGTTGATAAAATTGTTAAAAAGATATGTCCTTCTTGCTTTTCTACAATAGGTATGATTTCCTTAAACAAATTAAAAATATTGTATAACTTGTATATTTTAGTTAAAAAACTATTTCTTCAATTATTAAAAAAAAAGTAATTTAAATTTAGCATAGAGTCTATGCTAGTCAATGCATAGTCTATGATAGACTTATTAAATATTAGTGTATTATTTTTATATGTTTTACAAATATAATAATATCAGAGTTTTTTCTACCCTAAATTTCTATTTAGGCAAAGGAATTTCTCACTTTTGCTGTAAAAGTGAAGCTGTAAAAAACCTAATTATGTTGGCTGAAGGTCTTGGAAATGTATCCAGTGAACAAGTTGCTTCTGGAATTCTCAAAATAAAAATGAAAAGAGACGATATTAAATCTGGAGACAAGTTTCCTTTAAAAACAATCTTCTTCTTGTTGTTGGCCCACCTGATAATAAATGCACCAGAACATCCGTTAAAAAGTTATCTCTAGAAACTAAAATGGAAATCTCTAATACTCTAAACCTGAGTAAAAGAAAGACTAACCTACTTTGTAAACATATGCGACAAAATTTAGGGAAGAAAATATTAGAACCTAATATTTCAATCAGATAGAGGAGCTGCATAATGTATTTTCAGATTTTTATGATGTCAAAACTGAATCATTCATTTCAGGGGATGAAGAGATAAGTCGTAGTTTAGTATTTGTAAAAGATACTTCTGATTTAATTCTTTATATGATTAACGAAAGAAGTTTGAATCCTTATAGCACTATTGCTAGGATTTCCATTGATGGTGGACAGGGTTTTCTTAAATGCATTATAAATGTTTTTGACCCACTATGTAGACATACAACTTCAGAAAGTCTTGATGATTGTGGTGTAAAAAGATCATTGGTTTTGGCTTTAATTGAAGATGTTTCAGAGCATAATGGTAATCTTAGCAAACTATTGAAACCACTAGCTCTGAGTGATGTAAAATATTCAATAGCATTTGATCTAAAATGTGGTAACTCTTTATTTGGTTTAAGCAGTCACAGCGGCAAGTATGCATTCTCTGGTGTGAAGGGGAAAGTACTCTTGAGAGCAGAAAAAAAAGAACCTTAGGTTCAATTGATACCAACTACAACAAGTTCATTGAAGATGGATGTAAAAAGAATCACATGATGGAATTTAAAAACTGTATTTCTCCTAGAGTTGTGTATCTTGATGAACCTCTAGAAACTTTAGTAGAATATCTCATTCCTCCACCAGAGTTACACATTCTAATTGGTATTACTTCTATGTTTGTAAAAATATTAATTACATTGTGGCCTGATTTTGATTCGTGGCTTAAGTCAAACTATATAATCTTTAGAGGTTACCACGGAACTGGTTTGGATGGTAATAATTCACAGAGGCTTTTAGATAAATTAGATAATTTAGAAGTTGACCTTTTAAGTGCAGCCTCTATATTACCAAATATGATATTTCTCCAACCTGTAGTTAACTGTCTTAGAAAGTTTTCAATTATTAAAACAAAAGTTTTTAGCATGTTTATTGGAGAATCTATTGCTGAATCAGTTTTAGATTTTAAAAAAGCTTTCGAAAATCTGCAGCTTCATCTTCTGGAAAAGTTTAACTACCAATTAAATATTAGCTGGAAATTTCATATTTTAGTATGTCATCTTGTTCCTTTTCTTCAGCATAGTCAGTTTGGGCTTGGTGTATATGCCGAGCAGGCAGGAGAAAGTGCTCACCACTATCACTATCAAGTATGGAAGCGATACAAGTGTCGTTTGGAACACAATGATTATGCAAAACAGCTTAAGAAAAGTGTGATTGAGTTCGGTATAAACAGTTTCAAGTAGTCCTTTTCTCTCATTTTTTAAAATTTTTAATTATTGTGAACTTTGAAATGATTGAATTATTTTATAAGGAATTTCAATATTTCATGTTAAACTGCTACATTTATTGCCTTGATGTTATATTGTTAATCTAGAATTTATCTTAATTTTATCATTAAAGATCTCATTTTTTCATTTTAAAGTTGTATTTTTTGTAACAAAAGTTGTTTTAGAAGTGTAATACCCCTATAAATTTTGAAAAAAATCCCCGCCCTCTCATATTACCCCCTCCCCCTCCATATGTTATTTTAGGTAAAAACTATTTTTGCAAAAAAAATATGTTTAAAAGTTAGTTTAGATTTTAAAAATTATTTTAAAATACTTAACTAAACCCAATATTAATAATTAAACAAAAAAAATTAGAGTAAACCAAAATTTACCCTGGCGGTCTCAGGAGAGCACAGTGGTCATTGCGACAACTAAATGGAGTCTCAAAGACATCTTGAGTTTGCTAAATCTTTTTACTTGTTATATTGTCGTGTTTTTACCTTTTTGTATTTCTTAACCTTGTAATTTTTGCATAGTTATTTTTTATTTTCTTTATTTTTAGTTATATTCGATATATTCAAATAGTTTAGTCATATTCGATATATTCACATAGTCATTGACCCTAGATCGAACTTATTTTTAAACATCCCAGTAGAAACTTTTAAACATGTTTTATTTACGGGTTCATAAAAGTAGCTCTTTACTAAGTCGAAGGAACTAAAGATTTTTTTCAGACCTTATTGCAGAAACTTACAACAACCGGAAACAATTAACATAAAAAATTTCAAGTTCTCTAACGCGAGGACATCAAAACGACAAAATGTGCAAAAAAAAATCTTTCAAAAAAAACTCGAATGTCGTAGAAAAAGATCGTTCAAATGTCATAAAAGGCAACATATTCGGGACGCTCCCTGAAAACTATCAATAAACAACATATTAACCTTTTCCATACGCAACAAAGTTACAACAATGATTAAATGAAGCAATTAAACAAGATAAAGCCAGATGAAACAAGATAAATCCGAAAACATTGGAAAACTTTCTTAAATATGAAAAAGAAAAAAAAAAAAGTATTTCACATGAATTTATTCAACTTACGGCGCACAAATCATTCTTTTTTTTAAGTTACTTAAAGACCAGAGTTTAAACAGTTCGTAGTATTCAACGCCGTTCGCCAATTGAGGTTTACGCGAACTTTTTGTATGCGACCGTTTAAAGTTTGCTTTTAAAGCTATATTCAGTAAATAGAGAAAGATATATTGTTATACATTTTATTGCATGAATTCTCTCCTTAATGCGAATAGCGAGCCGCCTAAATTTTCCTAGGGCTCTACGAAAGCGTATTTTCTTTGTTCGTTTTTAAAGGAAAAAAAAGTAAATTAGAAAAACGAAGAACTTTTTATTTTCCGAATGAAATTAATCTTAAAAGTTCAACATAAGAGATTTAACTTCATTTTCGTTAGTACAGTTGGCCAGTGAAACTTTTTCCTCTCAAGAATTCGATCATGCTGATATATCGAGTTGGCTACTATACCCATCATTTATTGCGCACGGTTTTTTACTTTCTAAATAAAGAAATCGGTGATTCAGATTATGACGGCATATAATTTAATGTTGCTAGATATCATCAGCTTTAATTTATAATGACGTCAAATGTATTTCCAAAAACAATATGTAATACCTGTTAAGTCGTCTAAGACCTCGGTTGAAGCAAGCCCTCGTGTTTCTTTTAAGACACAACAAAGTAATGCGCTAGCTATAGACAAAGACCCCATTATAATAAACGGAAGTGATTTGCTAAAATAACTGAGAAATTGCGATGCCCACGGTGCTGCAGCTCCTCCAAAACGACTTAAAATTGATAATAAACCTATGCCTCTATTCCTAAGAGACAAAGAAATCAATCAAAAAGATCACGGTCACTACACTAGATATACCAACTACGGATAAATTTTGCCATATTGTATTTAGTTGTTATTTCAAGTACTTAAGAAATACAAACACCTTATAATTGTTGGATGCAACTCTGCGGACCATATCGATATGCCATCATACGATATAGTGATGAAAAGTTTTCCGATCATGCCAAGTGTTACACGAGCCCACGAGTGCTCTATACGATCAATGTAAAAGGTTATACTTGTTCTCAGTGCATTTAGGTAGTTATGTCAGATGCAGCTGTTTTAAAAGTGAGAGGAGAAAAAGTTTCTGAAATATCCTTCCTGACAAAAAAATTCTAATAAAATTTTAATTAGTTTCTTATCTTCTTAATCATTTCCTTATTATATTTATTATCTTCATCTTACATCTACAGGTTTTAAACTAAATAGTTTTTTTTTTTTTTTTTACGAGGAAGCTTATTCGCAGAAATTAACATAGAACTATTTCTAATTATAATTTGCTCATCAATTTTTTAATTAAGTGATTATAACTATCTGATAACCTAGCCAATATTAACCGGTTATTTAACTATTGGAGTTGAACGGGTGGCACTATGAAACAGGAGACAAGATACGATAGGAGTGAAATTGTTTATCGTTTTCTACTTTTTAAAAAATATTTAGACCTTTTTTTAATATTATTTAGTTGTTTTTTTTTTTAATTAGATTTTTTTTTTTTACTTAAATTTTTTTTTTTAAAAAAAGCATTACATAAAATAAATCGTACAGCTCAGAGAAAGTAATTTTTAATTGAAAATACCTTTACAAATTTTCTCAAAAAACTTAATGTACTTTTTGTACGTGCATTTTACCATTTAGCATTAATTACGTTGAAAGACCAATTTTTCAAGTTTGTCGTTTTAATCAAATAGGAAGCAAAATGGTTAGGATTCTTAACTAATCAAAGTTTACTTCCCCATCATTTAATCTATTTGCTTAAATTCCTTTTGATCAATTTGTCATTAATTTTTTTCAAAAAATGTTGCTTTCTGTGAGAATGAACTCTCTGAACTGAAACAAGCGCAAAAGTTCGAAATTTTTTTTAATAAAGTTGATGACCTAATTAAAAAAAAAACACGTAAATTTCAATTACATTTTCATTATTTTGGTTTTTTTTAAGTTCAAAAAATTTTTATTAGTCTAAAAATACCTTTAAATTGCTAAATCGTTTAAAAGCATCGTTTTAAAGAGACCTGAATAATTGATTCTCGGTTTGATAAAAATGAGCCCAAGTGTATAGGACTTTTATAAAAACGAGCCCAAGTGTAACTCAGGACTTTTGATAACTCCTTTTTCTGCGATCATTTTTAATTGTTGTTTCAGCCGAAAAACTGGAAAACTCATTTTAAAACCTTAAATGTTAAGTTCAAAGGATTTTTCGGAATTCATACCAACATTTTTTCAAAAGGGATTCTTATCAATTTATCCAACAATAGAAATTTTTTACATTATATAAAATTTTATCAACTTTATTACCTGATTGATGAGGTATTACAGACACTCCAATACAAGATAATCCTGCAATAACCATTGAAACTATTACTGTGGGTTTTCGTCCGACTCTGAAATGAGATCAACTTTATAATTCCATTAATGTTTTCAGTAAATAAATTACATGTTTAAAAATTTTATCTTTTAAAAGAACTTCTTTAGATATCCCTTTGACGTAAATCTAAATCGGTGGATCCTTTATAAAATAGTCACGTGAATTGAATTTTTGTCCATATTATTTTTTTGCAAAGAAGCTAATTCTACATTGCACAAAAAAAAATACTGACAAAAAACTTAGCGGCAAGTTTAAGATTTTAGGACATAAAAACACGAAGAGCACTCTTTTATACAAATAACTTGTTAGCTACCGTCATATACGTGGCAATAGAGTTGTCAAAGCTTATGACAAATTTGTTTATGACATAATATAAGATGCTATGACATAGTACAAATTAGTCTATAAATAAACAATAAATTTCCCAATCGAATGTCTTTAAATAATTAGATAAAAAAATATTTGAAATAGAGTATCAATTAGTATAAACTGAATTTAGCTCAACATTTAATGTGCCAAATATACTTACTTGTTACAAACCAGTATTGTAATTATTGAAGCCGGAAACTCAATTAAACTTGATACAAAAAAGTTAATGTATAAATTTCCACCCAGATCTGCAGATGCCAAAGATGAACCAAAAAAGACCATAGCAATAACTAACCTGTAAAAAGTTGACTCAATGAAATCAATTTTATCGATTCAGTTTTGCAACCATGTAACATTTTTCAAAAAATATTTACCAGCCAAAACATTGCACAAGCATACTTATTCCTTTCGCTTTTGGAAAAAAGAGGTTTTTAAAAGATCCTTGATTCTTAGAAGAATCAGCCACTGGCGTCAGCGTTGCATCGGGCCAAGGTTTGTTATTTCTGCAAGCAATTTTTCGAAGAATTTTTTCTGCCTCCTCTATTTTCTTATTTACACGAAGCCATCGTACTGATTCGGGGATATATCTTAACATAATTTCTTAATAAAGAAGTAGATGCATGATGTTTCTAACATTGAAATTTAACGACTAATAACAGGTTATATCAAGATAAACTTGGAAATTCAAAAATTTATTAATAAACGATTTGAAAGGTTTTTTTGCTTACATGTATGATGCAAGCAGCAAAATGTATGGAATCGAAACAACTTTTAAAAGTGTCCGCCATTTTGGTATAAGCCACGCCTGAAGGACCAAAGTACATTGTGCAAATGTGTAAGCGACAGAGATAGTTGTGCAAGCCATGCTACGATAGGACGGTCCAACCAATTCAGTTGTCAAAGAAAAAAGTGACAAATATACTCCACCTTGTAATATCCCAATAAAAAGTCGCAGCACAAAGAAAAGCCAGAAGTCGTTAACAAATGCACATCCAAAAGATAATAAAACAACGACAGTCCAGGAGGGAAATAAAATTTTCTTACGCCCATATCTACGATAAAGGAAAGTCTAACAAATGCACATGAGTTTATATATTTTTTTTATCTGTTAGTTTATTACAAATTAAATAGATAAACATTGATGTAACTGTTATGTGGACTATATAAAGACTTTCAACCCCGAACACATATTCTAAGTGTAAGATTTTGGCAACACACCTAATTTTCAGTGTTCACACCCAACTTTCAGTGTGGCCAGAAAGTTATTGACTAAATTGTTGTTAAGTAAATAGTATTTACATGAACTTATTTTGAGGAATTTGCTTTGTGGGAAACTGGTAAAAATTACAAAAACTAAAACCATTATTTTCAACATTTCATTTTAGTAAAATAAAAAACAGTTGTAATAACGGTTATAAAATATAAAAACGGTAAAATAACGGTTTACGTTGCGACTGGTGTCAATAAAAAAAAAACTCCATTTCAAAGAATATTTAATTAACTTTGAAAGAACTTGGTTTGTTTAGAAAAAATGATTGAGAAATTTTAATTATATTTCAATTGAGATTACATTCCATTTTTATTCTTGCAAATGTAAACAATCCCTTAAAGTTAAACCAAGAAGGGTTAATTTGGTTAATCTCTGAACAGCGCTTGGATTTTTTTCAAAATATGCAAACTTCGCAAAACTCAGGGTTGAAATTCCTTAAATCCAATTTCTTTTAAATTATTATTGGATCAGAAAAGCTTTCTTCATTTGATTTTTTGTTCGATTTTAAAAAAATAAAACTCACGATTTAATTTGTAACAAATAAATTTTACCTATCAGCGAGTGTTCCCAAAAGGGTCGCGCCAGCAGCCCAGCCAATAAACAATGCAGAGTTAGCAAGAAAAGAATGCGTTTTCTTTTCACAAATAAGACTCCACTTAAGAAAAAATGTCAATTTTGATTTGCACTCATTTGATTTCAATTTATTAACTCCAAAACTTAATAAAACTTTAAAAAACTTACTTATAGATGTGTTTTTTTTTAATTTTTTTTAAACAATGATTTAATAAGTTAAATTCATAATATTTATCCATAATAAATCCATAATATTTATCCATTAAAGTTCATTTCAATTTTACCAAGCGGACGCGCTCATTATGTGCGAGTTTTTATTTTATTAAATATGTATTCATACAACTTTCAGCATGAGAGGGAAAAAGCACTCATGATGAATTGAAACACAATTACCTAATTTAGTGTTAGTTTCTACGTTAGTTTTTTTAAAAAATCTATTTTAACGGTTACCGCAGTTAATTTACTCAAGAAGAATGCAATTACCTCAGTTACAAATGAAAATTCTTTTGGCTGGATAAATTCCCATGATTTAATATTCATCTTACAGTTTTTCTCGTAATGCTCGTCTCCGCTCGCGAAGATACCAGTTATATTACAATCAGTGCTATTCCCCTGAACACACCTCCACGAAGGGGAATAGCCAATAAAGAATAATATCAAAGTCTGGTTCGCGGACGGCACGTACATCCAAAACATAAGGAGTAACAATAAAATCTGCGCTCTTTCAAATTGACCGATGTGAATTAAAATTTCATCAATATCCATCATTTTCTTTGGAGCCTGCACCTCACTTTTCCCATTTGTGCAATCATTTCCAGACTTCATTTCTGTCGCCGCTTTCATTTTTTGCTTTTTATTTTACTATTTGTATTGGGTAAAATTTCGTACACATCATTAAACTTTCTACTTTAATGTATTTGAGGCAAATAGATTTAATACAGAACATATATATTTTACATGTACTTTTAAAAGCAACAAAAAGTATCTAATATTTTTAAAAATATTGACATTAAAAAATAAAAGTAAAGAAATAAGTTTACTTTATTACTAAAGCTAGAAAAATATTTTAAAAAAATAATACACAGCTATAATTATAAAATGTTAAAACGAACCTCTATCCTACTCACTTTGCTTTTAGCGCTAAATAAAAATATTTACCACGTGTTGTCGATTGTGAAAACTGATTACGAAATTCATCATAGGCCCTCGCTGTCTTTATGTATATATGTTTAACTTTAAAAATTGCACAAGAATTATCTCTAAATGTCGCATTCCTATTTTTTTCTTTTTTAAGAGCAAAAAATTTTACGTGTACGATAAAGAAAAATCGTTCGTTCATACGATATGGGTAGAACAAATAGTCTCTTGTCATTACTTCATTACTGTCATTACGTCAGTATTTCATCTACTTTCTTTACAATGAGTTGTTATTTAAAAAAAAGAAGATACATTTCATAATGAAAACCAGTCCATTAGTTGAATTTCAAAGTAGAGCTAGGTTATTATTTGATGGCTTTTAGAGTCAAATACGGCAGTTATTTTTTACATTTATTTAGAGTTTGGCTAAAAGTAGATTGCGCAAATAAATTCTTAAATTCAACAACTTAAGTCATACGAAATAAAGTTTGTTTGTCGATTAGGGAGGTTTCCTATTTACAAAAAGAAGCTGGGTCGAGTGAAATGCTTGCAGAAATAAAACTGCAATAAAATCATGAATATTTTATTTAGCTGATCTATTGTTAGTTTAAAAAAAATTAGTAAAAATATAATAAGTAGTTCTTATTTTTTACCAGATAAAAAAAATTGGCAACTACAATTTCGTATTGGCATGATGAAATGTAGAAAGCTTTTGATTTATAACTGTTGATTAACTTAATTGAATCTCCCCAATCACCGTGTCTTCCCTCAAACACCGTGTCTTCCTTCAAATGAATCGCGTTAAGCGATACTTAACTGGTGTCTCGCTAGTCTTCTCAGATTTTATAGTTTATTTTATAACCGTAAATGACAGGTTTTCAAAATCACAGAAAAAAAAAATTCGCACAAAATAGTGGTTATCTCAACAAAATATTCTTCTCAATTGTTTAATACATAATCAAATAATACATATCGTCAGGTTAGAATTATTTTGTTCTATCTCTAATTTTAAACGTTGGGAGAAAGTGAATTGTTAATTTTACTAAGTAATGATTACTTTTAAAATACATTTTATTTTTAAATTTTTTTTTCTAAATAGTTTCTTTAAATATAAATCATTTAAAGAATTAGTTATTATTTCTTAAAAAAGTAACAATAAAATTTTAAGTAATTTTTACTTATAGAAAAAAATCAAAAACTTTCTTTCAACGTTTAAAATAGGAGATAGAACTAAATAATTCTAACCTGACGATATTATAATTACATAATACAATATATAAATTATAATTTTGAGTAAATTCTTATGGAAATTACACTGATTTCAAAATGTTTGAAATGAGTTTCGGTAAAAAAAATTGTTTGGTAAACGCCGAGAACTGCTACAAATATCATTGTCTTCCTTTGATCTCGGATGACGAAAAAATCCTAAACAAAATGTGTCTAATAAAATTAACAGCTTTAGAAAACAAATAGTAAATACAACATTTACATTTCTTTAAAAATAACTTTTTACAAATGTAAAAGAAATTTTTAAGTTTACCAAATTTTTCGGACATATTTAATTATTATTTCAAAATATAATATCTTATTGCAGCTTCTTCTTTAATTTTCCATGAAAAAAATTTTGAAGATTTAAAAAAAAAACATTATTATCTTTCCAAGGTAATTGGTTAGGGGGTTCAGGGTGCTATGACTTAAAATTTAATTAACCAGATCTCCAAAAGCAACTTACCTAAAAAGTCCTAACTTTACCCAGATGATGTTTTATCACTTATATATTATTAATAATTAGAATTCAATCAAACAATTCTATACATTCCAGATAATATGAAATTATACAGCTACATAATAAACAAAAGAAATATTTTTAACCTTTCAGATATCTCCGTACGAGTTTGGAAAATTTCATACAAATTCGGATAAATTCGTATAATTTCATGACAGAATTTAACGATTGAATTTTTTACACGAAGTTATACGAAAATTAATGATAAGATCTGAAGAATTTTTGTAAAAATGTGAAAAACTCTGATAAAATAGAAAGTTTGCAAAATATACGAAAAACTAAAACAAAATTTATAAAAACTTGACAAATAATCGAAAACTTTCGGACATTTCCGTTTTTTTAAAAACCTTTATTTTCAAATGTTAGTAGAGTTACGATTTGAAAAGCCATCGATTTGAACGATTGAACGATTTGAAACGCCATCTAAATTAACCAGAGTTAATCGGAGTGATCTGTTTCAATATTATAAAAAGCAACATTATGGCTATATTATAAACAATCCAGACTTGACTTTACATTTTTACCTATTTTTGTTTTTGTCTCAATAAATAGTAAGAGCAGAACATAAGATAGAGAAGAGAAATAGTAAGAGCAGAACATAAGATAGAGAAGAGAAATAGTAAGAGCAGAACATAAGATAGAGAAGATAGAGAAAAATTACATAGAGGTGGACCTAGTAGTTAAGAGCAACGAGGGGCGACTAAGGATATTATAGCCCACTTGTTTTAATTACACTATGAAGTTTACAAACTCCTATAAAAGTTTACTAGTCCTGACCCCCAAAAAAATCATTTACATAAATCACTCTCTATGTAAAATATTCATAACTTTTAAGCAGTAAAACCCTAATTCTGAGGACGAGATTTTTGGGTCGTGTGAAAAAATAAACTTCTTTTAAAAAAGATCAAATAACTTAGAAAGTAATACAAAGTGCAAACTAAGTAACTAAACTAAAAAAATGATAACTTTTTAAAATTTTTTTCTTATAAATGTTTGCAAACCGTTTACAATTAAAGTTCGCTAAGAATAAATAAAGTATTATGTTTAGGTGTTTTAAGATCGTACTCTAGAAAACAAATCATCGCAATTCATCGCCATCTGACTCCAGTTGACATTTCATTTATTTTAATCACCCTCGCACTCAGAAGTAAAAATATATTTATTTATTTTCGGATAATATTCATCATCTTTTGCTAAGAATATTACTTGAAAAAGAAAAGCATAAACTCTAATAAAACTGCAAATTTTTCACCTTGTCTAAAAGATGTTAAGTATTCAGCGGTTTGTTTCCGTAAAATCTATTGGATTGAGAACTTATTTAGTTGGAAGTCCACTAAAGGATAGTTATTTTGATATTTTGATAGGTTTGGATATCAGGTTTTATATATTTTATCAAGTAGTTTGATTTCGTTATCAGAATCTGCTGTGCTATGACAGTTTTCCGAGAGAGATTTCACCCTTACAATGCTTACAGAACTATAAAGACAACCTTTCTTGTTTTATTTAGTTCACTAAAATGAAAGTTAAAACTAAAATTTTTTTAAAATTTCTTATAAATTAAAAATCTCTGTTTTAATGCTGCCTCATCTAGCTCTGCTGGGATTTTTTCTATCTTCATCACACCTGCGGGAGCCACAACTTTTTTAAAATCACGCCGGGAGCCATTTTGCTCCGATTTAAAACTTTTTCCGAGAAGAAATATATTATATTCCTTTTCTTTTCTTTTTTTCTTTTTACTTTAGTTCTTTAATTTTATTTATTTTTTAGCAAAAATCTGTTTCTTTAATAATATGATTTAACTTTCTGATATGTATATTTCAAAAAATTTAGTCGACTAGTGTGTTTAAGTCTCAAGGGACAAAAGAAATCCTGATTATAAAAATTAACTTTTTAATAACCAATTAGACTTTGAGTATCACAGTCAAAATGTCTAAAAAAAATTCTAGTTTTTTGAAAAAAAAAAAAAAAAAATTGATTTTATAACAGATTCTTAGAAAATATAAAGACCAGTTTGATGATTTCAAAAGAGTTGATGGCGTAGCGCACTTTGTAAGTTCAATTTATACCACTAAAACTACTAAAATTAATAAAACTAATTTGAACAGAAAAAACTCTGAGTTTTAGAAGATGCAGAACAATGTCATACCACATGTTTAGACATTTGCTAATTCTTGAAATAGAACTAAAAAGCTGAAACTGCTCGCTGGACTTCACAATGGCCAAAATCGATCAGAATAAAGTTGTTTTCTTCTGCGTGCTGGTCACTCGTCTGAGAGCTAAATTCTTTTAAGCTGTAGCCGTAAGAAAATGCGAAGCTTTATACTCTTAGTCTCGAGTTGAGAATAAAAGTAGCCCAGCCCTTTTTTTAAAGTAGTACACCTCACCATCGCCGTAAAAATTTAAATCTTAATACAAGTTAGGAAGGTTTCGACCATAAATATTTGGTGGTCACAATGCTATAGCTGATAAGTATGACGAAGAACTACTTGAGGTAATTCAAAAAATGCAAAGCTGTTTTTTCAAGTAGGTTCTATCCCCTGAAGGAAAAGATAAAAGATAAAGTCAACCAACGGATATCCCCGTGGCAACCAAACTTAGTGCATCGACCTAGACCATAGCGATTATTGAGGCACTACTGCGATAAACATACTAATATACGTCTCTTTTAAGAAACTGTTACAGAATTTTATACTGCTTTAATTAGCAGCATCAGATTCTGTTTCATTAAAAATAGTAGTAAAGAATGCTTCTAAAGAGATAATAGTTTTAGGATAATCGGATCTTCATTACTTTTAAATAAGGTTCAAATGACTATTACTGTTTATTCTTTTAACTTAAATTTTTTGAAATGAATTTCCTTATTCGAAGCTTTTTAGCTCTATCTTTCTATTGAACTTGAATATTCTATTGAATATTGTATGATATTAGATTCCATTTTAACCGAATATAAAATATAAAACTTATTAATAAGAAATGTAACAAGTTATACCGAGTCATTTTACCAAGCCATTTAATAGCTCACCTTTTTTCATCCAGTTTTACTTTTACCGAGATTTACTGGCAGTTTGTTTAAGTCCAGCTTATTACCAGTTTGTTTAAGTTCAACTTTTTTCGTTTTTCATTTGCTCAACATTTTAATTAACTGGACCAAAAGTTGCTCAGTTGCCTTAAAGAAATTTAAAAATGCAATAATATATTTGTAACCTATGGTAGCAAACTCATCGTATAATATAATATGTAATATATGCAAATATATTTGTTTTATAAGATATGTGTATAAGTTATATAATTTATTAAAGTGAAATTTTGTTCTACATTCAAGTATGCTCTACTCATTTAAGCAAATTTTTTGCGACAGTTTTCACTGGATTTTTCAACGCAAATGGAAACCGCTCCTTAATAAAAAGTCGAAGTTAAATGAGTTAAAATATTTAAAACTTTATAAAAAATTATTTAGTTTTTACATAGTTCATAATTAGATAATTCATAGTTATATAGTTCATAATTAGATAATTCATTGTTACATAGTTCATAATTGCTAACATAGTTCATAATTGCTTAGGAAAACGAAAAAGTATCCAAGATTTATTAGACCTATTCTACCAAACTATACATGAGGTTATAAAAACCAGAGCAGCCTAACTCTCAAATTCCTCGATTCAGATATCACATAACCTACTCCTTATATTAAATCACCTCTTTGAAGTGCCTAACTAGAATGGTCTAACTAAGTTCACGTATTTATTAGTATAAAAAAAATCTTCTGACAGTTTATCATCCGTTTTACAGCTTTCGTGTATCTTCAATATTAATTCCAATAACTTGAAGACAGTCAGTCTCTTAGCGTTTCATATACCCACGAGAGTTCACGAGTGCATATTAGTATAAAGTTTTCCACTTAGCGTCATTAATTGCTGAGTCATTCATTTTTAACATCCGGAAATTCATACGCTATTACAAAATATTGAACTTAATTATTTAAATGATATCCGTCGTAATTTTCATTTAAACGTAAGAAAAAAATTTAAAGAATAACTCCATTCTTTACTGAATTTTACCAAAGACTATCCAATTTATAACATATATCGAATTTAGTAATCAGTATAAAATGTAACATTGGCATAATTATCTTATATTAATCTTCTTCTACTTTCTAGATAAAGATATACCGCCTAGTTACGGTTCTAATGAAATAAAACGATTGGTAACTTGCATTCAGAATTATGACAAAAATTATAAGAATATTTTTACTAAAAATAATAACCGGACAACATTCAATCTGATCTGATGTGACACACACAAAAATATGTATATATATGAATGTGTATATATGAGCATATATGTCTATGTAATATGTGAAAATATTACATGTATATGCACACTTATGTACAAATATATGTAAATGTAAATTTAAGTGACAATCACACTGGGGTTATTAAAAAACTCTAACAATATTACTCATTCGTTACATTCAAAGGAATGATCTATTAACTATTAAAAGATATGAAACGCTTTATCAAAAGCTTTTCGCCTACTGGATTATCTTTTATTTTATTAAAGAAAAAGAAATAGCATAAATAGTAAAATAAAGAATTATAATTAACGATTGACCAAGAGATTTGCAATATTTAGATTTTCCGTTCGATTCGTTCTGAATTTTTCATGCAATGACGATCTTAACTGCTATATTAATTTTAATGGTTATTCCTTATGGAAGTAAGTGATTTTTAAATAATTAACTTGGTTTTTACATTAAACAATAATGTCTACAAGTAATGTCGACAATAAAAAAACGAATACAAATGTAAAATTACATAAATCACTCTCTATGCAAAATATTCATAACAATTGTTTAACTTTTAAGCAGTAAAAGCGTAATTCTGACGACGACACAGGGTAAGATTATCTAAATTTACAAAAACAAACTTAATATTATTCAAAGTTGTAATGTTCCTAAATCTTAGTTTTTATAGATTGTATTGTTAGGAACCTTTTACATGGGAAGAAGGTAAATAGCATTTTTCAGGTTTCATAGTGTATTTAATTGTTCAATGAGGTTTCCCTCGGTCCTACAAACACTTATAACATTTAAAGTTGCCTAAAAGATATTGGACAGTTTCTTGTTATTCGTTACTTCTTATTACAAACAATTGAAAAGAAATAACCTGTTACGAGAAAACTTCGTAAACTGTCGATACACGCGGAAAAACTTTTTTAAAGTCAACGATTTAATATATCCTATTAAACTCTTCTTCAAAAAAGAGTTTAATAGGATATATTAAATCGCGATCTACAAAAACCACTTACGTTGCATTTTTTACTAATTCCATTTTATTGCAAGAAAAAAAAACGGTATCTATGTGCGGTATAAATGACAATCGTCTAATGCGTCCAAAGTTTAATTTCTTGTTTTAATAAATAAACTCGTTGCCAAGCGTTATGAAGATTTTTCATTAGGTATCTATATACCGTAAATCAATTTTTTTTTATTGCTATCAAGTTATTTATGACGTCTTGTTAGGATAACTACTATGAATCTCTGAAAGATATTCTTTTTTTAAAGTAATTTTCGCCACCACAAGTTTCCTGAAAATCAACGGAAAGTGCTCTAATTCGAAGTCAAAGTTGTAAAAAATCCCACTAAAATCCCTAATATTCGCCATTTTGAGAATAATAAGTTAATGATCTTTTAACTTACAAAAGCAATACATTAATAGCATGGTTTTTACGTTAAAAAAGTCGTTAAAGTATGTTTTTCCGAAGTGTCTTCGTAGAGTGCAATGCGCTCGATATAGCCATAAGCTACTCAGAGCGCAATATTGTAGGCGCATGCGCAATTATTTTATTATAACAGTGCGATTTTTCACAATATTTCACAATAAAGCTGGTTGGATAGGCGGTTAGGGTCAGGGTTAGGGATAGAGATAGGGATAGGGCAATACAATAATAAATATTCATCAACTTGTCTACATTCTCACATTCTACGTTCAACTTATGTTTGAAATCTTCCATTAATTTCATTTCGTTATGACACTTTCGTTAAAATACTTTAAAATAATAATGTTAAGGCTAATCGAAACCAGGTCTGCTTATTGCGCAATGTAACGGTAATTAATTTTCGTTAAAACTTGAAAAAAGATTTTTAAAAAATGGCGAATATTAGGGATTTTTAGTGGAATTTTTACAACTTTGACTTCGAATTAGAGCACTTTCCGTTGATTTTCAGGTCCATGCTTTTATATTTTTCTGAATCAGCATAAAATTCTCTATCATAATCTGCAATAAAAAAAGGGGGTGCGAAAGTGCAGTAGCGCCGCACTATGCGTCGCGCTGATAGAAAAAAAGGAAATAGCCTTATAACTAGAGAACTATTTAACATTTTGAAGTAATTTTTTTAACAAAGCATAAATTATGAGATATTGTTTGTTTATACATATATTTATAAAAAAAAGTCCGGTCTTTTTTAAAACCGGTTTCATTCCGGTTTTTTAGTTGGTTTATCCGGACTAATTCGATTTTTGATTAAAAAGATATAAAACCGATAGTTTTTGATATTTTAAACTCTAAATCTGATATATCAATTTATCTTTTTTAGGGGTTACAGGCATTTTTAGTCTCCAACTTATATTTTCATATTAAATAAAAAAGGAAATAGCAGAAATACTTTATTATAAATAAAAGTGAAATAAATACTCCAGAAGTTCCATTCCCCTCAAATGCAGAATCAAGGTTCTGATGCTAAAATAGGTTTTTAACAATATGTGGCTATGAGAATAGCCTTTTTTTAAAAGTTGCTTATCAATTACAGCTGCATGGTTTAATGATGCTTCCTTGATTTCTTTTCTTAATATGAACCATTACTCTTTGACTTCCTAAAATTATTTAACAACAAACACTAAAATTTTAAAAAGTTTTGTTATTGTAAAAAATAGTATAGTTTAAGATATAAACTATTTATTATAGAAATTATCTATCAAATTCTAATTTTAACAATTTTACATTCAAGAAAAAACTGTATTCACTGTAATAAATGTATATAATTGAAATATAATTAAAATTTTCATTCTAAACATGTCTCAGCAATCTTTATGTGGAGCAAATTTAATATCTACAACAAGCCTTCAAGAATTGCACTATGCATCACTAAGTAGAAATAGGACTTTAGACACATCTTTGAGGAAAACAAAAACATGGCAAAATTGAGTCAATTTGAGGCCAATTGATGCAACTTTTCCTCAAACATAAAAGTTTGGGATTCTTATGCTTCAACTTTTCTAACAATTAGTTTTTTGTTTTTTTTTTCAAGCATAAAAAAACATGCTGTGTTGATTATGTGAAAAGATCTCAAAAATATCAGATTGGCTACTACCAGCACCTAAAATGTATCATTAATAAAATTAAACGATAACATTAAATATTTAAATTTAAGATATACATAGCTTTCTCCAATATTTACCTTAAGAACAGTTATCAGCTTAATCTTCTTGCAGTATAGCCTTAATACCTCTTGCATTTTGTTTTTCTTACAGTATAGGTACATATCAGATGTCATAAATAAATAATTAGCTGTATCCCTAGTATTTTCAGCAAAAGAAGTTAAACGTGCATGACGTACTCATGCAGTTTTGTTGGCTTTGTTCCTGGCTTCAATGGCACTCTCAGACAAAGAACCTATTGGATACTTAAAATATTTAATAAAAGAAACACCATGAACTACCATTCTATGCAAAGACTGTGACATTGGAATGGTTTTTAAAAACTGATCATTAGAAATGAGACCAAACAGACATTCAGATTTCTGCTTGAAAATTTTCACATCCGGTCTTGCTGTTGTACTATTCATATCAATGAGCAGGTCCCTAAATAGTTTCATCATAGTGGTATTCTTCCAGTCACAGATGGATTATTAAAGAATTTTCGTGCAACATTGCCAGTGTTGGATGTACAACTTCCCTTCCTGACAAAAGATACCCTTATTTTTAATTGTATTTTGAATAAGTGCTGGAGTTTTTTTTTTGTTTTCAATAAATTCTTGGCCATTTTTTGCTGCTATTTTTCTTCCTTGTTTCACTGCTGGAAGTTTGCAAGCAGTATTAAAAAAAAACTAACTCCATGCTGAATATCCACAATTGAAGATTTCAATATATTCCAAGTTTCAATATATTTTTGTCTGCATTTTTATCTTTATTCCAAATGGTTTCCAAATTAAACTCCTTAGGACTTGCTTGACATACATGACAGCTCTGAGATGCAATATTTTTTAAAGCATTTTTGATACCACAGCATTAAGTGTTTTACCATCATTCATTGTGGTATAAATAGTTGACAAACTTGAATTTATAACAAAAGTATTGTCATGAAGTATAAGTTTACTTTTAATATTCTCTAAAGACAAAATTTCATTTTGTAAATGTTCAAACTTCTCTTGAATAAAACTAGCAGTCTCTTTGGAAAAACAAAACATAAGATGACGGGTTGCATCTGGACTATTTGGATTACAATTTTTCAATAGTATCTTTTTTCCACTTCTAATCTCCAACAGTACAAACACTTTACTATACACAGTGTAATCATCCACACCTTTCTTCATAGTTACTGCATTCTGAAACTCAGATTGGTCACTCTGACCATCACCACCCACTTTGCAAATAACATGTTATCACGTTCCTCCTGTTCTAAAACTTTAATAGAATTATCTTCATACTCCAAAAGATACTCAAACTCTCTAGAAACTGAATGTTTGAGCATATTGAAGAGACTATATTTTACTTCAGTTTCTGAATATTTCACCTGCTCTGGAAATGTATGTGTTAAAAGTTGACGATGAGTGAATCAAGCCATTTTGATAATTTATAAAAACCATCGCAAGGTAAAACTGAATCAAATAAAAACTTACCGTATGTTATTGAACTTCGGAATTTTCATTTACTTCACAGAATTTAGTCGGTTTTTAATAAAACTCACAGTAGTAAAAATGATTTTAAAGCATGAGGTCACAGAGGTCGCCTCAATTTTTTTGCATGGCAGTAAAGTCGATTTGCAGTAGCTATATTTTATTTAAAAAAAACGAGGCGACCTCTGTGACCACATGCTTAAATTAATCAATGTTTAAGAAATCAAAAAATCAGCAAAAAAATGCTATTCAAAAACCTTTTTTTTCTATTTCTTGTTTTACATTCAATTAAATACATTATTATTTTAATTTCGCATAAAAATAATATAGAAATTCTACACTTATCATATATTTTGAAAAGATTTTAACAAAAAAGCGAGTTTTTTAAAACCTTAAAAAAACCCTTTAGATGTCAAAAGTTTAAAAAAACTAAAAATGATTTTTTTTTTATAGAGAATTAAAAATTGAATGCAAAAAGAAAAAACTTAAAAAGTTTAAATATGAAAAATCACTAAAAAATATGTACAAAATCCTATTTCCGCTTAGCGATGCATAGTGCGCCGTTTCTTTCGCCAATAAAATTTGAATCTGAGAAGAATCAACGCTTCACTATCAGTTATACAATATTTGCAATATCTGCATAGAATCATACCCAAGATTTATATCCCAAATTATTAAAACCAATTTCACTTAAGTACTGTTTAACTTTTTGGTGGGAACTAAATGCACATAGCATGTCTATTTAAGGTCATATGCAACATATCCTCTCTGGCACATACTTTTCACCAGAGTCAACTTCAGGAAGACCACCTAAAAATAGGAGATGTTATAAAGATAAAAAGTAGAAACTGTATTATTTATCATAATTCAGGGATTTATCATAATTTTAAAAGATATTAAAAAAAGAAAGCAACATAAAAAAACATCTTAAAAAATCCCGGAACATTTCTGCAAACTTTGGAAAAATCATGCGAAAGAAATCCTAATTATTGATAGTATAGTAAAAAAAAGTTTAATTCCTGCTGAAGAAAGAAATAGTACTTTTAATAACTTGTTAATTTAAAATACATCTATATGGAATATAAATTTCCCTTGTGTATAATGTAATTGTTAACAAAATTTTATAATAAATGCTTATTCATGATAATAAGTTGCTGTCTATTACTTAGTATTTCTAGCAGTGTAAAGGTTTGTTTAAAAAAAGAGTGTTAACAAAAAAAAATTCAACGCTTGAGCTTTTAATTCATTTTTTGCTTCTTTGTGGGATGTTATTTTTTGCTTGCTGTATCTTTCTGGATATTATTTGTTTTAATAAATTTTCAAGTGTTTTTTTTTAAAGATGTTCACCTCTACATTTTCCCTTGAGAAAATGTGTTTACAAAAACCTACAAAATGTATTCTATTTAGTAAATCTTATGGTATATTTAAAACCCCTAATACTTTATACTCTTTTTCTTTTTTTAAAATTTTATTATTACTTTGAAAATGCTACTTTATACCCTTTATCTATAGTCTCAGTTTCTTCAGGAGGTTTACTTTTCTTAGTAATTACCTCATTTTTATAACACTTGAATTTGTTTAAATTAAACTTGAAGGAGGTCCCCAAAAGCACTGCTATTCATTTTAAATTAGAGTTGTTATTATTATTCTATATTCTAAAAAAGTTATTATAATTGCTAGTTAAATCTGTTCATTTGCTAAAAAGTTTTTAAATATAATTGTATAATCTTTTACAAATGTGTTTACTTGTATTTAGGTCTTCAAGTGTTAATTCAGGAAACTTATTCAAACACAAACACATCATCCTCAACATTTGGTTCAACAAATCTTCTCAGTTTTGAATTTATTAATGTATTTAATACAACCCAAAACACCTCTTATTCTTATTGTCAAAGGATACGTGGGTGGCTTCAAGTGGAGGTTACTGGAAATTACACGTTTTATACTTCTTGCAGCAATCCTTGTCAACTTTATCTAAGTACTAGCAATGATCCTGCTAACAAAACACTGGTTGCTAATCAAACAATACCCTCAGGAATTTCCAAATGGAATAAGTATGTACTTGAAATTTATGCAATTTATGCCTTTGTAATTTAAAATAAACTATTTAATTATTAAACTTCTCTAACTTTAGTCGTTGATTTCAAGCATTTTTTAATTTAGGTGGCTCTTATTTAATATACAACTTATTATTTAAATTGTTTTTATGTGTATTAAACTCAAAAAATATCATGTATAGTATATCAATTATCCAATATTACCATGAATTTTTATTTTACTTTTTGCATTTTAGTTTTTGCAAGTTTTGGACAGTAAAAGTTTTTTTTGATTATCTTTTTTTTTAATTTCATTTCACATAAATAATTTATATATTATCTCATTAAATAATATATTAGTATATGTAAAGAGATATAAAAAAAACAGGTTTATGCAAGCCTAAAGTATGTCATTTTAAAAGAATGTAATCACTACAAATATTTTAATACAAATACAGAAACTAAAAACAAACATTTAAAGTGTTATAGCTTAAGAGTGTGTGCATTATGTGACATATTTGGCAAATGGAGTGGTTCTAACTGTTGTTAAACTTGGAAAGTTTTTATTTTTCTAGTAATAGTCAGTTAAGCATGGAAAACTTAAAAAAAAAAAGACCTAGTAGTTGTTTATTTTGATAAGCACAGGCCTTCCTTACTTCTGATAGCAACATTGATATAAATATCAGTCTTATAGCAGTGATTTTGCCAATTTTAAATGAGTTAATTTTAGGATGTTTTTAGTTGATAGAAAGTTTTTCCTATTGATGACTACCATTTAAATTTGGTAAGTGTAAGAACAGACATTGGTTTTAAATACTGATAATGATGAACAACAAAAGACTAAGAGACAAGACAGTTTTTCTTAATGACAATTTTTATTAAATTTTTATATCAATGAAAAGCTGTTAGTGCTTTTAAATGATTTATGTCAAGACAAAAGTTTAAATACAGGATTTAAAAGGAAATAAATGATGGAAAACTAAACAGAAATTCTGGTTCCTAAATTTAATTCATATGGTAAAATGTTGCACCAGTGTAGTAAAGATCAACTCACTTTTAAGTATTTTTTAACAGTTCAATACTGTATTTTAAACATTTGGTGAGCTTGTGGCCTTATACCATTAAGTTCTTTTAGCGATTTTTAAAGAATGCATTTTGTCTGCCCACTTCTTTTGGTCCTTTGATTCTAAGTTTACATCAATATTGAATGTTTTAAAATTGAGAAAAAATGATTTTGAAAAAATCATTCTTTTTCAATTAAAATATTTGTGTAAAAATGATTTTTTGTTTTCATGTTCATGTTTATAGCCAATTCATTCATTTTTACAGTAGAAATGTGACAAAGTATTTCCAAGGTTACTGGAGATACTACATTGAAGGAATAATGTGTCATCTTTTTACACCTGACATATTTTCAGTTGGCATGCAGCAACAAGGAAAAGAAACACTTATATCACCTATATCAACTGAGTGGCTCAGTCCTATGAGAATCGGTAAATATTAAATTATCTTTTATTTACTATTTTAACACTAACTTTAATGGTTCATTCTGAAAATATTAAACTTTTTGACTTTTAAAAATTGAATTATCTTTGCATCTCCTTTAGACAAATGTCCTTCAAGTTGCAACCCAATGAAAAATGAGAAATGTGTTTCTGTGAATGGAACATATGTTATTTGCACCTGTGAAAATGGTTATGTTTATTACAATGGGGCTGGTAATGTGTCATGCATAAGTAATTTTTATTTTTAAGTTACTTGTTTTATTGCAGAGGAGTTCTAAGAGGAATATTTAAAATATAAATAACACTCTTTGTGCTAATTATATTTTAAATATTCCTTTTAGAATGAAAGTATAAACATGCTTTTTGGAAGTATTAGTATATTTACTAAATATAAAAATGTTTTTTATCTTCTTTAAAACCTCTCATCACTCAACTCAACTTGTTTTTTTGTTTGTAATGTTTTACACTAATCCTGTTTTTTAAGCTTTTTTTTTTAGTCATTATTATTTGGAAAGTTATATTTTCCAAATAATAAGATAAAAAAAAGTAGATCTCTTCCATTTCATCTCCCTTGCTAGATCCATAAGTAAAGAACCCAAAATCAATTACATTACAATTATATGTTTTTTTTCAAATCAAATTAAGCTTAAATGTAAAAAAAAAAATCTAAAAAAAAAAAGATAATTTAAAGTAATAAACATTGAAAAATATTAAGCAGTTTATAATAGATTTACAAAATTTTTCAAAATTGAAATTCTATATTTGTAATAATTTTACTTAAAACATTCTAATTAATTAATTATAAAATATATTTCCAATGCACCTGCTGAGGTAAATAAATTATGTAATATTAAAATCAAGTAATCTAAAATGGTATATAATATGATTTTTTTTCTATCAATCACATAATTTTTTTTTCAAACCTCACTGGTAAAATAGTTATGTCTTTCAAAGGTATGTTAATTCAATACTTAACCTCACTCACTTTTATCCTAATCACATGAAATTTATCTTTTTAACTTATACCCCATTATTATTTAGTTTTATTTTGTTGGATATTTAAAGTCTATAAATGTATCTTTAAGAGATTGAAAACATAAGGTGTAATGGCCTGCTGTAAATTAAATACCTGCTATAATTTAGAGAAAAGTAGCAGATTGTGATTATTTTGAGATAACATTAGGCATGCTTTCCTGAAAAAAATCCTGTATAAATTAATCTTTAAATTCTTCAGAAAATCAAAGTAAATAGTAAAAACTTCTAAATATTGGTCACAATGTCAGTTTAAAGTGTTAAATTGTGGTGTCATTAACTTCTTTCTTAACAGTTCTTACAGATATTTTTTCTGAATAATATATATCTATAAGAGTTTTATAGTTGTATATTAGAATTTGTTATGATATATAATCATATAGCTACTGATTTTTTTTTAGAAAATAGTGAATGTCAGGTTAATTGTACAAATTCTACATGCAAAGATCTCAATAGCACACTACAGCGCTTCTGTCCTGTAGGATTTTTTTTCAATGTGACATTAAATATCTGCCAAGGTAAATTAATTCAATAATCAAAAAAGTGTTTATATATTTAAGTTCTAGATTTCTTTTTAAATAAATTAACTGTTTCATTTTAGAACCTTAAAAATTTTTGGGTCCTTTTTTTTTTGCTATTGCTCTAATATTTCTAAAAACAATATACAGTGGCTTTCAAAAATATAAGGTCATTTAGATTTTTTTGCAATTACTTAAATTAATTCCATGCTTTTCAAAGAAATAAAAAAAAAGAAGGGAACTTTTTTTAAAAATTTTATTTGGAATATATTGTATAACCAAAATAAAAAAAAAAAAAGAAAAAGAAAAAGTTATATTGGTATCAAAATCAATTAAAAAAGAGAATTAGATCAAAAAACTATACCAGAAAAAATGTGTCAAAAATATAAGGTCAGTTAATTTAAACTCAATAACTCTTAAATTAATTATATGAGAATCTTGAAAATTTGTACTCTCTATGACCAATATAAATTACAAATAGTTTGAAAAAAAAATCAATTTCTAACCATTATTTCAAGAGATATTTCAGTTGGTAATTTCTTTGTCCACCAGAAGCAGAAAAATGGGCAGAAAATCACTATCACAAGAAGTCAAATGGTGAATAGTCTATCCAAATATATTCATCCAAAGAAAATACAAAAAGTCATCAAGTAATAGTAAGAATATGTGGTGTTTTACTAAGCTGTGTCCAAACAACGCTGAAAAACCATAAACTTTCAACTGATGTAAAAGATTCACCAAGAGTTGGCTGTCAAAACTTAATTCTAGGGATCAAAGCTTGTTGTATTGAAGGGTAAGGGAAGATCCTCACCAGAGTTAGTATTAAGGATGGTTATGTTAGTATTAGTTATAGTACAGTTAGAATGTGTCTTAATAAAGAAAGGTATTGACTATTATGTTACTGCCAGAAATTTGATTTTAAGGGTGACAGATTGGATTAAAAGATATAATTGGTGTAAGGAAAGACTTCACTGATCAGAAGAAAACTGGTCTAAGGTCATTTTTAGTGATGAATCAAATTTCGATGTCAAAACAGGTTTACTTAGATCTTTTCATTTAAGAAACTCAAGTATTTTAGCTACAGAATTTAAGATTTATGATATTCTTTGTACTGCAGATCTCTGTTCTGTCTCATCAGAGCTACATTACAGTTTGTAGATTGTTTTATTTTTGACCATTCAGAACAGAAGCATACAGTGTTGCAATATTTTGAACCTCTCTTCCTTCTGGTTGTCTGTGCTCAAATTTCTACAAGTTCTGTATATTGCCTAGTGAAGTAGTCTCTGAATCCAGCTTTTTTAATCTTAACTTATTAAGTAGTTCATGCATTATATTTTTACTTTTTATCAATTAATCTTATTCTGAAACTACATTACTGAAAAAAGCCTAAAGTATAAATTTATGTGACAATATACAATTAAATGATATGTTAAATGCATAATACATCTGGCTCAACTTTTTTAAATTTGATAAGCTTTATTATAAAAATTCTTGTTTTTTCAGATTATTAAGAAATCTATCTAATTATTAAAAAATGAATACTATACTCAGCATTACGCTGTAAATTGCTGTTATGTGCTGCAATAGTTATAATCTAAACAATTCAGCAATGAGTATTTTGATAGCAATATGTTAATATCTGGTACTTAGGATATTTGAGAAATGCCTTTATTTTAACAGAAGAAATCCACTGGCGATCAGAGGGAAGTACAAAATTATGTTGATGAAAATGTGCAGTAAGCTCTAGAAACATCTTTGAGAAAACAGTTCTCACTCATCCCAAAAACCTCCCTGCACAGAAAATTTCAATTCAAATTATATTTTTATGACATACAGATTCAAATCCAGTTGATATTCAAACATGTCTTACTGTGAGGCTATTAAATTTTGATATTGAAGTTTACAACTTTCAAAACTATTAGAATTAGAAAAAGCTCATTTTTCTTAGAAAAGTACTCCTTTATCATTTTCTACAAATTAAAAATTAACCTCTTTCCTTTTTTAAGCTCCCGGTAAGTTGATCTCAAGCCATACTAAATTTTAGTTATATAAGGTTTGATTTAACTTGATATAGCTAATTTTTTACTTTCTTCAATTTGCCTAAACAAGCTATAGTTGCTATTAAAAAATTCTTTTTTAAAATTCTGAATTTCTTTATACTAATTTTTTTGTTGTTGAAAAAAACAGATATCGATGAATGCCTAATGAATTGCAAATATAACAAGTCTACCTGTGTAAATCAGATAGGCTCATTTAATTGCTCCTGCCCTGAAGGATCAAAGTACAACATATCAATTCGTGATTGTGAAGGTAAATTGTTATTATAATAGAAAAATTTAATGATGAATACTAAATTTTAGTTATATAAGGTTTGATTTAACTTGATATAGCTAATTTTTTACTTTCTTCAATTTGCCTAAACAAGTTATAGTTGCTGTTAAAAAATTCTTTTTTAAAGTTCTGAATTTCTTTATACTAATTTTTTGTTGAAAAAAACAGATATCGATGAATGCCTAATGAATTGCAAATATAACAAGTCTACCTGTGTAAATCAGATAGGCTCATTTAATTGCTCCTGCCCTGAAGGATCAAAGTACAACATATCAATTCGTGATTGTGAAGGTAAATTGTTATTATGATAGAAAGATTTAATGATGAAAAATTAATTTCCTTAAAATAAGTTTACTAACTTGGCGTGGCCTGACATTTTATTTACAAGTGTGCTTTATAGTAAATTTTATGCAGATGTTTCTGTTTTAAGTTAATAAATTGTTTTTATTATATTAAAAGTGAAATATCTGTTTAATATTACTTAATTACAATAGATAGGTTCTTGTTAACTACATTTGGAATAAAAGATAATCCAGTTCTTGATTATTACTGCATGCAGTGTACAAATTTACCCAATGATAGACTAACAAAGTTTATTTTATTTAATAACAATTATAATACTAGGTATGCTGTTCAGAAATTGTTCCTCCTTGAGCCTCAATTACAGCTTTCAGGCAAGGCCTAAACTTCTTGCATCCATACTGGATCTAGTCAGCTGAGAGAATATACTAAAACCTCTTGATGAAGTGTCAGAGTTAATTGAAATTTGGGTGTTGTTTAATACAACCCCCAAATAGAAACACAGAGAGAATTTTGCTGCCATTTGAAGTAACCAAGCCAATAACATGGCTAGAGTGTTTTGTCTGACTAATTGTTTTAATGTCATCAACTCTCAAGTTAGAAATGTACCTATTTGATCCTCTATTGAGGACCTGGTCAATGGTGAATAACTTCCTTTTTGAGAAGAAGAAGACTGGAGTTTTTTTTCCTGAGAATCAAAAAAATCTTAATAGACTTTTGTAGAAAAAATTTTCTTTTCTAGCTTGAGATTTGGCTCTAATAAAATCTTTGACAACTCTTCTGACAGTCTTCTCTGACACATCATGTCCCTGGCAGTTGCCCTCATAGTCTTGAGGGGGTTCTTCTTGATGTAGGCCTTAACCTTGGTTGCAAAGGCTTCAGTAGTACCTGGAAACTTGACATTGCTTCTAGGCTTTCTCTTTAAATTGTCTTTGCTAACCAGATGTTTTTAATGTTGTCCACCATCTTTCTGAATACATTAAATGTTTTCACAATGGTGCTGAAGGTTATACCCATGTGAAGGGGCTGCACTATTTGATTACAATTTTCATCTTGGATTTTTAAATGTTAATTTTTAAAGAAAAAATGTTTACTTGTTGTAAAGATTGGTTTTAGGAACCACAGAAAAATAATAGTTTCAGAAAATCACCCGACTTTAAATAAGCTATGATGGGTAAGTTACCACACAGTATGCATTAAGTCCATAAAACATTACAGAAGTAAGATATTTAGAAATTATAAATTTTTACCATCTAAGCAATTAGGTGCAAATCTTTTTCTTTTTAAATTATGCACCCCTTAAATTTTAAACTTTGAGGTAATGATTTAACATTTTTTTAAACAATTTTTTTTTACTTATATATTCTCTAAACTGCAATTCTTTTTTACCTTCTGTGATAAAATTTATATAAAGAAAAAAACCTCAAACTTAAAATAATTACAGTAAATGGTTTTTCAAATAATAAAGTAAAAGAAGTGTTCAAAAATATAATAAATTTTGCTTTAAAACTTAAAAAACAGCTGCAAAACTGAGTGTTAATGCTATTAATAAGGAATTTTTTTTTCTTCTTTTTTAAATAAAAAAGCTCCATATACTGGTGTGTACCAGTACTTGTCAAATAGAAAGAAAAATACTAGTATATACTAGTAATTTTTCTTTTTGTTTGACAGTCAAAAATTTCAACATTCAAATTATTGTTGCATTCAAGTTTTGCATTGCTGTTCTCTTGCACTTAAAAAGTCTTGGTGACTAAATGGATGAAGTTAAAATTATGTTTAAATGAAGACTAAATCATGCATTAAAATAATATAACTTCAGTCAATTAATGTTTTTGAAAGCTGATTTAATAGTGCAAGATAAATTATTTAAAGATTATCTTGTATATTTTCAGTACCTTTTTTTTTCTTGAAAATTACAACGTGATTCTGTATTTCTATGATTGCTGTTGTTTATGGTTTTTTTTTAATTTTCTGTACTGGATGGTATGCTATCAGTTACCACCTACTTTACATACAGTAGTCTGCAAAAGATCATATTGTTTAGTGATCTTTTATTTAAACTGAAAAAATATAAGTGTTTATATGATTGATAATGCTGTTCTTAGCTTTTACATTTTCTAAGAATCTTGTCATTATCTTTTCAGTTATTTTTGAGTGGCTATTGTCTGATCCATATTTAAGTGATGTGTGGGCTAATAATTCAGAGTCAGCAATCTTTTATTGGCAGTACCGAATTTCAGAAGCAGTTGACATCACACAGCTAAGTTTATTCCTTGTCACATGTGGTTATACTAATGCTAGCAATATTGTTGGGTTAGCACACAAAAATAATATTACAGAATTAATGCAATCTGTTAATGAAACTGTGTTTGGTCAGCGAAAAGCGGCAATTAATAGTGCTAACAGCAGAATTGTTGGTTTTAAAATCAACAGAGTGCAAAAAAATGACCCTATTACATACCAGTGTCAAGCAATTGTTTCTCAAAAATATGGTGCTCAATTTTTTTTTAAAAGTCCAACTTCAATACTACATATTTTAGGTTAGCTTTTATTCAGTTTTGGTATTCATTGTAGTTTAAAATGTGCTATTGATGAAATAGTTTGTGTTTTTGAATATAATATATTGTTACAAAATATTATGTTGCAGATCCACCTGTATTTATAAACTGCTTGGAAAATATAGAGCCTGTGATTAGGAGCTATGACCTAGAAATAACATGCCTAGTAGTTGGTAACCCAACTCCTGAGTTACGTTGTCAACTCTTTTCTATGACTGGACAGATTCTGGATAGTTTGCCAAGCAGTGGTAAAGAAATAATAATTTCTTCCGTGAGTTTTTCCATAATGTATTTGGATTAATTGAAGTTTACATTTACTTCAGTACATATTTATAGGTTTTTCAAAGCAGAATTTAACCATAGCATCCTTCAAAGCAGTTCAATCAGATGCTCATACAATTTCATGCACTGCAGTTGGTAATCGCACAGGATTAAGTGTGAAAAATGTCACATTTACAATTAAATGTAGGTTTATATATATATATATATATATATATATATATATATATATATATATATATATATATATATATATATATATATATATATATAACATTTTTCTATAAAACATTCATCACTAAAAGTTATTTTCATTTTTTTGAAAAAAGGTTTTTCTTTCTGATTTCTTTATTTTCTCCATTTTTCAGCTAACCTTTCATTCACTCAACCTAGTTCAACCTACTTCACATCAGTGGAAAAAAGTAGTATACTGAGTACTTTGAGTTTTGTGACACCAACTCAAGTTTCAACTCAAGATTGCATTCAGTCAAAGACACTAAATTGTACACAAGGTACTCTTTGTTTCATGAAAATACATTAATGTAAAGTCATTAAATAAAACCAGGAATTTTGTCTCTAGCATACAAGGTTTTGTTTTATATATGGTAGCCTGTATGTTTGAGATAATATAAACAATTCAAGTTTGTCACTATGAAACTATAAATTTGTTAAGTAAATATTGGACAATAGGGATACATTAGTCATTAGGATACATTAGTCATTAATTAGTGCAAAAAAAATTAAAAAAAATGATATAAAATCTGACCGAAATGAGAAAAAGATACACTATAAGCTAATAAAGAAACATGTTTAATAGTAAAAAAAAAAAAAAAACTGACATAAACTGAGCAAATGTTTACAGTGGTCTCAAAATGTTTTTGGAAGCAAATGGTTTAAAAAAATGATTTGTCTGGATAAAAAACTGAGGAGTTCCATTGACTTCAAACTATAAAAAATCCTATCAGATCTATATCAGGACTTACTAGAGAAGCCAAAACACCCTGGTAAACAATCCAAAGGCTGATTTGTGAAGATTTGTAAAGACTTTTGTGAACAAGAAACATTTACTTAGTGAGGTTACCAGGCTGAGGAGGAGGCAAAGCAAGAGTGCTTTTCAGTTTCATGAAACTTTATGAGATTGTCTACTTTTTAAAATTTTCTCTATTGTAATATAAATGTGATGAAAAGGAGAGTTTTGGACTTTTTTCTTGCCAATCAACTGAGACTCTTTTTACAAAGTTTTCATTTAAAAGTTGATAATTTTAATTATCCTGATATATTCTTTTTCTTAATATACTTATCATTTAAGATGAATCTTTTTAGAATAATTATTTTAATGTTTTCAATGAGAACAAAAGCAAACACTATTTTTTCAGATTTCTCCTGACAAAATTTTGTTTCAAATTAAAATCATTGAGTGATTTGATTTTTGTATAGATATCGCTTGCGGAAAAGGAATTATTGTTATTGGTAATAAAGCATGGATGGACCAGTATTTTAACAGCTCAACCAATGAATATAAGAACTTTGCAGAACTTGTAAAATCTCAAGTATGTTTTTATTCTTATGTAGAAAGACACTTGCTTTACACACTTGTCTAATATGCAAGTTCAAATACCCCAATAAGTTTATACTTTTAATTTTTAAACCATAGAATTTTTAAGTCTCTAAATGTTAAATAAATAGTACTAACGTATATTTAGGTCAAGTTAGGTTTTTCTTCAATTACCAAAAATAATGTTGTTGTGGAAGTCCAAAATTTTTCTCAAAGGTAGAATTTAAATGTTTTAAATTAATTTTTTTTTTTACTTTTAACAGATAACCCTTTTTCTTATTCTTGGCAAGTCCAAAGGGTTGAAAGTCTTGTAAAGGCCTTTTTTTATGATTGAGAAATATTTTTAGAACTATTTTTTTGTTTTTTAACCGAATCTTTCTAGCCCAATTAAGGACCTAAATATTACAGTATACTTTGATGTATATATGTCCCGAATTACGGAAAATTCTCGTTTGGAAACTTGTAAGCAAATGAAGAAAGTGATTTTTGGATTGACACCGCTTAAAGTTTTATATGCTGATGTAAAACCTTGTGGTAAGAAATTTACAAATGCTTATATAGTAGTTGTGATCTTTAAAGTTTTAATTTGATTCAGGTATATGAAAGCATATAAAATATAGATATACTGTTAAATAAAATATTGTTTTAAAGTAAAATTAATCTTTTCTATTTTCAACCTAGAAACAGTTTATATGATGAACGTTGAAAAAACATGTATTTACTGTAACTAAAACTTAAATTTACAAAAACCTTTTGAAACTTTATATATACTTACCAATTAATTAGACTTTTTAGACTATTTGAATTTATGCTAATTCAAATGACATTTAAAATATAATGGTAGCTGCAAATATTAATTACATTGTAAGAAGTTAGATTTACATTCTAATTTAGGCCTTAGCTCTTGTTTACTTGCAATCAAAACCATTTATTGTGGCTCTTGTCAAAATACTTTTGTATTTTTGCCTGATAATACTAAGAGGTTTTTGAAGTTGAACCAGAGGGAGTTAACAAGTTGCAACAATTTTTCTAAGTTGGTTCTTCAGGGAAAAAAGTAATATCCAAATGAACAGGAAAGTTTAAGAAGTCTTACTTAATATCTCAGGATACATACTATGCACATTTAAAATTATTTTTATAACTTTTCATATTCTTGTATTGTGTTGGTGCCGTGCAGGAATCTACACCACTAAAACCTAAAACGTTAAGTTTTAATGCGTAGTTTGATACCTGTGTTTTGAATATTTTGGTGCTACATTACTTTCCAAGTTCTAAGAGATTTTATTTTATATTTAATGAGCTTTATTCAGATTAAATATTTTTATAATAATTACATCAACAGTACTGAATATCAAGATGATGCAATACTAAAATCAGTATTGGTTTCATATCTGATGAAATTTACAATTTTGATTTTAATGTAGGAGAATGGTTAATGAGTCACAATTTTTTAACCAGCAATATATTTCCAGCTCCCATCTTTAAGGTATTATTTTGAGAAATACTGCATTGATGACTACTACAAATGATATTCCCTTTTAAGGTTCTTCACAGAGTTAACAGTGCTTAAAAATCAGATTTTACTCATATCTAATGATAGTATTTTGTATAACTACAACTGCATCCAAAAAAAAGATAAATAAAAAGAAATTTTTTACATATGTTAACTTAAGTGACCTAGCAAAAATCAAGAAGGCCTTCACTAAGATGGGTACATTGTTTTAAAAAAGCCTCTGCTAAAGAAAGTAAATCCCACAATGAGATTAGAATGGACAAATATGCATCAGGATTGGAGTGTATCTGATTGGTCTAAGATTCTTTGAAAAGATGAATCTAAATTTCAGGCCTTTAGAGAGATATTGTGAAAATTAATACAAATCCATCAGAGTGATATTGTGAAGATTAATGCAAATCCATCAGTATGATATTGTGAAGATTAATGCAAATCCATCAATGTTATATTGTGAAGATTAGTGCAAATCCATTAGGGAAAAGTTTAATTGGGAAAGGAACTGTTCTGGCTATTGGTTTGAGCTAGATCTATCAGGTCAAAAAACAAAGCTGTGATTTGAATCTAAGTTGTATTACAAGGTGCGGCAGTGATTCATAAACTATTTTTTGTCTAGATTTTGTGATGTAAATAAAATGCTTCCACAATTTCTTTTTGTTGGTTAATGTTCAATTAACGTCTTAGATTTAAATAAAATTATGAATAAAAAATAATTTAATTAAAAGTTTTACAATCGAAGCCAAAAGAACTGAAGTTTTAAATTTGATTCATGTGGGTTTGCCTGCTTGTGAAGTGATTTGTATCTAAAAGTATCTAGAGTGTTTAAAACTACATTTTACAAAGTGAAAAAATGTGACACTGCTGAGAGAGCCCAAATGCCCTTTCCAGTGAACAAAAAAGTTATAAAAAATTCACAAAAAAGCTTAAAAAGTGATTGAAAAGTGACAGTTAGAAGAGCTCTAAAAATACTTGGAAAAGTCAGTGTGGCCCAACCTACATTGCAACTTTTGAGAGAAGGACTAAAAACTTTGAAAATGGAGCAATCAAAGAAGCTTCTGAATCAGTTAAAAAACCATGCTTCATCAACAATTAAAGTTTTCTTACATGAAAAACTTTTTAGTGTGATAGCTAAATTGATAATTCAACACAATCATGAAATCTTTATACTTTAGAACAACCCTTTAAGCTTTAAAAAGTATGTTTAATTAACCATCCCAATAATTACTGTAGTATAAACTTTTTGATTGCAAGAAAGTGATTATAAATATTCTAAAGGTAAAGATATATTTTAAATGCTCTGTAGGAAAAAATAAAGAAACATAAAAGGTTAAATTGTCAAAAGAAAGCTAAAAAATTATTGTAAAAATTTTAGTTTCAGTTTGTTATTTTCCATAGATTGTTGCATGGAAGAGACAGTTGGCTCAAAAGCTTTCACTGGCTCATACACATTCCCTGTGACATTAGTTAACACTTTTTCTGAAGAAATGGTATCAATTCCTTGTGTGTATAATGATAGTCTACTCTTTAATCGTCAATGTATTCGTGGTGGACCCCTTGATATTCCATATTGGGGTGTAGCTGATATTTCAATGTGCCCTACCCAGACAAAAACTTCCAAGGATCTTTTAAAGTTAGAAATGGTAACAGTTTGTTCTTAACCACTAATATAAGATATTTGTGAGCCAATAAATGTTTGGAGTTTTGTGTAGTTTAGGATAAGTAATGTATAGAGGATCTATTATATACTTTCAAGTATCTTTTAGAGGATTCATAAATATATATTTACTTTTATATATATCTCATTAGCGAAATTTCACAGATGCAAATGCTGAGGAGATTGCAACAACCTTAAGTGATGTCTTAATAGATGGGGATATTACTCATGAGTATGACATTAAAATGGTGTCTCAAGTTGTTGATAATATTGTTAATCTTAACGCTTCTTCTGATAAGGTTTGCATACCATTATCATCATTATTACTATAACTATTCTTATTATAAATGTTATTGATAATATTATTATTTTATTATTATTGTTATTATTATTTTTATTATTTTAGTTAATATTATTATTATTATCATTATTATTATTATTATTATTATTATTATTATTATTATTATTATTATTATTATTATTATTATTATTATTATTATTATCATTATTATTATTACTATTATTATTACTATTATTGATATTGCTATTATTACTATTATTATTATTATTATTACTATTATTACTATTATTGATATTGTTATTATTACTATCATCATCATCATCATCATCATCATCATCATCATCATCATCATCATCATCATCATCATCATCATCATCATCATCATCATCATCATCATCATCATTGTTGTTGTTGTTTTTACTATTATTATTATTATTATTATTATTATTATTATTATTATTATTATTATTATTATTATTATTATTATTATTATTATTATTATTATTATTATTATTATTATTATTATTATTATTATTATTATTATTGTTATTTATTATTATTATTATTATTATTATTGTTATTTATTATTATTATTATTATTATTATTGTTATTTATTATTATTATTATTAGTAGTAGTAGTAGTAGTAGTAGTAGTAGTAGTAGTAGTAGTAGTAGTAGTAGTAGTAGTAGTAGTAGTAGTAGTAGTAGTAGTAGTAGTAGTAGTAGTAGTAGTAGTAGTAGTAGTAGTAGTAGTAGTAGTAGTAGTAGTAGTAGTAGTAGTAGTAGTAGTAGTAGTAGTAGTAGTAGTAGTAGTAGTAGTAGTAGTAGTAGTAGTAGTAGTAGTAGTAGTAGTAGTAGTAGTAGTAGTAGTAGTAGTAGTAGTAGTAGTAGTAGTAGTAGTAGTAGTAGTAGTAGTAGTAGTAGTAGTAGTAGTAGTAGTAGTAGTAGTAGTAGTAGTAGTAGTAGTAGTAGTAGTAGTAGTAGTAGTAGTAGTAGTAGTAGTAGTAGTAGTAGTAGTAGTAGTAGTAGTAGTAGTAGTAGTAGTAGTAGTATTGTTATTATTATTATTATTAGTATTGTTAGTATTTATTATTATTATTATTATTATTATTATTATTATTATTATTATTATTATTATTATTATTATTTATTATTATTATTATTATTATTATTATTATTATTATTATTATTATTATTATTGTTATTATTATTATTATTATTGTTGTTGTTATTTATTATTATTATTATTGTTATTTATTATTATTATTATTATTATTATTATTATTATTATTATTATTATTATTATTATTATTATTATTATTATTATTATTGTTATTTATTATTATTAGTAGTATTATTAGTATTTATTATTATTATTATTATTATTATTATTATTATTATTATTATTATTATTATTATTATTATTATTATTATTATTATTATTATTATTATTATTATTATTATTATTTTTAATATTATTACTACTACTACTATTATTTTTATTGTTGTTATCATTGTTGTTGATATTGTTATTATTATTTTATTGTGCTAATTTTACTTTTTCAAATAAGATTTTTTACTTTATATTTTTACTTAGTATTAATGCATGATGACTGCACATTAGGAAAAGATAAGTTATACTTTAGAATAGTGTCTTTTTATTTAATTTCAGATCACCAGTGATGTTTTATCATCAGTAGATGTGATATTAGGTGCAAACACAGAAGTGATGACTCTTGCAAATAAAATATTTAATTCTTCTGCCAAGTTTTTATCTTCATTGGAAACTCTTGCTAAGCAGCAAACCAAGAATATCACAATTGGAGGGAAAAACTTGGCATTTATGTCATTCTCACCTAAAAGACCTGAACCATTGTATATTTCTGCTAGTGTTAATACAAATAACTTGAGCTTATCTATATCAAACCAAAGTCTGAAAAATACTTCTGAGAATCTTCAAGCTTTTATATTTTTACCAGTTGATGTATTTAATGGTCGTAGTGGAAGAGTATACTCATATGCTTATAATAAAAATACATTTTTTAAAGAGAATGATTCTAATAACTACACTGTAGTCAGTTTGGTTCTCTCTGCAACAGTCAATGGGTTAAAGGTGGTGAACTCTACAGCTCCAATTAATATATACTTTAATACTAATGCAAGTGGTACCAAGTGGTGTGGCTTCTGGAAGCCAGAAAGTAAGTTATATTTTTATGATAGGTACATTTTTCAACCATAAACAAAGTTACAGCTTTATCTTTATTTGTCGTTGATTTTAAATCAGTGTTCTAATTTGACTTTAAATAAAAACTTAATGTTAGCTTAGTCCGTTTGTAGAATTTTTAAATTTGTTTTGTATTATGTAAATATAACTTAAATCCAGCATAGTGAGGTATTCAGTAAAAAAAACTGCTAAGTAAAGTTTAAAAACCGCTCACGCTTTTCTCTTCTTTCTTCTCTATTATTTTTAAAGAAATAAAAAAAACTAGAAGTTAAAATATCCTCTTACACTAGAGAAAAATTTGACACCACATTTCGCACCAGTAATTTAGCACATGCTTCTTCACTTTTATACTACCACATGTCAGTAACTTCTAATATTCGGAACTACATTTTCTGTTACTTACATTATTCAGTTATCTATCATTGTTGTTGCAAATCTCTATTTATAAACCATTAAAGTGCTACATATTTTCACACCTTTTTTAAAGAGCAACCCTCTTTCAATACAAAGCATTTTCTCTTCAGTTTTGTAATATGTCATGTTTGTTTTGTAGACAATACATGGTCATCCGAAGGCTGTCAAATTGTCGGAAGTTCTTTATCAACAGATGTACAATGCCAATGTAACCATCTTACAAATTTTGCATTAATATTGGATGCAGATCAATCTGGAAAAAATCCTTTAGAGCTTCAAATTGTCACTTGGATTGGCTGCGGTATTTCCATAGCTGGTTTGTTTATAACCATTATTAGCCATATTGCATTTCGGTATATTAATACACTTTATTTCTCTTTTATGGAATTTTATTATTACTCTTTGTTACTGTATATTTGTTCACTGATTACAGTTGCAAGTTGACAAAAATACAGTAAATATATTTGATAAAAGGCTTGTTGTAACCTATAACATAATTGACAGCAAAAACAAACCAAAAAGTCAAAAAGCAATTGAACAACATACAAAATGTAATCGGTATATATTCTGTTAAATTTAACGATCTTTTTTGTAAAATACCAAGCTTAGTATTGGCGTCTAACCCTCAACCCCTTTTTTAAATATATTACTCTTACTAATTTTGTGTATCAAAATGTTTGCATTAAAATTTCAAAATTGTTTTTTTCTACCGTTGAAAAAGCATAAGAATGTCTACTGAAGAAATTGTCAGAATAGAAGCACCTAAATTTTTTCGATGCATTTAATTCCTTTTGAAGCACTATGCAACAAAATTGGTTGCATTGAAATTGACTTGCATAAACTTTTTAAGTATTAGTATAATTGATTATTGTATGTATCATTTGAATTGCTTTTGTCAACGATTTTATTTGAGTTTCTATTTTGTGTAGAAAATTGCGAACGCAACTGGCTCCAAAGATTCTTATTGCTCTCTCCAGCAATTTAATGTTTACACTTATCCTCTTCTTGGCTCTTGTTGAAAAAACAAAGCCTCGTGCTTTATGTCAAGCTGTTGCTTCACTTATTCAGTTTTTTCTTTTGTCAACGTTCTGCTGGATGATCGTTGAAGGATTCAATCTTTACCGTATGTTTGTCAAAGTGTTTATTGGTTCTTCTAGCCCGAAAATATTTATGTTAAAATCGTCAGCATTTGCTTTGGGTAGGTGTATAATTTACTCAATGCATTTCTTACACAACAATCGGAAATATTTTAGGGGTCTTATACTAATATTTTTTTATTTTTAGGCGATTTTGCTTTTAAGTAATAAAAGATTTTTTAGTTCATTTTTTGTTTGTCTTTGTATGAATTTACTTTCTTTTGAATGATAACCAAAAAGCGTTTTCAAATATCTTTTAGGTGTGCCTCTTATTATCACTGTAGTAACAGCTGCTGTTAAACCTGACTCCTTGGGTCCGGCCACCGATAATGACCCAGCAATGTAAGCAATACAAAAAAGGAAGTTTTACAATCTATTGAGTATGAAATTAAAATACGCTGTTTCGAAAATCTTCTTTTTAGTTGCGTTGTTCAAGGCGTCCCGTTTTACTTCGCAGTTCTTTTACCTGTATGCGTTGTACTGTTAGGCAATATTGTTGTCCTCATATTTGTTCACAAACGTATTATTGACTGCTCTAAGCTTTCGAAGGATCTTAAATCGAAGAAAAACAAAGGTTTTATGAATGTTCGAATTGCATTTTCATTTTCTATTTTGCTCGGCATAACTTGGCTGTTTGCAGTGTTGGCTGTTGGAAGTCTTCGAGACGTATTTCAGTGGTTGTTTTGTATTTTTAACTCTTTACAAGGCTTTTTTATTTTCGTATTCTATACTCTGCGAAACAAAGAAATAAAGCAACAATGGTTGTCTATTTTTGGAAAGAAAGATACTACAGTTTCGACTCGCTCAACTCAGGAAATCCCAATATCTTCTCGTGAGTCCGGTATGCTTCAAATTCTGATGTATTTTAGTTTAGATAGATATAAGAATTTAAAATCTTGTCCCCATAAAAATAATTATTTTGAAACAAATTTATCTGAAATTTATTAAAATCTAAAATCAATATTTGAACTTTTTTTTTTTTGAACGTTTGTTTGTAGAGAGTTTTGCAAAGTTAGACACTTCGTTTAAATCCATTGGCTTCTCAAAGAACAAAGGTTATCAGATGGAAGGAAATTACTGAAGGAATTTGTTTTTGTATTTATTCTAAAAAATAATTCTTGACAAGTGTAACATTAGTGAAAATGAATTCTATATGCACATGAAATATTCATTAGGTTATGGTGCTGAATCTCTCTGCGATGTGAAAACTGAACATGCAGTAAAAATAACATGAAATTGTCTCTTTAAAGTCTTTAGCTTTAGACCATTTACTTTCGCGATATTTTTTAAAAGAATTTTTCGCTTACAGGATTAAACAGCGGAAAAGCCAAAAAACAACTAAAAACCGAATTTATTGACAACAAAAAACAATCCGCTGCTAATTCGTTAAAATCCTTTTTACATATAAAAATTATTGTATAGATAAAAACGATTTTATGGTAACATCAATTAAACAGTCTTTTTTTTTTTTTTTTTTTTTTTTTTTTGCGCCAGAAACAATTTTTAAACCGCCAAATAAATCTCGTATAATAAGATAAAGTATACATACTGTCACTTAACAAAATAAAATGTCAAACCAAAATAAAATGTCAAACCAAACTGTTTGCGGGTCAGTCACCCGATTGTTAAAATACAGTTAAAATATGTTATATGACTACCACGGTTTCTTGGCTTCTTAAAAAAATAGTTCAACTTCTACTGTTAATTTTATAAAATTATTATAAAGAAATGGCAATTCCTTTTATCTGCATGGAATTACTAAAAAAGTTTTATATGTCTTTTCAAATTAAACACAATGAAAAGAACGAGTAGTGCTTGGGTTATTATCCGGACAGTTTTTGTTATATTTCTGGAAAGTTCTTTTCCAGAGACTGGTAAAAGAGACGAATGGGGCGCTATATGCACAATATCCCAATATGTTAGCGCATATTAGAAGGGAATCATATCTAGCTTCTAAAACCTTATTCAGCATGTTGACGTTAGCCTTTATCAAGTTATGGTGCTACTGTGCTAAAGCAGATAAATTAGATCAAAGTTTACTTACCACTGTCTCTTTTTTTGATTTCTTCCTTCTTCCGTTGCTTACAGGAAAATCCTGAAGGAAACGTGCGCTTCCTCCCAACTCCACGCATTTAATGCAGCCATTGGATGTTGCATATTTTCGACCAATGAAAGCTCAGTGGAGAAAAATATTAACAACTTGGAAGGAAAGTGGCAAAGACCAGTTTCCAGCATTGCTTAAATGTCTCCTGAAAAAAATTGAAGAACCTGGTAGTGAAAGTATGAAGGCAGGCTTCAGAAAAACTGGATTATACCCACTTGATCGAAAACAGGTACTAGATACACTTCCTAAATGAACATTTACAAATGAAGATGTCACTGTAGAAATAGGTTCTCTTGTCAGCGATTCTTTCATACAACATTTAGTTGAAGCTAGAGGTGATGATCATATACCCCTTAATAAAAAGCGACATAAAGTCTCTGTTGTCCCAGGAAAAAGTGCACCATCAATTGATGTAGTTAATATGCAAGCAGCTATAAATACAAGTAAGACAAAGAAAAAAATGACTTTTGTAACAAAAACCAAGGTATACCATTCTTGAACAGCAAATAATTACAGATAATTTATTAAATAACTCTAGCACTTACAGTTTGATGATTGATGCATAGTTTTTTGAGTTTTAAATATTGTTAAGATTTCTGTGTGATTTATATCTTAAATAAATGTGTAAGTTAGCTTCAAGCTTTTGTTTTTAATATTTTTTTGCCTTAAAAACATATCACCTAATATCCATGTATCTGTGAATATGTAAAATATGAAACGAATAATCAATAATTATAATTTGCTTTTAGGTGACCAAAGTCACCACCACTATAGGGGTGACTTTGACTCACCGTAAAAATTGAAAAAATTGTGTAAAAGGTATAAAACTTTTGTTTTTTATTTTAATTATTTATTTCTTTGACATCGTGCACACCTAATGCAATTTATATCAACATATTAATCATTTATAATTAAATTTTGAAAAAAAAAAGATTTTATATTTGGCCAAAGTCACCTCATTTTACGGTTGTTTTGGAAAAACTAATGGTGCTTTCTTTGACCCTAAAATACGCAAAGTAGTTCACGACAATAACTTTTGCCAGATTCTTAAGGAACTGGAGTTGCAGGCATAAAATGCCTTTGTTTTTGTTTTTAAAAATTTCTTAGCAATCATGTAGTTGATGTAGTTGAACAAATGATGTCGAACCTAGGTGAAGTAAATGACGAACAAGGAGAAAGATTTCATCAAAACATCTCTAAACTTGATGGGAAATTTCTGTTGGTTTTTACTTCGGGAAATTAATTGGAGTGACAAAAGAAAATCCAAAACCTTAAAGTATTTTTAGTTACGTAAACCTTAATAAGGGCTGTTGAATGTATAGTTTAGATTATGGCTGTATATCATGCTTTCTTGTCTTTTTTAACAAACATGTTACATCGGACTTAACAGTAGGGTGGGGCGAAAAACACATTTTTCAAAAATTGATGTGTTATAGTGATATTTTGATGCTCTGTCGGTTGGTATTAGCAATTCTAAAAGATTTTTGAGAAAATATATTTTTTCAGGCAACGGTTTGCACATAGAGTTTGAAAATTCCCAATTTTTCAATTATTTTTACAACTTTGAAGACTGATATCTTCACGTTGTGCATTAGGGGATTTTGATAGTGGTCATAGGTTACTACAAATTATAAACAGTAAGTGAGCAAAAACTTAACGTCCTGGGAGTATGTGTTCTAATAAAGCCATCACCATATTGAAAACATACTTGATGTGCGGTCCCATATATAGCGGTCAGCTGCAGTGAGGGTGAGGGCAGGTCTGAGTCACCGTGGCAGTGTCTGATTAATTGTGATGAGGGAAGGGTGTACCGAAGTTCTTTATAGTTGTTTGTATACATTACTAAATGTCAGTTCAAAGTAAAATACTATTATTGCTTGATTTCCAGGTAAAATTTATTCTAATTGCTTAAAAGTAAAATTATTACCAAAATGATTTCGAGAAGAAGTGATCTGGATTTCTATTGTAAGTGTTTGTTTTTTGAGTGAACAATCGCTACCAACTTCTGCGGACGTCATGAGATGCTATTTATATGATAGACAGATTCTTAAATCAAAAACAAAGATCCTCGAGTGAGTGGCATCTCTAAGACTCTTGTGAAAAAGATAAACCTATAGATCAAAGTATCTACTCTCAGTGTGTGAGACAATTCAAAAAAATAATTGTTGACTTCCAAAGAAAATAAAAAAATCTTTAGAAATCTTTGAAAAGAGGGAAAACTAATTTTAAATAAAAAATGATAATTTCAGAGGCAAGGTAGAGAAAACATTATTTGATGTTTTAGCATAAGTGTAAGTCTTTTTTAGAATGCACTTGTGACCAATAGAGAAAAGTACCGCAAAAAGAGCAAATTTCCCTAATAGATCAAAGAACAGAAAGAAAGATGGCTATTGGAGCAATAGACTTTTGAATTTTAAAGAAAAATGTGCAACTGATAGAAAGGAGAATCGAATTTCGAAACCACAAAGAAAAACAAAGTTTCAAAGTGCAGGAGCACCTTAGAGAAAGGAATATAAATACTGTTTAATTAGAGTCTTGAAGAACCATCATCAGCGAAGAAAAGAAAAGCTAGAAAACATAGCCCAAAACACTCATTTTCTAGGTTAGCTTCGGCTTGTGAGAAAACTGGAGTTTTAGACAGCTGCTATTATAATTTCAAGTTCTGTATTACATGATAAATCTGGATATTTAGAAACAAATCCAGAGCTAGTGATTGATCAATTAAAAATCAGCGGGAGTTGTCAAAAAAGAGAAAATGTCTTCAAAAGACACATGCAACAGCTGAAAAAAAAGAATGTTGGTCAGATATTGTTGACTTCAACCAATAATAACCAATTCGCCGACAAAATATCAAACAGATCTAAGCACTGATCAGAAGTATTTATGTTATTGGTGAATCTATTTCAAATGAAAGTATTAGTTTAAAGAACAGCAGCAAAAGAAACCTGGAAAGTTAGCGTATTCGCGGTGGCTCACTACTGCAAATCGTATCTTACAATTTTTATGTGCAACGAGTGACCTGAAACAATCAAAACAGTTTTAGAGTATGTGATGAAAATGTTTAGTTTGAAATTAAAATTATGTCTTCTTCACAAAACGAACCTCGTTATTTATTTAAGAATAGAGTTAACACGTTCCTTTAGTCCTTAAGTCAGATATAGGGGGAGGGGGGGGGGGCATCCTGTCATCCAACAAAATGCATATTATGCCCATCCAGAAAATCTATTCCTAAGTATGATCAATGATGAAAACACAATTTTCCGTGAGCATGCATGAAAAAGAATAAAAGAGAGAAAAATACAAAAGAAAGTCTTGAAAATTTTACTGAGCCTCCATTGAATCGAAATATTACTTCTGAGGAAATTAATTGTATTATTAAAAAGAAACAGAAGAAAATTTTTCCAAACTTTGCCTTGTCACGCGCGAGCAGTCGAGCGATGTGTTAAATTACTCACTAAAGCTTCTGCTTTGATTTGCGGCCTAAAATCGAGAGATGATTTATACTTACTTACCAGTGTAATTGATCGAGGTAACACGCTGGCAAACGCTTTAAACCCGCATTGAATTTACATTTTGAACAAAATGGTTCTTTCTTGTAACACAGCAATGCAAGACATAATAAAACTTAACTCTGCAACCTTTTTAAAATATATTAACCTCAAACCCACTTTTTAATTGAATTGCTATTACCATTATTTTTACTAAATTTATGTATCATAATAATAAGTGACTGCAATAACAAAATACCAAGCTCAGAATTGGGGTTTATCATCCAACCCTTAACCCCTTTTTTAAATATATTATTCTAACTAATTTTGTATATCAAAATGTTTGCATTAAAAGTTCAAAATCACCCAAGCAAAAATTCACAACAGGCGCAGTACAGCGCCAGTACTGTCTAATACTGGTGCAATACTGGCAGTCAGTACTGGTTCTGTATTGGCATTTCCATGGGATGATAACGCTTTGCCAGTACTGAATGTCCAGTACTTAACCATAGCTGGCATCTGGTAATGGTGTAGTACTGTCTTAATTAAAAATTCGCAACAGGCATAGTATTGCGCCAGTACTGTTTAACACTGGCGCAAGACTGGCATGACACTATAGCATCAATTTTATAAGGTAATCTTTTAAGACAAAAGTATTATTTTTCAATGTTTTTTTTTGTATAATTAAAAAAAAAAAAATTTATAGAATTTCGTCTTCAATTTCAACACCAGCACCACTCTTTTTATTTAGCAATCTATTTTTCTTTCCACCAGCTCTATCCTTCGCACCTGAAAACCAGCGACTTATTTGACTAGAAATTTGTTTTTCGTTTATCTCAGGAAATCTGATTGTTATTACTTCTAAAATAAACATCAAAACTGTGTATTTTAAGGGTTAAGTAAGAAATGAATAAAATAATACTTTATTCATGTTTGTTAAAGTTAGAAATAAGACAATATACCTAGCAAATATTTGTAAGTTTCTGTGCCAGAAAAATTCAATTTTTTTACACCATTTGACTCTCGTCCAAAGGCACTGTAAAGCACTTGAATATTCGGTAAAATAATCTTTGGAATTACAAAAGATAAATTTTCCGAAAGTTTTAATGTACTTTTCACATTTAACATCATGAAGCATTTCTAAAAAAAAAAAATTAATCTATAGATAAAATTCATATACTAAATATCAAATAATTAAATATAACATTAATTATAAATAAAAAATAATATTTAATAAAACAATACTTCGTAGCAGACTTAAAACAAATATTTCTAGCATTTTTTGAATCAATACTAAATTGTTTACCAGTTTTTGAATCATTACTACATCACTCTTCAATTGGTTATCAAAATCATGGAAACTCTCTATACGGTTGAATGGTAATTCGTTAATCGTCTGTTCGGTTATTATTTTTTGGATATCAACAGTGTTATTGTTAAGACTAAATAACGTTCTTGTGATTTTTGCTTCCTCTCTAATACGATATTCAATGCTTCTCCTGGCAGACTCCAGATTAGCTTTCGACGCAGGAGCATCTTTAGCTGTCATGAAAACATATATTTTATATTTGCATTAGTAAAGAAAAACAACCATTTTAAATAACTAAATCAGTAATTAATTATTAAATTATCATTATCATTATGTAATTTTTTTCTCAATGTTTAACGTCCGTTTCCACACTTGTGTGGTTTAAACAAGGTTTCCATAGTGTCATTTCCTCATTCAAGTGAAAAGTTAAATTAATTCTTTACAATGAATGAAGAATTGTAAGTAAAAAATTTTTGACAATATCCTAACCTGCAGAGCCACATGTAGGACAATACTTATAATTTGGATTAAGTATCACATCTAAAAAAATATTTTCAAAATATTACATTTGTAAGTAATGATCAACATTCTAAAAAAGATTTCATTGAAAAAAAATTAAAATAATATTTAAATGTAAACTAAGAATTATATTGCATTACCTTTTTTATTTGTTTTATTGTCGCTTAAATGTTTCCTGGTGTCTTCATGTGATATACTGGAATACTTTATCATTTCTGAAAATAATAAACTTTTTGAATAATAAAAATTGCTTTGACGCATTTTTTTGTGTGAGCAACAATAACAGTTATTTGTAATTATAAGGATTTTTTTTATTAAAGAAAACATACGGTTTTGTTTCTCTCTGTTACATTTAGAAGACGCTATTTTCTTTATTTTGGGGGACGAGAACGATGAATCATTAGATTGTTCATCACGAGATGATGATCGTTTTTTCTTTACTTTAAAGGAAACAAAGGACTCTTCTGAAATATCACTATCTCCAGAGCTTTCAATACTAAGCTATAAAACAGATAAGATATAGATATCTAGAAATGATTTTATTTAAAAAAATTAAAATAACATTTATATGTAAACTAAGGATTAAATCGCATTACCTTTTTTATTTGTTTTATTGTCGCTTAAATGTTTCCTGGTGTCTTCATGTGATATACTGGAATTCTTTATCATTTCTGAAAATAATAAACTTTTTGAATAATAAAAATTGCTTTAATGCGCTTTTTTGTGTGTGCAACAATAAGGGGTATTTTTAGTTATAAGGATTTTTTTTATTATAGAAAACATACGGTTTTGTTTATCTCTGTTACATTTAGAAGACGCTATTTTCTTTACTTTGGAGGACGAGAACGATGAATCATTAGATTGTTCATCACGAGATGATGATCGTTTTTTCTTTACTTTAAAGGAAACAAAGGACTCTTCTGAAATATCACTATCTCCAGAGCTTTCAATACTACGCTCTAAAACAGATAAGATATAGATATTATTTTTAAAAAAAACAAAAAAACAGTTATATGGTTAAATAAATCTTTCGATTTTTTAAAATATTTCAAGTAATGTTTGTTTGCAATAATAAAAAAATACCATACCTTTAAACGAAGAGATATCTTTTAAAGATGCTTTAAGTTCAGAGCTGCTTAATTTAACAGGAACAGATTCTCCTTCTGAACTATTTGGATCTTCAAAATTACTGCTCTGTACTACAAATTCAGAGCATGCCCTAATCATCCGTCGCAATCCTTGTTCATAGCTTTCTATCATGTAAATAAATATCTTTTAATATGACAACATTTAAGTTAAAACGCATTTAAAATTGATTACATAAAGATTTGAATTACATACTTGCTTCTTTAATTAAAACAATTTCAAAACTCTTCCACAAAACTCCTGGTATTAATGACATTTTACTCATTGAATCAAGCGCATGATACTCGTTTTCAGATGGATATTTACAGAATAATTTGTCTTTTTTAGAATACATCCATAAAATTGGAATAACATCAATATATTCCTTTCCATGCTTTTTTTTCCATGTTTTTTCAAGAAACTTGACTACAACATGAGTTGTACTTGTCTGAAGATTCATATTAAATACCTTATAAAAATAGCAAATTAAATTTAAAATTACTTTTACAAAATACTGTAATTCAGTTACTTTGAATACTGATTATTTCAAACTAAAATAAACAGTTATTGTTCAGTAAATCTGAACAAAAAATATTCTAAAGATAAAATAGTTTAAAGCCTTCAAATATTCATAACACTATTCAAATAAGATAAATCTATTGACAAATTCAAATAACAGACTTGTATTGTATGTTACATTAAACAGTCTAGTATAATACAATAATAATTGATAAATGTAATATAAAGTTAACAAATGTATTTTAGATTTTTTTATGAATCATGAAGATAAGTTATGGCAAATGTATTATCGTTGCTTTCAAACAAAACACATTTTTTAACAATATTTTCTAAAGAAACTGTTTCTTCATTTGTGGATATTCTTCCAAGTTTCATTATTCCAACTTTTGAAGAGGCACATGGATACTGAAAAACATCATTGACATCCATAAATATATAACCTTGCAAAAAGAAATTATGTTGCACTTTTCGGATTCTTGTTATTTTAAAAATATGGCCAGAACACATTTTTACAATGTCATCTGGCTTTTTAATGCTAAGTGTAACTCCTTGAAATATTATATCTTCAAAATTAACATCATCTTCAAGCATAGTATTAAAGTTCATTATAAGAACTTTCTTCTTAATTGCATTTTTATTTTTTAATTTTGGACAGGCTTTTTGTTCAGATATTCTTCTAGCCAACTGACCCAAAGTATTATTTCTTCCTCCAATTAGTCGTTTAATTTTACCAAGATGGTTTTCAAAAGGAAATGCAGATATTGTAGATAAAGACATCTTAGTGTACTCAACATCATCAGCTAAGTGGATTAAATTGTGTATATTCATTACCTGTGAACCAGTGCCATAAAATGACAGAGTTAGCTCAAAGAATTTCCTCAATAACTCTTTGGCATAGTTTACATTATGAAGGCAAAGTTGAGGATCACAAAGTATTCGACAAGCCACAACTAAAAGCAGAAAATGTTTATACATTTGACTAGGCAGAATATTGTGTAGTACCAATGATCCACAGTAATGTAAAAAAAAACGAAATTGTGTGGCTTTCCAATGTGCAAAATTATGTATATCAAACTTTTTTCTTTGAAACTCTTTGGGTATAAAATTCACTAAGATTTTCAATTTTAAATTTAAACATTTAATATCTTCCACAGATAGCTTGCATTTATGGTTTACTTTTTTAGTGCCAATTAACTGCTGCATAATCCATTTCATGACCCCAAGGTAAATTAAATGCATAGAATCCAAGAACATTGATTTAATTGGGTCAAAACCTGGTATATCTAACAATGGGGATTTACCTGAACCTAAATGGTGTTCAATTTGACTTTTCATTTCAAAACTACTTTTTGTTCGTAGCTTAGATCTCATATTAGGATAAACTCTTTTTTTTTTAATTGTCATCCCTCTGGTCTCGCAACGTTCACATGCATAATAACCACCATGTCCTTTACATTTTTTAACAAATGATCTGGCAGGTGTGTCACAGAAAAAACCTACAAACTCTATTTTAAAGGTCACTTGACCAATATTTACTCCATTTAAAACTAAATATTTTGCTTCAGAGACAAAATCTTCTAAAAAAACATCTACACTTTGTGGTTTAGAATCCCCACTATAAACAGCTATGATAAATGGTTGTGAATTATATTCGTTGTGCAAAATAAGTCCCAAGATAGCCCAAAATTGTTGATTAGAACCATCGAATAATGGTAAACCATCGATATTAAATAATAAACGAATAACACTATCAGTATAATCCTCAGTAATGACATCATTTAAACCTTCTTCTATACCAAGAAACATAAAATATCCCATTGTGTTTTTTACGCTATTCATTAACTTTATATTTTTATTTGATTTTGTTTGCAACAATGTAACTGCAGACTTTGGTAAATTAGGAATGCTTTCTGCCCTCAGTATTTTTAACAAATCTTCAATTGTTTCACCAGTCAAATGGCTTCGATGGTTTACAGCCCATTTTTGTAACTTTTCACAACAATTGGTTTCTGTTAAATCAGGTGATTGCTGATAAAAAGATTCATTACCTGAAAAACTGTCCTCTGGAAATGTACAAGTAAAGTATTCTGAATCAAAAGATGAATCAAATTGGAAAATAAAATTGTTATCGTGTTCAGAAACAGTAAATGAGTATCTTCAGATTGATAGGTTATTAAATTACTAGAAGAATCAATTTCAATAGATGAATCAATTGCAGTGTCCAAATATTCAGATAAATTTTCTTCTGAATAGAAAGCTTTAAATTCATTTTGGTTTTGTTGTTTAAAATGACGGTGTTTTTTTTGTCTATAATATGCAGCCATGCCTTGAAATAACCATAAATAGTATAACTAAATACAACTGAATGTTAAAATATACATTTTATCAATAGTTTTCAAAAGTAAAATTGATTTAAGGTTATCTATTAGCTTATATTTTTAAAATGAAAAACACCCATCTTTAAAATATTTTATAGCAAATACATATATTATTTGATAACATATATTATTATTATTATTATGACAGTATATATATATATATATATATATATATATATATATATATATATATATATATATATATATATATATATATATATATATAAAAATTAGTAAAAACACTTATCTAATTTTTCTTTTTCTTTGACAGTTTGTTTCTCTATCAGTAGGATCATCAGGAAGCATATATATATATATATATATATATATATATATATATATATATATATATATATATATATATATATATATATATATATATATATATATATATATATGCCTATCTCTCTCTCTCTCTCATTCTGCATTAGTTTCTGGAACAGTAAATACAAATGCACCAAGAATTTCCAGCAGTTGAGGCTTTACTACAGTATTGACATTATTTATAACTTCTAAAACAGTTTTCCATCCTAATAGTATAGGAACAGATTCAGCTTCCCAGTTTTCTAGATTTATATCTAAACAAGTTTTGATAAAACAATAAGAGTCAAAAATGTCATTATCACTTATGACAAAAATAGGTAATGATTTAGTTTTATTAAGAAAATATGTGTACACTTCCTTAAAATCCTCATATAGAAATTTTTCCTTTAACATAAGATATTTTACATTCCTTGCTTCATTACAAAATCTATCAGCCCACTTTTTTAAATAACTAATTATGGTACTATAAAATCTCACTACAACAGAAACTACATGCTCTCTATCTAATAATGCTTCTGCTTCAAGTTTTTTTTGAAAGATTATCTGCCATAAATGGTATTAATTTGCATGCAAGTGCTTGTAAAACTCCATTGATACTTCTACTGCACTTTTATCATTTCCTTCTAACTTTTTGACAGTCTCACCAAACAAATGAAATTGGGATTTTACACAATGTTGAAATTAAAAAGTGATTTCTAATAATTCATTGCTCTGTTCTTTTAAGAACATTGAGCACTCTATTTTATGGAATACATTTATAATTGTTGTTATATATATATATATATATATATATATATATATATATATATATATATATATATATATATATATATATATATATATTAATAATAACTTAACTTATAACAGTATATTAACGAAAAATGATAATAGCAAAATTTGTTTTATATTTTATAAAATTCTAAACAAGTACTTATTAATCAAAACTATTTTTAACTGACAGTTTACCAAGACAAAGATGAAAAATCAAGTAACATACGCCAGATTTTATTAAATAAAAGTGAATCTGGTTTATAATTACCATAATTAATTATCGTGTGCCAATAATTATTGTGACAGATTAATCTGGCACATTAATGCACATGTGCCAAAAAAGATTTTTTTTGGCAAAAAAGAATTCGAATTCTTTTTTCGAGGCCCAAAAATCCGTTATGTGCTAGGGTAAACTGACCTATATCTGGCCACATCGTGCTTATTGTTTAAAAATATAAAATCATGTAGCGTTACATGAATAAATAAATTAGCACATAAATAGGAATATTTAGGGATGGATATTATTCAGAAAAATTTTTTACAAAATCAAACTTGATATGTGTTTAAGCATCAGTTTTTCAGATGCTAGTTAAAAGACTTATTTCTGGCCGCTGAGACTTAATTCTGGCCGCTTCTTACCTAATTCTGGCCGTCGGCTAGATTTACGCATAATTTCTTTTATAAATTACATGTTTTTAAACAGAAAAAAATTCAATTGAAAGAAGAAACATTACATAAGCAAGAAACTAGAACACCAATATTCAAGTTAAAATAGAAACAACAAAATATAAAAAAAGAAGAATATATTGTTCACTTTTTTTTTCTCCACAGTTTGGAAGTTTCATGTTTTTTTTTCCTCCTGTTTTTTTCTCTTTAACATAACATTTTCTTCTCTTTTTTTTCTTTGATTAACTTTTTTTGAACTTCTTCATGTTTTTTATCCAGTGCTTCTTGAGATGTAAGCAAAAAATACTTTGGTTTCAATGCAGTTTTCGTTTTTTTAATGATTTGAGTGGGATATGTTAAAACATCAGAATCTGGATCTCCTGGAAAGGATTGATTTTTAAATGGAAAATTTTGATAAACACTTGAACCTGTTATTTTTATTTCGTTCATGGCAACATTTTGAGTATTAATATTATCTGTAACTATATTTTTTACTGGGGATGGATTAGGAATAGCATATGTATGGTCAAAATTTAATATTAAAGAATGCTTTGTTGCTATAGATGTTGAAATAGAAAAGTCAACATCTGTTTCAATTGATTGATTCAATTGATCAATATTAAATTCTGCTGTTTCACAATAGTCATTAGATACTTGAGGTAGGTCGCCTAAAATTTTCAACAGATTCTCATTATTTTGATAACTGGGTTCTATGTATAAAGAATTTGGCATGTAAGCTTCAGGTGGAATTATATTTGGATTATATGGATAAATTCCACAAGCTCGAAAACCAGATATAATATTATTTGGGGTAACAGATTTGTTCCAAGCCTGCTTCATCAATCCACAAAAACTTACTCTTGAAACTAGTGTCCCAGGAAAATTACTAATCAAATTTTCACATGCTTTTCTGTAAGCTTTCTTGAGTGGGCCAAATACTGATCGATCACAAGGCTGAAGCCAGTTAGAAGTGTGAGCTGGCAATTCAAAAATATGTATTTTGTTTGCCACAGCTACATCTAATAACTCTACAAAGTTGTGTGAGTCATGGCCATCTAAAATAAGTAATTGAGGTCTGTCAGAACCAATATTTGGAAGAAATGATTTGGTAAACCAGAGAAATGCAATTCCCTGCTTAGTCCAACCACTATCAGAAACACTCCATGTGCTTCCTTTTGGTGCATTTTCAATTTGAAAGCTGTTGAGTGACCTATTTGTTTTTCCTTTTACTATAAAATGTGGTGGAAGAGAGTTACCAACTGCATTGACACAAGCTATAACAGTGATTGTTTCCCGATTACCTGATGTACGACTATGTAGGTGCTTTACTCCTTTTTTAGCAATTATTTTCCCAGGGCGATAATCAAACTGGATTCCAGTCTCATCCATATTCCATATATTCTGTGGTTTACTAATTAAATTATTTTCCATTAATACATTTTTAAGTATAGAAAAGTATGTTGAAACTTTACAAGCATTCATACACTGATGTCTAACAGCAGATGTAACTTCTGGTTGATGTAAAGTTATCTGTTTGTGCCTTTTGCACATCCCACGCCACCATTTTTCAGAAGGTGTTCCATTTTTGAATGATTTATTATGCTTTGCAGCAAAGTTTTCAGCGTATTTTAGAAACTGAGATCAGCCAAATCCTATTCCTAATGCTGCACGATTGCATGCAAAATCAACTATTTTATTTTCTTCTTCACCATTTAGAAGGGTGGGATGTCCAGGCTTGGCACCCAATTCTGTTTTTCCAGAAAGTCTAACTTGCAGAGAACATCTTGGAACACCAAAAGCCTTACATGCTGCACGCTGTGAAAATCCATTTTTTACAGCTTCAATAGCTGATATCATAGCTGCATCACTCCATAAACAGTGTTTTCCACGTTTACTTCTATACAGTTCTTCATTTTTTTTAGAATCTTGTAAATTTTTTCTTATTTTAACTTTCTTGATTTTTTCCATTCTAATAAAAAATGTCAGAATTCTATAAAAAACATAAATATTAAACTATAAGAAAGTTATTAATACTTAACAAATGTTCTTGCATTTAAATGCATATAGCCATAATATATCTAGGTGCATATCTATAACATTCATTATTATACAACAAAATTAAAATATTTTTATGCAAAAAAGCATTTAATCAAGACCATTGTCATTTATCAAGACTTATATATAGAACTTTGTTTATAAAATGGTATTTGTAATGTAATATTATAAAAATATGTTATTAATCTACTTAAAATAAAATTTATAGTTATATATAATACTATGTTTATAAAGAATACAAAGTTAAGTTTGGATTATTTTTAAACATTATATAGGCTATATATATATAATACAATGCAGTATATATACATTTGTGTCTATAGAAACTGACTCATGTACATATAACATATAATAATTGCATAACTATACTACAAGCATAACATAGTTTTCAAAATTTCACACACAAACACACACATATCTATAAACATGTGTCATTTTGAAAGTTATAGATGTTTTACAGTTTAAAAAAATCGTAAACATAAACTTATTTATGGCCAGAATTAGGAATATTCTTTGGCCAGATATAGGACATTCGGTAGAAAATATATTACAATTTTAAAAATAGAAATTCACATATAAATATAATTTATACACATTATTCAAAACTAGCAAAATTACATATACAGTTTTAATAACTTTACATTCTAATATTTCTTTCAATTCAAGGGATTTACAAACGCAATAATGTTTGAATGTAATTATCAAAACTTTGAAAATATCAAACATCGAGTTTACGGAGGCAAGAAATTAATCAAATATTTCCAGCATGTTTTCAAAGCATCAGCATATCTATATATTTTCTTAACTGCACATTTAAAAATTACAAACCTAAAATATCATATTTTATCTCATAACAGACCAATAAACTATAACATAAAAGCATTTTGGGTTTTTGAAAATCGGCCAGAATTAAGACGCGGCCAGATATAGGTCAGTTTACCCTAACACTGGAATAAGGGATCATTTTACGTATACACGCGCAGCCTTGTCTAACATTTTAATCGGTGCTTTGCCTGCACTGGCCGGCCAACGATTGGTTAGCCAATACTGGCGCAGTACTTCGCCTGTTGTAAGTAAAGGCGCAACACAAAAATTTCCGATTGGGCATTTTTTTCTACCGTTAAAAAAGCATAAGAATGTCTACTGAAGAAATTGTCAGAATAGAAACACCTAAATCTTTTCGATGCATTTAATTCCTATTAAAGCACTATCCCAGCCGGCACAAAGTCGTTTAAAAGATGACTTTTATAGGCAGTTTTTTTGGTTTTGAAATCGTCTCCGTAGACGTCTAAAACGTGAGACGGTAAGACGCTTACTGAAAGTTTTCTGAAAGAAGTCTTTTTATTGCGTCTTTTAGAGCTCTTTTTCTTTGCTTGCCTGAAATGGTTTTCTTTACGATCTTTTTTTATAACTATTATTAACTCAATATTATGGAAAGAAAATGAGTTTCATTATTAATTGTCCTTCAATAATATCAAGTGAATAATAGTTAATGCATAGAAACATTTTATAAAATACATTCGTTGTGAATGTTATCATCTATTTGGAAAATAATAGTAAAACACGTATTTATTCATGTCATATATATTTATTTGTAAAATACAAACAGTTTTCATCCGTAATACATATTAAAATTCAAAGAGAAATGTGTTATTTTAACTATTCATTATTAGTAGAAAAATAGGACTAACACGGAACTTTATTTGTTCTTATATCAGTTAGATTATAGAGTTTCTTAAATAAAACTTTTAAATGGAAATGCAAAAGCACAAATATCAAACATACTTATTTAAAACATGAACAAGAAATATTACTTTTATCCTACAAATACAGTGGCTGAAAAATATGTCCAAACTGTTAAAATTTTAGGAGTTTCTTCTTGTTCGAACCACATTCGTATTAAACTCCTCAACGTAATGCGTTCAAATATAGTTCATAACATCTTTTTGAATTGGTGAATTCTTTAGCTTAACTAATGCTCGAACGTGCAATAACGAATCTTTTAATAGCGGAAATTTTTACAGCATCTGCAAAAATACGTAAACATTTTTAGTAAGTAAGAACATTTCTAACCTATAATAAAAAAAAAGCAAGACAATAACAACTATATTTAAAAATAGTTAATAGTTACAAGATTGAATAATAAAAAGCATTCTTAAACACAATAAAAAAAACCATAACAGCAACACTAATACAAAAAATTTAAAAAGTTTAACAAAAGCAATAAACAATAAAAGTAATAATCATATACAAAAATGATAAGGGATAAAAGGAATTTTATAATATAACAACATTAACTTAAAAGTATAACAAAGATAATAAACAACAACAATAATTAAAACTGTTGCAAAATAGAATAGAAATTTCAACTAACATCATTAACAACAACAACAACAACAACAACAACAAAAACATAAAAGAAAAAAAAAAACAAAAAAAACAACGAAGTTTTAAAAACTAAAACAGATTATGAAAATAATCTGTTTTAGTTTTTAAAACTTCGTTTTTTTTTCTTTTGTTTTTGTATTTGTTGTTGTTGTTATTGTTGTTGTTGTTAATGATGTTAGTTGAAATTTCTATTATATTTTTCAACAATTTTAATTATTGTTGTTGTTTATTATCTTTGTTGATGAAAACATAAACAGTAATAAATATATGTTAAAAAAAAACAACTTTAAATTAAAACAATAAAAATGATAACAAAAAAACTGTCAGAATGTTGTGGATCTCGTGTCCATAGAATGAAAATAAATGTATCCTTCCAGCCTTACATGAAGGTGGGGATGGAGGAGAGGGAATAATCTGGATGAGAGGGATTATTGATTTAAATTAGGAGTTGAGACTAGCATCTAAGTGGCTGAAAAAAAAAAAAAGAAAAAAAAAGCATAGCAGCTGCCTATGTGAATAAAGGAACAGAAATTTTAAAAAAATGACACTTTAAAAACTTAAACAGATGATGAAAATAATATAGAAGAACGACCAAAAAACAATAAAAAAAATAAAAACGAAGCTTGATAAAAACATTAACAATAAGAAGTGATAAGTAATATAAGATAGATAATAAAAAACAAAAAAACTTTAAGATAAAACAATAATTAAGATATTAAAAAAATGTCAGAATGTTGTGGATCTCGCTCCATAGGAGAAAAATAAATGTATCATTCCGGCCTCTTTTTTGGCAAGGAGGCAGGGGAGGAGGAGAGAGGATAATCTGGATGAGAGGGATTATTGATTTGAATGAGGAGTTGAAAACAGCATTTTGTTGCTAAAAAAATAAAAAATGGCAGCAGCTCTATGTATTAACAAAATAACAGAACAATCAAAAGTAAATTATAAATATAAATCAAAACTTTATAAATATAATTAAACTAATAAACAACAGCGACTATAAATAGTAGCAAGAGCTTTAAAACGTTATAAAAATCAACAATAATAATTAATACAAAAAAGCATCATAAAATGATAAACAATGACTTTAATAAACAGCAAGAAAGGTTTTTACAAACAAAAAAAATCTCAAATATTAGCAATATAAAGTAGTCAAAATTTATTTTTAAATTCAATAAGAGTTATTAAAGAGTAAATACAATAAGCAATAAATATTAAAAAAACATAGAAATATAATAAAAAGAACAACAACAATAATTAATAAAGAAGTAGTTAAAAAAAACTTCAAAACTTAACAATAATGATTAAAAACAAAAACATTAATACAAAGATTTTAAAATTATATCAAAAGCAATAAAAAATGAAGTTAACAAGCAATAATAAGTAAGAAAAAGAACTTAAAAATATAAACTAGTTAATTTTAAAATGTGATAAAAATAACAAACAATAACAATTATAAACAAAACCTAATTTCTTTGAAAGTAAAAATAATAAATAACAACAATTACACAAGAAAATAAAATTGTAACAAAAGCAATAAACAATTAAGATAATAAACAATAGCAAATGAAAAGCATTATAATGTAACCTATTTCTTAAATTCCCATATTGAAGAAGAATAAAAATTGAGCAAGTTGAAATTGGTTTAGGGTGTTGTATTGTGCTAAAATAAGCAAAATGACTTTGAAAAACTTTAATTCTGCAGTTAAAAACTAAATAAAAAAAAACAAAAAACTAAACAAAAAAAAAATAATAATAAACAAATAAAAAAAAGATAAACAAATAAAAAACAAACAAAGAAAAAACAACTACTTCATGCAAAAGAGGAAAATATACAAAACCATTATTGAAAGGCAATACTGAAACCTTCTTTACTCTTACAAGTTCAGTCTTAAGAACCAGAACCCTTTTAGATGTAAATGCCACTTTGTCAAACTTCTCAACAAAACCAATGTATTTGCTGCCAGCAAAAACTGCGTAAGTCCATTAAAATAAACACAAAAACAAAAAAAAAGAGATAACTATGTCACTTCAATAATGAACTAATAACCTTTTGTGTGTACCAGGTATTTTGAACAAAAAAAATATCGGAGCTGCATAATTTTCAAAAGGGAAAGCGGACATTTCATTGAGTGAACAGTCTTGATTTTCAACATCATCTGAGAGATGAACCAAACTGTGAATGTTATAAACCAAAAATGTTTCACCATAAAATGTTGCAGCATTTTCTACAAAACAGTTAAGCATAAGATAAGTAACGCCTGAACTCAATATTAGAACTCAACAAAATAGAAATAGAGAGATGCAGGAAAAGAAAATGTTGATACATGTCGCTTTGAAGCACAGCTTTCAACACCAGAGGACCAGTATAAAGTAATAACTGCCTGAATTCTGTCGCTTTTCATCTGTCTAGCTCAGACAATGAATGTGGTTGGCGAGCAAAGTCAGAAGGTAACTTGCCATTTAAGGATAACAGTCTGTTAGAATCATCGCTTATTAAAAAGATTGACAGCCTGCATACTCTTGGACCCTGAACTAAAAAAGTCAAAATTCTTTTTGTTGCTCCTAGACAAACTAGATGCATGTAATCTAAAAAAAAGTCATTGGTCAAAGATGCAACTAAACTTGAAAGAGGGGATACACCAATTTGATGACCATTTAAATACAACAGCTGATCAAAACATGCATTAGATCTTAACAGATATGAACTTTGGGGCTTGAACACCACGCGATGAGCAACATACTCACCCACAACCTCACAACACCCACAAGCGTGCTTTGAGGTGTGTCCAACAACTTGTTTCAAAAACGCTCTAGCTGGAGCATCACAGATAAAAACACCAAGACCAAACTTTAAGTTTGTTTTGTTACCAGCTACACAGAGGTGCTTGACTTCTAGAACAAAGTCCTTCAAAAAATCACCTACAGGATGGGGCTTAGATTTCCCACAGTATAGTGCAACAATGAAAAATTAGAGTGAACCATGCCCGAAATAGGCCACATTTGTACAAGTAATGATTTAAACAAAGGCAAACCGCCTATGCTGACATTTAACTTAATCTCAGTAACATCAATCACATTCATTTCTTTTAAACATTGAATCAAACCTTCCTGAATTCCAAAGTAAGCATAGGAGCCACCACAGATTTCTTGAGTACAGATTCATCTGGGAGTCTTTAACAACGTTCTAGGGTCAAATCATTATATTTCAACCAACTGCCTGTGGGGTACCATCTCTGATTTTCCTGATTTTTACATATCATTATCTACACAATGTAAATAGGTTAAATGTGCAATTTCAGAGTTCCAAGTGCAACGGTTTAGAAATTATAGCCTTACAAACACTCTCAGGTAGCCCCCCTTGGTTCTTTGAATGGTAAAAACAGACAACTTTAAGGCCTTATAACTTTTTTCTAACTTTCAACAAGTGGCTCATTTTTTCTAGAACTATTTTCTAGATATTTCTTTCTTAAAAATAGTGATTTTCATTAGCTTGTATTATGTTAGAAAAAAACTACAGCCTTCTCAACTTTGGAAAAATTCTGAAAAATCCTAAAAAAAGGCAAAATGAAGTTAACCGTAGTATTTTTCTATTCATCAACAAGTCCTTACATGTTAGTTTTCTGATTAGCTACAATTGTCTGCAACAAATGGGCAAAATATAAGCAGCTTGTTACATTTTAGAAATCAGTTTTATCTAAAACTATATAGTCCACTTGACTAAAAAGTTCCATTTTCAGCCATTTGGGGATAGCTCGTAAATTTTTCTAACACTTTGTATTGATCTGATATTAACAGCAAATAAAGCCATTAGATCTAGCTTTATAAAAATGTAAACATTACAAACTTGTCATGTTCACAACAAAAATAGCAGCATTTTTTAACAACTTTATTTTTCAATTATCAGGGTTAAATAGCGTTATTGGAAACCAGTGCCCCTCCAACCTGCCTCCTGGCCCATATGAGAGATATAACCTATCATAAGTCATTTCTTAAAAAAAAAAGATATGGTTGGTTACTTTCTCCCTGATCTGGACTTTATACTGGATAGGAGTACAACTAAAGGGGTAATAACTATATAGAGCCTTGTTTAAATAAATAAATTTTTTTACAAAGTATGAGTTTCAATTTTATTAGTTAATTTTAACTATTTATCTAAAAATCCAATGATTATATATAATATACCCTTTTGCAAATGTAAATACAGGGTGCGGCAGCGATTCGCGAACTAATTTTTGGCTAGGTTTTGTGATGTAAATAAAATACTTCCTCAATTTGTTTTTGTTGATTAATGTTCAATGACCGTCTTAGATTCTAATAAAATTGTGAATAGAAAACATTTTAGTTAAAAGTTTTACAATGGAAGCCAAAAGAACCGAAGTTTTAAATTAGATTCACAGGGGTTTGTCTGCACGCGAAGTGATTCGTGTTTCTGGAGTATCTAAAACTACATTTTACAAAGTGAAAAAACGTGGCAGTGCTGAAAGAGCCAAAATGCCATCTCAGTGAATAATAAAGTTGATAAAAAGTTCACAGAAAAGCTTAAAAAGCATGTTGAAAAGAATCCTACTGTATCTATCAGAAAGACAGCAAAATTTTTCAATATTGATGAAAGGACAGTCAGGAGAACTCTTAAAACACTTGGAAAAGTCAGTGTGGCCCGACCTTTATGTAAACTTTTAACAGAAAGACTAAAAACTTTACGATTGGAACAATCAAAGAAGCTTCTGAATAAGCTAAAAAGCCATGCTTCGTCAACAGTTAAAGTTTTCTCAGATGAAAAACTTTTTAGTGTTGACTGTGTGATAAATAGGCGTAATGACAGATTCATTGTACAGAAGGGTGACAAATCAACACCTGTGTGTCACACCAAGCACCCTCAGTCCATCATGATGCTCGGAATCATCGCTTCTAATGGAGAGAAATGCCCACCAATTTACATCAAAGAGAAAGAGAAAGTTACCTCTGATGTGTATATTCGCTTACTAAAACGCTATGTGGTGCCATGGCTGAAGAAGACATTCCCAGAAAACAATTACATCTTTCAACAGGACAATGCACCTTGTCATGGGTCCAGAAAAACTCAACAATATCTTCAGGACAATATGGCTCATTTCTGGGCCAAACACTTTTGGCCACCATCCAGCCCTGACCTGAATCCACTTGACTATAGTGTGTGGAGCGTAGTTCCACTCAAATCTCAAGTCGCTAAAGTCATCAATTACCCGTGCTTGAAACTCAATGTCAAGGGACTAAAATAAATAAATAAATATATAAATATAAAATAAATAAATAAATAAATAAATAACAAGCACCACCTGCCAGTCCTTCCGTCCTAGGCTTGAGGCAGTGATCAAAAATAAAGGAGACTTAATTGAATGTTAAGGTGGGAAAAGTATTTAACTTCTACTTTTCTTTTTTTAATGTTCCATGAATACAATTTTTAAAAGCTTCAACAACTAATTTTGAAAAATGTTCTAAAAAGTTCATGAATCGCTGCCGCACCCTGTATGTAAGCATTTATAACTCAAAATTACTTACCTTGATATTTTTCTGTTTAATAAACTTTGTTATTAATTGTTGGATCTTTGTATGTATGTATGTATGTATGTATGTATGTATGTATGTATGTATGTATGTATGTATGTATGTATGTATGTATGTATGTATGTATGTATGTAGAATCAAATCATTATTGAACCTACTTCTCCTACATAACTTCATATAAATTTGTACAGAAGAAGGTTCAATAACATTTCATCTTGATTAAATTTATTAGATAAACATGAATACTTGTTCTATTGGTATTGAACTAAAGTTAGATTGTCATAAAAATACATACTGCAGTCAGTCTGAAATTTCAGAAATATTAAATGAAGATAAATACCTGCTGACCTGGAATAAAAAATATTCATCTGCATACAATTTGCACTCACCACAGGTTTCAATTTATTAATTACTATTCAATATACCATAAATCATGTTGTGACCCTTTCTCATTCAAAGAATTTTAAAGGAAACCTGACAACTGTCACTCTGGAGTATAATCAACTGAACTCTAATTTAATTCCTGGGAAAAAGATACGTTTTGGTTGTGTAAGAAAAATCAAGAGTGTTAAAGAAGTTGACAAGAGACATGACCCAGATTATATACCACCTGACAACTCTATCCAAATTGATACTATAAATCCTTGTCTTATTAAATTTGGTGTGTCTCCTGTTAAAAGATCATCCAGCATGAGTATGCTACAAATAGACAATAAAATAAAAAAGAAAGTTAAGTTGCTAAATGAATTTTTGAATCCATCTGAACAAGATGAGCTACAAATTAGTATGCTCAAAAGTTCCTCCTTAGATTTTATATGTGTATAGTATATATAATCATTGGATTTTTAGATAAATAGTTAAAATTAACTAATAAAATTGAAACTCATACTTTGTAAAAAAATTTATTTATTTAAACAAAACATTAAATCAATATTATAATGACTTGATTATTTTAATGACTTGATTGGTCTTGTTCTACTTCTTATTGCCAGTAATGTGTGAACCCACTGTCCTACTTTTGCCTTGAATTATTAGCAATTCAATCAACTATAAAAAAATCAACATAATAAAGATTAAATTGCAATTTTATGCTTAACTAAATTTTTTTTTTTAAGTATCACCTTTGAACAATAATGCAGGCTCTATATAGTTATTACCCCTTTAGTTGTACTCCTATCCAGTATAAAGTCCAGATCAGGGAGAAAGTAACCAACCATATCTTTTTTTTTTAAGAAATGACTTATGATAGGTTATATCTCTCATATGGGCCAGGAGGCAGGTTGGAGGGGCACTGGTTTCCAATAACGCTATTTAACCCTGATAATTGAAAAATAAAGTTGTTAAAAAATGCTGCTATTTTTGTTGTGAACATGACAAGTTTGTAATGTTTACATTTTTATAAAGCTAGATCTAATGGCTTTATTTGCTGTTAATATCAGATCAATACAAAGTGTTAGAAAAATTTACGAGCTATCCCCGAATGGCTGAAAATGGAACTTTTTAGTCAAGTGGACTATATAGTTTTAGATAACCTGAGAGTGTTTGTAAGGCTATAATTTCTAAACCGTTGCACTTGGAACTCTGAAATTGCACATTTAACCTATTTACATTGTGTAGGTAATGATGTGTAAAAATTAGGAAAATCAGAGATGGTGCCCCACAAAGTTTTCTTGAAATTGGTTGAAATATAATGATCTGACCCTCTAGCATCCTTTTGTAAATGTTCATACCATGTCTATTGAGAACTGAAAGCAGATCATTGAAGGCCTCACGGGATATATTGTGCTTAACTGCCCACCTAGCTAATTCGATGTTTAGAGGTGATGTCTTCGATCGATCAGCACTGCTAACATCGCTAACAATTTCGCTGTAAGCTAAAATGTCTTCAATGTGAAGATCATGTTTGTCTGGTACTGTAACATCGCCACTAGAAGGTTCAGTCGAAGTCTTGGTAATCTCGGACTGGATTCTCCTATACTTTTTACTGTATACTCTCGCTCTTTCGTTCATTTCAGTGCTATAAACATAATGATGATAGCAAAAGTAAAAAAAAACAAACAAACTTGTATCAAAAAATGAACTAGCTCTTGTACAAAAAAGCCGGGGAGGAAGAGATGGTAAAAGCTCTAGAGCTGCAGAAGGCATTCTTATTTATTACATTTAAAAATTATCTTTCATTAAATACGTAACACAATATTACTAAATCATTTTCATAATGTCTAATAACAGTTTTGTCCCCCGGTCATTCAAGCTAGCTAAAGCAGCTCTGTAAAACAGCCAAACAAAAACTTACTCAAAAAAGTAAAACAAAAAACTTACACAGTATTTGCAGATTTTGAAACTTGTATCACAGAAGCCCTTTTTGTCTATTTTCAAAACCTGTTAACGTAGGTGCAATCAATTTAACTCATTTATAGTTTACTCACCGTAATGTAGGGGAGACTTGTACTGAATGGACCTTTTCAAAAATAAGAACTTGGAAACCAGTTAGATGTATTTTTGTCGTCACAAATAAATCACCTTTACACAATGTCTCTTCAGTATGTCTGGGTTCAATTTATTCGAAGATAAGCAGTAGTTATGGGAGTTTTCTGATTTTTCATGGCAAATGTAATTTTTTTACTTTTCTGATTTTTCATTTACAAAGTTTTTCAAGGAGAAGTTAACTCTTAATATTAATAATATTATAGATATATATTTTGGACTTTGAATAATAGTAGAAGGAAAGTTATCTGAGGTACAGATTGTTGTAATTATATGGGTAACATGTGGATATTGATAAATGTACTGAATGAACCACCATTGATTGCACTGAATGGACCGGACCATCTTCCGATATGAGCATTTATTGCGTTTCAGTTTGTTACTTACTAAAACAAAATACTCGCGCTTTTTTAATACAAACAAGTTGTGAAAGTGTGACTGATAAATTATACTAACAAAAAAAAAAAAAAACTTCAGTATTGGAAGGCAGCTAAATTTAGAATACAAGTTATTCATTAAGGTGATAAGTTTTGTTTTTTAAACATATTCCTATTAAGAATATTATATTTCATACAAAGCACATAAAGCATGCACAAATGCAGATAATGCAAACCTAAATGTTTGTGATTATTGTAATTTCACTTCCTGATTGAGACTTGTCTGAAGTTGTAATAATTATTTCAACTTACATTATTTTCGTAGTTAGAAAAATCTAGATTGTCTCAACATACTCTTTTATTTTTTTTAGGCTCCCATTTATCACACTTATGATGAATAGATTTGAATAAAAAAACACTTTCTAACATAAGAGTGTAAAAAAAAACAAACAGATCTTGAGCATAAGAAACTATAAAACTCATGGTTTATTATGATTCATTTTATGTTAATTTTCACTAGGATAAGAATAATATCATTCAATATTGGAGCATCAATATACCCTCATTGCTGTGCATAGTTCAACATTTTATTTATTACTAATTTACTGCCAGCCCATTCAGCACAAAATCGGTCCATTTAGTACAATCAGTTGTACTGAATGGACCATTAAACAATTTAGTACAGGTCATGTTTATCACATTTTTTAACGATGGTGTAGTTGCTCAATGGTTTATACCTTTCAAGGATAGTTAGTTAAGATATAAATCTTGTCTTCTGAAGTAAAAAACCCGCTATAGTTATTCACAAAAAAAATATTAATCGCATTTATAAAAAGATCTAGTTTTGTGGTCCATTCAGTACAAGTCTCCCCTAAATGACAACAGTTTAAATGAAATAGGGGAACACGGGGCAAGATAACGAACGTTTTGAAAAGCACTTATATCTTATTCAATATTTGTTCCAATAAGTAAAACTTTATCAAAAAGTGGAAAAAAAATTATTATGCGTCACATATGTATAAAAAAACCCCATATAAAAATTAAAAATAGCCTGGAAAAAACTCATTAACCAAAGTTACCTCAAATTATCATCTTGCCCCGTATGCGGGGAAAGATGGCGGCTTTAAAAAAAGTAAATTCCATTATACCATTACCTTCTCAAATAACACGATATCATAAATTCTAATTAATAAGATATGTAATACAAACGGTTATGTAATTTTTTCAACAATTAAACTATATATTTATATAGGGCTATGCAAAAAAAAGTCTTCTAATCAGTTCATATAAAATTCCGACACAACAATATAAAGCAAATGTCAAACAAAACATTTTAATGCATAATAAAGCAATCTAATAATTACTAAGCTACACAAAAGTTATTACATTACAGGTTTATGGTAAAACATGTATTTTGGCGAAAGGACAAACGAGTCATCTTGCCCCGTTCATCTTGCCCCTAAGCTACTTAATCTTTAAAATGACTCAGAACTCTACATAAATAAGTTATCATAGCTTAATACTACTTGTATGGCTTCCAAATTGAACAAACTGAATGAGAAATTCTTGCTTACCTTTGGCTGGTGATGTAATGATGAAATAAATCAAATACAAGTGGATAAATTTTTTTTTCTCCTTAATATAGGAAAAACCTTTTTAATAAATTTCTTTGATTCCGAAAATAATATTTATAAAAAAAAGCATAAATAAATCTAGTAGATGTAATCTACTTCCCTCTTAGCTAGAGTCAGATTTCATATTTAGTTGAGTTTTGAAGATAACAATATGTTTTCATCTTGCCCCATTCGTCATCTTACCCCATGTTCCCTTATTACTATCAAATGCAATGACTTCTACGATGGAAGTATAAAAGCATATTTTATATTTAAAAAAAAGATGTTTGAATGAAAGTTTTAAAAAAAATAATGATAGAAATAGATCATAGAAAAATAAAAAATGAATAAATAGAAAAAAACAATAGATAAAGGAGAAGTATAGAAAACAAAAAGAAAGGAGGAAGAAAAAAAAGGAAAATAAAAGAAATACTACTAATAATAAAAAATAATAAAAGAAATCGAATTACAATAACAAAGTTCTTACGCAAACAAATAAACTTCGAACTAACGAAGAAAGAATTGGATACTGTGATTAAATTTTTTAAATCATTTTTTAATGTGTCAGTTTCATTTACTTTTTTATGCTGTTGTTTTTTTGTTTGTTGGCAACTTGTTTCTTGTTTGTATTGTATTTGTATTTATTTTTTTGCAATTTATTGTGTTATATTCATTTTAATAATATTATTACTTTGTGTTTTTTGCTAGCTAAATGTTAATTATTTTAATTATATATATTTAAAAACGCATAAAGCAATAATTATAATTATAATGTCTTAACAAAAATAAAAATACTTACTACTGGTTTTTCTTCTCTTACTTATCTTTCTTAATAATTATTTTCAATTATTTCTCATCAATATATAAATTCCCTTAACATTAACTTATTCAAATAACAATACATTTATACAGATAATAACACATGTTTCAAATCTTTCAAATATCTTTTCTTAACAACTCTTCTCAAAAGATTCTCTTTAAAATTTTTAAAAGTTCTTCTCATAAAATCCTCTTTAAAATCTCTTAAAAGTCTTTCTTTTAAAATTCCTTTTTTAAAAATCTTTTAAAACTCTTTTCTCGTAAAATCCTCTTTAAAATTTCTTTAACTTTTAATTTTCTTATTTTTCTTATCTAAATTTAAATTTCTTAAACTTTTTTCTCTTAAAATCATCTTTAAATCTCTTAAAATTCTCTTCTTATTCTATCCATCTCCTACTCTCTCTCTTCTTCCTTTTCTCCTCCTTTTTTGAGCTTTTTATACATTTTGGTTGTTTACGGTTATCTTATCATTTTTTAATATGACAGATTGTATGTCTCCTTGTGTACGACTTTTCGTAGTTGTTTTTTTTACTTAATTCTTTTTGCTTTATCATTTATTTATATGACAGGTTGATGGGCCATCTTGTGTACGTTTATATGACATGCTGATGGGTCATCTTGTGTACGTTTATTCTGATCGTTGTTTTTTGTTTTTTTTAATTTAATTCTCCCTCCTCACAATATTTAACAAATAGAAGGAAAAAAGTTTATTCCTTTCCAACTTCGAACCACATAACTTTTTTTTTGGTGCTATATAATGAATTCCTTGGTTTTTGGAAGGGCACGAGACATCTACAGCCATTCACAAAAGTTTAATTTCTCATTAGATAATTCAATAAAAAAAGCTTTATTTTTTATTTTTTTCTTTGAATTATGTTTGTATTGATAAATTTGCAGAAAGCAAAATATTCACACACATGAATGAACTTTCCTAAATTTATTTAGTCCATTCATCTGCACCATTTTATCGATAACAAAAAATATTAAATCAAGCTAAATAATTACACATTTTTGACAAATGAAAACTAATTACTATAAAAAATTACCGCATTAATAGATAAAATTTCTAAAAATACATTCTTAAGGTGGTTATCAGGTAAAAAAAAATTTTTTTGATTGCTAACATAATCATATATCAAAATTAGTTTAAAAAAGAAATACTTCTTAATATAAATAAAAATGCTTAAAAAAATAATTTTTTTTTGCTGATTCAGCATAAAATGCAAAAAAATCAATGAAAAGGAAAACAACATTTTCTCAGCCTTTTTATGGCTTTATAAGCTAAAACTTACAACACTGATAGATAATAATGCAATAAACAAAAACTTTCTAGAAAAACTAAAAGTAAAAACTTTTAAAATGGTAGCACTTTCAATTTTAATGGATATTATTGATACAAAATCCTAAGGTAAAATATCAATATATTCAAATGGAAACAAGTTCTATCTATCAAGAAACAACCCTAAAAATTTGAATTGCATATCTGGTTAAAAAGATTTGAATGATTTGCTGTTTGCAGTCAGACATTTAAATACAATTGAAAAATCAAGCTTCAAAGTTTATAAACAATATATACATTAAAAATTTCAAGAGCAATTTCCTTAGAATTACATTCACCACAGGATCCAATGCTACAACTTAAATCTTTAAATATTGAGAAAGGAAAAAAAAAGAAAAAGTCGTCGTGTTTAGTTAAAGGTTGTTCAACTTTATTTATGGAAATGTTTAACTTTGTTAAACTTGCACATGGGAATATATATAATCCATCATTGTTTGTATCTTTTTCAGGCTGTTGCAAAAAAACTTTCTTCGTATATCATTTACCTTGAAATATTCGGTTAACTTTTCTTTTTTTAAAATTTTTATTCTTTGCCATAACTTTTTTTTATTAATTTTAAACTACCTTCTCTCTGCATAACAAATAACTTCAAAACATATTACTTAGCTGTACAACTCTGGTTCAAAAGTTTAGTTAATTATACAGACCAAAGAAAATAAATAATTATTTAAATCTAGTTTTTTAGGTTAATATATCTATAAAAACAATTGGTTGCTATGCGCATCACTAAGTAATTTTTTTTTACTCTTATCAACTAAAAAAATTTTATTTTTAAACCTATATCATATTATATATTGTGGAAAAGCCAATTAAATTTCACACAAAGTTGGCTAATAAACCAAAAAACACTTTTTTTTACAAAAACCTTTTTTTTTTTTACCTGATAACCACCTTAACTAATAAGATGCTTAACTAAAAAATTTATTTTTACATCTTTAAATTAAAGCAAAATAAGTAAAAGATGTCAAATAGTGCAGATGTCCATTTTTGTCACAAAAATTCAAGATGTTTGAGTTTATAAAGTAGCCATGCCATTACCTCTGGAACTGTGGCATTTTAAGCCTTTATTAAAGACGTTTTTGTTAACGCATAAAATCTAGAAATAAAATTGCACACCAGTTATCAGGAAAACTTTATTTATGACGGAAGCAGTCTTTCCTAATAGCAAATGTCGTTTTTAAAAGTCAAAAATTTGAAAACAGGAGGTTCTATTATCATTTTCAGGGGCGTTTCTAGGGGATGTCTGCTACGTCGCTGGACATACCCAAAACATGTATATATATATATATATATATATATATATATATATATATATATATATAATTTAATATATGAACTTCAATAAATACGAATTCTCTCAATACTAATTTTTTATTTTATCTAAGAAATTTTCGCTAGATTATTGATACTAGCATCTTCAGCTTTAATTACAAAAATTTTTTGTAATTAAAGCTGAAGATGCTAGTATCAATAATCTAGCGAAAATTTCTTAGATAAAATAAAAAATTAGTATTGAGAGAATTCGTATTTATTGAAGTTCATATATTAAATTTATTCAACTCTCATACAAGATGTCGTCATTTAAAATATATATATAAATATATATATTCACAACTTCAATATTTTGCTGAATTAATATGATGCGTCGGTAGATAAAAGCAAACAGAGCCAATGATTATAGCAAACTAAAGCAATAATTAAGCAAAGTATACAAGGTTAATTGTTCGAACGGATGGTAAGAAGTTATTAATCAGGGCTAAAAATTAGATTTACGGTTTGTTATTTTATAGTGCTTGTCAAATCGAGAATGGTCTAAAGTTTATTGAAAAAAAACGATTTATATATTTAAACGGAGATTGTTTCAATTTTTGACTTAAATAAATTATCAAGAAACTTGAATGGACATACCTTTTTTTATTAAGTTATAAAGTACTTCATTTTTTTAAATATTTTCTTTTATTAATTTAAAAAAGATAAAAGTAATTATTTCTTAGAGAACAAATTCCGGACTTCCCTTTTCAATTACACCTTCAGTAAAATTTTAGTCAAATTCTATTGACATTTGTCATCAGGAGGAGAAGACTATAATTAACAACAAGCATATATTAAAATATATCAATGGACATCCCAAATTATTTTATACAAAGCTGTATATCTTTTTAATAACTTGCATTTTGAACAATATAAAAAGAAAGAAAGGGTTTTAAACATTAAAAATTAAATTCGGACTTCTCTCAATACATACACCCTGTTTGGTATGTACTTATTAAACGCTTCTTAAACATAAATTTTAGACAGTTTAATTATTCGCTTAAAATGTCGACTAATTCTCTAGTTCAAATAGCTCTCCAAACAAAATGCCAATCGGAGTTAGTCCATTGGAAAGAAAGATTGGAAAAAAAATATTATTTGTTCTAAAGACAAACATCTAAATATAATATTAGGATGTTTGTCTTTAAAACAAGTAATATTTTTTTGATATAAGAATAGGTCGTGTGTAATTGTTAAGCGTTGGTGCTGACTATGGTAATCATAATTTTCTTCTAAAATAGATAGCGTGCGAAGCGATGATGCTTGATAATGGTTAGCATCATGTGCGATAAAATATCGGACGATTGCTAAGCCGTCTTACCTTATATATGCGTTTGTCAATGAGGAAGGGGGATGCTAAAACTTAACCTTTTCGGGGAGGAGTTAAAATTGCGTTAAAATTACCCAAAAAAATTCCTGTACACGCCCCTGATTTTGGTGTTCTCATTTTTATGAAAAGATAATTGTACGCTAATTTAACTGCTTTAAGTTATCTTTAACTTAAAGCAGTTAAATTAGCGTACAATTATCTTTTCAAATATTTTTAATTATTCGTTAATTTTATTCTTTATCGGATAAAATTAACGATTAATTAAAAATATTTGTTTGATTGACTAAGCTTTTTATTATGTGAATCATATGACAAGAAAACGATTAAATAATAAATCAACCATTCATTGTACTTAATGCTATAAATTGCTAGTTCACTTCGGTACACATTTTAGAGTTGCATATTAGAGCCGTGTGAACGCGCTACTCTTTTTGTTCTGGACTTTGTTTAAACAAGATATAAACTGTTGAAATACGACATAAAACAAAAATATTGTTTGTGACAGTTATTCGTAACTTTTATGTTACACTGAAATTATTCCTATCATCTGAAATCAAGAACACACACCGTTTCTAAAGGTTCTTCTTTTTTATTTTTCATAAAATAAGAACTTGTTTCTATAAATATAGAGAGAGCATTGAAATTTTATCTCGGCAGCTGCAGCATTGCTGGTCAAGAGATTTCCTTTAATCTAATGGAAATTGTTACCAACAACTGACCACTCAGAGCTTAGCTTTGCATAAAGATGAAAGTAATTGAAGAATGTCCATTATATGAAGTGATTGCGGATGATTTGAATAGTAATATATTCACCGTGATTTCTGTAACAATTGGTTTACTTATATTGATATCTAACATTTTGTTAATCGTTGGGATATTTAAATCAAGAAAAAGAAAGAAAAGAACACCAAATGAAATACTTGTATTACTTTTGGCTTGCAGTGATATTACGGTTGCATTAATTCATTTACCGCTTCGAATAGCTTTTGTTCAAAAGAGAAACGAGCTTGGTTGTGGTACTAGGCTTGCCATCGGGTTTTGGACGGTATTTCCGTTATCTTTCTCATGCACTAATGTGTCAACAATATCGATAGAGCGCTTTTTCGTTGTTTTGAAAAACAACAAATGGTGTGGTCGATTTTTTAAATGGACTTACTTAATACCGATCATCGTTTTCAACTTCGTGTTCTCATCTGGACTAGGTATTTTGTTTGCGTACCAAGTTTACCCTGATTTTTTAAACTTTTTCTTTCCATCATGTTTAAGTGCAAATTTATTGCTTATACTCGCTATCAACACTTTACTATTGATTGGTACAAGAAAAGTGCTCAGATGTAATGACATTCAAGTTGCAAGAAACATGATTGTAGAAAAGCAACTTTCCATAACTATGGCGATAATATCATTTTCTATCATTTTGGCATACATTCCTTTGGTAACTTCCTATTACTATTTACAAACGAGAATTCTCAGCCAAGATTGGAAGCCTCTTCTAACAACAGGTAAATATATACAATGGGCACTGCTAATATTTGAACTTAACTCAGCATCTAACGCATTAATATATGTGGGTAGAAGCAGCAGAATCTCTAAGATGTATACTTCGTATATTCACAGCTTTGTTGCAAGTATATCGAAAAAAGTAAATACAAGTTCTTCGAATAGAACTTAAAAACGAACGATTTCTTAATAGTTAATAATTTTTTACTAGCTCTTAAATATATATATATATATATTTTTCCGCAATAATGTGCTGATTAACCAATAATGATATAATCAACCTTTGGTATAGTTGTGTTTTCTAAACTTCCTTTACCAAATTAAATTTGTATTGTTGAAGAACTTACATCTATTCACATTCTAGTATTTAATTAACAGAATAGATTTTTTTTTTTTTTGAAAAATTTAACGAATTCGTTAATATCAATTTAGTGAAGTACAACAAATATAGCCTTTTTGTCTGTAGAACCCTAAACGTCATTTTATGAAACTAATTGTGGGAATAGGTTCTTGCAGTTTTAAATAGAGGTTTATTGAATGATCACCGCCTATAAAATGATTCCCACAAAACGGATCACCAAAAAAATTATTTAAGTCACTTCTCAATGCAAATGCTATTAAGATTCCCGTCATATTAAAAAGGCAAAAATATGTAAATTACACCCTCTTTCAAGTTTATACCCATCCACATGCCGTGATATGAAGTCTTGACATTCCAGAATCCTTAAAGCTTCAAGTTCTATAAAGACATTATTTCAAACAATCACAACTTCAGGTATGCTTCAGCAAAGACAAAAGAATCGGGGATTTTGTTCAAAATACTAAAAACCATACGGTCAAGTTGTGATATATGACCTCGTAAACTCTACAAATTTCTGAGTTCATACCACGTAGGACTTTTTGATGGCAACAAATGTCAAAAACATATCAATAACGTTGATTTTTATTAATAGCTTGCAGAAGGAAGTTCTGCTTTTCTAGTTGATGAAGCAATCTATACTCAAAGAAAAGTTATTCCTGCTTTCAAGGCATACTTTTGGGCTAATCTAGGAGCTGATTTTGGTGAAATGTTAACCAATTTAAAAATTCATATCTAGCCATACAATATGCAAGGGTTTTTGACCATATTAATGAGTTCAGTTGTTGAAAATCTTTTTTGGTTAATTATAGTAAGCGAGCTGTAGAACAGTTGAATAGGACACACTGTTACGGAAAAAGGTGTCCGTGTCTGAAAAAAAAGGTGTTAGTGTAAAAAGGTGTTGATAATATGAACGCGAACACCTATATTGGTGTTTATGTTAACGTAATAGGTGTTGAAGACAAAAAATTACAAACTGTTTAGAAAGTAGGTGTTAGCGTTAAAAAAAAAGGTGTCCACGTAAAAAGGTGTCGACGTCGACACCTTTTTAAACATAAAGCTTTAAAAGTAAATTCTTAGGGCGAACGAAGAAAAAGCTTATTTTGGAATAAAATATTTGTCATTTGGCGCGAAAAATATTTGCAATGGCTTTTCCTTGTGTCAAGTGTTCATTTAGATGCAAATCCGTTGGCAATTTGCTATCTCACTATCATCGAATCCATTATGGACAAAAGTACTTTAACTTTTCATCATTTACATAAAAAATATACACACATGCACATACATGTAAAAATTAAAAAGTTATTATCTAATTGAAAGCTATATACATACATATATATATATATATATATATATATATATATATATATATATATATATATATATATATATATATATATATATATATATATATATATATATATATATATATACATATATATAGCTTTCAATTGAAAGTTATATATATATATTATATATATATATATAAGTTACAAACTTTTATACATTCAATTGTCAAACATTAGTTATAACATTTTAATTTTTGTAATTTTTTTTAGAATACCGTGCCATTTTTGTTCTGCTGAATTTAAAAACTATGTAGTTGCTAAAAATCATGTTTATAGAAGGCATCAAGATGAACGACAACATAATATTTTACAGAATCAGATTGAATCACCTATTCAATTGGATTTGCCAGTTTGTATTGAGACAAAGTTATGTGACAAAAATGCAGACCAGTCCACTGATATATTTGACATGTTTGATGAGATAAAAAAGTTTTTTATGATAACTATGAATTATCATTTGCTTTCTGAAAATACATCAAAAAAGTTACTTTTGCTACACGGTGATTCAGTTAAAGCTATATTGGGTGACGTATGTAGCTCATTTAAAAGTTTTTTGCAACAGGCTGGCATATCAATTCACAACCCATATGCCCAATCTTTCTTGTGTAAACTTCAAAGAGACAACAGTATTGATTTGTGTTTATCACATTGCACGAGTCCAGATAAGTTTGATAGTTATTTAGGTGAATTGGGTCATGTAAAAGCAGTGAAAGTTACTGTTGGTGAGGATTTTTTTTATCATGTGCCACTAGGAGAAAACCTAAAAAGTATTCTTAAGGGTCAAATAATTTTGCACCCGGACTCTTTATCTTTTTCAAAATCAAACTACTTTCAAAGTTCTATCCTGCCATTTTCAGATCCAGCCAAAACAGTATACATTGGTTTGTATTCTGATGAGTTAGAGGTATGTAACCCAATAGGTACCAGTAGGGGTATACATAAAATATCAGCCATTTATTTTTCTATTTTAAACCAAAACAATAATGGATCTAAAATGAGCAACTATCATTTAGCTTCATTGTGCAATTTTAAAGTGGTTAAAAAAATTACACTCAATGAGTTTTTTAAGCCAATTATTGATGACTTGTTCAACTTATTATTTAATACATTTTTTGTAAATGATGAAGAATATCATGTTATTGCATGTTTTATGGCTGCTGACAATTTAACAGCTCATCCGCTTCTTGGTTTGCAATCACATTTTCATAGTGGATACATATGTAGACATTGTTACTTTTGTGTTAGACAGGAAAACACAAATGTATTTCAAAGAACTCACGAATCTTATATTGTTGATAGTACAAAACAACAACATGGATGTTTGGAGTTATCTCCGTTTTTACACTTACCGTATGTATTTTTACCTGCATTTTTCCCAAGTGATTTCATGCATGATTTTTTAGAAGGAATAAGCCATGTTGTAGTTTCAACATTTTTGAATCACTACATGGCCAAGCGAAAACTAACATTGATTGGTATGAATTTATTGCTAAGAGATGTAAAATTGCCAGTGAATTTAATATTGACGTCAACTTATATGACATCAAAGCTGGCACTTACTGCTAGTGAAATGCTAACCATTTCATTGTGTTTGCCATTGTTTCTTTTTGATAATTTCTATGATGAAGATGCACCTTATTGGGATATGATGATTATCCATTGTGAAATTTTATTGATTTTAAATAGCCGTTGTAATGAACATATTGAATCGTTGTATTTTCTTATTCCACAACTTATTAACTATATCAAAACATTATATAATGGCACAAGAGTAGCAGCAAAGCTTCATTTCATCACTCACTATCCTGACCTTTCAAGCTACATGGGAACAATGAAAACTTTCTGGTGCATGCGTTTTGAACAACGGCATCAGATTTTTAAAAAGCTAGTCAGAGTTAGTCATCAATTCAAAAACCCTATATAATCATTTTCAAAAAGGTTTCAAATGCATGAAACTTGTAGACGTCTACTTGAAAGGACTAATGATATTGTTCCAGGTAAGCTGCAATCATAGTAATTGAATAATCACATATTTGTTTATTTTCATGCAATATTATACAAATATTTTATTTTTCAGGATCTATCTCATATGCAAAGATATCTCTTCGTCATGCTCAAGAAGTACTTCTTGAACCGTTTAAACCATATTTGAACACAATTTTTCATACAGAAAAGTTAACAGTCCAGGGAAAACAGTTGACAGTATCTTCTTATTTGATTCTAAGCGAAGAAAAAGCTGTTAAAATAAATTATTTGATGTCTATTAACAATGTTTGGTATGCAATGTGCCAAGAAATAGCAATATCATTTTTTCCTTTGGTTAACTCATATGTTGTAGAGCATCATAAAAACTCATTTTCTTTACTTGACATTTTTTCTCTTAAATCAAGTGCATCTAAATCTGTTGAAATAAAAGAAAAAGAGTTTATTGTCCGATTATTTATCATATGAATATTTTTCATGAGTTGTTATTTCTGCCTTTTATGTTTATAATTTATTTTATTCAAAATTAAACAAAACTAGTAACTATGTAATGTCACTTTTTTTCTTTGGGCCCTTGAAAAAACCCAGGGCCCTGGCAAACTTCTGCGTCCTCCCTATTACCCTCTTATAAAGCCAGCAGGTAGGTCATGATGTTTATATCTTATATTAATGATAATTAATATTAATGATAATTAATATTAATGATAGTATTAATTATATACTAATTTAATACTAATTAGTTAATTATATACAATAACAAAATAATTTACTTTTTGCGTTATATATTATCATCGATATTTGCAGATGCAATCAATTAATGTACAAAAAGGTGACACAATTAAAGTTATTCTATACACATCATATTCTGATTTGCTGTCAAAATGTGGCAATAAGTTCCCATGTTCGTCCAGTAATTTGCTACAATTGTATGATGGTTCTGGTGCAGAAATAGATGATGGAGAAACCCTCGATTTTTTAGTTAAAAATAATAATTTGAAACTAGTTTTTTTGGAACGTCAAGTGTCAAGTTTAGCATTAAATAAATCATCAGAAGAAGTTGTGGGAAATGAAAGTATTTCTTTAAAACAATGGCCAGGTTTGAAATTTGAAATCCCAACAGATGCAATTGTGGAAGCAAGGCTTACATGTGGGATACTTGATGCCAAATCAATTGTAGCAGATGGTCAATTTATGAACCACTGGGTTGGGATCATTTTTCATAAAGTATTGGAATATGTTGATCAACAAAATCCGTGTGTTTTTAGTTGTATTATATAGATTTTTTATCTAAATATTTTAACTCTAAGTTCTTAAACTAAATTAGTTTGTTTCAATATCATAGATATATAAATGGAAATCAATTAAATGAGCTGGTGATGGTTATTCAAGAAAAGTATCCAGAGTTCAAAGCTGTTCAATATTCAGTGAGTTAATCTGTGGTGTAGTGGTTGAATTCAATAAATTAAATTATAATATTTTGTTGTTTAAAAATATTTTATCCTTGCTGAAAAAATGTAAAGTTTTATTATAACTATTATAAAAACATTTTATTACAGTTGTGTTATGACTTTTAAATAAATTGATTAAATCTAAAAAACTTAACATGTGATTTTTAATTTATTATGAATAAAATTTTAATAAAATTATAAATTATAAATTGAATTATAAATAATAAAGTTTTTTATATTTTAATATCATTTTAAGTAATAATGGAAACTACACAAAGCAATACATGATTAAATTGACTAGAAAAGAAAAACGTTAATTTATTTTTTTTACTACTAGAAATGCTTCCACCAAAGAATTATTGACAGGTTCAAAAGTTATAGAAGAAAAATGAATTGTGCTTCTGTCATTGAAAAGCGAAAGAAATATGCAAAAGCTACTGTGTCAAAGGCAATGAAGAGGTTTTTTTTATATAAATATACTTGATTATTATGTATTAAACTAAATATCTATAAAAAGATGAAAAGTTAGTCAGTTTTCATTAATTTCTCCTGATTTTCTTTGTTTACTTTCAAAGCAAGATTAAGAAGAAAATAATGGAAAATATATTCCGGATTTTTCCAGATATTTTACGCAGTCAGTTTTCCGGATTTTTAAAATGTGATATGGATGATCAATGCTTGTTCAATTTAATAGTTTTTTTTTATTTTATGATCATATTATATATTTCTATTGTGTCCTAATCTATTTTAGAGCAGTAAGTGACAGTGATATCAATGAACCATTAAGACTTATAACCAATATTAATGAAGTATCAGACATTGTAAATGAGGCATATGTAAGTTTACAATTATCTATTTGCTCCAACCTTTTTAAATTGCAATTCCTAGATTGTCACAAAAAATTGGGTACCACATATTAGCTTTATATCTGTTTTATAAATTATCATATTTTTGATTGTATAAATGTTTATTACATATTTTAATAAAACACTTTAGCTTGTTACAATTTCAAACAATGTTCAAACCTCACTTGAACAAGAGGTTGTAATGGAAACAACTTTCATGCAACGTAATAATGCAAGAGAAACTGTTGGATTTTTGACAGAGTTAGAATTATTTAAGTCCTACTTTTTATCAGCTAAAAATGTAAGAATTTCTTTACCTAATTTGTTTTTGACGTTTTTCTATCTATTTGAAAACAAAGATAATGTGTAAAAAGTAATGACTTTCTCCTTAGTTGTCCTTATCTTTTAATGAAAACTTTCCTGTTCAGGGTTAAATCTTCTTAAAAATTGGGGAAATTTCACCTTAAATCTCCTTAAAATCCTTATTGGTATCCTCATTTTATTAGTGGTAACTGTGAAAAATTATATTTTTTTAGGTATATAATGAAAGCAAGAGAATGCTCCAAGTGTATCAGTTAAATGAGAGCTCACCGTACAAGGATAATGGACTAGACTTTGAAGAGGTTCAAGTTTTGATGAAAGATTCGCTAAGAAATATTTGTATGAAATGGGCCCCATTTTTAAAGAGATATTCATCTGTTCTTAATCTGGTAAAGATGGTAAATCCTACAATGTCTTCTTCCGATTCACATACAATTGGATTTCAATTTATTGTGGCTAGATGTTATCAAAAACTTGTAGAATTTACTGATAAGGTAAGTTTAACTTTAAAGTTAAAGTTTTTTTGAATTCCCTTTACAAGGCCTATGGAGCTACATTTTTTAGTTATTGTTACAACCCTCTCTCAACTCTAACTCCAAAACACAAGCTTTGATGTACTACATGATGATGAATCTACACAACAGCAATTTTAATTTTTTCAAAATTTCTTAAATCATTTAATGTAAAATTAATAATAATGATTATTTAGTTTAAAGTTATTGTTATGCCTTGAAACTCCATTCTATAACTGTTTTATTGCATAATTATTATTGCATAATTTATTGTATTATTTATTGTTTTTAGTGTATTATTTGCGTAATTAATAAACAAGTTAATATAAAGTATAAGTTGTTTTTAAATGCATATATCTTTTATGAAACTATACTAGTGAAAATTGTTTTGTCTTCTTTTTTTTTTTGATTAACATCAAAAATAACTTATTTTGATCTATTTGATTTATTTATTTATTTATAGAATATGATTCGTCTTCACTATGAAAATGGAGATTTTGCAGTTACAGTTGATAAATTTTCTATTCCCTGTGCAAACTTAATCGAAGTTCTTCTTGTCGGCACTTCTTTGAGTGTAGCGTTTAATTTAATACATTGCAAAAAACAAGAGGCGGTTTTTGAAATATTAGAAATAATTATGCAAATTAGAAAAATGAGTAACATCAGAATTGTAAAATCTATTTTGTTACTTTTATAATGACTTTGTTAAAATGCTTTAAATATATTTTTGGTTTTATCTTTAACATTTTATGTTAATAGTTTTATGTTTTTTTAACATTTTTTATTATATAAATTGTTCTAAGTTTAATTTTTTTTGTCACATTCACATATTTTGTGTTTGTAAATTATTTATAAAATAAATAGCTGATTATATTTAATTGATTATAAGGCTTCGATTCTTAGTTCTAATTCAACTGAGTATAATCAGCTGTTTTACAACTTGTCAGTCTTAAAATCAGTTAATACATCATACAAATAATACTACTGCTTGTAAGGCACCATATAGTTAAGGAAAAATAAAACTATTAAAGAAATTATAAAAAAATAAACTTTGTTTGTATAAACTTTTGCCTATTTAAAGGATCTTTGATTTAAAATGATGATATGAAAAAGTTTTCAAAAACCTTTCAGGAACCTATTTGATAAATGCAGTTTTAGATATTATTATACATTGTATATAAATGTATTTGTGTGATTTTTTTATTTTGTATATTAATTGTTTTATGGAGATCTTATTTGTTCTCATACAATTTTTGTTTAGTTTATTCAGGGGTACAATAAATAGAAAACAACAATGGATTGAACAAAAGATTGAACTTCCGACTGAAAATATTTAAGAGAAAGAACTCTCTATTGAGAATTCTTTCTCATCATCTGCAGATGGAAAAAGTAAAGTAAATGAAAAGGTAACATTATGTAGTTTTTCTTTTATGAAATGAACTAAAAATGAAATGCAGTAGGAATATGTTTTAGTAATTATTATTATTATATTTTTTCAATGTTAAATTATAAAAATTTTTGCTCGTTTTTAGATAATCATTCATCAAATGTCTGGAGAGCAGATATCTATTATACCATTTTAATGCAAGTTCTGTTAGTCAGCATGACAACCGTTTAGTTGCAAAAACTGGTGAAGTCAAGTATATTTTAAAAGTTAAAAAAAACAACTTAAAAAACTTGTATTAAAATTTTATTTCAAATATATGAATTTCTTTTTTACTGATAATTTTTATTTGTTATAAAATATGCTTGCATATTTATAGTCTTAATGTGTATATAATATAAAATGATAGGTTGTTTTATAAAACATATATTATTAGCGCTCATGGAACTTTTTTTTCATAAAACTAAATTGGAAAATTTTTTGTTAAAACATGCTAATTATGAGTAAACAGAAAGGTTAAGAAGATCATGTTTACTTTTAAATAATTAAATATGTGCGTCATAAACGCGTTGTAATTGCGTGAACACCTATTAAACATGAGCACCTTTATTTGCATCGACACCTTTTAACAGCAACGCCTATTAGGTGTTAATGCAACAAGAACACCTTTTTTTACATCAACACCTTTTAACGGCAACACCTAATAGGTGTTCATATAGTATCACGCATGAACACCTTTTTTCTTTTACATGAACACCTTTTTCCGTAACAGTGCACACTATTCCATAATTTGGGGGTGAGTCATCAATGAAAACACCCGAAAAAATCTTTAGGAGGGATCAAAGTACATACCCATGGGATATCAGAACAAGTGATTTTAAAATCAATGATTTCCTTCCGTGATAAAACTAAAATTTGCATTTTAAGTTTTTCTTATACCGGCTAAATTTGAGAGATAAGTTTTTGACAAAATTTCAACTTTGGCTATAATTCAATACTTTTTATTCTTTAAAGATGTAGTTTTTTATTTTAATAACAAAAATAAGATTATTATTTTACATGAATTTTTAAGCAATAGTATGTAAAATTAAAAATTTTAATTTAATGCATTTCTCAAAATTAGAGTTGCCACATTCCAACTCTACTCTACTCTACTTTTATTTTGATTTCCAGTTAATCCTAAACATTTGATAATTTTTACCATTTTTACTTTGTTTTCACATTAGGAGACATAAATACTTCATAAAAAACTTTTAAATTAATTGAAAATGCCGAACTCTGCAAAAACTCATTCTGAATGTCATAACTCTGTTTGCATTCTCTGCATGTCAAAGAGTGATCGCTGCTTAACACCTTTCCTGATCAACAGATTGGCAAAACATATCCCTATACCCTTAAACTTTGCAGATGATCGCCTTCCATATGGCATGTGTAGAAACTGTCGTTTTCACTTGAAAAAAATAGACGAAGGAACATCAACAAAGCCTCTTCCCAAGCTCTATGATTTTAACTCAATCATTGTGAAGCAACAAACAAGAAACTCTCTGCCTTGTGATTGTATCATTTGTCAAATTGGCAAAATAAAATGCAAAGCACCATCTCCATTGGCAGTTAATACAACTCATGAAAAGTCAACTAAAACTGAAAAAGATGTGCAAAATGTCTAACATTTTTTGGGCCAGGATTACGCCATAAATGCACTGCTGGAGCCAGAAGTTCAAATCTGATTGCCCTAAAAAAAGCAAAAACAAAAACTGCTAAAATTGTGGGATCTTCAGTGTTTAGGACTCAAGATACATCTCTAAATGAAACAGTTCGACTCAGCCAATCAGGTGGAGGTCCTAAATTACCATTAAAACTTGGTAAGTTTCTTATATGTGCCAATATTCATTAAAACTCAAACTTAAATTCTAGTTTCAGAAAGAATAAATTCTTAGATAAGACAGTACTTATTATTTTGTGCAAGGTTTACCTATTTGATGATTTCTCCTTGCATTAATGAAATTAATTAAATGCACATGCTTTAGATTATGCACTAAGTCTCTTAAAATTTCAGGCAAAGCTACTCCAACTCGGCTGTTCAGAGATCCTCTTCCAGTTAAAAGCCTTGCAACTGAGCAACTTAACAGGACTGTCCAATAATAAGATGATACAGCTTGTCTCAACCCTCAACTCTATTGCCCCTCAAAGACTTGTTGAGCCAAATTTTGCTAAGAAGTTTACTCAACACGGACAGATGCTCAAAGATCATTTTACTGTTTCTAAAATAAAATGTTCAACCAATGAGGCTCTAAGAGATGTTGTGCATTGTAAAAATGTTGGTCACATATTGCAATTTGTTTTATCAGCACAAGCTGTCCCTGAAGAACACATTGTAAAGGTTGGATTAGATGGTGGAGGTGACTTTCTAAAGATGAGTTTGGGTGTTCTTCAGATAGCTGCAGCACCAAACAGTCCTGTTTTGAAGTCTCCTAGGCTTTGCAGCTCTTCATTAAAGGATTCTGGAGTAAAGAAACAGCTAATAATAGCTATATCAGAAGGAATGCCTGAGACATGTGAGAATATCAAAAACCTTTTGAAGCTGATAAATGCTAATTCTATTTCCTATATCTTGTCATGTGACATGAAAGTAGCTAACATTGTCTGTGGTCTTCAATCCCATGCCAGCAGACATGTTTGCTGTTGGTGTCATGCTGACTCCTCAAACCTTGGCACTTGTGGTTCCTTGAGAACTTTTGGAAGTATCAGAAAGGCTAATCAAGCATTTGTTAAGAAAGGAAGTGACTTGAAGAGTGCGAAGCATTTTACAAATGTCATTAACACACCTCAATGCAATAGATGAGACACTAATTTTGAAAGCAATTCCACCTATGGAGTTACATTTGTTGTTGGGACTTGTCAACCATCTGTACAAGAATCTGATCAACATTTGGCCAGATCTGGCACTTCCAATCTCAATCATTCCAAAGGCCCACACTGTGTTCTTTCATGTGTCTCAGTTCATCTCTTTCAGCAATCAAGCTCTTGGACTTTACAGAGAGCAGGCCACCAAAGCTCTGTATTCAAACTTCAAGCCTCAATGGCAGCGGTACAAGAGACAGGACTCACCCAGAATAAGGATCTCATTTGGCTAACTGTGTTGTAGATTATAACAGCAAACATGTTTAGAAATATTTAAAACAATGACTTTTTTGCTATTAGAGTAAAGCATTCTAAGAAGTAATTCTTGAAGTAAAAATCATTTTTATGTCTTGGTCTGTTCTTGTTCCTTTGTTATTTATTCAGAAAATAAACATTTTGAAAGAAAAAAACTTTGTATCGTTGCCAAAGTTAAAAATTTGTCAAAAAGCAATCTCTCAAATTTAGCCGGTATAGGAAAAAACTTAAAATGCAAATTTCTCTCACGGAAGGAAATCATTGATTTTAAAATCACTTGTTCTGATTTCCCATGGGTAAGTACTTTTTCGGATGTTTTCATTGATGACTCACCCCCAAATTAACAGAACAAAAATTAATGTGTTCATTCCTGATAAAGATTGGAAAAAAAAATTATGATCAATATTTTTGGAATTTAAATTTCTAAAGCATCTTAACATATTCGAGATAAATGGTTGATATATTAGCTTCCAATCAACATAGCTACTTTATACAAATTCACTTGTTTTCATCAATATCCCTTGAAAGGTTTGATGGCTAAAAGATTTTCTTAAATAAGCAAAAAATTATTACTTAAAATTTAAAAGTAGTTTTTTTTTCAGATTTTACAAAATGGAATAATAATTATATTACATATGTAAGTATTGTTAAAATAATTACATATGTTAAATTTTACATAAAGGCATCTATGGATTTAAAAAGTCTTTTTTTACATACATACATACATACATACATACATACATACATACATACATACATACATACATACATACATACATACATACATACATACATACATACATACATACATACATACATACATACATACATACATACATACATACATACATACATACATACATACATACATACATACATACATACATACATACATACATACATACATACATACATACATACATACATACATACATACATACATACATACATACATACATACATACACACGCTCTTTTTCATGTTTTATGGAATGAGATAACTTCTTCGGCTATGTCTAGGTCCTTTTGATCTCTTTTAATTCAGGTGCCGATGCTGTTGAATGATTGTCTTATTTTTTCCCACAAAGGTTTATAATTTTTGTTCCTTGTTCTTATATTCTTTAATTATATCGATCAGAAGTGGTTTTTCTTGTTGACTGAAAAGTCGTCTTTTATAACTTATTTTACAGATATTTAAAAAATCAATAATAGATCAGTCAAAAGATATATATAGAAAACTATTTTTTAAAATGCATTAAACTTTTTTTATTTTAATATGATAAACACTTCCATTTTACCACCGCATTGGGAATATTCCAATATAAAATACAACTTTATAGCAGCGAATTATATTTTCTCAATAGCCTTTTTTTCCCTAAATTTTTGCTAAGTTTTAAATGTGTTTTATTTCAAATGGAACGTGTTCAAAATATAGATATCAAGAGATAATTTACGAGATTATCAAAGTTGTATTTTATAAAATCTCCAAAATGATTATAAAATCACCAAAGTGGTGTTTATGGCTTAGCTTTGGTTAATTTTAGTCCATCGTTTGAATCTAAAAGTGCAAATATAATTTTTGTTTTTGGTAATGACCCACACATAACTGACTGCTTCGTTGATTTTTTATTTGATACAACTTTTATTATAAAGTTTATTTGACAAAAGGAATTTCCTTCATAAAAAGTCTTTGACCCATTTGGCTGCTGCTAATTTTTGCTGATAAACGTCATGAATCGTACGGTCTATCACGTTTTTCAAGTTAGAACACTAAAGCACGCTTTTGAAATTTTCAAGTTTCGTTTACGCATTCGCTCAAGGTTACTTTGAATCTCTAGTCGAGCTTGACTTAAATTCGCAAAAGTAACACGAAGAGGCATTTAAGGCTATTATATATAAGTGGATGTTTTACCCTCAATATAAAACTGTAAATTGTTTAAGGGTCGTATCAACAAATATACTTACAACGTTTGAATCTATCGACAAAGCAGTTTGTGGCCATTTAAAGTCGTCTTCTAAATATTGAGAGTTTCTAAAATTTTCAGATAAATTTATTTATACTGACTATATTCTGAGGGGTTTGTGATGAAAGAAATGGGAAAAAGCAGTTTTCAGCCTAACTGCTTTTATTTTTATAGGTCAATGTGATTTTGATTTGATATACATATTAAATAATAAATATAGATAGCAAATATATTAATTAAATTGGTTTTCAGTTTTTAATTGTTTTTTTTTTTTTTATTGAAAAATAAAAAGTTTCATTAATTGAAAATAATTTCTTAACCAAACATTTATTCTGAAATTGATAAAAAAAACCGAACAACGTTTATTTATTCTGACTCATCGATAATATACAACCAATTTTTTAAACGGTTAAGTAGTGGGGGGTCTCTTGACCGAAATCAGCGGTGAGAACTTGAACGAAAAAATCGTATACTCATATTAAAGCGAACATTAATAATCATTTCTTAAAACTCATAGCAACTTAAAAACGCTTTAAAATAACCAGAAAAGCAATGCAGGGGAGACCCGGGCTTGTTGAATGTATAGGGATATCGATATAACATTTACAACAGTTTTGACAAAACTTTTTGGTGATGATTAACCTTCAGGTTTTTTTCAGATTTCCATTTATTTAAGTGTTACTTATAGGTCGATGTGATTTTGATTTGGTTCAATAGCTGTTGCACAAAACTGGAATTTGTGATAACTATTATGGTTTTGGCTACCGTTTTGAACAGTCCCGCTAATAAACTCAGCAAATAAATTAGAACTTAGATAACAGCTATGTATCTTAAACGGAAATTTGTGACGTACTTTTAGGGGGTTTGTGGGTGGGGTGATAAAAATATTACAAACTGTTGCATAGGGAAAATATTTATATAATGTTTATATGCTTTATTTAAACAAGCTGTTTTTATAGGGAACATCTATGAATCTTCTCTTCATGCTCTTTGGTTACTTTTGTTGATTTAATAGAAATTTATTCCTTTAATGTTAGCCGCTGCACCTTCGATGTCCCAAATCTCTACGTCAACGTGTCGTACTCGTTAATCCTTGTTACGCCTGCCTCACTAACAACTTTTCAAGCATGAATCAGAGTAGAACGGGCTTGAAACTCCTCTGTTAGCAAAAACATTTCTACTGATCAACGTTTGCATAAAAAATAATTTTTCTCCCTACAATGAATGAGATGTGACAAAAAATGTTTTCTGCCCAATTTTTGGAAGCGTCTAAAAAGTCTGCTACGCTAGAACACCCTTTTTCAACTACTGATCTGTGGACCCACTGTGTTTTTGTTGTTTACTTATGCTACGATGGATAATCACATATCCAACTATCGAGAAAGTGAATCAGTCCCATTAAAATGTTCCTAATCTTTATTACAAATATTCTTTCTAGGATTTTCCCGATCTCATAGATTGGTAGAATTTTAGAGTGTTTGCAATAAAGAGGGACTTTTTGTCCATTGAAAGTGGATCATGAAAAAAGTGGATCATGAAAAAAGCACGAAAATTAAACTTTGATGAAAATTTGAAAATTTATACCAATTAGTACTTTCAATATTGAAATATTTATGTTTATTAGTCGGCTGTGTCTACCAACTGCCGTGATTAGTTTGGTTACTATTACACTCTCCATTACGCGGTAGAGATTTTTCAAAAAAAACATTATTTTCATAAAAAATGAAATTAATAAAACTTTTTTATACTATTAACAAAATAAATGTAACTTTTATCGCATGAAAAACTAAAATCAGACTCAGGGTCAATCATGGTGTGTAACTCAATACCACCTTATGATGTATTTTTGGAATTTTGGCCCTTGGAAAAATTGAAAATCAAGAATAGAACTAAAAATTCGGTACTTCTGATTTTAGTTAAATATTGTAAATATACTGAGAATTTGTTATGCAAATCCTATTTAATTTTTTTGATTTTTTTTTTTTTTTTTACGTCTTTGAATTTTGATATTGACATGCTAAGATATACAGTTTTGGTTTTTCTTTATATTATTTATTTTTATTTTCTTTATATTATTGGATTCTTTTTTTCTTTCTTTCTTTTTTTTTTTTTTTCTTACAATAATTCGGTTCCTGAGCATAAAGGTGTTTTTATAAATTAATATATTTTAGATAATATATACACCATAATAATAGGTAAAAAAAAATAGGCGTATATTTATTGTTGCTTTCAGATCTAATCTCAATTATGATGAGAAAAATATGTGATAGCTAAAAAGCTATTGAAAAAAAAAAGCTATTAAAAAGCTAGAAAGAAATTTTGAGGAGGACGTACCAAAAAACACATTGTAATTTTTTTTTTTTCACTTGCAATTTTTGTCTTGCTTACTCAGGTCCTCTGAGGCAAAATTCATCGATAAAATTATTCAGTGACCTCGATCAACATTCTATGTCAAATTTAACATTCTATGTCAAATTTAAAAGATGTCAATTTTTAGAAAAAATCCATTTTCTTAAGAACTTCTAACGTACATTTTTTCTTAAATATTTTTTTATGACTTAAAAATATATAACTAATTACCCTAATAAGTGGTTGGAGTTTAAATTTTTAAAATCTTTAGTAAAATAAAAATGATAAATCCAATTGAAGCTGATGTTTTAAGCAGTTGTTACCGGGTAAAGATTTTCTAAAATCTTTTATGCGTTAATAATTTCATAAATGTATTATCTTTTAACCAATATAATTAATGTCCTGAAATACAAAAATAAATTTAACTTTAAGCTTTTCGCAAAGCACCAAATATTGAGTAATAGCGCGGAAAGTTATAGGGAGGCTTATGTTTCGCACTCGTTCCAAACAACATTGACTCGTTCATACCCGAGGTTGAATATCATTTTATTAACATCAAAATATTCAGTAAAATTTCTATGACTTGAAAAAATATCTGCCTGTCATATCTGTATACTTGGTTATTTTCATATGAAAAGATGATCAGGTAAAACATCTGTAAATGACATACAGGGGCCAATGCTATAAACAATTCGAAGTTTTTTTCGAGAAAAAAAATCTTTCGTAAAAACGCAATTTTTCACGTACGAAAAAAAGTTCGTAATCTCGAAGAATTTATCGCTGTTTGTATTTTTTTCGGCCATTGCTATAAAGCATAAAACGCATACGTCACTAAAATTCACGAACTTTTTTTATCCGTAATATATAGTGGTAATATAATAGTAATTTTTATTGTAAATTTTATTTAGTAGGCCTACTTAATAAATTTTATTAGTCATTAAGTATGCTGTGCTGTCCATTCTATTTATATGAATATTTTTACATTCTAGTATTTGGTGTTTAAAAAAATTGTTTAAAATTAAAGTAGGAACATGGATTTAATTTTTTCGGATGAAGACTTACATTTCGAAGTTGAAGAAAATGAGCTTCGCCACCGATTGCCTCGAGAGGTTGGTGTTTAAAACATTACTTAAAATTACTATATATATATATATATTTTAATGATTTTTTATCGAACAAAATCAGAAATCATACTAAATAGGCGCAGAAATTATATTTTTGTTTTGTTTTTCAATATCATTTTAGTTAAATGGTCGCTTTTTTAACGAAGATGTTTCTGACAACGTTTTTCGAGAGCAGTATCGAGTCCCAAAAGCTGTATTAGATTTTTTAGAAACTAGGCTTAAATATGATTTGCAACATTACACTAAGCGCAAATAAAAGCATTTCAGTACTTCTACAAATAATGGTATTTCTTCATTTTATTGGCACAAATGTTTTTTTTCATGTTCTCAGAGACTGTCATGGAATCTCTACCAACACAATTTATCGTATTATACAGTGTAGGAGAAGCTATTTTCAATGTTAGTGTATTAAGTTAATAAAACTATTGGAAGTATATATATATTTACATATATATATATATATATATATATATATATATATATATATATATATATATATATATATATATATATATATATATATATATATATATATATATATATATATATATATATATATATATATATACTGTTAGTAGTTTACTTTACATTAGTTTATAACTATTTGTATATAAACTTGAATGTAAAATCTTTATTTAGAAATATGATTGATTGATTACATACTTATATTATGTTAATATATACTATATATTACAAACTTATACTACAACATTTGTAAATATATATATATATATATATATATATATATACATATATATATATATATATGTATAGGTATGTATATATACATATATATACATATATATACATATATATACATATATATAAATATATATATATATATTTATATATATATATATATATACATATATATATATATATATATATATATACATATATACATATATTTAAAATATAATGTAGCAATACATATTTTTATTTAAATAGTTTGCTAATTAAAACATACTAAGCTTCCCCTCTTTGTTTTCTCTGATCTTTATTGCTAGTAACATTTTAAGTTCTTTAAACAGCATTTTATTTTGTTGTGTATTTGTGTATTATTTTGTTGTGTATTTGTGTATTATATGGCATATTTATCGACTATTTATTCTTTTCTTTAGTCAAACACTATGAAAAATTTGTTTAACCAGCATTACTATCGAAAACCTTCATAAATAAGTATGGAATTTTAAATTCATGCATGCATTGTTAACGAAGCACAACAAGGAACTGAATAATCGATTAAATGCAGATTTTAAGTAATTAGTTTATTATGGAGTTACCAAAATCCTTTTAAGCTTTATCTATAAAGTATCTGCATAAAAACACAAACAAAGAATGTTCAATGATTTTGAAGCGCTAACGTTGTTCCAACAATGGCCGCCAAAAATCACGAAGAAAATATCTAAAATTGAGATCAAAAATCTATCTGAAGTTTTTTTTCGAAAAAACGCATTTTTTATCTGAAAAGGCGATTCCCTTGTTCGTTTATAGTATTGGATTTAATAGCGAAGTTTTTATCTTAAAAACGGAGTTTTTTGAATGTTTATAGCAATGGACTTTTTTTTTCTTCGCTTTTTACGGTAAAGATTTCGTGTTTTACGGAAAAAACTTCGTTTTTTATGTTTATAGCATTGGCCCCAGGATAATCGACCAAACAAAAGTTAGATATTTGTGGTCACCAAACTTATTAGAGCCTCGACTGAGTGTAAACTTTACAAATCCACAACTTGAATGCGTAGTAATAGGTAGCCTGTTAACAATTTTTAGTCGTTGTCTAGGATACCAGATGAAGATTTCCTATAGGAGGTTTTCATGATCATTAATTTTTACTTTTTCTTATTTCGGAGTTTATTTTCGCAGGTTTTTTTTTTTATTCAATCGAGTCCTTTAAACAATGCGTTTTTCTTTCTTAAGCATGTTATTCACATGCGCTAATTACTTTTGATGAAATCTGCAGATTGCCGTTAAAAACAATGAAGAACTTAAACTCCTTACTTTTTCCTCCTCGGTTGTAAAATTCTATATTAAAGCCGCCTTCAATAATAACCCCTTCGGATTTTTTGGTTACCATGATAATAATATTGATAAAACAGATGTTAAAGTATGCGCGGCAAGATTCTTGCATTGAGGTGGGGGAGGGGAGGAGGAGGGAGGGGTGTGGGAGGAGAGGGGACATAGGAATTAGCGACACTATGGGTCATGCCCCACACCGTGAACTTCTTTCAGCAATGCAGGATTACTACAAAAAAATCTTTTCTTTGTTGTTAGATTCCGTAATACAGAATTTATGTAACTCATAATTTATGCAACTCATAATTTATACCAAGGAATTTTAGATAAATTGTCAAACCTATCCCCCGGATGTAAAAAAACATATTTTCTAAATGGGAGACATTTTTAATGCAAATTAGAGACGTTATTAGAAGCAGAATTAGAGACTATTTAATAAGCTCATTTTTGTTCTTCTTTTCTTTTATAACTTTTATAAAGAGTTGTTTTATTTTACATTTCAATGTTGTTTTTTTTTCGCATCTTTTTTTGTTTTAATCCGTTTATCAACTTTTAAAATTTTTTACTCTTGTTCTTAACCATTTAAGTTTTTGTTTCTGTTTTTTTTTTGTTTTTCTTTTCTTTTCTTTTCTTTCTCTTTTTTGTCTCGTATTTTTTTATCCTCCGTTCCTGACATTACAGATTTCTGTTATTCAATATTGAACATTTCAGAAGCCTGATTTTAACTAACGAATAAACTTAGTAACGCGTATCGACGTGTAATTAAATCATTAGTCGCCTTCTGATAAAAATTAATTTTGTTTTATAAACGTTATTTTTTAACAATTATTGGCGTAAATGTGCGTTAATTTTAATTTCGAAAATATTCTCTATTTTTTTAAGTAAGAAAATTTGTTTGCTTTTTTTTAAATTTAACTCAGCTCTTCTAAATCTTACATTCCCGCCACAATAAGTTAAAACCCCGTCACAATAAGAAAAAACCCTGTCACAATAAGATAAAACCCCGTCACAAGAAGTTAAAACCCTTAAAGAGAAATGAAGCTGTTTAAGCATAAACACCTGTTGGACATAAAGAACGAAACAATTTCCGAAAGGAACAAGCAAATTTCTACTTTCCATAGTATTTTAATTTTGTTATTTTCGTAACGATTTTATTAACGATGTAACTCTAGTTAACAATACTCAATATTTAGCAATCATACAAGCTCAATAGATATCGTATTTTAACGTTCCGCAAACAAAAGCTTTGATGACTTTTATATCCTCAAGAAAACCGTAATTAAATATAAAAAAAACTTTAAATGATCACCAAAGGAAAACCGATTTCCTAAAACAACTTTAGAAAATCTGAATATTTTAAAAATTACTTTATATTAACTAAAAAACCGTGAATAAAGTTGAATGCAAAAGCTCAAGTGCATCGTTTTGATTTTTAAGCTTTTTTTAATTTGAAATGAGATTATGGCCTGTTGCTTTTCAATAGGGAGACATACGACCCCTTTCTCCATTTAAAAGACCTCTTTGGTTCTTCCTTAAAATACATCCTGCATCTTGTACTATAATGTCTTGATGATTGTATAACAAAATAATAGCTGTCAATTTTTCTTGTTTTTTTTTTCAAAATTTTACTGCATCTATATTTTCTTTTCCATCCTTACTAGTCTTCACTTACGTTAAATATTTATTTATTTTATTTTACTCGGGAAAAACGTTAGAGGCAGTGTTAATTTATGTTTAAATATCCTTAATGATAATAACAATAATAAAAGTACAGATTAAAAATTGCGTAATTTTTGTATTATTTTTTCCGCATTTGGACTTTAATTCTTTCCCTCTATGAATTATTAGTAAAATTTGTGACGTAAAAACTGGCAAAAAAGCGGCGATCAACAAATATAACTTTCGCCCCAATAATCTACCAACCAACATTGCCTAATTGATTTTTACGAAAAAAAATTTATTTTAACTATAAATAGCTTTTTTGTGAGAGATTTATTTCAACAGCGCACATGAAATAAGTTGTGCCAAATTTCACAGTTTTCTTGAAAAGAACATAAACTCGTGTGAACATAACCTCTGTTTGTTTGCTTTATTTTTCATCATTTTTTACTTAATTCTCTTTTGCTTAATTCCTTGTTTTATCTCAAGTTATTGTGACGCACATTCTTTTGCAGTTCTAGTTTATGTAATATTTAAAGAATCGGCGTTTGGTTTTTCCCTTAATAACGAATAATAACGAATAATATACAAAGTTCTATATGAGTCTTTTAAGATAATCGGATTTTCTAAAGTTTATTAAAATAGAACTTTTGATGCGTTTAAAGCAGCAAACGTTTTTGACAAAAATGTTTAAGTATATATTCATACATAATTTCTCATTTTCGAAAATAACTCAAACGGATTTAATCAAATAGCGATTCTGCGGATTATCTTAAAGTATTGGGATAAATTAATGTAATATATGTGAGGTATCGCAATTTTTTTTTTTTTTTTTTTTTTAAACAACTTTTTACGTCTAAATTCATAAATTATTTTAAATTCATTCTATTTCAAGTGACTGATATGGAATTACTTAATTCGTAGTTATTCATTGTTGATAGAAAAACTAAACGTCGATGCATATTGTTGCTTACATTATAAACATCCTGGTCAAAATATATGCTCGAATGAAGTGTAAAATCTTCCTGAGTATGTATAATGTTTTAAGAGATTATGGATGTTTGCAAAAGTAATAATTAAAGATTAGTTGTATAATTCTTAAAAGCTTTTGTTAAAACAAAAATGACAAATTAGCAACTAAAAGAGACGGGGGTGATCGAAAATTTATAATAAAAAAACGTCTTGTTAAAAGATTAAAGTGGCGAAAACGAAATGTAAAAATCATTTAACGAAATGTAAAAATAATTAAAAAAAAAAAGGCATTTTTTAACTGAATACTTTAGAATCCTTTAAAATTCTCATGTGTTATACTTACAGTAAGAACAACTTTATCATCGTAAATTGTCTTAAATTGTATACCAGCAGCTTGCACCTTTCCACATCAACATTTAAAAGCAACATCTGAAATCAACACCTGAAAATTCGTTAGTGATTTACTCAATAGTGATCTATTGAGTTTATTTCTCTTCGAACTATTTTTTAAAAATCAAGTTTTATTATAAACCTAAGCAAGTTGAGTCGAACCTAAGAAGTTTACATACGCTAAAGGAGCCATGTTGAGCTCATCGTGCTTTTTATTCGCATCATCTCGTTTAGACTCGAGGTAAAACTCTAGTCTCTACTAATTATCACTTGCTCGGGGTTATTTCTAGTGGTATCCAATACTTATTCTAAATAACTATTGAATTTGCAATATTATTTTCTATTTTTAATGCAGCTTCACTAACTTTTGAGCCATGCTCTGCTGTAATGCTTAAGGCTTGTTGGTTGCATTGCAAAAATATATATTAGCTTTTAATTTTAGAAAAAGCACCAAGCGATCACTCCACTAGTGATCACTTGGTGCTTGCTCTAAAATTATAAGTTAACGTATGTCTAGTGAGCTTTCAGCTAATACACTTCAAAATTGAAAACTAGCTTGCATTAAAATATCAAGATCCCCCTCAGATTAATTGCCCTAAATAAAAAAATATCAAAACGTTGATTTAGCAAACATGTATGTTTAGATTAAAAATTGTCCAAACTTTTTGCCAAGATGATATTTAAACTCAATCATTATGCATTAATTCACTGTTCTGGTAACTTTTTTTTAGCAGAACAGTAAACTATTGTTAAGAGTTTTAGTTTAATGATAAATATTCTTGGTGAACCACTAGAATGACAGTCAAATATTTGACCTCTTTAAAATTTACGACAAACTTGTTTTTATTTAAAAAAAAAAAAAAAAAACTCAAAAAACATTTGGGGAATTCGAGATTCCTTTTCAGTTTGCACCATTTTTCTTATTTCTTTTATTTTTTTTCTTACTTTCTACTTTATTTATGACTTACTTGCTGCTAAAAACTTGTAATTCTTTAAACTATAATTTTGAAAATAAAATTAAACCGATGAGCATACTTGGTGAATACAATTTTTCTTTGTTATGCCCTATCATAACAAATGTGTCTGGCGTTCTTAGGCTCTTCTTTAAGAAGTGTTAAAGGAAGGTGGCAGCTGTGACCTGGCTGTTTATCAATAATTTACTAATCCTGCTTTGACCAACTTTTAAACTGGTTGTTAATATGTATCTGAGTATATAAATATATATTTTATATATAAAATATATTTCGCGGTTAACTTAATCCGCCAAAACTGATATATATATAATATATCAGTTTTCGCGGGTAAAGTTAACCACGAAATTTTGTAGATTTCGTAGGAATTTACTTTTGCAGATTGATTGTCCAGCAAAATTTTGTGGCATTAAAGTACATTTACTTCTATATGGAAGTCTTTTTTTGTTAATTCAGTAAAAGCAGACGTCATTTTTTATCAGTACTATTTTGAAACTGCAAAGAATTTTTTAGAAATTGTTAAAAAATGTTTAGTAAATAACTATTACAGCTTCTAGAGTTACTTAACCAAGTTTATGTTTATTGGTAGCTTGAATAACTAAAGTTTCAAAATATTATGAGCTAATTTGCAGGGCTTAAGTTGTTTACATCTACAAAACAAATAATCATCAGTAATGAAATTAATTCACAGTTCTAATTGTGACGCCATTCCTTGGCAAAATATGTTAAAATTTCCTTTTCAAAACATTAAATGTCCAAATGATGTGGACAAACCAATAGAATTAGGTTTATAGAAAAAACGTTAATTCTTTAATGGATTGCTCTGCCCAATATATTTTTCTAAACACAAACACTTTCATTTATTGAAGAAAATCTGATTTTAGTTCATACATTTAGTTTAAGGATGCTTAAGGCCTACAACACACTGACAAATGAACAGAAAGTGTAGAAATCGTTTGTTTATACTCTGAAACTCCCTTTATGTTATGCTTTTAATTACATTTTCACAATACCCTTTGCATGGAGCATACCTAGCATAATAAACTTTTCCCCTTACATGCACCACCTGCCTCTGCATAAAATTAATTTTTCTTGATTAAATTAGAACTATAGATTGACTATCTAAACATGATTTAGCTTATGATAAAAAAAAATTCAATCTTTCTCAATTTATTATTATTTCTTTTATTATTATTATTATTATTATTATTATTATTATTATTATTATTATTATTATTATTATTATTATTATTATTATTATTATTATTATTATTATTATTATTATTATTATTATTATTGGAAACATGTTATATAGCAAAGAAGCTATTTAACATATATTATAATTCATAAAACTCATGTTTTAAAAGTCATATTAGATAATGGTATCATAAGAAAATGGGACTAAGTAGTCATCCTTTATTCTCTAGTCAACTTAAAAAAGAAAATGATAATCTTGTTCGTAAATATTTGTAGTAGGATATCAGGATTTGTAGCAGGATATCAGGAGAAAATGACATTTGTCACACCCTGAGAACTGAACTACACGTGTTTGTAACACGCACGTGAACAGACATACGCCGCACGTGAACTTAATTTTTTTTTCCAATTTATTTATTGAGAAGATGTTTTTCATTATCTTAAAAGAAGAGCTATTCTAATTTTCAATCTCGTGCTGCGTCAGAAAAGAACAGTTGTAAACGTTCTTTATGATCCTTGAAAGAGCAAAAACACTACATTTACGTATATATACCGTTGCTGGTGTTATATATCAATACATTAATGTGCATTATAGTGTATGATAACCAACAGGGGTATGCACTGAGGGAGTTTCATGTCTTATGCATTTATTAATAGATATTTAAAAAATATCTCTAACAAAATCTGTTTAATGTTTATTTCAGTGGTTTAGAATGGATTTTATCTTCTTTATTATTAATAGAATATTAGATTTATTTCATTTAAAACACTTTTTTTTTTCAATTTTATCATCTTTTATCTGTTTATATGTAGTTTATATTGAGAACCTTGCCATTATATATATATATATATATATATATATATATATATATATATATATATATATATATATATATATATATATATATATATATATATATATATATAAAGCATTTATGTTCTATGAAAACTTAATGTACACTTTATTTAGTTATTTAATTTAGTCATGAATTTACTACATAGTAATAAAAATGTTTTGTTGTTTTCTATGTACATATATGTATAGATTAAGATGTATGATATTTAATTTCAGAATAAAATATAATGAATAATGAAAGCTATGTTACTGATGTAGTGAATGGCTACAGTGATGTTGTTAATCACCAAACTAATGAAAGCTCTGTTGTTGACTTAGCTGTTACCAACAATGCAGTGGCTAACAATGCAGTGGAGAGCAACATAGCAAGTGACCAAACTAAATGCCACACTAATGAAAGTTATGTTAATGATGTATCTGACCAAAGTATTCTTGCTAAAGATCATAGTAATGAAAGCTATTTTGGTGGCCTAACGACTGACCAAACTGATAATGGCAAATGTCACACCAATGAAAGTTATGCTACCCATATGGTGACTGACCAAAGTGATAATAGTAAACAACTAGACAATGAGTGCAATGATAGAAGTTTAGTTAGTGATGTGATGGCTAAAGGAGCAGTGTCTGATCAAAGTAATGTTGGCGAGAATCTTGTAAATGAAAGTTTTGTTAGTGATGAAGTAATTGAGGTTGAAAGTAAAAACAAAAAGAGTGTCTCTTTCTCTGAAGTAAATGATGGAGAAGCAAATAATATAAAAGAAGAATTTGAAGGAGTTAAATATGATGTAAAAAAAGAAGAATTAAAAAAAGAAAAGATTGAAAAAAAAGCTGACCACAAAGAGACACTTGCTCATAAAACAAATGTGAAATTTAGGCATTTTCTGGTAAATAATGCCCTCCCAATATTCTTTGTTATTGCACTTATAGTTGGTATATTTTTACCACAAATAGGAAATGCATTAGACCACAAATCAACTAACTATATTTGCCTTGTTGTTATATTCTTATACAGTGGCTTGTATCTACCTACATCTGCAATAAAAGATTCTTTAAAAGCGTATAGAGCAGCTATGTGGGGTTTACTCAGTATTCTCTTTTTAAGTTGTGTGATTGGTGGCCAACTTACTATGCTAGTTTCATTTCAGGAAAAAAATCCTAATGTTAATTCTACCTATGGAAATAATTCAGTATCTGTATCTATGGAGTCATTAAAGACTGGATTAGTTGTTTATTTTAGTTCACCATGTACACTTTCAAGTGGAGTTTTGATGGTAGGAGATTATATTTGTCATACATACATACATACATACATACATACATACATACATACATACATACATACATACATACATACATACATACATACATACATACATACATATATACATACATACATACATACATACATACATACATATATACATACATACATACATACATACATACATACATACATACATACATACATACATACATACATACATACATACATACATACATACATACATACATACATACATACATACATACATACATACATACATACATACATACATTACATGCATACATACATACATACATACATACATACATACATACATACATACATACATACATACATACATACATACATACATACATACATACATACATACATACATACATACATACATACATACATACATACATACATACATACATACATAAATATATACATGCATATACATATATATTATTTGAAATACAGCAATTTTAATTATTTTTGCAATTTGTGCAGGTTACTCAACTTAATGGTAATTATGCTCTTGCTGTTTTATTGACAGTAGCAGCTAATGTTGCTGGTATTTTTACTACACCTCTCCTGTTGAAATGGATGTTGAAAGCTGGAGGCAATTTTAACCTTGATGTATTTTCTTTGTTAACTAACCTTTTACTCAGCTTGCTTCTGCCTTTAGTGGTAGGGTTCAGTTTTATATCTATTTTTCTAATTTTGAAAAAATTTATTTATTGCTAGTGAATTAAGATGGATTTATATGAAATTGTTAAAAAATTATATCTGTTGAAGTAATATAAAAATACGAAGACTGCTTATTAAATTAGATATTTACCAATTTAGATTGGCAAGCTTCTAAGGTTTGTGAAAGTTATTAAAAAGTTTAGTATTGTTCCAAACCACAAGCTATGTTTTATGTTGCTTGATATCTTTGCCTTGGCTCTAATTGTCTTAATACAAGTGTCTCAAACAAGTCGTGGTGGTGGATTAAAAAAATTAACAGCTGTAAGTACACTACTTGTCATTTCATGGAGTTTGGCTGTGCACGTTATGTTTTTGTTGGTAAATGCTGCAGGATCATGGATATTGCGCCTGGAAATAAAACAAGTCAAGTGTGTTGTAATTCTTTCCAGCCAAAAAACAGCAACGATTGCATTGGCTGTTCTTACTTTTTTGCCTTCATCTTTAGGTAAATTTCTTTTGTTTATAGTTTAATTGCATTTAATTATTGAACAGCTGATGCAAAACTAATTTGTGCTCATTTTAATTGTTTTTTTTTTAATTATGTATTTTTAATATGTTCTTCATTAGATGGCTAACAATTTTGAATAATTAATTTCAATCAATCAAATTCTTTTTTAGGGGATCGAGGTTTGATGACTATATCTATTATTATTGCACATATATCTATGCTGTTGTTTGATTCAATTCTTGTGCCTTTATGGATTTACAAAGAGAAAAGGAACAAGAAAGCCAAAAAATCACTAGAATCGAATGGTGTTTCTCCTCCACCAACGGATTCAAAAGTTTAATTTGACATAATTATGTATTATAGTAATATATAGTGCATAATATATAGTATAACATAATGATATACAGTAATAATATGGAATATAGTATATAAATGATGTCCAACCTTATATTCAGGTGTTATTACAGTGTGTCATTTGTATAAAATTTTGTTATACGCAATTTAGGCCATGGTTTAAATTTTATAGTTTTATTTTTAGAGGTTTCCTAAATATATATTTATTTTAGATATATGCAAATAATTTATTTTATTTTAAGTTTTTATCTAGAATCTACATTTTTGTATAACGCCGAATTTCTCTTGAGTTAAATGAAGATTCTATATTTAACATAATAGAATTTCAATTTAAAAAAAGCAGGTAAAATTCAGGTAATGAGTTCAAAAGTGTTTTTATTTTTATTCCTTTTATATGCAATTAATATAAATATTTTATACCAATTTAGTTTTGAAAATAAAATGAAATTGTCTATATAAGTAAAAAGTAAAATAAATTTTTATTGATAAAATTATTGTAGTTTTATTAAAAAGAAAAAATTTGTACGGCAAGTTGTCGTTTTTTGTTACAATTATGTCAAACTCTCTGGTACTTATTTTGTGGCATTGAATGTTAAAAATGTCAATAAAGAACTTTCCATAGCAACCAAGGCGTGGGTGCACGGTTTAGTAACAAGTTTCCGTTTAACAATTTAAAATTTACAAATCAATTAAAATGAGTTTGTTAATGTTTACAGGACAGTCCACGTCCTTTTGCGCAACTTCTTTAATTTAAAATCTCTAATTATTTTAGTAGAAAATATTTTTTTTCTGAGTACCTTGTTCTTAAAAGATCCCTTTCCGAGCAATATACGTCGCGTGAAAGTTTTGCTGTTTGCATGCAAGCTGCAATTTAGGCTGAGAGCAAATAGAACAACTTGACTTCGATGTATACATTCAAAAAAACATTTCTGACATTCGGGACTTTAGTTTTAAAGTCGATTATAACCTTTTTCAGACCACAAAAAGCTGTCGGGTGAGTGTATGTGTGTGTGGGTGTTTGTGCGTGCGTGCACATGTGTGTGTGTGTGTGTGTGTGTGTGTGTGTGTGTGTGTGTGTGTGTATGTGAGCATTGGGTTTAAAATCTCATGATGAAAAGTGCGACTCAAAAAATTTGAAAATGAAAAAAAATATTTAAAGAAAGAAAGAAGGCTTCATTTTGATTTATCCTTACTAGGATGTAGCTTTAAAATTAAATATGTAGTTAAACAAAAAGCCACTAAAAGTCAAGAATTTTAAATAAAGTGTTTTTCCGATTGCCATAGACATTTTGAAAGAGCAACTTCTCAGTAATATTCTCTTTTTAAAAAACACTGAAAATCTGTTCAACGTTATCAATACGCTTCATAAAGTAAATATCGTTTACAACAAAAGGTATATACGTAAAATTTATGTATATACCTTTTTTTTTACACAAAATGTATTTAATACATTTTGTGTGCGTATGTACATCGTTACATCTACAAACGCACACAACATATGTATTTACGTACCTTAACACACGCACGTAAAGATATTTACCCACCACATTAGCATATTAAAATAAATAAAAAAAGTCAGGTGTAAAACTATTGGACATAATAGTAATAATTAAAATCAGCAGTGATAATGAAAAAATTCATCAAAAATATTTAAAAAGTATTAACTGATAATAAAATTATTAGAAAAGAATGATAACTAGGTATTAGTAATAAAAATTAATATTTTTGATTAGCGTTTAAAAGGCGAAAATCGGTATGAATTTTTACTGTCAGATTCTTTAAACAAAATCTAAAAAATTGAGCTTTCCAGTGAAATTCGGAATTCAGAAAGTTCTTTCCGAATAAATGATTTTATTCAAATTCTGTGTGTTTTCTGAACGCAGGTAATGTTTAGACACCGTCATACAATCGAAAATTTGTCTTTAAAGCAACAAGAAAGTTGTTTGTTTGTAAAATTATAACTAACGTTTAAACATTAATATAACATCAAATAAATCCTTCGCATGAATTTATTTGTTAAATTATAAAAAAATTGTTGCTCGAATAATCGGCAAAGATCAGGAGCACAGTTAACAATGCGGAATTGTGTGTGTTTTTTTTAAAAAATTGTTTAAGTCTCAAAAAATTTCAAACTCTTCAATCTGGAGAACCATATCATATTTATAAAAATCAAACTAAATACGATAGTGAACTGTTTACCTTTTTGATCAAGTCTTGGTGTCAAGAAACCTCCCTCTTTACGTTGCATATGGCTTTAGATACTTCATTTCAACTGCGCAAAGCAGCGTTTTCATTTAAGCTGGAAAATATTTTGAAAAGTTCAAACAACAGATAAGGAAAAAAATTTAAGGGGTATGTTATTACCGTAGTAAGAATAAATAAGAAAACTGATTATCGAGCCTTCAATAACCCCATTGATTATCGAGCAAGACCCTTCCTTTTAAGAATTTTAATTGTTTACGTTTTTCCTTTTTTAAACTTTCTTATATGTTTAAATTCAAAATGAAAACAAAGCTTCACAAAAAGAAATAACCCAGCTAATACAAAACGTTCAAGAAACGTTCGTAGAACGTTAGAAACGGTCGGGCACGTTCTAAGAACGTTTTAAGAACGCTTCTATCGTTCTTCGAACGTACTCGAACGTTTTGTGTTAGCTGGGAAGTTAAATAAAGAAAAAAAAAAAACTCAACATCAAAATTGATCAATTCTTACCATCCGAAATCTGGATCACACAATTGTCTACTTCTTGATTGTCAGCTACCGACAGTATATGCTCCTTGTTACAAATGTAATGTGAAAATACTTCTGCTTTCTTCAAAAACTTCATAGCAATATGTTGGAAAACAATAACTGCATCATCGTTCTTTATACACTTTTCGTTATTTGCATACCGTAGGGGAGACCGGGACTAGTTGTCACATTATTCTTTTTATTGACTGTAAAATAGCTGTGCAATGTCATAATCAATTTTTTTTCTCAGAACATTGAGCTAGTGTACGGACATAACTTTTTAAAAATATAAACAAGTTGCTTATTAGAAAAAATAGTAATTAAAACAAAAAGTACATACATGAAAATCTGACATCATAACTCCAAAAATGGGACAACAACTGGAGCAACAACTGCAGCAACAACTGGGGCATGAAACAGTTAGAGGAGTAAATAATCAAAAGAAGTATTTATAAATGTAATATACAACCTCCTTTCCCACAACTGTTGTCACATTTGATGCAAAAATTTTGTTCCATGACACTTGTCCCATGTGATCAAACTTTTATAGCTGTACCTTCGTTTGTGTTGGACCGATTTTCAAAAGTAATAGTTTGTTGAAAAGGCTTACTCGAGGTTTTATAACAAGTTTGGGCACTTAAAAATAGGTGATCAATGGGTGAATAATAAATTGCGAGTCAGAAAAAAGTTCTTTAATAATTGTAGGGCAGATTCACGCTGTAATACAACTAGTATTGTTTTATGAGTACCACTAATTTTTTTTCTTAAATTTGCGCTTTTAGAAAATAATTAGAACGGTACAAATTTAGGGAATCTTTAAAAAAATTACTCAAATAGTATTCATTTTTAACATTCGGACCGAATGTATCCAAATGTGAAATCCTATTGTGGAACGGAGGTTGTTTTTTTTTTTAATTTGCTGCAAAAAAAAAGTCTCCTTCTTTTAGAGAATACTTGCTTAAGTAAACCTTTTTTGACTTCAGATTCCTTTTCTATAAATTTTGGCCTTATATACATTTTTTGACCCTTAGATTCCTTTTTTCTATAATAATGTGAAACATTCTTAATCATATCGATTCAGTATGTTTCAGATTGAGACATGTTTAATCAGAAATTCAACGTTACTTTTGAAAGAAACTTTAACGGACACTCATTGCACTTTTTCGCAGACATCTAAAAGTTCACGTGTCTTGCTAAGGCGGTTGCCCGCATCTGATAAATTCTTTTCTTTTTGGTGAGACTCTCCTCTGATAAGTATTTATTACAGATCTCATTAATAAGGTATCTGTCGAATACAGCTTGCCCAACATATTACGGTATGTTCAGCTTCAGCTTAGTTTTTCTGCTGTGAATTGCCACCAGATCACCGTCAAATATTCTGTGTGATTGATACGCAGGGTTGGTGATGAGCTTCCCTAAGCGATCCGTCTCACTCATTCGAACAAGATCGATGCGCATCCTCTTCTGCAGATTTTTTATCGTCTTTCCAAAGACGCTGTTATTTATCAACTTGAAGAATTCTATCTCAAGTTTGTGAGTGGCTTTCTTCCTAAGATCAGTGTTCATCTGTATGTTGGACGCCATCCAGGGTTCCAGCCTGAATTTTACAGCCCTATGGATTTTTGTCACCACCATCCCGAGTGACTGGTAGAGCTTGAGGTTGCGATAGTGCACAACATACCGCTTCTTACCCCGAAGCTTAGGGACAAGTCTATGACACCCACGCTTAAACATCTCACTCGTGATTCTAAGATCCTCGAGCTCCAGACCGTTTGACAACACTTCGAGTGTGAAACTGAGGAACTACATAGAGTCTACAAAGGATAGCTTCCCAAGTGAGAAGTTCATGTACTTTTCCACGTTGTTGGATGCAGCTAATTTTCTCGTCTTCCAAGTTATTTACAAGAGCTTTCATAATGATGTGCCCATCATACCCCCCCCCCCCCCAGGTTATGGAATAAAACTGCGAGCTTAGCATTCTCGCGCTCTATCCGATACTTTTTGGCGTTGCATCGGGCATAGACCGCTCCACAATGCTTCTTACTCGTGTTTTGGTAGTTGGGAACCTTATCACCATGCTGGGATTCCTTGCAGATGAAGCAGCAAACCTCTTCGCCATATAATTTCTGTACTCGAAAGTCCATCTTTTTGCCCCAGCTCTCAAATATCCCAGTCATCTCTGCTAGCTCTTCTTGAAGACTGTACAGCAAATACTCCACCGCATTCTCACCACGGTATCTTTGTTTGCCCATCACTATCAACCCTCATACAACAGTAGCTACATGGAACCTTCTTCGATATGAGACGAGTCGAACTCTTTTCTGGATTGGCTGTGGCGCCTTCTATGGATATGTTGAGTCACTCAAAGTCAGCGTATATGATGAAGGGCACGCACACCTGCTTAAAGGTATTAAAGATTTTTAGTGTATTTTTGTCAACCTTTAGCATCTCAGTCCTCAGAGGTTTTTCCCCAATGCCCAGGCAATCCTTTTGGTGTGTCTCCAAGAGGTCTTCTCTTGAGAAGAGATGCAGGCAGCGGCAACAGGTGTGCTTCTTCTACGGGCCCATCCCACTCGAATCCTGAATCTCTAAAGAAATCAATCACTTCTTCATCACAAACCTTTTACAACTACCGCAATGATAAAAGAAGAAAGAGAAATTTTGGTTTCTATGCTTAGAATTGCCGATCCAAGATTCATCACAATATTTATCAGTGTGGAAAAACCACCCTTCAAAAAAAAAGAATGCGTCCCTGGTAAAAGTTAGCACAGCAGTTTTATTATGCAGCGTAGGAATCTCGAGTTTTTAAAAGGTCGAGATCGAGACCTTTAAAAAATATCCGGTCAAAGTTCCCTACATATATGTGAGTTAATTGAATGTTAGTGTTTCGAATGTTCCCCTTTTAACTTCCCCTTTAGCAAGAGAATCGCTTAATATTCCCGTGGTGCAGGAAATTCGACTATAAAAACACGAAAGAAATCTCGACAAAAAAACAAAAATTTTTTCCCGAAATTCAAAAATAGGAGAATTTTCCCGTTTTTGGAATTTATAGATGTCTAATTTTTGTTTAAATTATGTTAATATTCATTAAATTAGCAATAACTTGCTAATTTATTAATTATGAACATAATTTAGCTTATTAATCATATAAAGATGATGAAGAATGTAGAAACTAATTTTTTTGCAGGTTTTTATAATTTTTTGATATTAGTGAAAAGCCAGTATGAAACATTTTCTCGATAAGTTAGCAGCATACTAACAGTCAAGTTCTTTACTTAAAATAAATTAAAAAAAAAAAATTAAATTTCTTTGTTATGTATTTTTTCATAAACAACCCGATATGTAAGAAAATTAGACATAAGCCCTTATAGCCTGAACAAAATTAACGCGGATTTTCTCTGAAACCCACGAGTTATAAAACGGTCCAGGAGAAATTAGGGTTACGTTATTTTTTTAAAAAGACGCCTAATGCACATGCGTCTTTCATTTTTGAAAACTTATGAAGATTTTAGTGAATTTTTTATACCAAAAAACCCTTGCTTATCACTTTTTATTTCCTGATTATCCTATTAAAGCCATTTTGTTTACAATATTGAAATTCCATAATGGCGGGTTTAAGAAAATTTCAGAACCATGATCATCTTTAACAACTAATTTCTGCTGAGTAATTGGGATTTAAGAGCTGAAATTTTTTATGTAGTGCTAGTTTAAACGCCTGACTGACTTGTATCAACATGAAATAAATTTCTATTTCTAAACGGTTTGGTCGTTTTGACATGGCCTCCAAGTGTAAATTGTTTTTCTTTATTTCTAGGTACAATGTTTGTGTAATAGTTAAAAATTTGTATATATGAGATGACATAGTATTCTTTAAGGTATAAATTATCTTTATTATTGTGTATAAAGAGAAATAATACTTGCAGTATATAGAGATTAATATTTCCAGGAAATGATAGTAAGTTATAAGCTGTATGGTAAATATACCAGTTGTTTATTGCTTTTTATCTTTAAAGATAATTTTATGCTGTTTTTTTTTGGTTTCTAATGAAATATGAGTATTTGTATTCTCAGCTACATATTCTTTATATTAAATGGAATCAAGTGACAAACTAAAAAAAGCTGACAAGAAGGTAGCAAGAAAGCTCCAAAAAAAGACTTTAAATCTTTTAAAAGATTTTGCGAAAGACATTGAAATCTCATTGCAGCCAACTCAGCATCTGTTTATTGGAAATGCCGGTCTTATGAATGGTGTAGACCGCGAGTCATTAATATTGTTATTTTCTGCTTATGGTTTACTTTTAGATCTCACAATGGTTCCTCAGAAATCATTTGCTTTTATTTCTTACAGTGTTGTTGAATCAGCAAAGAGAGCTGTAGCTGCACTTACTGGGTATAATATAGTTAGTAAGGAAAACTTGCCACCAACTCCATTGTACTTCAATTACTTAAAAAAAAAGTTTGAGTTACCAAATAAGCATATTCAACTTTATCCAAATGAATGTAGACAGCAAGTAAAAATTAATGGACTTAGTTTGATGACAAATTATATAAGTGAAATTTATGCAAAGGAGTTGTTTGATTATTTTTATTGCAAAGAAGATGATGGTTTGTTGTTTATATTCATATAGTTTTATTTATTTATTTTTTTTTCTTTGTTAATAATATTGTTATTTTCATTTAAATATGTTTTAAGTATTCTTTTCTGTTTCTAGGTTCATTTATGAAAAACCGCACAGTAAAGCATTATGGTTATGAGTTTATTTATGGCTCTAATAATATTGACAGGTCAAAACCTCTTAAACAAAAAATACCACCAGTATGTGATCTATTGCTACAAAAAATTCTTTCAGATAAGCTTTTAGATTTTGTACCTGATCAACTTACTGTTAATCAATATCAACCAGGTCAAGGGATTCCTTCTCATATTGATACACATTCTGCATTTGAAGATGGAATTATTTCTCTTAGTCTTAACTCCCAGGTATGTTCTAGAGTACCAAGCCATGAAATAAAATGGTAGACATTAGAGATTATCAATCAAAAAAATGCTGGCATAAAACTATTTGTATTGAAATGAGGGTGTAATGTTATCCATGTGTTATTCAGGAAATTTGGGAAATTAAACAAGTAAAAGGTTTTTAAACATTATTTTCTTCAGGTCACTATGGATTTCAAAAAATCAAAGGATCTGGTTCCTGTTATTTTATTTCCACGAAGTTTATTGATTATGAAAGGAGAATCAAGATATGAATGGACGCATGGGTAGGTATTGATAGTTATGTATGTTTGTTTATATCAGATTTGGCGAAAATACTTTTAAAAAGTATTTCAAATACAATACAAAATACTTTGCAAATTTTAAAATACATACAAAGTACATTTTTCAAAATGTATTAAATACAAATACAAAATATTTTGAAATGTATTTTAAAATACTTTCAAAATACTTTTGCTCAAACAGTGGTTAATGTCCTTCAATAAATGTACATACCCTGGTATGAAAATTTATTAATTTAGTATAGCATATGTACAGTACTACAAAAGAATTACTCATATGCAGATTAACAGATTAACAACTTTTCAACCAAGAAAATTTATGCATTATTGAGGATAATGAAACGTACTGCAAAAAGGATTTCTCACAATTACCTGGCCATCAATATTATTATCAGTCAAAAGTTGTCTATGTCAGCAACAAATTTAAGTATATTCAGACAGAAAAGTTTGATCTGAAGATCCTTTTGTGGCAAGTGATTTGCTCCTTAAAAGTGCTTCATTTGTCACTCGAAAGATTTTGACTACAAATTTGTACATCACTGAATGTCTTCAGAAACATTTATTTTGCCATGTACTAAAAAACACAGCAAAACAGTTATCTTTTGGCCAGATTTGGCAATTATCCGCTACTCCAAGAAGACAAAGGAGTGGTACAATCAAAATGGCATTTCAAATCCTCTAAACTATCCTGAGCAGCAAGTAATCAAGAGTTACTGTTCACTTGAAAAATATAATTTAGCCTCCACAATTGAAATGGAATGAGCTGGACAAAAAAAACTTCCATTTCTTTATTTTTTTCAAATTTTTATTTAAACATTTCTTTTAATTTTTGAAAAAAACCAAAAAAAAAAAAACATTAAAATAAAAATTTGTTTAATTCTATTTATTTGATTCTTAGATTGAATCTTAGGTCTAAACAAATAAGATACAGAAGTTTTCTGAAGAACATTATACAGACACTAATTTATTTAGCATTTCAATGTTAATTTCATTACCTTCACAAATGTTTCACATTTATGATGAGTGGAAAACTGTTTCATTGCAAAAGTCTTCTCCATCTTCAGCCAATTATTGTTGCCCCATAAAATTTATAATTTTATGGGGCAACAATAATTGGCTGAAGCTTTCAAGTTTTTTCATTTAAACTTAAAATAAAAGTAAAACAGAAAAAAATTTAAAACAGTTAAATTAGAGAAAATGTATTTATTTAATTGCTATTGAAATCTGGAATCTACCAAAGATGATAAATTAATTACATAACAGATTTTTACAATTTTATATATATATATATATATATATATATATATATATATATATATATATATATATATATATATATGGCTGAAGATAACATTTCTGGAACCTAGAGAAATGAATCAAATAAATGAATTAAACTAAGAAAAAAGTGAAGAAAAATTTCCTTCAAATTGCTGCCATTTCATTCATGGATTAGATTATTTGAATGTATTTCACAAATTTTTTATTGTTTAGAAATAAAAATATGGCAAGTTACAGGGGAAAAAGAAGTTAAAAGTGCCAAACAAAAAGAAACAGATACAAAATGAGTTTGATGATTGATACGTCTGTAAAACAAACTTGGGTTACAAAAACTTTAGAACATATCAATAGTAGTCATAACTTTAAAAGTTTGATAACTATTTAAATGAAACAAAAGACTTATAGCCCAAAGTTGTTCTTGCTGTTCAACCCCTGTCAGTGTACATAAAGTATTATTTCACAGAAAAGCTTTTAATTCAAGAAAAAATGCGTAATAGACAATACAGAGGCTTTGTATATATTCAGATTTACTTCATGAAATACTTATCACATCGAACCCATGTCATAAATATTTAACACAAGTTTCTAAAACTTTTTCTTTAGAATAACACCACGGAGGTTTGACATAGTGTATACTACAGATCAGTTACATGGTTGCATGAAAGAAGATCATCTAGTTACAGAAGAGCATCTAACTCTTCGTGAGCGTTCTACAAGAATCTCTTTGACATTTAGAAAAATTCGAAACACCCCTTGTAACTGTAAGTTCACTGAGAAGTGTGATTCACAAATGTTAAAGGAAAATAATGTTTTGGTGCCAATATCTTCAGTAGAAGCAATAAATTTAGAAGATGAACATGTAGTTAAAGTTTATGAGCAAATAGCAATGCATTTTAGTGACACAAGGCATTCACCTTGGCCTCTTGTGAGAAAATTTTTATATAGTTTAGAAAAAGGAAGTCTTGTAGCAGATGTTGGTTGTGGTAATGGAAAATACCTGGGCGTTAATCCTGGTCTTGTATCAATTGGGAGTGACCGAAGCATAAATTTGACAGCTATTAGTAAAGAACGCAGCTTTGAAGTTTGTGTTTCAGATTGTTTAACGTTACCATACAGGTGCTATATTTGTTTTTATTGGTACTTTTTCTTTATCATTACTATTACTACAATATTCTCTTCAAATTTGTAATTACTTATGATTACAATATATATCCTTAATATAAAAGAAAATTTAAATCCATTTCACAGGCGTTTAATTTAACTTTCAAAATTAATCTAATTTAGAAAAAATACATTTGATGCTGTAATTTGTATAGCAGTTATACATCACTTATCAACAAAAGTACGAAGATTGCGTGCCATAGAGGAGTTAGTACGCATCATTAAAGCAAATGGACTTGTACTTATTTATGTTTGGGCCATGGAGCAGGAAACAGAGAAGAAAACAAATTTAAAAGAAAGTTCCCACCAAGATGAAATGCACACTTTAATGAACATGGAGAACAACTTGAACAACTTAAACAATTTAAATAACTTAAATGGTAATGTCCTTCATACTACCAAAGTTAACAGCAGATTAAAAATTGAAGTTAGTGAAGGTAGAAATACCTTTCAACAGCAAGATTTGTTAATACCATGGCATTTAAAAGGAGAGAAAAGAAGCAAAGACAAAGTTGAAGAAAAACTCTTTCATAGATTTTATCATGTGTTTATAAAAGGTGAACTGGAGGAATTATGCTCCCATGTTCATAATATTAAAATAGAAGATACATATTTTGATTGTGGAAATTGGTGCATAATTTTGAGAAAAGAAAATGTATAGCTTGGCTACCCTTTTTAGATTGCCTTTTAAACTGCAGTTGCTTGGAGATTGATAGTTTATCTTTAATTCTGATGCCATATTATAGAACACATTCTAATCTTTCTAAGTTTGTTAGAAGTATGGTGATGTTGATTGCATTTGTTGTTAATAAATTTTTACCTTGTAGCAAACAAACATTTTATTAGTTATCCTTCCTTTGAAAAGTAGCCTTTTAAAATGATTTGCTGCCTGGTATGTATTTTTGCTAAATATCTATATGCATTCTTCTTACGAAAATATAATATATATATTCTTTTTACGAAATTTGAAATAATCGATAATTCAATTGATTTATTGCATTTGAACAAAAAAAAAAAAAAAAAAGATTTATAAATAACTGATTGTGCTTTGTACATTTTTGTCCTAGTATATTTTAGTTTATTTTATTTTAGTATATTTTTTTGTCAATGTCACTTAGTTTGAAATTCTTTGTATTAAATAGATTAAATTTAAAATAAAGGCTGCTGATTGGATTGTTATTTAACAAAGACACTGAAGTTCGGTTAAATTAATACCTGATTGCTGAATTCCATGCAAGTAAGTTACTTTTAAAAGGTGATATTCTTCTTTTTTCTATCTAATAAGATAAAAGGAGTGAAGAGAGGCTAGAGAAGAGCAGAAGTCTGTAGAAATCTCATTTTTGCCTTTTATTCACAATTCACATTAATTGGAGAGGTGCCTTTCAGAGAACATCTCGTTGTGCCTCAGGTTTAGCCAGAGCAGCAAGCTCATAAATTGAGGGTACCTGTCCTCTAAAGATTGTTCTAAACTGTTCTCATGATCAATATTAACAAAGATCTTTATCTTAACAAGGATGGTCAGTAGGTAGACCATACTAAAAATAAAAAAAAAGAAACATTTTATTATTGTTTTGGATAAGTTAAGCACTTTCTAAAAAACTTAAAAAAAAAACTTTTGATGCAAAAATCAATTTGAATAATGTAAAAAAACACCAAAAACTATATATTTACAAAAGAAATTTAACTGAACTTTACTATTGTCTTTTTTAATTATCTAAGTCCACTTCTAATTGTAATCTGTGAATTATAGAGCACAGGGTAGGCAAGTCTTCAATTTAAGTAAGGTAAGCAATTTTAAATAGATGGGGAAATCTTGTATCTTACAATTTTAAGTGCTTTAAACAAATAATATTGTAAAAGTTTAAATTTTATGTTTTTTTTTTTTTAGAAAATGTCGTCTACCTGTAAAAGAAATCACTGTGGTATTGGCAGAACTGATTTTAAAACAATATTTTCAAACTAATTCTTTGTTTAAGAGCTTTGCAGTCATCTCAAGTTATCTCAAAAACTGCTGTCTGATAAAATTTTGACTGCCTGAAATAATTATGGAGACATTTCTAACTAAAAAGAAAAAAAATAAAAGAAAAATTTGTCAAACTGTGGAAAGCTATGCTGGAAAAAGTGTTGGATATAACAGTGTGTAAGTGAATTATTACTTGTTACTGGTGAAATTACTCCATGTATAGAGGTTAGCAATTGTTTTGCTAGAGTTCACATTTTTTTCTTTTCTTAAAGGTGCAAATGAAATACCCTCAGAAGACAGTTCAGACCAATTTTCTGGTAAAACCAGAAAACCAATGGTTATAATTAAACTAGACTTTTGTCAAAAACAAAAAAAAAACAGCTAGTTATTGAAATACCTCTCAAGGGTATATTTGTAGATGGAAGGCAATCTTTTCCATAGCAGGTGATGTATTCAATTGATCAGGCAATCCTTTGACGTTACTAACAAGGAAGGTGACATTTTGAAAAGACTAAAAGTTCTTGCTCAGTTTATGGCTCAAGAATACTTTCATGTGTGCATCAAGATGAAGCGTTCTATTGTTGATGGGCAAATTGTCTATTAACAAATCAAAGAGTGGAAGTTAAGGATGTGGTTACAAAATTTAGTTCAAAATGGGACATTTCATGCTCATTCTGAGTCCCTTCTTATTTCCCTACTTGCAAGTGTATCAAAATTGAAGTATAAAACTCATTGACTTGAGTACTGAACAAATCTTGGAGCCAAATTGAAGAAAAATAGAGCACATAGATGTTGTTTTAGATCTGAAATCCAACAAAAGTTTAATGATACTGTTTAGTTAATATTAGCACATGATTTTAGTGAAATATTTGTTCATGTCTTTTTTTAAAAACATATCTAGATGTAGTAAATTCTTCTAATATGACTAATTTTCATGGGAATTGAAAAAGCTTTTTTTTCATATAGCCAATAATGAATTTATTTATTTTATGATATCACACTTGGCAAGTTGTTTTAGCAAGCATTTTTAGCAAGCATGTGTTATAAAGATTTAACTTTTTATGTTTTGAGTATTGTTTTCATTTTCATGTTAAAGTATTGCATTTTTCGTGTTCGTTTTTACCCCCAAAAAAAATTATCAAAATATTTTGATTGAATGTTGCCTTAAAATGCCTATATGATACAGATAAATTTTTTTTTTAAAAATTTCAATTTTTATAGGTATGAAATACCCTAAAGGATTTAAACAATACTTTAATCAACCAATATTAGATAGTGAAAAAATCTTAAATTTTGACAGTTAAAGTTTATTTTAATCACTATTTTTCTTACAATTTGTGTGTTTATGTTTGGGTGTATATGTATAAAACATACACACACACACACACACACACATATATATATATATATATATATATATATATATATATATATATATATATATATATATATATATATATATATATATATATATATTTCATAGTTTTTCTGCTTCTAATTAGTTAGGTTTTATTAGTTTTAGTGTTTTACATTCTTACTACATATGCTATTGATCAGTATAACTTTAAACTTTTGTTGTCTTTAGTAAATGAAAATTTAATACAAGAGGTGCTTATGTCTTCAAAATCGAAGGTATAATAAGCAATTATGTTTGAATAGTTTGTAATTTATTTTCAAATGTTAACTAGTATAATACAATTCAGTTCCTAGCCCAACAAACAAACAAAAAGATTTCTGTGAAAAATGCATTAATTCAGGAAATGAGGCAAAGCGAACCAAAATTTATATAGGCAATTAAACATAGCTTAAAGTAACCACAAAATTTTTACATTACTCTGATCATCTATTTGGTCCATATAATTATTTTATTTAAACAACATGTACATATTTCACTTGATTTTTTGGAACAGCAAATCCTAAAATAAATTTTCTAGAACTTTTTCTTTTGTCAACGTTTTCTCGCTTTTCCTAACTTTGTAACTTTTCCTTCAGTTTTTTTCATTTGAAATTTATAAATTTTAATTTTTGTTTCTAAATTTTTGTTTTAATTCTGATTTTTACAGGTCAGTAAGAATGCATGCAGTAAACTATTGTGTAACCACCAGTTCATTTATGTATTCCAGCTTGGAAATGCTCTAACTTGTGTTCAGGCATTAAATTTCAGAAAAGTGCCAAATGATCTTGCATCAAGTTTTGATCAGAATGTTCAGTTGGTTTTGTTTATACCAATGTTAGGCAAAATATTCTGCATAACATCTTCTGTTAAGGCACCACAACAATTTCCTAAGGTTTATAGGGCAATAGAGTTTCGATTTTTGTAACTGATATCAATGTGCTGCTTAACCAAGTTTTTCTGCGATCATTCAGTTTTAGTTAATAATCTTGTATTAATAAGCTGAAGGATTTTTTGTACAGACCTTAGCCATTTCTGTCTAAGGGTTGCACTAAAATTCTCTTTAGCTATCCACCCGATGGGATAAGATGCACCATCACTTCCTGTGGGTGTGTTTTTCATTGAAATTGCTAAAATTTACTCTGGGAAATGTAAAAAATGGTGGCAAATCATTCTCTATAACATTCACAATACAACAAAGAGTAAGTAATTCCTACATATCACCTGATAACTTGTTCAACACCTTCAACCAAAATTTTGCAGTGTTTATGAACAGTAATAACATCCATTTTACAAATGTTAAAAGAGTTTTAATTTTTTTTTTGATGTAAAACAGTTTCAAGATTGTTACACAAAAACACCATTATGTATTCATGTAAATTTGTTCATGTATTTATTCATTACCATTATTTGTTCATGTAAAGCTTATTGCATAAGACAAACTTGCAGCCTGGAGACTCAACTAATTTGTTTAGCCTGTTCATAATCATAAACCTGTTGAGCCAATCTTTGGTGGAATTAAAATATATTTTTACTCTGCAAATTCAAAAGCCAGAATGTATAATAGTATATATAAGAAGCAGTATTAAATGACATTACATAGCCTTAATTAGATGTTGTGATATGTTACTCAGCTAAAAAAACTTCATTTTCTGGTATGAAAATCTGGTGACAGGCACTTTTTTCAGAAAAGTTCACATCTCTTCTTTGTAACAGCATGAATCTAAATAAAGTAATTTTTGAAATATCAAGTTATTTAGCAATTCACACCAGCTTTTCTCTTTATTATGTTCTGAGAATTCAGCTCTTTTCATAAAATCAGGATTTATCTTCCTAAAATCTGTGTTCTGTGACCTCATTCATAAGTTTATTCTGTAACAATAGAATTATGCAGTTTAATTCTTTACAAATTCCAAATAACCAAATCCTACATTTAATGTCTGATAAAAAAAATTCTTTTGTAAACAAATGAAGAATGTTTTGATGAGTCCTACAATATTGTTTCACTGTATGCCTATATCTTGTGGATAATTAAAACTTATCTACGCAACAATTAGTTTCACTGTATGTCTATAGTGGGTTGTTATAAAAGTGTTTATCATGCAGCAAGCAATTTTCAAACACAGATAAAAAGCAATAATTCAGTTTAAACAATAATTATTAGATTTCACTACAAAATGATAAAACTTAAAAATTAAAATTCTCAAAACAAAGTTTGTCAATGAATAGTTTGTTTACTTCTTTAAAAAATAACATTTCTTAAAGCTTTCTTCATTTAGAGCACTTGGCGTAATTTCTTAAAGCTAACTTCATTTTAAGCACATGGTGTAATTTCTTTAAGCTTTCTTTATTTTGAGCACATGGTGTAGTTTCTTTAAGTTTTCTTCATTTTGAGCACATGGTGTAATTAGGTTAGAGAAGAATATTTTATATTTCCTGATTTACAGTATGTTTTTTTTTTCTGTTTTTTTACATTAAATTTTTTTGAAATAATTTTCAAAGCATTTATCTCCTTTAGGTACTCGGTGCTTACCGCTTACTTCGCCGAACTTGCTCTCAAGTATTTGCAGGAGATACACTGGCCTTGCAACAATCACGAATCAAACTTAAAGAATCTTTTTTGGTTAATAAAAATGCAAGTCCTCAGCAAGTAGAAGATTTAGTAACTTCTGCCAAAGAAACAAGCGAGTTTTTATTGCAAGGTGTAGTGCAAGCCCGCCTTTCATCAGAAAATATTTATAAAGTGAGAATAACAGAAAAAACTAAGTTACTTGACAATGCATTGCTAAAAGAACCAAATGTAGTTGATCTAATGTCTTATCAAGTTCCTGAAAAGTATCGAAAGTAGAAAAATGTTTTTGTGAATTTTAATACAAATAGTCTGAAATACTTTTTACTACAATATCAAAAATCAGCTGTTTAATATAAATATTTTTTCTTAGTAACAGATAGTAGTTGTTAACAAGTTTTATTATCTTTAACAAATACAATACTTAGATGGACATTACTACAATAATATTCATTGATCATCTGTATGTAGGTTAGAGAAAGGGAAGTTACATTACGTCACATTAAGTAATTGTGCAAGTCAATAGAAAGTTAACTATTTATAGACATCTTTTTCTAAAAAAAAACTGAATACAAAGTAAGATTATACACAATAAAAAGTTAACTAATTATGTAGTTCATTTTCTAAAAATAAGACAAGAATGTGAGATGAATAAATGTGTTAAGCTTTTATTTTATTGCAGTTTATTGAAATATGTCTGCAGTGTATCTTGGACAGGTTGTTGGTACAAAGATGCATAAAACAGTGAAGGTTTGTGTAACGAGCCTAAAACTCCATCCTGTGATTTTACAGGCAAGTCATATATTTTGCAATCAAAATTACAATATAACAAATGATTTAATCTATTTTTTTTTTTTTTTTTACCATAAAAAGTAAATGTAATAAGTATTTTTTTAGTACTGGAATACCAAAAAAGTTTATTTTGCACACGATGAGCTTAGCCAGTGTAGAGACGGAGACATGGTTTTGATTAAAGAAACTCGTAAACTTAGCAAAAGAAAATGGTACAAAGTTCTTGATGTTGTTGAGAAAGCACCACAGACTTTTAGTGAATCCACCACTCCTGTTAGTCAAAAGTTCTTACAATCATAGCTTTAATCATGAAAAGAATGAAAAATGAATAAAAAAGATCAAGAAAGTGTCAGTCCCCCTAAACTTTGAAAAGGTGAAAATTTGAAAAATGTACTGTGCGTGTTAAATATGCCAATACATGGAAGTAGTTCAAAGCTGCTCAATTTTAAAAGTGATTTTGTTCATGAATTTATAGGAGAAATTTATACAGCACTCAATTAATCAATTCTTTAAAACCTTAAGAATTTGTTAGTGCTAAATGTAGTTAAACATAAAGTTTAAGAAAGTGAAAAAAAAACCTTTTTGATTTTACTTTTGATTATTAATTTCTCTTGTTCAGCAGATTTTTTATTTTTTTTTTTTACATCATTTCATAAATCTTAAATAATGATCCACTCATATTTTAAAATTATATTGTGCTCAAATTAATCACTGCTGGTTTCTGATCTTATGCTGTTAACAACCAAATTATTGAATTTTTTTTCCCTTATTTATGTGTGATTATGGTTTTTAGTAAATTTTTGTGTTTTGAAATAATTCAACATAGTTTAAAAAGTAAAAATAGTTAAAAGAAATAAAAGATCTTGTGCACAATGTTCAGTAAAAACACATTTGATAACATGCGTCTGATGCAGCGAATTCAATTTGCTCAAGTGGAATTGAGTTCAGGGTGAGTTTCCAAAAATTATAGTACTTTTTCTAAGTTATGAGGTTAAAATTTTGTACACAATTTGCTATTGTTCACAAATACTTAGTGCATAAATAGTAAACATCATGTTTTAGTTGGAAAAATTTAACAGAGAAGGCGAAGAAAGAAGTGAAAGTTGCAAATAAAAAAGCCAGGTGAAATTTTTGAGAAAAAAAGTTTACATCTCATTTTGAGACTGGTTATTTTTTATTTCTCCGCTACTAATGGCTAGTTTTTGCTTAGTTTTTATGTATATTTTTTGAAGGTAAATGACCAGCATTAAACTGCAGTCAAATAACTTCAAAAAGTAAACAAACCTAACAATCCTAAAAAAACCGCAGCAGAAACAAGAAACATAGTCACTGATAATTTTATCTTAAAAAACTTGCATAATAAGCATGTTTATGTGTGATAATTCAAAAGAAGAAATTTTTGAAAAAGGTTTCAATTTTGTTAACTGCAATTTACTTCTCTAATTTTTTTTGACTTTGTATTTTTGTAAATTAGCATTCTTTTTAGGAAGGTGTTGGCTACAGAAGATGGGGGAGATTTAAGGTATATTCCTAAGTAACTTGCATCAAGTAGAATATTGAATTTAATATTATTTATTCTTTTGCCTTTTATGAATTTTTAAATTGTTCCAACTGCCCTATAATGTGCTGTAGTTTAACTACAAAGAGATAAACCTCTGAAGCTAACAAACTGAAAAGAAAATAGATCTAATTAGAGACAAGTTTTGAAAAATGACAAACAGATTTTGCCCCAAAAAAGGTCTAAAAAAAGTCAACTATGTAACTCAAGTTGCTCATAAAAATGTTTCAACCAGCATTTGTTGTTTTTGTTAAATACCAAGTTTATTCAAATATGAAAACATCATTTGATGGAATGTTAAAACGTTAGAAAGCACCAATTAAAAATGGCTAGTTAATTAATTTTTTTTTTTACCTAAGTAAGAATATTCGATTGGTAATAAGGGGGAAGTATTTATTTTTATTTATTTGATTAAAATGGCTATTAATTAACTAATAAGCAGCCTAATTTTAAATTTTTATGATCGCTACAACCATTTCAATAAAATAAGATTATTTTTTTAGCCAGAAGTCTTGAGAAAGTATATTGTCAGTTGCTACAATATATATTCAGAGCTACAATATACACTATATGCTGACAAAATATCTTTAACTTGATATCACTATCTGTTACTAATTATTTATATAATATATAAAGTTTATAAATTATATATTATATACTTAACATCTCTATTGCTTTTATATTATATATATAAAGGTATATAGAACATAAAATTACATATCTAATATATAATATTTGAAATGGATGCTCAGTTTATTAAGATTTTTTTTAGGTAAATGTTTTGAAATTGAATCAGCACTCTCTCAATTAATTGTTAAAAATAAAACAGTTGTTCTATTCATTTCATTTATGTAGTGAAATCTCCTTTATGTAGTAAAATCTCCTTTATGTTCTGCTTATTTTTGTTTTTCTTTAAAATTAAAGTCTCTAAACCACAATTTCTTAATTGTGCAATAGGAAAGTTATTAGCCTTATTATACTTCTATACTGTCTTGATGAAGAAAAAGTAGTTTTTGCCAAAATTATTTAATTGGAACAAGAAAGTAGTAAAATTTCACTGAGATTGTTATTTTTTTTGTGTGTATATAATTATAGTTTTACTTCCAAAATGGTTTTTTGTTTACTTGTTAGGGAAGAATATATTCTAAAAGTGAAGTTAGATTCTGGTCATCAGTTATTTAAAAGGTAAATTTTTTTCTCTGCATTTTTCAATGAAATTTTGTTTGGCTAAAGCTTCTACATACATATACTGGTTTTTGATATACCACTCCATCAATTTTTACAATTTTTAATGGTCAATTTTGCAAAGTGTTTCTCACTATATTTGCTTTATGTTGTTATATTAGATTTCATAGTGAATGGCTTTGTATTCATGAAGAATCAGTGAAAAATGTTAAATTATCTGAGGTGAGTTTCCTATGTGTGAGTTTTATAATGCATTTGTATAAATTTTATGATGTATTTGTGTGAAATTCATATGAAATCGAGAGCACCTTTTAATATGTCCAATATATTAAAGAAATCCATAATTTTAAAGTTGGCACTGCAAACTGCTTTAAGGGTAAAAGTTTTGTTTAAACGTTTCTTTATTTGATTTCCTAATTGTTTCTTTTTAGAAAGCCGATGATCTTATGGCTTGTTTTAGTAAGGAGTGGGAAAAGTATAACACCTATCTTGCAGAGTTTCACAGCAATCTTCAAGCATTGCCAGAATTACTAGCAAAAGTTGAAATAGCTCAAAAAAAAATTAGTATGTTCCTAATATCTATCCCACTTTTTATTCTTTCTCAAAAATCAGTTGAAAAAACATTATCGTTGGTTGAACATGATGAAATTCAGCACCCTTTAATTGTTAATTCAAAACTACTTACCTGATTTTTGTAATTTTTATACACTATGAAGCTAACTAAACTATTTATTTCAATCATTTTTTACATTTTTAATTGGACGCTTAGATAGAATCAGAGTATTTTTGCAAATACTGGACATCATTTCCTGGATCTTGCTTTGAGTTACTTTTTTTGAAGCTGCTATTCACTCTTTTTAAGAATTTTTTTCATCTGAAGCTAATTTCTTTGCTTTTCAATAGGATTCCTTTAACAGTTGACCTATAATTTGCTGTTCAGGGCAATATGGAGGATTTGCTTTCTTAGGTACCTGTTTGACACCATTTTGATCATATCATTCAAGAGACTTCTTGAAGCAGTGGTATATAGCCAAATCAGGCCAAAATATTGTGGGGATATCATACTTTTTAATGAATAACAAAAGGGATCTCTTTAAACATTTTTCTATATAAAGATCTGAGCTCAAATCTTACAAATAATAAAAATGGTGCACTTTTCAAGCCACAGGAGCAGATTGTTTGCCATACAAAGAACATGGGAGCAAACCTTTTAGGTTGAAAATACTTGAACTTGTTGGTGACTTATCTACCTTTTGACTGATAAAAATATTGCTGGCCTGGTTATTGTGAGAAGTCCTTTTTACAATAGGTTTTAATGTCTTCAATTATGCACAAGATTTATTGGTTTAAAAGTATTTATAGCTTATTTTAACGATGAATTGCTTTAATTTCTCCATCAATGGATCACTTAGGAGTTTTTTTTATATTCTTCAGATTTAAATACTTTTCCCCATCAAAGCTTAAAGGCATTTAAATTTTCTTACTAAATCTCTCTGCAATTGACATGTATTTACTTTTATGGAGCCAATTATTGATTTTGCTATATATTTATCTTTAAATCCTTTTTTTTTCCACTTCCTACTTTTCCTTCAGTAGATCAGTTCTTTACATCTCTGCAAAATAAATCCAACTGAAGATTGATCAAAAATAGTCAAATTTGAAATGTCAGTTTGTGCCAATGAAGGACTTTGAAGAAAAGTGTCCTGTTGCCAACAAGACTTTTGTTGAAGATAGAATCAATAGGAACCCTCTCAGGACCATGAAGGCAATTGCCTAATAGATGAATGTGCTGGAGAAGACCATCAAGTGGATTGTCCATGACTGCCTTGGAGCCAAATCTAGAGCCAGAAAACAAAAGTTTCTTCTTAATAAACATCTTAAAGGATAGAGGCTCTAGTCATGCAACAAACTCAGTCCACAACTTGCAACAAGAGAACAACAACTTCTAGGATAAATACTTGTGAACCCCTAGCTCATCAGACTTGAATTTTCTTGACTTCAGCATATAGGCTCAAATTTGCTCTGGGATTTGCTACAAACAGCATCCTAACCTGAATGATCTTCATAGGATGGAATCCGTTAGGAGTTCATAGGATGACCTCTCCATCAAGTACATCAAGAATATCTCATAGAGGTTCAGGTCTGGAGCTGTTTGAGTTAATGGGATGTAACTGTAATTGTATACGCAATATTTAATATAATTATATAAACGCTTTTATTTGTACATGTGAATTGTTTAAAAAAAAAACTAAAACTTGAGTTAATAACAAAACTACAAAAACATTTTTAAAATTTCCATATGTTGATAAATAAACAATTTAAAAGTATTAACTAATAGTAATGCTAAAGAAATTTTAAGTAATCTTTCTATTTTTCTGTTTGCAACAGGTGCAATTGGTGAGCAAGTTGGGAAAATTGAAACTTTACTTGTTGAGTATGAAGATGCAATAGAAAGGCATGATTTAGAAAAACAGAAGTTGGAGCTGAAAGTAAAGCTGAGTGAACTAGTTGCTACAAAACAGTAATTTTTTAAAAATTTTTTCCACCTTTTTTTCTCTTTTTTTTTTTCTTCTTTCCTCTTATTCTCTCCTCTGAGTTTTTTTCTCCATGCAACTATTTTCCTTCTGTCTACAATCATTGATGATAAGAATAATGGTGATTCTTCAAAAATCATTGATGATAAGAATAATGGTGTTCTTCAATTGGGGAAAAAAAAGAAATTAAAGAGTTGTTTAACCTTTTTTCTTTATTTCTTTTGACACATTGTACTGTTGTTGCATGTCAAAAATACATTAAAAACCATTTCTTTTAACTTGTGGTTTTGGTTCCAATTCAAAATTTTTCTCTTTTTACCAATTTTCATTTTCTATTGGGTTAAGGTCAGTTGAATTGGCTGTTTAAACAAAGATATCTTCTTATCTTATAGGAGTTTTTTTTAAGTATTTTGCTGTGCTACATTGTGCTGTATCTTGCATGAACATCTTTGGTTTATTATCAGGAAACCAATTGCCTAATTGAGATAGTAATTTTGTTTCTTGAACTTTGTACTGGTTTAATTTCATATTTCCTCCTACAGTTTAGAGATGCACAAGTCCATGGCCACTTATTACCAGGGTTGGTACCCAAAAACTCAAACCCACAAACCCACCCAAAAACCCGAGAGTAAAAATCCAATTTGCTGGGTTTTTGTTCTCAAGTTTTTTATTTATAATTTTTTTGTCCATTAACTTCATAGATTAGATCAACAATTGTTCTAATGATAAAAATGAGGAGTTTAGTGTTATATATTTCATAGTTAAGACATTTTTTTTACTTGGAGCTGTAAAAGTCAAACTTAAAAGTTTAAACTAATCAAACATCAGCAGTTTTAGTCATCATATCTTTAAGCCATCAGCAATTTTGTATCTTGATCTTAAATGTCTGTAAATTCGTACTAGCATTTCTGCTTTTTCTCTTCCTAAACAATTTCTAATGTTGCTCCAAATAATGCTAAAGGATGAGAAAAATCTTTCAATAGATCCAGAACAAGCTGGACAAGTGAGCATTGGCCATAAAAACCTTGCAATTAATGGTAATTTTGAAGACTCATCCTCCTTCATTTCTATAATTCTCCACCGATTGGTTGCTGATGTTGTGCTTTTTACACTATCATTGAATAAATATGTAGGAAAACAATTAGCATCCTTTAGCTTAAATGCATAGTAGCCAGGCACAAATTCAGGATAGATTTCATTCAACCATTCTTCAGCTTTTTCTTCTTGACTTCTATTCAATGTTCTTCCTAAGTAAACATTGAATATATTATTGTATAAGTAAGAGTATAAGAGTAGTAAACGTAAATGTAAATTTTATCAAAACAGGGAACTCTATTATTCGTTTAAATTTGATCACATACATTATTTTATTTTTTTATAATTTTATGTACTCTACTATTATATTACTTACTTTCATATTTTACTTTCATATGCTACTTTCATATTTATAGCATGTTACTTTCATATTTTGGATCTGTTCAATCGGCCAGAAAATTACATAGAATGATTGCTTTCTTAAACCTCTTTAAAAGATCATCATTGTACAGAGCCAACTTTTCATTATACCTGAGGCTATGCCAAAGACAATATTATATCATCTGCCTGCATCTGCAGCAAACACAATTTTTAAATTTATAATTATGTAAATAAAGTTATTGATGTTATGGTGTCAGAAATATGTTTTAACACATTTATTATCATAAAATTTAATACATCAAGCAACTAATTAAATAAACTAAGTTATTTACCTTACCCAATGCAGCACCAACAGTTTTCAGTTTTGCTTGTAAATTTATTGCTTCTCTCTAAGGGAGCAATTAGATATAAATGTCTTCATACCATCTGATAGGGAGTTCCAGCAGGTGTCATTTGGCTGTGGCATCAGTCCACTTTTTTTTTTTTTTTAATATCTCTACAGTGTAATTTATTCTTTATTTCAGTGTTGTTTATTTTTGTAATCTTTGTATTTTAATGTATCTTTGTAATTTAACAAAGAAATATTAAAAAATAATTTTGGTGTACACTATCTAGGATCTCTTTTGCCATATTTATTACTTAGGCCTATATAATTATATATCATTAACACAGCTGTTTTATTTCATAAAATTGTATCACAGAATATGATTAGTTTGGTACATACATGTGGTTGGTGATGATTACAAAAATATTTATGAATTTCTACAATATTCTTTATTATGGACTTCTGAGAGACATCCTTTTCAACTAAATTTAGAACATTAACAGAGTAACCATATGTTATTAACTTAGGGATTTCAGCTTGCAAAAGTTCTCATTTTAGACATTTTATTTTAATTGTCAGTGCATACTACAAATGCCTAAAAATGAAAGTATATATATATTTATTTTAACAGTTTTCTCCTTATCCTTATCTACCATTTTGATTAGTTAACTTAACTTAATTCAAAACTTAAATAGGCCTCCACAAGATAGTTATAAAAATCCTCTGTTTAAAATAATTTTCTATTTAAAATTGGAGCTAAATGATTGAAATTTTATGTATGTGTGTGTGTGTGTGTCTATATACACACACACACACACACACACACACACACACACACACACACACACACACACACACACTCACACTCGTGTGTGCACATACACTTTAAATTTGACTACTACTTAGGTAGTTCTTTAGTGTAGAAAAGAGTTTCTTGATTTTTTTGTTTTGATGTTGCTTAAAATTTTGATATGAGATTAAGTTTTAATTGAAATTTAATGTCTCCATTCCATTTATGACGTTGAGAGGATTTCCACCTGAAGAATTGCTCTCCACTTTCAATGGTTTTCTCATTTCTTTTTACTTTTAACAACAATGCAATTTTCTTAATGTTTTTTTCTCCAACAAGAACAATAAGGGGTGGGAAGAAGTTCAAGCTGATGGTCATTTTTAGGAATAGTGATATTTTGTCCTAATTTTACAAAACAAAAAGTTTGCAAAGGAAATTTTTTTAAGTTCATCTTTTTTACATAATTTTAGCGCTGAGTTTACATTAAAAAAATCAATGTTTGAAAATCAGGAAGCACCTTCAGTTGCTTCAATCTATGATGTTACAACTTTAAACTCATTTGATAAACTTGTTGAAACAAAGATTGCAGAGAAGGTATGTGTATTTACTCCAAGATTTATTTGAAACCAATAATATAAATAATATAAAAAGATAAAAAAAAATAATAATAAAAAGTTTGTAATCTGAAAAAGCGTTAAATTGAGTATAATAATTAAACACCATTGCAAAAATTTGGTCATAATTATGTAACTTTGCAAATTAAAAGTTGCCTTTTGCATTTATAAATTTTTTTATAAACTTAATTCAAAATAAAAACTTTATTCAAAAGAAATCTATTCTTAAATTCCTAAATTGTGATTGAATTTCCTAAAGGTATTTTCTGTTTTCAGTCAACCCTTTTACACTCAAGTGGCTTTCATTAAAAAAAAAAAGAAAGAATATTTTTTTCTGTAATGTAGCTGATGTTATTGTAATGAAAACAACATACAAAAGTTTTTATTTTTATGTTAATGGTACAACAATTTTTTGGTTTGCAGTTGAATATAGATAAGTTTCTTCTTATTACGAGGCTCTAACTGAAGACTGTCACATGATTGTTTGCAGTTAATATTGTAGGTTTTCTAATTTCTCTGAGAAAAATTTGCAGGAAACCATATACTCACAAAGTGGCAAATTGGGGAGCAAAAAAAGATTTGTGGGTTGTAATTGCAACTACTCGGCTACTGAAGTGTGCTTTGCCCAGAAGTAGTTAGATCAAATCTAACTGTCTGATAAACAGAAAAAGTTTCCATGCTCAAGTGATATGTCTACTTGTTTATTGTTCCAAAAGATTGTTCTGTCAAATATTATTGCATTTTAACTGCTTTAGAAAAAAGAGGGAAACTTTTTGTTAAGATAAATTTATTCTGTGTGGGTTTTCTCTCAAGGCATGAAAAGGCAGTTTAAGAATTTGTGATTGAGCATTGAATATTTCTTGGAGTTTTGGTAAAAAAGAAAATAATGCAAGTCATTAAAGTTGTACCCAATTTAAATCAATTCTTTATATCAAATTTAAGTTATTTCATCTCCCTTTTGCTCTTCAGGTGCTACTGTAAAAAATAATTTTTTTCCTAAATTTTTAAAAAATTGGTACTGATTATTTAATATATATTAACATCCTTTTTTTTCTTGTTGAAAGGAAGCTTTAGATCGCCAGCAGTCTGAAGAAAAGCAGAAAGCATATGGAGATGCTTTCCTTGAACAAATGAATCACTACATTCAATATGGTGAAGTTGAAAGTAAATGAGTTTTTACATTTATAAGTTTAAAACATTCTAAAATACCTTTTCATTTAGCCTAAGTGATAAATTTACTCTTTTTTATTTAGTGATAAGTACCTAAAGTTAGTAATAATGCTGGAGAGTTTTGAAGGAAATTTTTCAAATGAAATATATCTTCAGTATATATTTCATTTGAAAAATCTATTTTATATTTTTATTTTAGTATATTTATTTTTATTTGGTATATATATTTATATATATTTAACATATATAATTATCTTATATGTATTTATATTTATTTTATATATTTATTATATAAATTGTTTATTAATTACATAAATTATAAATTTATTAAGTATATATATATTTATTATTATTTTAAATATATTTATATATATTTATTTTATATACTTATCTTATATATTTATCTTATATATTTATCTTAATTATATATTTATTTACACACACACACACACACACACACACACACACACACACACACACACACACACACACACACACACACACACACACACACACACACACACACACACACACACACACACACACACACACACACACACATTGAAATTAAATTAAGTTTTAAATTAAATAATAGTAGTATTTAGCAATAATTAAAAATTTTGAAATCTATTTTGAAAATATTTTTTTCATATTAACAATTGATCCTATATTGAATTAAAAAAAAAGAATTTTTTATGTTTTTTTCATATTAATAAATGATTCTATGTAATTAAATTATTATTACTATTATAGTTTTTTTAAATTAAGTTACAATATTTATCCCTTGGACACTGTTGAATAAGAAAATTGCAGAGTAACCAGTAACAATTTTTTTTTCTTTAAAATTTAAGTTTTTGGGTATTTTTAGTTTTCTGTTCGTAATTTTCCTAGTAATATTTCATAAGAATGAAATTTTACTGTGTTTAAAAATAGTTTAAATTTAAATTGTTTAAAAGGTTTTTTATGATTTAAAAAAAATGATATCAATATCTAGCAGTGTAAATTTCCAGACAATTTTAAAGTGCAAAACTACGTAGAAGAATTATTAGTTCTAGTATTAAATAAAATATTGTATATTTATGTTTAAAAATGTTTTCCACCTTTTTTTTAAAAAAAAAAAAATGAATGCTTACCTTTTCTTAAAGAAGCAGTAAGATATGTATTTCAAAGTATTGTTGATTGCAAGCTATTTATTACTTTTTATCTTGTTTTGTCAACAGGTAGATTTAGCAACAGAAAAAATCTTTGTTTTTGCATGCAATCAAAATTTATCAAACCATTTCAAAATCAATCATCATCTAAGAGTTAAACTCTTAGATGATATTATGCAATAAAGCATCTCAGGGATGCTGTCTGATGAAAACTTACTTAGTTTGGGCAAACCAATATTTTTTTTCAGACATAATGACCAATGATATTAATCTGTTTCAGACCTATTGACCAATGATATTAGTTTCAGAGCTATTGACCAATGATCAATGTTAGTTTCCAGCTCTGATACTGGTATGAAAAATATTTCAGAAATGAACAAAGTTTCTATTTTTAAAGTTTAAGTTTTAGTTGGTTTTGACATGATGAAGATTCTTAACATTATTTAAAATCTTCTTTAGTATGATGATGAACTTAGTGTATTTGTTGGTAATTTGGTTTTCTTGTTTTACTCTGTGTTTAAAATTCTTTTAAGTTTTATCTTTAGCTAAACTCAGGTTTTTTTTATTTTACAGAATTAAAATCAAAGTTGATATATAGTTTATTACTACTAATAAAGATTGTTAACAGCATCTATTAACTACGTTAATACGAGTGTTAATAGTTTTTATTTTAATTATTACTCCGAGTTAAAAAAATAACAATTCTTCAATATTCCCATGGTAGTCTTTAGTAGTTAAGCCCCCTTTTTTTTTTTTGAACCTTTAGAATATTTTTATCATATTTTCAATTGTTGGTCTTGACATTTTCTTAGATATCTGTAGTGTGGAAAATTTAAATTTTTTTAGAGCCTATTGTAAATTTGGAGCGAAATGGAAATGAACAAAGTTCAACTTTAATTGAAGTTCAAATCGATGAAGCAGATCTTTCAACCTTAAGAGAGTTTTTGGGGCCTGAAGTAAATTTTTCTTCCTTTTTTTTTTTTTTTTTTTTTTTTTTTAATTTTAATGCCATAGAATTATTTTTAAGAAAAGTTGCATTTCTTTTACTGATTTTTAGTCAACTAGAATACAAATGATCAATAAACTTATAATTCTGGGCTTTTGCAACATGGTCTTATAAATTACATGCTATAAAATACACAATTAACATGCTCTTATAAATTGCACATGTTATAAAATACACAATTAACATGTTCTTATAAAATTCAAACTAAATTATGTGCCTTTTTTATTTTGTGAATATAACCATCATATTTTCAATTATTGAACTTTATATTTTTCTTTTATATCTGTAGTGAAAAAAATTTTTTTTTAGAACTTTAACAAAAAAATGTTTTGTAGTTAAGTTGGCATTACTCCCAAGGATTATTATTGTAAGATAAGAGATAGTTTAAGAGGCTGTCTACAACTACATAAATTGAATGAAGAAGGTTGGTTGTATTGAAGGTATGCCCAGGAGAGGAATTACAAACAAGGATGCCGAATCCAGTGCAACATGGGTTGCTCGGTAAGGAAGGTATCCAAAGGTTCTCTGTGAGTAAACCATTTGAAATGAGCTTAATCCAAAAGACTAAGTTCAAAGAAAGAGAGCTGAGAGAAGTAAAAAAAAAAAAATAAATTTCCAGAGGAGTCTGCCTTTTCAGTTTTCTGATGTAAAGCTTGCTGCGAATTCCGTGTCTTAAAGTAGGACTGATTCACTGTTACTGTTATTCATATAACAAAAAATTGGCTTCAAAACATTGACAGAAATCTACAAGGTATCTGAGAAAATGTTTTTCTCGTTTCGTCAGATTTAAATCCACTTGATTGGTTACTCAATCCGGACATAACTTGAGTAAAAGATCTTCTCACAAGATTTTCACCATCCTAAAGGTTTCCATTAAGCAGTAAAATTTTATCCTCAACGACTATGTCAGGAAGGAATCTGTAAAAGGTTTAAGGCCAGGATCGAGGTTTTGATCAATAATATAGAGTTTAGATTGGCACCATAGCTCAATTATCAAGATGATTTGTTAATCTTGTCCTCGGAAAACGACGTCAGAAAAACAAAGTTGGATATCAGTTACGACGTTGCTATTTATTACACAGATGTAAAGAAGTATAAGCAAAAAAAAATTATAGTAAATATAAGTGACTAAGTAGTAGTTCAGTAAAAATGTGCAAAATATCAGATACTGTTTCTTATTTATTAGAACTCCAAGTATTAATTGAATCAGTGTAATGTATGCGAACACACTCAATGTTTTGTTTTGTTTTTTTAACATTAAGTAATTCAAAAAAACTTTGCATAACAAAGGGATTCAACAATATTTTTGTGATTATATAAATTATCCAAATGTAATTCCGGGAATTGAGCTTTGACATCGGAAGTAAGACTTTTAATGCCGAGTTATCTTATAACTCAACGTTTAGGGGGGGGGGGGGGGTTCAATAGATATCTTTGTATTAGCGGTTTAGTAAGTTTTAGTCTCTTATTTTCTTCGTTTGTTTTATCAGTAAAATATTTCATCAACGTCTCTTTTTTATTTTTTTTTTATGGCTTTTTGTTGTACAGGAAATCAATTCGGTAATTCAAGCGCAAGCCTCTCAGAACCGTACATCCAAAGAAGCTCTCGACAACAATGTAGAAGTTCCATTTGAAAGATTTTCCGATGATCATGATAAGGAAAATGACATAAAAGTTAATTTAGCTACAGTAAGCCAGGTGACGTCATTTGAACTAGAACACGTAGACGATGCTACAAATGTTGATCAATCGAAAAATGCTGCTTTAACTAAAAACGATATCAGTTCTTCGTTTTTTATCAAAGATTCATCTTTTGAAACAAAAAATGCAAACGAAAACGGTTTACTAAATGCACATGTTGCAAATAACGATGCGCAATTTTTTACATCGAACGAGTATAATAATGATAACAAAGGTACAAATGACGCCGTCAAAGAATTATTAAGCTTAGACGAGCCTGTTTGCCAACCTCTCGATCATGAAGGAGAATGTTATGATGCAAAATTGGGGAGTTTTTAATTTCTATACCACTTTTTTTTACGAGATTAAATTTTACTTATATTACTGATCTTTCATACCATTTTTTTAAGTTTTTTCTTAACGTTGTTGGATAATAGTATTATTATTGATTTATCTCGAACTTTGTTGCTATGTTCTTTAAAATACATAGCAATATTTATTTTACATTGTTTAAGAGGCTTTGGTGGACAGTTTTATAGTGACACGCATCTGCAAAGATAAGCGACGATTAAGTCAATTAAAAATATAATCAGAGAAAACCGTTTGTCTAAATCATTTTGCTTTTCTTTTCTTTTTTTTAAATTCCATTGAATAAAATTTGCGAAAATTCATGAACCTCTGGCTTCTCAAATGGACACTATCGTCATTAGCCATCATACCTCTACGCACTCTTCCATCTGATCTGCTTTGAAAAAAGAACAACCGCAGAAATATTTCTTAACCGGCATGAGGTTGTTTTGCGCAATTTTTTTAATGCTTGATTACACAACATGATTTTGATTGCAATTCTTATAAAAGTTTTCTGATGTCATAGGTTGCATCGACTAACCTCGTCTTCATCAGGTTTTCTTACGATTTTGTGTTGATGTTTCAGCAGCTTTGCATTATGGTTGGAAAGAATTGCTAAAAATGGTATTTATTAATGGTATATATTGATGGAAAACTATTTTTTGACTCTTATCACTTCAAAAAATAGTTTTCCGTTAACATTTAGTAAATGACATAAAAATTCAAGTTGAAGAAAGTTTTTCTCGTTGCTTTTTACTTTTGTTGAGTTTTGCAGTTTGTCACATGTCATTTTTGTTAGCGATCATTCGTCACGATAACTAACGATAACTACAAAAAAAAATCGAAATATTTTACTTTTTAAATCTTAATTCACGTTTAAGTTAATTTGGTTTTAACACAAGAGAATGTTGCGTCATTAGTGTCAGTCTTCCTTTAATATTTGCATTTTTTTGTGACATTTAGCTATCTTAATAACAGATCAGAATTCGAAGTATTAAATAAAAATTGTTAAACAAAGCATCTGCTCGTTAATTTTCGTTTCGTTAATTTTCGCTCGTTAATTTTCGTTAAAGGTCGATTTAATTTTCCCACATAAAAAGCTTACATGCTCGTAAGTTTTCGCACTTAAGTTAAAGTTTCTTAAAAATCTAAATACTATTAAAATACCATTCACATGTTTGCTTTTTTAGGAGTTTTTTAATAAGTTTTACTAACTCACAAAAAAACTTTTATACTTTGCCGCCATTTTTATTTAAACATTTTAATGTGTGTTTGTACAATTAAAAGTAATAGGTGTGGAGTGTTGGGAAGATATTGTCTGATCTTTTCATCTGTAGCCATAAATCTAAAGAAAAAAGTTCAAACATCTCGTAGTATTCTTTTCTTACAAAATAAAGCTTTTGCCAAAATGAAGAGCAATGAACAAATTTTTAACGAAGTAGATATAGATGAGGAGATTGCGATTGTTTCGAATCAAAATGAATCACCGATAGAAGTTGAAGTCATAAATGAAAAAAAAAAAAACTTATGTTTCAAAGTATTGGGGAAAATTAGAGATTTTTTGTCCGTCTACGCCCTTCCGCTATTTTTGGTTCTTAGCGTGATTATTGGCGCCACCATTCCTCGAATAGGAGTCGCCATTGACCATAAGGCAACTACCTACATTTGTCTCGTAATCATGTTTCTTTACAGTGGCTTATACCTTCGCACGTCTTCTATAAAAGAAGCTATCAAAGCATACCGAGCTGCAATTTGGGGGTTACTTAGCATTCTTTGCGTAACGTGCATTATCGGTTCAAAATTAACCACTCTAGTTTCATTCCATGAAGTTCCAAGTAAAAGTAAAAACATGTCGTTCTCTGGGAATGATACAAAACCCATGGAATCTTTTAAAACCGGTTTGATTGTTTATTTATGTACCCCCTGCACAGTCTCAAGCGGAATCCTAATGGTAAGTGATTCTTCTTTCTAAATGTTGTTGTATATTACATTAATTTTACCAATTGAATAATTAAATTAAACAAACGTAGTAAAGAATTAAACGGTTTTCAAAAAACAAAGAATTATTTTTCTAATTAACGCAAACAATTTCTGTTTAGGTGACACAAATTGATGGTAACTATGCATTAGCCGTTCTGTTGACTGTTGCAACAAACATCGCGGGAATATTCACAACCCCTCTTCTTTTAAAATGGGTTTTAACTACAGGCAGCAATATTGAACTCGATATTTCCTCACTTTTGCTTAGTCTTTCACTTAGCTTGCTTTTACCTTTACTGGTAAGTGCATCTGTTCTCTTGCAGTCAGCTTCAAAACTGTCAAAGAGTATTCAATAATATTCGTCACTTTAGGTTGGAAAGTCGCTTCGGTATGTTAAGGTTGTCAAAAGATTTATTAGCGATCCAGATCGCAAGTTCTGCTTGATGCTGTGCAGTATAACAGCGTTAGCCGTTATAATATTGATACAAGTGAGTAAAACAAGTTATACCGGAGGGTTAAAGAAATTGACACCCGTCAGCTCGGTCGTGATAATTGGTTGGAGCCTGTTTTTACATATTCTTTTTTTAGCCCTTAACGTCTTTATATCATGGGTGTTACGATTGGAGAGAAAGCAAATAAAGTGCATCGTGATCCTCGCTAGTCAGAAAACTGCGAGCATCGCTGCAGCAATCCTCATATTTATACCCACTGAGTTTGGTGAGATAGTTTAGTGGAATACTGTATAAATATTTGATATTATTCCTTAGATATAAACTGATCTTCATTTAAGTTTTTAATAAAAAGCAATTGTAATAAAGTAAATGTTTTATAGGTGATCGAGGGTTGATGGCAATTGCCATCGTGGTTGCTCATTTAACTATACTATTATTTGACTCAGTTTTGATACCTATTTGGCTGTATGTTGAGAAGAAGTTTGATACAAAGGAGTTTCATGAACCATAAGCATAAAGGCAGTTTACACATAGAAAGCTCTATGAATTGAGATGAAAAAATATGAAAGAAGCAAGAAGATAAAATCCCTTTTTTTTTACTTTTTTTTACACACGCGAAAACTTATCTTTTTGTTTAATTTTTTTTATTATTATTGTTTGTGAAAAATGAATAATGCTAGGCTTTTTAAAATATTTTACCTTGAAATTTTTGTAAAATTAAATTTTTCAAAAAAAATTTATTGAACACTTTTTTAGGAAGCAGTGATTTTTCTGTTCTGCATTATCCTTATTCTGCTGAATCAAAAAATTGTTCGACAAGTATAAATTTTTTTTTTTGGGTCACAAGTTTTAGTCACAAATTTTAAACATTAAAATTTTTTTTTTTTTTTTTTAAAAAAAAAAAATTTCAATTTTAAAAAGAAATTTTCTCCCTGAATAGTTTCCTCCTATTCTCATTGGAATACTTCTTTTTTTTTTTTTTTTTTTTGTGATTTTTAAAAATGGTACCATTGTGAATTGATTAATTAATGTTCATCTTCAATCACAGACTTCAAAAAACATCACAAAAAACAAGCTAGAGCTCCAAAATTGTCTCATCCAATCTAACTTTTACTTCACCCTTTCTATTAGATCACATGATCAAGCCAATATGTATCACAAAGTCTCTTTACAATAGAATATCGTTCTCAAGATTGAATAAAAACAATTTCTGTGCAATGGAATATTGTCGATGCCAACAAGCTAAATATTGTGTCTCAGGTAATGTATCCACTTGAGACTTTTAAGTATCTCAGTATAGCTATGGTAAGCACCATCTCAGTACAGTAATGGTAAGTATCAGTATGGTAACTATCTCAGGTATGATATCCACCTCGGGTTTAAGAAATAGCCATGTTCTTCTTTAGTTTCGCTTAGCATATTTTAAGATAAATTTGTCGTTTTAAAATAAATTTGCATACTTTAAAACATCTAAGAACATTCTGATAAAAGTTTGTGATTTAAACTCTTGCTATTCAATGACACACTAGAAGGCCTACGATCACAGAGATTCTTATCTCAAGTATTGACTACTTTAAGGAATAAATGGAGTTCCATTTGGAGGTTTTCGAAACCTAAATCCCGAGGCAAAATGAACTACGTATAATAAATTATGTAATTATGTAAATGAATTATGCGATGGAAATTATGTTTAAAAAACTCGCTTCTTTCTAAAATAATGGGATGAAGATTTTTTTGTAGCACTATTTTTTTCAGCTAGTTTTTTATAGAACTAAGTTTTGAAGGCGCCAATTTATCACGATGTCAGACTTAAGTGGCACCAGAATACTGCTGTCCCAGTCTAAATCTGTTATTCGAGTAGCACTTCTGTGCAAAATCATGTTGCAAATTTCACTCTGATTAAATGAAAATATATCTTTATACCGACTTCAAATTTCTAATGTATTTTGTATAACTTAACTTTTGATAAAAAAGAAATTGAAAGGTAAAAAAAAGTTTTAAGGCTTCTGATACACATAACGACTTTGCTTTAAGTTTGTTTTTGTTAAGATAATTAAAAATCAATCTTAAAATAACTTTTAACAATACAAAATATATTTGTTAAAGGAAATTATTTTCAGGATTAACAATTTCACGAAATTTGACTTAAAATGGATGGTTATGTTGATTGGAGCAGCTCAAGGAATCCTGGATGCTCATGTTATTCTTGTTTAGGAAAACAGTTTTACTAATAAAAAAATTTACCTTATTTTCTAAATGGGGCGCTATTTTTGCCAATAATTCCTGCTTTAAAGGACTCCTTGACCTAATGAAACCCAGTCAAGCTTGGCCCGGGTTTTGAAATGCAAATCTGAAATCCCGAGTTTGGAAAATTAGACCCGAAAAGAATACCCTAATCTCAGGGATACTATCCAATGAAAGCATACTAAAATTGGTCAAATTGTTCTTTCAGAAATACTGACCAATGATCAATATTAGTTTTGTGCTCTAATACTAGTTTTAAAAATATTTTAAAAACTTTTTTGAAGTTTAAAACGTATTTGAAATTAAATTGTTACTTCACTATCTATAAACTAAAAGCTTCTGTGATTGAAAGTTTTTTGCTAAGGCATGATAAAGATACTTAACATTGCTAAAATGTTTTTAAAATGTCCACACAACTAGCACCCAGACAATCGTGTGTCCGTTCTTGCTTTTTTATATAAAATTAACATTGAATTTGACATACTACAGTCAGCTTTATAATCAGCATATGCCCGTCATATGATAAGTCAATGCCAATACTAATTACATTTAAATGTCTTTTTAATTGATGTGTAGTTGCGGAATGCTTTTTGGCATGCTAATATTAAATTAATAATATCAAGATGTTTTGACATTTCGAACGCTCACTTGAATAAATAATTTATATTTAAAAAAATATCAAAACACTTTTCTTTTCATTCATAAGCGGCATATTAAATTAATTAATGCTAATCAGAATAGCGTCTAGCAATTAAAAAAATATTTTTTGACATTGAAAATCAATAAGTGTCATTTGAACTGGCATTTAAAACAAATAAAGTCAACATAGATTTAGCATATTTCAAATAGTCATAATTGGTTGTTCAAAGTGTGAAGATAAAAGGTAAAGATGATGAAGAAGACTTTTGAATTGAAAATCTTACGGCCAGCTTTAACAAAAAAATGATTTGCAAATTAAAGGAAAATAGGAAAATGCAGTCAATACATACTTTAAATATTTTTTGGTTTTTGTTGTCAATGTTAATAAAAAATAATCTAAAATTTATATTTTTGTCTTTTTACATTAACGGCAGCAACCTTGTGATGCGATTGTTGTAATAGGATTCAAATTTCATTGTTAGACCTTTTTGTGGATTAATCTTTGAATGACATATATTTGACATAGAGATTTTGGTATATTACTTTAATCAACATGGACATTGGTATATGTCAATGTCATTTTATTTTATGTTAACTTTTACATATATCAATGTTAAATATGATGTCAATTATCGTATTGTCTGGTTGCTACACACAACATATCTGCTACTCCACATACATCTAGGCTGTTTATAAAATAGACAAATGGCCAGCGATTTGTGCGCCGTTTACAGGAGTAATGGCGAACGAGCTGATCCAGTAAGTCTACACCACTCTTAGTCTCAGTATCTCAAACTTGTTGGCATTTGCTGCATCCGCCCCTGACTTATGGTGCATTGTTGACAACAGCAAAACCACTTTATGTTTCTTCGGCGCGTAGGAAATGTTATCTTATATGCCACGAATAACGAAACAATGGCATTTGGCATTAGCTGTTTTATGCTATTATGCATGTATTGGCTACATACGGAGTCAAACAGATTACTGTTGGCCAACTACGTCACATTTTAACTCATGTATACAGCTTAGTGGAAAACTCCATATACACTAAAAAAGTACATTACAACGTTGCTGTAGAATTCTAATTTTGTCAAAATTTTTACACAAAAAAGCATACTACAATACTACAATACATCGCAGGAGTGTTCCATTAGACCCTTGTTGGCTGGAAAAGGGTTAATCCAAAAGACACCTCGTCACTGACGCTATTAAAAAAAGAGAGGTGAGAGAAGTTAAATAAAAAAGGTTTTCCGGATAGACCTGCTAAATATTCAGTTTTCTGATGTGAAACAGCGGATTCCATCTGTAATAGTGGAACTGATACATAAATGGACTTGTTTATTTACACTAAAACCAAAAAAAACAATTTAAAATTAAATTTAACATCACGTGCGATTAGAGGATGCTAATTCACTGGAAAGAACATGTCTTTATTGAAAAAGCGGTACGTTAAAGCCAGTATTTTTTCCGAATAAGAAATAGGGGGCTGATACTGATACTCATATAACCAAGCATATATAAATAAAAAGACACAGCACTGGCTTAAAAGAAATCCTACCAGGTATCTGAGAAAATGTTTTTCTCGTTTCGTCAGATTTAAATCCACTTGATTACTCAATCTGGACATAACTTGAGTAAAAGATCTTCTCACAAGATTTTCACCATCCTAAAGGTTTCCATTAAGCAGTAGAATGTTATCCTAAACGACTATGTCAGGAAGGAATCTGCAAAAGGTTTAAGGCCAGGATCGAGGTTTTGATCAATAATATAGAGTTTAGATTAGCACCATAGCTCAATTATCAAGATGATTTGTTAATCTTGTCCTCGGAAAACGACGTCAGAAAAACAAAGTTAGAAATTTTTCCTTTTTTTTAATGTCGTTGGATAATAGTATTATTGGTTGATTTATCTCGAACTTAGTTGCCATGTTACTTAAAACGCATAGCAACACTTAATATTAATTAAAAGACTTTTGGAAGAGTTTTGTAGTAACACTCATCTGCAAAGATAAACGACGATTAAGTCAATTGAAAATATAATCAGAGAAAACCGTTTATCTAAATCATTTTGCTTTTCTCATTTTTTTAAAACTCCATTTGCGAAAACTCATGAACCTCTGGCTCTTAAAAGGATACTATCATCATTAACCATCATTCTTCCATCTGATCTGCTTTGAAAAAGAACAACCGCAGAAATATTTTTTAAACCAGCGTAAGTTGTTTTGCGTGTTTTTTTTTAATGATTTGATTACACAGCATAATTTTGATTGCAGTTCTTAAAAATGCTTTATGATATCATAGTCCTCATGTAGTTTAAGGCCAGTCTCCGTAAATTTCGGGTTTGTTTCGTTTATCTGAGGGTGACGTAAAATTATGCCGTTCAGATCTCGCGGGATTTTTCTAGACGTTTATAATAAAGCGGTGACTAAAAAAAGTCCGACAAGAAAGTTTTCTAATTTTTTGAGTATATATCATGAGTTCATAACATGTTATGAATTAGTATATAATATAATGATTTATAACAAACCACATTATTTATTATTCAAATCTTGGTTACTTATTACTTGCAATAGATTTCTTAAATTGGATGTAAATTGTGTAAGTGTATTTTACAAAATTATTGCTAAATATTCAAAGCAGAACATATAAAATAGAAAGTGCTCAATGTTCTTAAAAAACAAGAAAATAGAAAGACTTCTTGACGATTCTGAAAAAAGAGAAACTGGCAGCGTATATATATATATATATATATATATATATATATATATATATATATATATATATATATATATATATATATATATGTTGTTTTCTCGCAGCGAACACAACGTTTCAGTTCTACATTTTCTCTTCTCCTTAAATCATCTCTTTACAAAAAGTTTTCCTTCAATTTATACTATAAAAAGAATCTCAAATATGCTCATAAAATAAACCGCTTAAACTATATTTACAACATATCAAATAAACTACGTCAATCAAATCTGCCGTAAATAGTTTCTTCACGCAATTCAATTACACTCCTCCTTGATCCTTCGGGATCACATTTAATTCAAAGCAACTCTTGCTTTGCGGAACATCGCAACAATTGTTTCTTTTGCGGATCCAAATCTCAAATACCGCTTCTGGCAATCCAACTACAACGCCAGTCGCACCCTCTCGTCAGGCTACTCTGCCAAACACGAGAAACGTTTTAGATCAGCAAAAGAGACATCCATTTGTTCCTCATCTCTCATCTTCTGCTTCGTACACAACTCGTGCCACGTAGGCATCCAAAGGAAAAACTCGATAAATAGAGACATCTTCGATTCTCTTCACATCCTTCTTATCTTCTACTCACAAACAATCGAAGACTAAGTATTACTTCGCAACAAAACTGGAAAGAGCACTGTCAACTCAACGCGTTGCTTCTCTGCAACAACTTTGGTTCGCTGCGACCAAATTGCGGCATCGGATATACCATCGTATTTTTCAAAGATGTTCTAATTATTCGAAGATGGCTCCATCATGTGCCCGGTTAGCTTGTTGTTTTCTCGCAGCGAACACAACGTTTCAGTTCTACATTTTCTCTTCTCCTTAAATCATCTCTTTACAAAAAGTTTTCCTTCAATTTATACTATAAAAAGAATCTCAAATATGCTCATAAAATAAACCGCTTAAACTATATTTACAACATATCAAATAAACTACGTCAATCAAATCTGCCGTAAATAGTTTCTTCACGCAATTCAATTACACTCCTCCTTGATCCTTCGGGATCACATTTAATTCAAAGCAACTCTTGCTTTGCGGAACATCGCAACAATTGTTTCTTTTGCGGATCCAAATCTCAAATACCGCTTCTGGCAATCCAACTACAACGCCAGTCGCACCCTCTCGTCAGGCTACTCTGCCAAACACGAGAAACGTTTTAGATCAGCAAAAGAGACATCCATTTGTTCCTCATCTCTCATCTTCTGCTTCGTACACAACTCGTGCCACGTAGGCATCCAAAGGAAAAACTCGATAAATAGAGACATCTTCGATTCTCTTCACATCCTTCTTATCTTCTACTCACAAACAATCGAAGACTAAGTATTACTTCGCAACAAAACTGGAAAGAGCACTGTCAACTCAACGCGTTGCTTCTCTGCAACAACTTTGGTTCGCTGCGACCAAATTGCGGCATCGGATATACCATCGTATTTTTCAAAGATGTTCTAATTATTCGAAGATGGCTCCATCATGTGCCCGGTTAGCTTGTTGTTTTCTCGCAGCGAACACAACGTTTCAGTTCTACATTTTCTCTTCTCCTTAAATCATCTCTTTACAAAAAGTTTTCCTTCAATTTATACTATAAAAAGAATCTCAAATATGCTCATAAAATAAACCGCTTAAACTATATTTACAACATATCAAATAAACTACGTCAATCAAATCTGCCGTAAATAGTTTCTTCACGCAATTCAATTACACTCCTCCTTGATCCTTCGGGATCACATTTAATTCAAAGCAACTCTTGCTTTGCGGAACATCGCAACAATTGTTTCTTTTGCGGATCCAAATCTCAAATACCGCTTCTGGCAATCCAACTACAACGCCAGTCGCACCCTCTCGTCAGGCTACTCTGCCAAACACGAGAAACGTTTTAGATCAGCAAAAGAGACATCCATTTGTTCCTCATCTCTCATCTTCTGCTTCGTACACAACTCGTGCCACGTAGGCATCCAAAGGAAAAACTCGATAAATAGAGACATCTTCGATTCTCTTCACATCCTTCTTATCTTCTACTCACAAACAATCGAAGACTAAGTATTACTTCGCAACAAAACTGGAAAGAGCACTGTCAACTCAACGCGTTGCTTCTCTGCAACAACTTTGGTTCGCTGCGACCAAATTGCGGCATCGGATATACCATCGTATTTTTCAAAGATGTTCTAATTATTCGAAGATGGCTCCATCATGTGCCCGGTTAGCTTGTTGTTTTCTCGCAGCGAACACAACGTTTCAGTTCTACATTTTCTCTTCTCCTTAAATCATCTCTTTACAAAAAGTTTTCCTTCAATTTATACTATAAAAAGAATCTCAAATATGCTCATAAAATAAACCGCTTAAACTATATTTACAACATATCAAATAAACTACGTCAATCAAATCCGCCGTAAATAGTTTCTTCACGCAATTCAATTACAATATATATATATATATATATATATATATATATATATATATATATATATATATATATATATATATATATATATATATATATATATATATATATATATATATATATGTAAACAATATCTAGATAATCTAGATAATATCTAAACAAACAAAAAATTAATAAATCAATTGAATGGATGATTTTTGTTAAAACAAAATGAATAAAAAGTTATGATAAATTAAATAATGATAATCAATACAAATCAAATCCTATTTAACAAAAATTAATTACTAAAATTTAAACTATTACTCCAATAATATCACAAAGGATGTTTTCAAAACCAATGGCAAAGTTTTTTCCAATTCATTTTGATGTATATAAACATTCGATAATCACCATAATCTTTAAACTTATTTAGCTGCTTTTAATGAATTTATGTAAATTACTTGTTAATTCAACTAATGTCCATGTATTTGTTGTCATTGATTTATAATGTATTTTGAATAATAATAATCTTACTACAAAAGAATTTAATAAATCGATTTCTATTTCTTCCAAACAAATTGGTTAAATTCATTTTGTCAACAGTCTACTAAAGACTACTGCTGATTTTATTAATTTATTCATTTTCAATCTAAATCTTTTTCTTTCTTGCAATATTTTCATTCTTGTTAAATAAACATTTTCTTTTTCTTCATTTTCTCCAGTTTTATTTATCTTTACTATACAAATTAAACATGCTATCAGTCAAATTTCAATGTGTTGCAGGATCCATCCTCCTTCAGTAAAATAAATCACATTTCTATATAATTATAAAATATACTTGTAAATAATTTTTTTTTTAGTTATATAGTAAGCATTGTAAAATAGTAATTGATTTCTTTGACCAGGAAGTTCCATCAACTACATTAAAAAATTTTAAAAATCATGAAAAGTACTCAAAAGAGACTATGCTGTCAAAATATATTTGGCAACTAAAAGAAAAAAATATAAACTTTAAATTAAACTGGTCTATTCTAAAAACTGCACCTATCTATAATAACATGGCGCTACTCGATTTTCTCTCTCCCCCCCCCCCTAATTTTATGATTGATTCTGATAGAGAGTTTTATGCTGATTTATAAAAATATAAAAACATTAAACTTAAAACTTAACGGAAAGTGCTCTAATTCGAAGTAAAAGTTGTAAAAACTCCCACTAAAAACCCTAATATTCGCCATATTTTTTCAAAACGCTTTCATTTTTAACGAAAATTAATTACCGTTACATTGCGCAATAAGTAGACATGGTTTCCATAAGCCTTAGCATTATTATTTTAAAGTATGGTAACGAAAGTGTTATAAGGAAATGAAATTAATAGAAGATTTCAAATAAAGGTTGAACGTAGAATGTGAGAATGTAGAAAAATTGATGAATAACTATTATTGTATGGTACGCTGGTTTTTTTTATTAAAAAAAAACGGTTTGAAGGTGACATTTTCTAAATTTTACATGTGATAAAACAATTATGAACTGAGTTTTAAAAGTTCTTCTTTTAGGAAAAAAAACTGTTGAATTCTTTTTTAAAGTTTATTACAAAAGTACATTGCTTGCAATATAGTTTATTCTCTAATAAATCAAAAAACGGCTATTTTCTTTGCCAGAAAAAATTGCGCAAGATAAACATACTTTAACGACTTTTTTAACGTAAAAACCATGCTATTAATGTATTGCTTTTGTCAGCTAAAAGATCATTAACTTATTATTTTCAAAATGGCGAATATTAGGGTTTTTAGTGAGATTTTTTACAACTTTGACTTCAAACTAGAGCACTTTCCGTTAATTTTCAGGTGCATGTTTTTATATTTTTATGAATCAGCATAAAATTCTCTATCAGAATCAATCATAAAATTAGAGAGGGGGGGGGGGAGAAAGTCGAGTAGCGCCTAATAACATATCTCAAAAATGTATATTTTATTAACAAAAAAGGTTTGAAATTATTACTTATTTAGAACAAGAAAATTTACTAAATAAAAAAAAAAGAACTTATTTCTAAATGCAGACATGAAAATAAGTACCTTTTAAAAAATTATAAAAACAAATGACCAAACTTATTAACCAAATTTATTTAATTCTAAATACCAATTAAAAGTATTAAATTTATATATATATATATATATATATATATATATATATATATATATATATATATATATATATATATATATATATATATATATATATATATATATGTATATTTATATGTATATATGAAACCGTCAGCTTCAAAACCGGCCCTTTGCACTAAAGCAAATTTTACAGGATACACCTTTTTTTTTGTGCAAATAAAAAAATAAAAAAAAGCATATACACCTTATGTTTAGTCACTAATTAATGGTTTTCTATATGAATATCAGTAATTTTGATTATCATTGAATAGAAATATTTAATTAAAGGGCATTTTTTTCAAAAAAGAGCCGGTTTTTATCCAGCCACTGTACATTTTAACAAAATTTTAATTTTTTTGTGATTAATTTTGTTGGAACCCATGGTTATTTAAAGTCCACCGCGATTTCAAACGCTTTTCAGTATATTTACGCCATCTATGAACAATTTTAGAAAACTCTCTCCCCCCCCTTTTTTTAGCAGAATAGCCTACTATCCTGCTAAAAAAAGGGGGGAGAGAGTTATAAAAGTACTTTTTTACCTTTCTTGGTTAATGACTTAAAAGCATTAACTTCTACTGTGTAAAAAGGTTCACCTCTCACCTGAATAATTCTTGGTCTTTTTAATACAATGATTCTTTTACAACTAGCTATTTTGAAATGCCAAGAAACATTATTTCTTAGAATTGATTTCAAATAACTATTCCAATCAAAAATTTCATAATCTTCTCCTAAGTGGAAAACTGCAGAAAGTTTTTCAATGACCTCCACATACTCTTCGGGGCTAACATAGATCTCCTTTTTATTGATAACCTTTTCAATGATGCCAAACACCCTATCTGGTAGGATAAAGGAGTGACCTGTCACTGGGAAATCCAGTTCCACCGTTTGAATATGAGGAGGAGCTTTATTGTGGAGCCATTAACTGATCATACCAATTATTCTTGTATTCTTATTTTGCCCAGGGCATCCATCACAGCACAATCTGACTCTTTTTATGTTGCTAGACATGCTTAAATCATTCAGAGAAAAATTATTCAGAGAAGAGTAGACGCAATTTCATTTGATCCCTTAGATTGCTCCCCCTCTATCCAATAGTGAGAATCAATATTTTCTTTGTGAAGTGTATTATGAGAGCTCCCTTTTATAATTGTAAAATTATAAAAATTGAGCTGCCTCCTATAATATGCAGCTTGATCTGATAGCTTAGGTAAGGCTTGGTTCTTCTCACAATCAAATAAGAGGGTAACAAGGTCATCACTTTCTTCCCTCAGCTTGTCAAAATAAGCATCAGCTCTTTGGCAATAGATGTTTAATTTTAAAATTATTTTTTCTCTGGCTTGGAGATCTTTTGTATTTTTTAACTAGTTTTAAGTTCAGAACAAGTAGAGTAGGTGTCAACTCTTGGGGTCCCAAAACCTAGATTATACTCTGTATTGAATATATTAGTAAAAAACCATTTGGTAACTTTTAATTGACTATCACACTTTTTGTTATACATCCTCCACATTGCAGCAGTTGAGAGTTCAGCTGGTAAGTACTGCCTTCATTTTGAGTGTGATCTACAGTAGTGCTTTTCTCTAATTTGAAATGATTCTATGAATTTATTTACTTTCTCTTTTTTCTCAACAAATTTTTCTGCTTTCCTGTCTCCACCTATACTTTCTTTGGCTGAAGTACCAGATTTGTGATATCTACTGATAACTCCAAACAGTCTATGTTTTTTATGCCTAATATTTCTTAAAATGTTCTCCTACAAACTGGTATTCTTATAGAGGAAGAGACAGCCTTTGTTACAAAATATTTTATAGTAAATTCTCTTTTCCTATTTGTTTCACCTTTAACACGTTTCGGCTGTAGGGATGAACAATGCTTCAAAATGAAGTTGTCCTGGTCCATTTTCTTACTTGTTTGATAAAATCGCTCATTGAAAGTGGTGACATCACTCTGTGACAGGTAGTGACATTGGAAAGCACCCAATTTGTGCTTGCATGAAGGGATTTTTGGAATTAAAAATTAATAAACATAATTACAAATAATACTTCATCAGTAATGCATACCGAGCTTTCTTCTCCCTTGCTCGGTTTGTGTTTTCAGGGTCTGCCACGCGTTTGCGTGACTGCAGTCTGCTTGTTTTTTTTACTTTTCGATCGTTTTCTATCGCAAAATGTCTGTAAATGTTTAGTTAGTTAATATTTCATAAATATTTTCTACTTTTTCTATTACTTACATGACAAATTACGAAGAATTTGCAATTTCCAGAGGATAAAAGCATTAAAAAAGAAAGAATTTTCTATATCAGCTGTTGTGACCACGTGGTATGATAAGTGCTTTCCTATTGGCTGAAATAATAAACTGGTTTTGAAGCAGCTGCGCAAACAAAAAGAGCCGGTTTTGCACCAATTGCTGAATTTTACCTCGTAAAAACTGTAGGATTGAACAGGTTTTGCACCATTTTTTTAATTTTTCAATATAGTGCGAGCCATTACGAGACATTTGGCGCGCTTCATTCAAAATCGAAAAAAATGTCAAAGGGCCGGTTTTGAAGCTGACGGTCTCATATAATGACCACACGCTCTATTTTGTTTATTACGAATAACTTCCACCGACAGAAACCATTCTGTTTATACGGTCATCAAAAAGCCTTTCAAAACAAAATCGCTAAGTATTACCGAGTTCTCGACACTTCAATGTTCGTTGTCGAAAGAAATAACTAAACGTCGGATTTTCTACCCTACCTTCTGGATCAAAGTATGAAAAAACAATATAATTCAATATTTAGCTTGTAGATAACTAGAAAAGTTGTGCTTAACAATTTAAACCCTTATTTTTTGAAACATTCATCTTTAAGTTTAAGGGCAATATGCGTCATCCACCATATTTTTGTCAATAATATTTTTTTCAACTTAGCCCAACTTTTGCTAAGTATTATTCAGCTTAGACAACAAATTTTCAAAAACAGTTTTTTTTAAAAAGGAGTTATAGAAGGTAGGACGAACTGCCATAAAAATTTGGAGTGGCCTTAAATCACTTGAGTTTACATTAATTAATAAGCTAGGGATTCTCGAAACGTTTCGGGAAAAATCAATCGAGAAAATTGTTACGTTACGATACGAGAGGTTTCGATCAGTTACGAGAGCGATTTCGAAAAATCAACTAATTTCTCGTAACATTTCGGTTACGTTACGGGAAATTCCCGGTTGTTACGAGAATCATTACGAGAACGGTTTCGAGTTTCTCGTAATGATTCTCGTAACAACCGAAACTCATTTTTCCCAAATTTTCATTTTCTCATTACGAGAATTATTTGTGTTTCGGGATATTTCGGGATATTTCGAGTTATTTCAAGTTCCCGAAATGATTTGCAAAAAATTTGATTAACCAGTTAATCAGTTGAAGTACGCATTTTTAGGACATTTGACGAGCGCGACAGCTGAATTTCGATACATATCGAGAAAATGAAAAAAATATTAATAAAAAATTTTCAATGGTCATAATTTGCTTTGAGGATGGTTTGCTTTTGCAATGTGACGTAGTTTAAAGAAGTGATAAAGTTAAAGAAATAGTCAAATCGCGAAATGTCAGAGATTGTTCGGGATCGAACTCACAACTTTCTAATAACGGGACATATGCCTCAGACCGCTCGACTATTGAAACAGTCTAATAAAATTTAAAAAAAAATACATTATTTAAATTACACATAGTACATTAACTTTTTAAAAAATTAACAAAAAACTGTTTCAATGGCCATCTTGGGTCATCATTGGCAATCAACATCCCATTTAGGCCAATTTGTAACACTTCTTCAAACTGCGTCACTCAATTGAGATTAAGTCCATTCAGATTTTCAATTTTTTACTTTTCTCACAAACAATCGATGACATTTCGCGATTTGGACTATTTCTTTGGAGGAGGCAGGAATTGATCTCATGACCTTTTGGTTATGGGGCTCATGCCTCAGACCGCTCGACCATTGAAACAGTGCAATAAAAAGTTACAAAAATACATTATTTAAATTCAACATTGTCCACAAGAAAAAGTAAAAAAAAAGTTATAAATGTACATGCTTTTTAGTTTCTTTGCACTGTTTACTTAGTAACTTAGCCATGAGTTAAACAAAAGTTTAACTCATGGCTAAGTTACTAAAAGATTTTAAGGAAAAAAGAAATGAAACAAACACCAACTTCACCATTTTATTTAATCAAAAGTTAAATAGCAATTTATTTCATAAAAAAAGGTGAAGTAAAGTCAACAAATTAGGCAGTTGGAGTTGATGTGGCAGGTCCAGGTGTAGCTGTGGCAGGTGTAGCAAAAGGGTCATCATCTTCAGAATCATCTCCAAGGTCAACTAGCGGGACATTCCCTTCAGGCAAAGATGAGGAAGTAGATCTCCATGGTGTATCCTCTTCGGCAATGGCCTCTTCAGTGGAAGTGAGCTTGTAGGTTTTTATCTTCACTCGATCGTAGTTTTGCTGGATGTAAAGCAGTTTTTCAACTTGCTCAGGTTGAAGCTTGGTCCTCTTGTAGGAGACAATGTTACCTCCAGAACTGAAAACTCGCTCAGAAGGAGCAGAAGAGGCAGGAACACACAGCCATTTCCTGGCAGCCTCTGAAAGCAATGGAAACTTTTTTTGGTTGTTCTTCCAAAATTTCAGCGCATCAGTTCCAATCTCTGCAGGCATTTTAGTGTACATGTCCCATTCACTGACAATTGATGACTGGGTAAGAGGTCTTTCAGGCCCAACAATTGCCATCTCTTCATCTTTGATCAAGTCAAAACATGGGTCATCTTCGGGTGCCATGACATCCTTGAGCTGCTGCACATTTGTGGTCATTTCCTGGATTGAAGCAAGCCACTGTTGATGAGCATTAGAGTTGACAATCAAAGCATTATAGGCAGCTTCAAAATACCCGCCACCAAATTTTTTCAATGGTTTACCCTTGTACAAGGGGTTGAGAAGGTTAGCCACGGCATAGAATGTGTTGTTCGCGCCACCATTTGGAAAATACTTTTCCAGATTGTTCTTCAACTTTCAATAAAACATTTCAGCAGTTGGAGACAGAGTTTTTGTGTCAATCTGTTCTTGTGCCCGAACATTGATGCCATAGATGTGAGCAATGACCTTGTGGATGCAGACTTTTTTATCAGCTGAAAGACTTTCTGAGTTGTCACAGATTCTTCTCAAAATTGGAAGAATCTCATCATAAAGATTAAACTCCTCTTCAGTAGGCACTGACTGAGCAAGTTTCCGGCCAATGTCATTTCCAGGATTGTCTCTAATAGAGCTCAAAATCTTGCGCATTCGCATAATGCTGTCAAGCATCATGGAAACGGAATTCCAACGAGTTTTGACTGGGGCAATGACTTTCACGACTTTTAGAGATGACCTTTCTTGACTGCTCAGGTCACTGTCGTCCATTAAAGATTTGTACTGAAAAACCAAAAAAAACCAAGTTATTAGTACATGGTAACCAATTATAAAAACCTGAAATAAAATTTACAAGCTAATTGTAACTTAAATAAAGTTAAATTAGCAAGTTAAAACTGAATAAGGTCAAAAACATTTAGACAATTTTAAGTTTTACCTCCTTCTCAATCCTTTGCTCGGCCAAGTTTGATCGGTGACACTTGGAACTCAATGCAGTGGCTTTGATGATGGCAGCTTCGAGATTCATTGTTTGAACTGACTTTGTCTCCTTAATCGTATTTTCCACAACCAGATTGAGAAGGTGGTCTGCACACAAGAGAGAATCATCAACATACGTGCACTTTGGAATAGCTGCCTTCATGTTGGCAGCTGAATCATGAACACATACCAATGAACTGAAACCGTCATTTCCAGGAATGTCAGAAACATACCTGCAAAAATCAAAAACATTTATGCGCATAATGTTACAAATTTTACAATTTTGTGAACATTTTCGTTATAACTCGTTATAACTCGTTATGTCCCGTTATGTCCCGTTATGTCCCGTTATGTAAGAAGTATAGTTTCGAGATACAATTAATTGAGCTAGAAATGTTAATTTCGAGAAATAACGATATTTCCTCGGAAGAAATAATATTTTATATTATAATACTATCATAGTTGTATTATCGTAGTTGTATATAATACTATCATAGTTGTAAAACTTACTTGTCAAGTTTGTCGGCAATTGCATCGGCAGTGTGTCTTTCAGCAAAAGGTCCAGTGCCAATGAAAAACATCCTGAGCTGGAAATCTTCTCTGATGTAGTGAAGGGTGATGGCTTGATATGAGTCATTGTTTCGACTGCTCCAAAGGTCTGAAGAAAGGGCGAATCCAGGTGATTTGGGAAGTTCGGCCGACAAAACGTTGTAAACGGCATTCTTGACATTGGTGTGCAGCAATGGTAGTCTAAAATCAAAAAGAAAAACATGGTTCAAGGTTAGGTTTGAAATTTTTGTTTCAATTTCAAATAGAGGTTGTAAATGGGAATGTAAGTATACTATACTTATACAATAAATGCTTGTTTCCAACATTATACCTAAAAGGGTATTTTTGGGAAATGTAAAACACACCATCCCAAAATATTTATTTCAAAAATTTCATAATCCCAATAAAAAAAAGTACCAACCCAAAATGATTTATTTCAAAAAGAAAAATTCATACATTTAACTTACTTAAACTTTGAATACGTCTTGGCCTTCTTCACATTCATTTTATGTGCAAAATAGGCCAGAAAATCCTTGAAGCCATCTGCCTCGACCAAATTGAATGGGAGGTTGCATCTTGCAAGAAACTTGACAATTTCAATATCTCCTCGTAGTTGTTCCTTATCCTGTGATTTGTACTTCATGTACGCATCAATGTTCTTTGCCTTTTCTGGAGTGGTCGGTGCTGCCAACCTTCTTTTCTTTACAGTTCGGTTTAGGACCTTTGGAGTTTTGCCACCTTTCTCCTGCTCATCTTCATCATACAACTAAAAAAGTAACAAAAAAGCAATATAAGTACATTAGGATGTACATTAGGGATTATTTACAGCTATTCACGAAAGTTTAAACGATTACAGAATTTTAAGATCTAATCTTCGCTTTTTCTTGAATAAAAATCTAACGGAAATAGATATCAAAATAATTTTTTTTTCCAATTTGGTAAATAGGTTATTTGTTAATAGAATAAAAAAAAGTAGGTTTCGACTCATCACTGTTTACTCAGAAATTTCATTAAAAGGAAGGTGATACAAATTAAAAGGTGTCACAAAAGTTTAAACGATTTTATTTAGGATCAATTATTTGCTAATTAATTGATAAATCCGGTGCGAATATTTTTTTTTATTTTTAAATAAAGTTAAAATGATTAGTTTAATATCAAAAAGTACATCACAACACCATTAGGCAGCTTTTAATTCATTGAATATCAACTTGAAATATTGTAAATTTCAAATTAATTTCAATTGCGTGCAAACGGGTCGAAAATCAGTTTCTAGTGAGATCAAGTGGCAAGTTATTGGTATGGCGAGGACAAAAAATCACACAAACGTTCAAATAGGCAAAATACTTCATGTTTCTGAATCTTGCGTTCGAAAAACCATCAAAACCTGGGAACTTACCAAGGACGTCTCCGACATGCCGCGTACTGGGAGACCATCCAAACTCAGCAATCGTGACAAAAGTGGTATATTCAGAATGAGCAGAGAAAACCCCAAACTCAGCTACAAAAAGCTAACACAAATCTTCAACGAGTCAAAAAGTAATCCAAAAGTTAGCAGAGAGCTCGTGAGACGAACATCGTTGAACAAAGGTATTGGAACGTACATAGCTGCTAGAAAACCTATTCTTTCAATCACGGATAAACGTAAACGACTAGTGTGGTCCAAAGTAAGGCTGGACTGGTCTGTAGAACAGTGGGCAAAATTTATTTGGAGTGATGAAGCTAATTTTCAAGTCGTAAACCGCAAGGGAAGAATCTATGTCAAAAGACTTGCAACTGAGAAACATTCAGACAGGTTTTTGCAACATCGTCGACAAGTAGGTGGAGGTTCGGTTGGCATCTGGGGATGTTTTTCTCACAAAGGTATAGGCTTCTGTGAGCTGTACGAAGGCCGAATTAATCAATACACCTAAGAACACATTGTAAACGTGTTTAGTTCCATCAATCAGACACTTGTATGGCAGAAGCAAGCAATTCATCTTTCAACAAGACGGGGCTTCAGCTCACACAGCTCACTCAAGCAAAGAATATTTTTTGAAAAAAAAGTTCAATGTGATGCCCTGGTGCCCTAGATCACCAGATCTCAACCCAATTGAAAATAATTGGTCTTGGATCGACATTCAACTGACATACTATGAAATTCAATCAACTCAGCATTTGAAGCAACTTTTGATTGAGTACTGGCTGAAGGTAGCTCGCGTGATGTGCATAAAATTAGTTGAATCAATACATAAACGAGTTTATCTTTGCCATAAAAACAAAGGAGGACACTTTAAATATTAATTTTGCTTTTTTTTTTCATTATTTGTTCGAATGTTGCAATTCGTTTAAACTTTTGTGCTTCTTATTTTTCCTATATGATATTTTGTAATTGTTTTTTTCTAAATAAATATTAAAATTTTTATAATATGTTCATATTCATTTTAAAGCTAATTACTTTTTCTTTAATAAATAAAAAAAATTTATTCAATACCATTTTATAGCTGTTTTTTATTAAACAAAAACCAAACATACTTGATAAAAATTCTGCAATCGTTTAAACTTTCGTGAATAGCTGTATAATTTAAAACTTTCAAAGTACTAAATAACAATAACTTATGACTTTTAAGTAACTTTACGAAGCTTTAGCCAATGCTTTAATTAAGCTATTTTCAACAAAAGTCAAAAACTATTCAAAATAGGCAAATAGTATACATAAGCAGAACTAAAATTAAAATGTAATGTAAAATTAAATTTTTAATTATCGGTCCTGTTCAAGCTCTTCATAGGCTTGGTCTCCTTGGCGCTTCTTTTCAGCTTTTTCCTGTTCCAATGCCTTCCATTCAACAGGGTGTTGACTGACCATGTGCCTTCTTATTCCACTGGTACTGCCATCATTGATCTTTGACAGGTGTTTACAGTCCCCAATGTTGCACTTAGCGTAGGTCTTGTCCACACCACCTTCAGTGACTTTCTCCTCTGTGAAATGCTTCCAGATCTCTGTTCTAGGCCTGACCATGTTGACTTGACTTGAGTGTTGAGTCTAAGTATCAAAAATTTTGTCACAAATTAATTTTTTTCCGGACTTCAATCAAACACGTCTGATCTTCAAAAAGTTCCAGGAACTACAAAACTAACCAAGCACTTTCCCGGAAAAAAAGAACCAAAATTTGTACTGCATTTTATGAATGTGGACATTTTGTTAACATGATAATTCTACTGTTAAGTATTTTAAACTTTGGTCTAAAATGTTTTAATAATACTTACTTTTAAATTAATGACTTATATTTTAACTTAACTAAAAAAATTGAATCATCAATACTTTTGTTTCTAGCAATTTTAACAACAATCTTGTCTAATAATGTTCCTTTAAAAGCAACAAAAATAACAAAGAAACAATTAAAAAGTGTTTTCTTACCGTAGAAGATGTAAAAACCACAAAAATTAGTTGAACTTTACTCTTTTGTCTTGATTAGGGTTAGGACTATTGTAATTGTAATGAAAACAATAACAGTAACAATAATTATTGTTATTGTATTAACTTAATTTAGAAACAATAACAATACTTGTGATTTACAACTATTGTAATTCTGTAATACAATAACAATAATTATAGTATTGCAACTCATCTTTATAAAACAATAACATTATCTGAAAAAAAATGTATTGTAATGACCCACTACAATAACAAGTAAATATTGTGTTGTAATTCGTTTTTGTAATACAATAACAATTTATTGTTATTGTAATAAAAAAAAATATTTTATTGTTAAAATTTAATAAAGTTGAAGAACCGTTCTTCAACTTTTCAAGACATTAACATTTTTAGGGCTTGTTCATATGGACAAGGGCTAGCCCGGAAAACGAGCCAGTTTTAAAATTGCGTTTATATGAATTTTTGCCAAAAAAAATAAAAAATGATATCAAGTGATATTTTACTCTTTGTCGGTAAAATAATGAAACAAGCAAGAAAAAGGCGCCTTAAAAGAAACAATCGTAGTTGCTCTATCAGCAGATAAAAAAGTAGCTATTACTTTATATTACTCAAAAGATACTTGATCTTTGGTAAATTATAAAAGCAAAACAACTAAATTTTTAAGTACACGGAAGTTGCCAGTTTTATTATTAAATTTATTATTTTACGCGGAAGCTTATAAAAGAATTTACATAAGCTTCCGCGTAAACGGGCTGGTTAATTTCTTATATAAGAATTTGTACGCTTGCGTACAAATTTATATAAGAAATTAACCAGCCCGTTTGCCGAGATCTCGGCAAAAAATAGTGAGGTCTCGCTATCCGGGCTAGCTCGTTTATTCATATAAACGGAAAATAAAATTAAGCTTAAATATTGGTGACGTCGATATCTCGGCAAACGGGCTGGCTCGGCAAACGAGTCAGCCCGCTTTCCATATAAACAGGCCCTTATTTAAGAAGAATTATAATGTTTAACTGTTTGTGTTACTAAAGTTAATTTTCATATATATTTTAAGTTCCTTTGCAGCATTAAAATCAAGAGGAAAAAATAAAAGGGCTGAATAAAACAATTTATGAATGTTATTTTTCGTAATAGTAAGGCTATCATCAGACAGGCAATATTTTGCGGCCATTTAGAACTTAGAAATACATAACAAGATAGGTGATGCGAAATCTAAATATGTAAAAAATAAAATTTGCAATATATTGCAAATCCATAAATAAAAAATAGCAAAAATAATAGTAAGTTCGTCAGAGATGAATATAAATACGTTAAAATACGTTAGCTTTTCTACTTTAATGTAAAGTAATACACTACAATAGTTATTGTAATTGTTTTCATCAAAACAATACAATAATTATTGTAATTTTAATTCATTAAAACAATACAATAGTTCTCGAATTTTATTGTATTGTTAGAAGAAAAACAATACAATAATTATTGTAATTGTTTTTATTCACAACAATACAATACCAAAGTAAAATTTTGTTATTGTTTCTGTAATATTACAATACAATTTAATTGTATTGTAATGTGTAATTGTATTTAATTTTTACAATTACAATTACAATAGTCCTAACTAGGGTTGTTAACCGCAATATTTCGTGCAATTCCGGAAAAATAAAATTCTTGCGGAAGGATATTGAGAATCAGGAATTTTTTTTTTTCGTACCGAATTTTACGAAACAAAAAAAACCGTTGATGTTCATTTCGCAAATGCTACTTACGAAATGTCGCCTTTCGCAAGTTGAATTGCGAAATAAAACTATTTTGCTACATACGAAAGTAGCGCTTACGGAAGTCGCACTTGCGGAACGAGCTCTTTCGCTAAACGACGTTTTGAAGTCTATAACAAAATTTTGTCGGATATAATTGTAAAAAATAAAATTTTTATATACCAAAAGGTTTATAATCAAATTTTATCTTCAGTATTGCAACATATGAACATTTTAAGGTTTTATTTTTTGAAATAATGATAAAAAACCAAATTTCTTTCGAAACGAAACTCTTTCGCACCGCAACTCGCGAAACGGTTCTTAACAGAAAAACACTTACGAAACGCGGCTAATTTTAAATATTTAATTACGTTTTATGAATCAAATACGTATAATTAACTAGGTAACTAAAATACTAATTATTATAATATATTTAATATACTTAATAATAGAATATAAGGGGGCCTAACGCAGCTAAAATTTAAAAATTTTAGCTACGTTAGGCCCCCTTATATTCTGTTTCAGCACCGCCATACCCCGTCCTAACGTTCTTAATAGAGAGCTTACGATATGAAAACTGCAACGGCAACGGAGACGGCAAAGGTCTGGATCGAGCGGTTGCGACTTGCAGTTGCGGTCTTCAAATAAAATTAGTTACGAATTTCCGCTTCAAAAAAAAGAAAACATCTTGAAATAAACAAAAAAAAAATTTAAAAATGGCTCCTTTAAGAAATGTTAGAAATAGTTTATTGCTTGCATTAGAATCAAATATCATAGACGACGAGGAATTTTTACTGCTTTACAAATTTAATTCGTCTAAGAATCCAGATTTACCGTTTTGGAGTTATAAGCAATTTTGTTTAGAAATCATGTCTGATGATGAATGCAAAAGTGAATTTAGATTTCTACGTGGTGATATATATCGCTTAGTCAATGTATTTCAACTACCTCAAGAGTTTATATGTTATAACGGCTTAAAAGTTACTCCGGTAGAAGCACTGTGTATTTTTTTAAAACGGTTTTCCTACCCATGTAGACTACTCGATATGATACCTCGTTTTGGACGACCTGTTCCGCAATTAAGCATGATTTCAAATCAAGTTATGAACTTTCTCTATGAACGTTGGATTCATTTATTTACAACACTGAATCAAAACTGGCTTTCTCCAAATAATCTAGAAATATTTGCCGATGTTGTGCATCGCAAAGGAGCTCCTCTCTCAAACTGCTGGGGATTCATAGATGGGACTGTTAGACCAATAACTAAACCAGGAAAAAACCAAAGAGTACTTTACAATGGACATAAAAAAATACACAGTCTAAAATTTCAATCTGTGGTTGCTCCAAATGGCCTTATAGCTAACTTATTTGGACCAGTTGAGGGAAAAAAACATGATAGTGGAATGTTAGCTGACTCTAATTTATTAAATTTATTAGGACAGCATTCATTTGATACTGCAGGAAATCCCTTATGTATTTATGGTGATCCTGCATATCCTCTTAGAGTGCATTTACAAACAGGCTTTAAAGGTGCAATGTTATCTCCACAGCAGAAAATTTGGAACAAGAGAATGAGTGAAGTCAGAGTCTCAATTGAATGGTTATTTGGAGATATTTTGAACTACTTTAAATTTTTAGACTTTAAAAAAAACTTAAAAATCGGCCTAAATGCTGTGGGAAAAATGTATATAGTTTGTGCCTTACTAAATAATGCTCGAAGTTGTTTATATGGTTCGCAGACATTTAATTATTTTGGTATTAATCCACCTACGCTTGAGGAATATTTTGTATAAAAATAAAAGACAATAATAAAAAACTAGTTCACTTAATGTTTGAACTTTTAAATCAACTTTTATAAATAAGTTTTTTTTATTTTAAGAAAATAATAAAGAAGTTTTTTTTTTTAGAAAATATTAGTCACTTTCAAGTGAATTTCATTTATTTTTGGAAAGTTGTTTTATTAATTCTAACATTGTCGCTTGCTGCTGTGATTGTTGTTGCACTATTTCCTGCATAATTGTTTGTTGTTGTTGAAAGAGTTTCAACATTTCGGATTGATTCTGCAGACTTTGTTTTTTTAATTCTAGCTCTTCCTTTTTTATAGCTCCATCTCTTTCTCCTTTCTCTCGTAGATATACCATAGTTTCAGAACCATTATTTTTTGGACGCTTGCACTTTTTTTGCCCATTTCTTTCTGTTGTTTCTAGCAAAGTTTCCATACTACGTTTTTGCATTTCAGTAGCTTTACTTTGATCATTAACTTGTTTAAGTAATTTTGCATCACTTTGTGATGAATGTGTTTCGTCAGCCTCTTTGAATCTTTCCATAATATCAGCAACAGCTATATCCACCTCTGATTCGACTGGGTTAATACCAGATGCTTTTTCTTCATCTTTTGTTTTCTTTTTATGATTTTCAATTAAAACATTTAAGTGGTCTCGCACAGCTCTTGACTTAACTTTAAAAATTGGTTGACTTGCAGAATTAAGTGCATTTGCAATCTTTTCCCAACTTTTTCCTCTTTCTATGGACCCTTTTTTGTACTGGTATGGCTCATGGAGTAATATTTCACGAAGAAAGAAAATGTCATGCTCTTCTGTCCATCTCATTAAACTAAGAAATAAAAAAATAAGAACCTGAATAAATTAATAAACTTAAAGTCCATTTTATGTATGTATGTATGTATGTATGTATGTATGTATGTATGTATGTATGTATGTATGTATGTATGTATGTATGTATGTATGTATGTATATATATATATATATATATATTCATGCATTTATACTTATGTATATATCCTAAATTTGTATCAGAAAGTAAATAATTACTTTGTTACACTTTTGGAGCAAGTACTACTTTGATCCATTTATAAGCCGTTTTCAGAAAACACGAAATTCAATGTTTTGACGTTGCGTAAAAAGTTTTAAAACGGCATTTCAGGGAATCCCATCCATTGCGCATGCCTAGTGTAAAATATTTGTCATAAACTGTAGAAGTTGCCGTTGCAGTTTTCTAATCGTAAGCTCTCTAATCCTTCTAGGTCACTGTATGTATATATATATGTATATATATATATATATGTATATATATATATATATATATATATATATATATATATATATATGTATATATATTTATATACATATATATATATATATCTGTGTGTATATATATATACATATATACACACATATATATATACACATATGTATATATATATACACATATGTATATATATATATATATATATATATATATATATATATATATATATATATATATATATATATATATATACATATATATATATATACATATACAGATATATATGTAAAAACTATTGAAGAATCATTTAACAACATTACTTAAATAATAAATAATAATATTTTTGTGTATAACAGTTTAATGAATTCTTTCGAGTCTATTCCGTAAGTGCACATTCCGAAACGCTCCTTCCGTAAGGAACTGTTTCGCAAGTATTCTTTCGAAATGATTTGTTTCGCAAGTTTCTTTTCGTAAAGAGTTATTGCGGAATAATTATTATTTATTTTTTTCGTATAACGCATTACGGAAGGTGAATTTGCGCAAGAACAACTTTCGCAATAGCAACTTGAAATACGGAAGATAAAAATGCGAAATTTTCGCAAGTTTTTTTTTACGGCGAACAACCCTAGTCCTTACCTAGTCAATTACAATAGTCCTAACCTAACAATAGTCCTAGTCTTGATAAATAATATAATAAAAGACTTTAAATTGATATTTTCAACCTTTAATTGTGTTTTTTAAAAAAAGAAAACAAAATTCAGCTGTCGCGCTCGTCAATTGTCCTAAAAATGCGTACTTCAACGGATTAACTGGTTAATCAAATTTTTTGCAAATCATTTCTGGAACTCGAAATAACTCGAAATATCCCGAAATATCCCGAAACACAAATAATTCTCGTAATGAGAAAATGAAAATTTGGGAAAAATGAGTTTCGGTTGTTACGAGAATCATTACGAGAAACTCGAAACCGTTCTCGTAATGATTCTCGTAACAACCGGGACCCGATCGAAATAAATTTCTCGAAAGTTTAAAAACTTTACTCTCGTAACTCAAAAACATTTCGAGAAGAGTTCCGTTACGAGTCTCGTTTCGTAACGTATCGAAACAAAAATAGTTTCGAGAATTCCATGCTTATTAATTAACCTCGTCTTCATCAGGTTTTCTTACGATTATCTGTTGATGTCTCAGCAACTTTTCGTTATGGCTAGAAAGAATTTTTGCTAAATACGGTAATTATTAACGGTAAATGTTGGAGGAAAACTATTTTTTGAGTCTTTACAAGTCAAAATTGTTTCTTACCAATATTTAATAAATGACTTTGAGTTGAAAAATTTTTTTCTCGTTGCTTTTTACTTTAATCGCGTATTACAGTTTGTCACATGTCGTTTTTGTTGGTTAGCGATCGTTCGTCACATTAATAAACGAATTAATAATTTTAATTACAGATCGAATTTCTAAGTATTAGGCGAAAATTGCTGAACAAAGAATCTCCTCGTTAACTTTTATTTCTCTATGCGTCGATTAAAGTTTCCCTGATAAAAAAACGTTTGCATTTAAATTAGTGAAATAAAGTTTCTTAAAAATCTAAATACTATTAAAGCACCATTTACACTTTGGCTTTTTTGGAAATTTTTGAAAAGCAGTTTGTTTTACTAACTCACTGACGAAAAACGTTTATACTTTGCCGCCATTTTTTATTAAAACATTTTAATGTGCGTTTGTACAATTAAAGGTATTAAATCTCGAGAGTTATGAAGATATTCTCTGATCTTTTCATCTGCAGCTCCAAAGCTTCATCTGCAAATCCAAATTAAAACATTCAAACTTTTCGTAGCATCGTTTTTTTAAAAATAGATAAAACTCTTGTTAAAATGAAGAGCAATGAACAAATAAATGAAATAGAGATTGATGATAAAATCGCTATTATTTGGAATCAAAATGAATCACCGATAGAAGTTGAAGTCATTAATGAGGATGCAAAAAAAGAGCACTTGTGTTTCAAAGTATTGAGGAAAATTAGAGATTTTTTGTCCGTCTACGCCATTCCGCTATTTTTGGTTCTTAGCGTGATTATTGGCGCCACCATTCCTCGAATAGGAGTCGCCATTGACCATAAGGCAACTACCTACATTTGTCTCGTAATCATGTTTCTTTACAGTGGCTTATACCTTCGCACGTCTTCTATAAAAGAAGCTATCAAAGCATACCGAGCTGCAATTTGGGGGTTACTTAGCATTCTTTGCGTAACGTGCATTATCGGTTCAAAATTAACCACTCTAGTTTCATTCCATGAAGTTCCAAGTAAAAGTAAAAACATGTCGTTCTCTGGGAATGATACAAAACCCATGGAATCTTTTAAAACCGGTTTGATTGTTTATTTATGTACCCCCTGCACAGTCTCAAGCGGAATCCTAATGGTAAGTGATTCTTCTTTCTAAATGTTGTTGTATATTACATTAATTTTACCAATTGAATAATTAAATTAAACAAACGTAGTAAAGAATTAAACGGTTTTCAAAAAACAAAGAATTATTTTTCTAATTAACGCAAACAATTTCTGTTTAGGTGACACAAATTGATGGTAACTATGCATTAGCCGTTCTGTTGACTGTTGCAACAAACATCGCGGGAATATTCACAACCCCTCTTCTTTTAAAATGGGTTTTAACTACAGGCAGCAATATTGAACTCGATATTTCCTCACTTTTGCTTAGTCTTTCACTTAGCTTGCTTTTACCTTTACTGGTAAGTGCATCTGTTCTCTTGCAGTCAGCTTCAAAACTGTCAAAGAGTATTCAATAATATTCGTCACTTTAGGTTGGAAAGTCGCTTCGGTATGTTAAGGTTGTCAAAAGATTTATTAGCGATCCAGATCGCAAGTTCTGCTTGATGCTGTGCAGTATAACAGCGTTAGCCGTTATAATATTGATACAAGTGAGTAAAACAAGTTATACCGGAGGGTTAAAGAAATTGACACCCGTCAGCTCGGTCGTGATAATTGGTTGGAGCCTGTTTTTACATATTCTTTTTTTAGCCCTTAACGTCTTTATATCATGGGTGTTACAATTGGAGAGAAAGCAAATAAAGTGCATCGTGATCCTCGCTAGTCAGAAAACTGCGAGCATCGCTGCAGCAATCCTCATATTTATACCCACTGAGTTTGGTGAGATAGTTTAGTGGAATACTGTATAAATATTTGATATTATTCCTTAGATATAAACTGATCTTCATTTAAGTTTTTAATAAAAAGCAATTGTAATAAAGTAAATGTTTTATAGGTGATCGAGGGTTGATGGCAATTGCCATCGTGGTTGCTCATTTAACTATACTATTATTTGACTCAGTTTTGATACCTATTTGGCTGTATGTTGAGAAGAAGTTAGACACAAAAGAGCCCCAAGAATAATAACCATCAAGGCAGTTTACAACATAGAAAACTCTATGAAATGAGTAGAAAAAAAAAAAAATTTCAGTTCAATATTTTTTAAATAGGAGAAAAATATTTTTATATTTTTTTATTCTTTTATATTTATTTAGTTTTCATTTTTTTTTTTTTTTTTTTTTTTTTTTTTTTGTGAAAAGTGAATGGTGTTAGACTGTTTTAAATATTTTAACTTGAAATTTTTGTAAAATTTTTTTGTTTTTTATAAATTTGTTTTTTAGCAAATTATTTTTGAAATAAATTTTTATTTAACCTTTTTTTTCTTCAGAAGCAGTAGTTAATCTGTTATCCACTATCCTTATTCTTCTTAATCAAAAAATTATGCCTTGAATTTAACGTTTTACATATTTTACAGTGTAATCTCAAATTTCCCTCTTTTTTTTTATTCAAAAAACCCTTTAGTTTTAAAAATTAATTTTCTTTAATCACAGACTTCAAAAATATCACAAAAAAAAAACATATTGGAGCTCAAAAGTTGTCCCATCTAATCTTAATGTAATCCTCTTTTCTTAATGTAAATAATCTAATCTTAATCTTCTTTTTCTAATCTAAACTTTTACACCATCTTTTCTTTCAGACCTAGATCACATGATTAAGCCAATATGTATCACCATGGACGTATAAGAGATAGATGTTCAATAATATTGTTTTTTTTTTTTGCGAGCCATGATCGTTGCATATTGTTACAAATCTTTTGTTTTAAACAATAGCTACCTGGAGCACAATGGTTTTTATTGTCCATGGAACTACTCCATCTACTATGTTGCTGTAGATTTCCAGTTTATGAACTTTATAAAATTTTTTATATTTATGTTTAACAACAGAAATATATACAGTTAAGGATAAATAACTTATACATAAAATTAATGTAAATACAATAAGGAAAAAAGTAATTTGTCACAGTTTTAAAGAATTTAGCGAAGCCAAATAATGGCAAACCGTAAGAATAACTAAGTTTTTAACATTTACATAATATGATTTACTAGCTATATATAAACTAATTTTTATTTGACAAAAACTAGTGGGTTATTATATACTTTTTATGACAAATGAAATAATATATGAAATATGAAAAAAAAAACATGAAATATCTAGCCGCATTTTACAAGATAATTATAAATTTGAATAACTTTTTAAAAGGTTTTGCTTTATCAAATGAATTGTAAAAAAACCCATTAGAAAATACACCTATAAAAAAATAATGCATAGTAGAATATATATTATAGAGCTTATGAGTAGTCAAGGCAAAAAATGGCGACATCGGAAAAATACTAAAAAAATACACAAAATTTTGGCTGGTGCATGAAGGACCAAAGAAGATAATCTTGATTTATCTATATATGTTTATTTATAAACGCGTCTATTACCCGATAGATCGATAACCCGAAACAATGATCAAATGGGTTGACGAGCACTGATAGCTAAGAAACCGAAACCGATAAATTATCGGGTATCCGTTCGGGTAATAAATTTTGTTTATACTTGCGCAGTAGCAACTTCCGTAACAAATTTTATCTAAAAATGGTATTTAAACAAATAATAAATTCAGAACTGGAAATGTTTTCTTACTCTTTAACCCCCTGGACGATGGTCGGAAAAGATCGAAAATAAGCAAAACAGAAGAGAGAAAACGCCAGAGATGTTTATCTCTTGGAAAAATACCTGTTATAGCTTGTAGTCACAGCAAAGAGATGTAAAGCAGGCAATCTTGGCAACCTGGATATTGAAGGTGAGCTTAGTTGTATTTACACTAGCCCCTTTTGTTAGTTCAGAGTTATTATTGTTAGCGATGAGTTTCAACCTATACTATGAATTTAAAGTGTAAATGATTCTTTATTATACCAATCTTGACATACCAAAATTTTTTTCAGGTTTTTTTCCAGAAGCTGTACAATGAAGAATTAAAAGTTAAATAGGATGAATTTCTTCTGAAGTTTGTTAAGTTAACTTAAGTTATAAGACACAGGCCAAGGAAGGAATATTTTTGTTTACAAAAAAATTCAATAAACTACAGTTTTGCTAATAGGAGTTGTAAAACAGTTCTTGTTTGTAAAAAAACACTTCTTTCCATAACATGTGTTGGAATAAAAATGTCATTAAAATATGCTTTGACATACAAAGAATATTTTAATGACATTTTTCACCACTTAAATACTTCACCAACACTTAATTTCTAAATTAAGTGTTGGTGAAGTATTTTACGCTCGACAAATTTAGCTCTATAATTTAACATTTGTTCGACATGATCAAACAGTGCAAAACAAAGATAACATTTTTACAATTTTACAGTACATTTTATCAGTTAGAAACTCAGAATGGTAGAGTATTTAATGAGGTTTCTTCAGCCCTGGTTCGCTATTTGTCTAAGTAAGAAAAAGATTTAATTGCAGAAAGAGTAGCTAAAGTGGAATTAGATCTGCATTTTCTGATGCTTGTTCATCACAGAACAAAAGCTTTGTTGTTTTGTGCTGTTTGAAAATTTTTGTGGAACCGAGTGTTATGTTTAATGCTGTTAAACATTTTTTTCTAATCAGGGATCATCGTTTTTACCTCCTGATCGAGTTTTTGGGCACATAGAAAAAGTGGTATGCAAAAAAAGAAACCATTCTCTCCCCTCTGGGATATTACAAAATTTTTTCAGAGTATGGAACAGTGCAAAAACTAGGAGAAGATTACCAAAAAATGCTTAAACAGACTCTTAAAAAAAAAAAGCCATTTTCAATGAGAGATCAGAAAATTATAATTTTCTCTGGAAAAAGAAAATTAAAGTGCAAAGTGCATATTCTGCAGAGCCTGGTCTGAGTTAGTTCTTTGTTAAAAAAATGACTGAAGCAATACCAAGACCATTAGAAAACAAAGTCTAAAAGGAAAAGAAAGCAGATGTAAAAAAGTTAATGGCGTTCTTTGAGGTACCAGATGATGCAAAGGACTTCTATGCCATATTCTTGATGGTATTGAGGGAGTAATGCAGAATGTGATGAGTTTGACAAAAATAAACCGTTTGTTTAAACTTAATAAAAAAGTTCCACTAAACTTTTGTTTTATTTTTTGGTATTATAAAATGCTCTCTACTTTTGTCTTAAAATGAGTCTAAAAATATGTACTAAGAAAATTTAATATTAAATTCCATTAAAATAAACTTTTTTCCCAAACATTTAAGGGGGTCATACATTAATGACATCTCTGCTGAAGGAGGTAGGAGCATCAGTAAATTAATTCAGATAGTAATTATAGGTAAAATTTTGAATCAAGGAAAAGTAATTTTTGATTAAACAACCTAATTATATCATCGGCATCTTTAATTCCTTAAAACTCTTTAACCAATGTTTGATTGACTCAATTTATCATTTTTGTGAGATTAAATCTGATCTGCAGCAGGCTTTGAACTGGTATGGCTAAAAACCATGGAAAAACGTTTAAAATATTTTCGCCTTTCAAATCTCCATTAAACGTATTTCTGACATTAAACAACAATTTTTAATTTTTTAAACAGCGTACTTATGAGTTTTAAATTTTTACAAAAAAAAGAGAAATCACAGAGAGGGTCTTCACTTATCATGTAACAAGGATGACGTGGTCAAAATATTAGGTGTGTTTTAAGGACTTATTTTACAAATTTATATGTTCATCCAAATAAACTTAATTTCTAAACAATTTAAAACATAATTTTGTCATAAAAACTTATTTTTCTCTAAAAAAATGTGGACTTACGCCCTTTCTGAAAAGCCTCTTACACTTTAACCCGTTAATAACGGCGTTATAAGTTTTCTTTAAAAAAAGAAAAAATTTTAACTGTAAAATTATTTTTATGAAAATCACAATAAACTACCGCTAACAAAAGTAAAAATTTATATTTGTTGAAAGTTTAAATAGATAATTATTTTTTTTAGTTTTCTAAAAATATTTAAAATGTGACTTATATCCCTTTTTGAAAAAACGATCTTCAATTGTTAAATGCCTAAACGTGACGTCACGCGCTGAAAGATGTTGGCTTCTTTGTAAAAATTATGGTAAGGCGTATCTATTATTTTATATGGTCAAAGCTTTTTACAGTATTTTAAAAATCGTCCTCAAGATGAGAACTTGCCTCGCGCTTCTTTTCAAGGAAATGCCGTTTCTGCAAGTGAGTTTCGTTGCCAAAAGGTGTGAAACATGGCCGAAAACATCTAATAAACGGAATGTTTACTAGTTTTAGAGACATTTTTTGTACACAAAGGCGGAACCAAATCTTTAAACACACAAAAACATTTTCTGTACAGCGGAATATTGTCGATACCAACCAGCGGAAAATTGTGGGAAATTTTATTGCTTTTTTCTCCGCGTATTTCCTATAAATCTACTTTTTTCTTAACAGAACAGAGTTAAACAAGCAAACACACACACGACGTTTTCACGCACACTAATAGATATTGGATGATGTATTTTGGACTGGATCGAGGTTCTTTTTTTTTCACTGAGCAACAACTTTAACTGCTTATTTTTTACGGCAAAAAAATTTAAATTTTTAAAAAAATCTTTAAAATTCAAGTTGCTTTTTTTTCACTTGTGCTTATATTTTGCAAGAGACTTAACTAGCTTGTATATACTTTAAATACAAAAAAAAAATTCATACAGTGAATAGCGTATTAGTTTTAGAGAGTAGTGCATCAATCTACACGAGTACTCGTTTGGCTCAAAGTATTACTTTGAAAGGAAACTAGTTTTTCAGATCTACTCATTAAAAACCTCTAAATTTTTTAAAATTTTGAGTGTCATTTTTTGAAGCTTAATTTTGATTTCAGGAGACAGCTCGCTGATCATTTTACAAACATTTGTGCGTTTAAATGAAAACCGAAATCAATCATATAAAATAAAATAAACTTTGCACGCAGTATTTACTCGATTTATGAAAACCTCTGATATATTTTCAAACGTGAATACAGATGTCCAAAATACTCGCATGAGTAATGCTAATTCCATAACCAAATGGTAAGATAAATGCTATCTAAATATGCTATCTAGAAATTTTTTTATCGTTCACTTTAAAAATTGTTTTTACTTCGAAATAGTTGTTGTTAAAAATAATGCACACCGTTTAGAGAGTGTTGTTAATGTTTTCTGTTGGAGTTTTGATCATTTTATTTAGAATTCATGTATTTTTCTTTACGTTATTTGTCGTAAAGGACCGTTTTACAAAAGAGAAAATTGCAAACAACCAAACAGACGATCTTGAAAAGTTACGCGTTTTTTGTCAACTAATTCAATCTGCAAACAAAGTAAATGAGGTTTCAGACGGTTTCGGAAAGCTGTTGGCATGGCTGGAAAATGACAACGGAATTAAATCACTTGATGGAGGTCAATTTGTTGAAATCGAAGAAGAAAGAAAAATACTCCTTGTTACGTTGAAGTTAGCGATAGAAAATAACATTAGAAACGGTAAGTTATTTTTTTCAGTTCACTATTTGTAATTGTAATTCAGAAGTTTAGCAGACGAATGTCAACCAAGAATAAATGTTAAATTTATTCTTTACGAACTTAAATATTGACTAAATAATAGATTTTTTTATTCATTTCAAATTTTTACTCATTCAATTAAGTTAATGAAATGATCGTTAATTAAATTATTAAAAATTACTTTTTAACATATTTAAACTAAATCTTTTTAATTATATTACTTAACTAAAAAATAAATTCATAAGCAATAAGATGTCAACTCATTAAAATCTGATCTAACTTATTAAATTTGTTTGTTATGAAATTAAAAAAAACAACTAAATAATAAACTTTTAAAAATCTTATTTAGTTAAATTAATCAAATAATTATTTGTTAATTAAATTATTAATAATTGTTATAAACCTTATTTAATTTTGTTGGTTCTAATTTTGATAATTAACTCTATATATGATATCATAATTATATTTATATATTAATATTTATATATATGACATTGTAATTAAAATTATATATGTAAGTAACTATATGTATGGCATTATAATTATAGTTGTATATATAAATAATTATATATATGATAACTGAAAAGCAAATAGTTAGTTAGGTATTTGTATTAATCTTTTTAATTACTGCTTTAAATAAAGTTTGTTTGCTTTCGAAAAAATAATTCTCGTTATTTATGATTATTATATTACTGTGTAGTTTTTTCTCCGTTATTTTTTTCGGTCGTACGGCTAATTGACATTTTTCTTGAAGAAATGAGCAACTTGAAAAATTGCCGTCAAAACTGACATTCTTTGGATTGCAGAGGCTTTTTGTTTGTGAATTTTTTGTTCTGTTTGCTTTTGAATAAAAATTTGAAGTTATAAAGAACAGAGTATTTTAGCGCGAATTGGAGAGAAAGCCGGTTGATTTATTACTATTTTTTATTCTTTTAACATTTGATATTTTGTAAGAGTTTCCTTACACTATTAATCACTAATTTTTTTAACTATTTTAATTGATTTAATTATTCTTCTATTGATATTGTTGTTTTAACTTATCGTCTTTATTGGCTTTAAAGAATTTACCAATGGTTGCTCTACATTTTTTTAATATAGAGACAACCATGAAAGAAAGTAGAGTTGCTGGTAATTCATTTATTAGTATGCTATCAATTGGATTTGCCATTTCAACGTTCGCCGAGAATTTAGTTAAAAATTCTGAACATGTCAAAAAATCGCTGATTCACTTGAAAAAGTTACTAAAAGGGAAATTGATAAGAAAAGAAAATCAGGAAGAAGCTGTTCTTACGATACAAGAAATTATCGATAATAATCCAACAACAAGTCAAATTGCCTACGATTTGAATGATTATTTGCTGAAAGTCGCAAGTTGCTCGTTGAACGAAGAGGCTCTTTACAAACGTTTAGAACAAGGTTGGGAAAAAAATCAATCGGAGTTAACCAAAAGATATCAAAAAATGTTGATTTTTAATGAAGATTCGTCACTTAAACTTGAAGAAATTGAGAAGCAGATAACGAAGAGCGAAGTTGATAACAAAATGTTTCGCAAAACTATCGATGAAACCTCAGACAGAATTTCTTCTTGTATTCAACAACTAAAGAAAAAATCTTCAGAATCAGATTTTCTTCACACGCAAATGAGCATCGTAGATAGTACGGCAGCCGAAATGTTGAAATGTAAAAACTACACGGATTCCTATTTACGCGATCAAGAACACGCTCTGCAACAGAAACAAAAAAATTTCATTGATCTGTTAAAAACTATAGATGATAAACTTGAAAGTAATTTTAATCATCAACAAAATCTTTTGAGCAAAAACCAAAACTTCCATAAAGCAATTGAAGAGCTGAACTGCTGTTATTCCGAGTTTAAAGATAATGAAAAGCAGATTCTTAAGACATATAACATCACAGGCAGTTTAGATTTGGAAATCATATCTGAACATTTTGATTCTCCTTATAATCCGAAAAGCGAAGGAAGCAGAGAGGATAGCAAAGAATTTCTAGAGGATAAAAATGAATCTCTGACTATCGAAAATGAAGATTTAAAAGAACAGAATGCGAAGCTAAAAAAAGAAACGGAGGCGTTACGAAAAAAATTAAAAGATAGCAATACCCTTGAATCAAGCACTGAATCTAAAAAAAAAGAAGGTGCCAGATATGAAGAAGATATAAGGATTTTGTCAGAAGAGATAAACGAATTGAAAAAAGAAATTCAAAATCTGCAAAGCCGCAATGAACATTTAAAAGAAAAAAACAAGAACCTATCAACTCTAAATAAAAAAGTTAAAACTATTTATAATGAAAACAGAGAACTTCTCGTTGAAAACGACGCCCTACAAAATGAAGTTGACAGTTTAAACGAAAAATTAAACCAAATGGATAAAAATATAGTTAGTTGTGAAGAATTGAAAAAGTTGCAACATAAAAACGAAGAGTTACACGAAAAAATAAAAATAGCGAACGATAAATACTTAGAACTGAAATTATCCAAGTCACCTAGAGTAATTCACATCGACTGCTCAACATCGAGCGTCTTAAAAACATCCTCTAACGAAAAGAAAGAAGAAGACTCGTTCAAAGAAGAGGACTCGCTTAAAAAAGAACTTTTAAAATCGGTGCAAAACGAAAAAGAAAGGAATGATATATTACAAAAATCTTTAAAACGATCACAAGATACATTCAAAAAGATAGCCGATATTTATTCAAAACTCAGTTTAAGTAAATTAACTCCGAACGAAAGCTACACCTTAAACATTCATCATGACGATGATAACATGTCTTTTTCAATCAAAAACATTTCGTTTTCCTTCCCGGAAATCAGTCTACTTAAACATAGAGAAAACAGCTCAACCGACGCGTCAAACGAGGAAGAAAACGTGATCGAAGATCTTTCATCGATGCTTTTTCAAAGTTATAAAAAGATAGACTATTTTAAAATGAAGTTTAAAGCAATCAAAAGAAAACATGAAGAGGAGACTGCAAAATACACCGAGATGCACACTAGTTATGTTGTTTTAGCAGATTGTCTGAAAGAACTGCATTTGCAAAGATGCGATGAAAACGAATCATACGTGTTAAAATTAAAAAAAGGTTTAAAAAAAAAAGTTTTTTTTATTAGGCGTAGTTTTCTATCACTTAAGAGTATTGTATGAAGTAACTCGTTTGAAACTCATTAAATTAAGTTTTGCTTTTCGTAACCAGATCTCTAAAAGCTGTACTTAAGAGTTATTTGGTTAAAGTGAGCAAAAATTGATTGTATAGTTCACAATATTTTTTGTAATCAATTTGGTTTCTTGTTTCTAGGTAAAGATTTTTCATCAATAGTTCCTAATGGGACAAGACTGATGATTCTCAAAAAAATTTTCAATTCAATAGATAACTCAGTTGCAGTTAAGAAATCGCTAGAAGAAAATTGTCCAGAGGCGTCGGACGACGAACTTATAAAAAGTGTTCTTAACAAAAAGAATGAACAAGAAGCCGCTGACCAACCACAAGACGTACAGCAGTTGCTTCGAGTTTTACAACGGGAAAATCAAGACCTCGTTAACTCGATAAAAATATTAAAGAAAGAATGTTTACACTTCAAAAAAAAGAAGTTAGAATTTGAAAAAGAGCAAAACAACAGTGAGCTGACTAAAAATAATCCTTTGTTTCATTACGAAGAAGAAGATTGCAATGAAGTGGTCAGCTTAAAAGAAGCGTTTAATCTATCTGAAGCCAATTGCATTTTTCTCGATAAAAAAAATCTAACGCTTGAAAAACAACTACAAGAATTGCAGTCGGTCTTTGAGCAACTAAGATGCGATCGTTACGATGTGTTGGAGCAAAACGAGTGTTTGGTGAATGAAGTTAGAGAAAAAAACGAGGAGGTGAATAACGAGAAACAAACGAACGCTGATTTAAAACGAGAAATTGAATACTTGGAAAAAGAATTAGAATATTTCAAGTTTCATCAAACCGAAAAAGTTCGGTGTGACCAAGAGGAAAAATCTTATGGTAAAATTCATACGGAAACTGAAAAATTATCCGACAGATACAAACTTGACGTCGAGTTACTCCTAAGAGAAAAGAAAGCGTTGTTACAAGAAATAGACAGTATGAGAGCTTCGTTGCATTATATTCAAATAGAAAAAAGATTTTTGCAGGAGCAAAACCAGGAGTTGAACCAACAAGCTCTCAGAGAGGTTTCTAAAAGTAACGAATGCAAAAAATCCGTTGAAACTCCAATCGAGTCAAATGTATTTTTAGAAGAGCACCATGAAGACATAACTCGAGTTGTAGGTTTAGTTGTGAGATTTAAAAAATTACAAAAATACAGTGAAAAGCTAAAAAATCACCTGACAAAAACTAAAGATGAACTCGCAGAAATTAAAAGTCAGTTTCGTGCGGCACAGGTACAATTAGAAGCTTTAAACACATCAAATGAAGCACTTCAAAAAAAGTATAATGATTTAGAGGATGTTCACAGGCAGTGTAAGCCAGCAATAACACGAAAACAAAGTCTCCATGATATAGAGGAACGAATTCGATGTTTTGAAAGCAAATGTTACGGCAGCGAGATGCTGAAGGACTATGAAGTTATTAAAGAAGAAGTCAACGCGCTGGCTTGCGAAAACGAAGAAATTCGACAATCTTGCAGCGCCTTAATAAAAAGAAATTCATTCTTAAGGAAAGAAAGTTTTGCATCTGAAAATAGAGAAAATCAAATTCAAATTTTAACGCAAAGGTTGAACTCGTTAGAAAACGAAAATACTGTTTTGAAACTCCAAGCATCCAAAACTCATAAAAATGTCAGAAAAATCGCTTTTTCGAGGAAGATCAGTGAACATTTATGTTTACTTGATTTTCAAGACCGATCTTTGAAAGATCAATCTTTGAAAGATCAATCTTTGAAAGATCAATCTTTGAAAGATCAATCTTTGAAAGAGATTCTCGATCCCCATGTATCCGTAAAGTATACGCAAACAGAATCAAACGGCTCTTCGTCTGACTATGGAAGACTTCTAAGCATCCAGTGTGAAGAATTGAAGAATGTTGTGGAAGAACTTACCAAGAGAAATACTGTTATCAGAACAAAATTGTCAAAACAAGAGAAAGAATCGGAAGAACTTAAAGTTCTGAATAACGAGTTACGCGTTAAAATTAACAATTTGGTAAATTCAAAAGTCAAGGAAAACGGAACATGCTCGGACTGCAATCATAACAATTCGTGTAACGGAACTCACCAAAGTTTTTTTTTACGTAAAGAAATTCTGAGCGAATACGAGAAAACAGAGTTGGAAGAAATAAACAAAAATTTCAAATACGAAAACAAAGTTCTAAAAGAAGACTTAGAAAAAGCAGAAAAAATGCAGCGAGAATTGAAAAAAGAAATACAAGTACTCATCGGAAAGAAAGACGAGCAAGAAAGAGCAAACAATGAGCTGCTTTTAACTTTGGAAGAAATTAAGGGAGTAGAGTTCGTGGACTCACTTTCTAGAAAGTTGAATATTAAAGCCGCTAATAGAAATACTAAAAATAACAAAAATGCTGATGAACTAACAATAAAAAATCATGACGCTTTAGTTTCCAGACCGCAAAACAAAGATTCGTCTGAACTTGAATCTAAATACTTTGAAGCTACTAAAAAGAACAAAGAATACGAGTGCACTATTGAAATTCTCGAACGTCAAGTTCTGCAGCTGAGCCGATCAATTTTATCTGAAGGATCATCGGAGAAGCAAGATACTTTGAAGGATTTAAAAAAACTTACAGATCTTCAATCGAATAGCGGCGAAAATATTGAAAAATCAAATGAGGGGGATAGTAGTTGTGTTAATAATGACAAAACCTGGTCTGCCGGAGATGTTTTCGATCTTCCTGATGATAAGTTAATTGAATTTGAGGAGGGTTATGACAATTATCAAAGCTGCATCAAAGACGGAGAACTGGTTTCAGTGGTAGAAGATTTATTTAAAAAGTATGCTCAAGATAATTCTGCATTCAACAGTTCACTTCTCCTCAGTGAAAATAAAGATGACATGAACTATGAGGACAATGATGAAGCAACAACGAGTCTTGTTGTTAAAAAATCAGAAGTAGAAACTGCTGTTAAAGTTGGCAAAACACAAACTTTTCGAGCTAAAGAGTACTTAGAGAAAACATTAGATTTAAGAGAGGAGCAATTAGAAAAATGCAGAATAACTATTGAAGCGCTAAATGATCGCATAAGAGAAAATATCAACGAGATCGATCATCTAAAACAGGACAACGAAAAAATGTGTGCGATGTTTTGTCATGCTCAAGACTCCATTTCTTTACTGAACAAAAAAATTGCTGACTCTGAAGTGATAAAAACTTCAACCGAAAAGGCGACGAATACGACAGAAAAAAAAATGCCCGAAAGTCATAAAACTCTTTTGCTTAACAACCAAAATTTGGAGAAAAAATTGGACTTTGCTCTGCAAAAAGAAACAACATTATTGTTAAAAGTTGATGAGCTTCAAAAGGAATTGGGAATACAGAAAAATCTGACTTTCGAACTGAAGAGGAAGTTAAGAGAAGCCTACAACCATCATCAGAAGGATTTAAGATTTGGTTTGAAACCTGTAAAAGTGGCCACTTGTGCAAGCAATCAAATTGAGAGTCATCTCGATGGTAAACTTAAAACTGGAAAAACTGGAAAAACTGGAAAAACTGGAAAAACTGAAGCAGATAAAACGCGCAATAAACTGGACATATCAAGCGATAGTGCGCAAGGTATTTTAGCTATTATCATTTATTCTCAAAATAATTATAAGTTTAATTAATTTTTTAAAATACTTAAGATAACTTTAAGATTAAGCAAAAAAAGCCATTGTTAAAAGCTAAAAATTATTTTAACTAATAAAATCTCCTTTTGAGAATTCCTGATAAAAAAAAACGTCTCAAATTCATCTGATGGCGCCTTAAATAAATTAGTTTTTAATACCAAAAAAAACCATTCGGTAAACTCAGGCGAAACCGATGTGTTTGGGGTTTTCTCATTCTTCATTTGTCTTCCAAATAAATCGGCTTTGCACCGTTTTATCTATTGCGAAATTGCGATCTTGATATTTAGCAGCATATAACTATTGTTGGCGTTCTTTTTAAGATACCGATAACAAATCGATGGAAAAATTCTAATACGGTTTTATCGTTGAAATGATTTTAAGTGACTGCATTCGCTTTCAATCGATTTCCAATCTCGATCCGAATACTACTTGCCTGCATATACATTCCACAACGTTTAGTTTTTTTTTTTTTTTTTTTTTTTAAGATAAGATTTTATCTTCTTTAGAAAAAACCTAATTCCAATAAATAACTGCAATATTGATTCTATGCAGTCACAGAAAACCAATTCAGAATATTAACGCATTTATGTTTATCTCCAGACATAAGTACATCGTTGGTAGTTTTTTTTTTTTTTTTTTTTTTACATTTCTTAAAGAGTTCTTCTCGACAAAGATTGTTAGCAGAGCAAATAAGTAAACAGCTTTATTCGAAATTTTAAGTTACAAACAAAAAAAACACTGGCATGAGGTCACTTAACTTCGGCAAACAACGCGTTCACAGAAAATTATAAAGAAAGCAATTAGAACATTTATTACAAAACGTTTGGTGTTTATGGAGTCGCGAAGCAAGAAAATAATATCGAATGCAGCTTTTATAAGATGCGGAAAAACTTTATGTAAATCGGCACCGCTTTAGGAAAAAAAAAAAAACTTTGGTAAAATGATGCAGAGTTTCACGGTACCAAAAGTTGTTATCAACAATCAAGAGTTTGAAAATGATGTCTACGAAAAAAACCGAGCGAAAGTTCGAAATAGCAAGTCCAATTTGCTTTTAATTGATAATGGTTAGCCTTTCTTATAAAAAATTCAAATATTTAATTAAAATATCAAAAGTTACGAAAACAAAAATAAGGATTTAAATTGAAAAATAAAAAAAAAAAAAAGTAATTGAAAGTAAATAAAACAATGAACATAAACAACATTTTTAAAGTAAAAACTTTTTTTCTCATCTTAAAACAAGATTTAAGCAACAAATTATTTTTTTTATCATTCAGCTTTAAGCGAAGTATCTGATGTTGAAAGCAACAGCGAAGAGGTATCCTCCCCTGATTACGTTTCCAAACTTAAAACTAAACTAAAGTTGGCCCGCGAGAAGATCCGTGAAAAAAATAAACTTATACGAAGCCAAAACAATGAAATCGATCTTTTGTTAGATGACTTAGCAATCAAAAATGAACTTATTGAACAGTTGAGAAAAGAGCTTGCAAGTGCTGAGTCAGCATATTTTTTTAAAGGTTAAAATTGTTTTTTCTTAAATTAACAAAATTTGCTGTAAATAAAGTTATATTATACATACATACATACATACATACATACATACATACATACATACATACATACATACATACATACATACATACATACATACATACATACATACATACATACATACATACATACATACATACATACATACATACATACATACATACATACATACATACATACATACATACATACATACATACATACATATATTTATACTCTATTCTGTTGTTGTATTGTTTTTGATCTATTGTTGTTCTGCTGGTCTTATTTTAATTTTTAACTTTTAAAAGGAATATTAGAGATAGAAACACCCAGCTTCCAAACTGAAACTTCCACTCTAATGGCAGTAAAAAGGGATGACGACAATTGCAGCATAGTTGCTGAGCAACTTGTAAATTCAAAGTTTGAAGAAAATGAGAGTAAAGATTTTTTTTTTGAAGAGGATAAAAAATTCACAACCTTAACTAAAGCAGTTGAGAAGAAAATTGATCTTTTAAACAGAGTGATTGAATCCCACGATAATGTGCCCCCCAAATCTGCTTTAACAAACGTCAGTATGAACGACGAGCACATCACAAGTTCATATTCAGCCACTAGAAAAGTTGAGCATAAGGATATAGACTATCTGAGAAGATACTCTTTGGCTATGAAGCAGAGTTTCTTTGAAGGTACAAACGTCAACGATGATGGTTGTTACGAAGTTTGTAAATCGGAAACTTGTCTTTTTGAAAGAATGCTACTTCAGAAAGAAATTGACAGGCTAGAAAATAAAGTCATTAACTTTGAACGAAAGATTGACAATGGAATGCGCAATGACAACTTAAACCAGAAAGGTGATTATTTTTACATTTTTGTTTACACCAGCGTAAATCATAGGAGATGAAGAGGAAGTAGGGGGTGGAGCTTAAGAGTTCTAGATCTTTACTCATAGTCTTTGCTATTTTAACTTAATATAATAATAAAAATAAATGTAAGTTATTCACATTTATTAAAGAAAAAAAATTAATTTTATGGAGAATACTCGTGAAACAATTAACAAAATGGAGGTAAGTACCATAATCCTTACCAACTTCCTCAGTGGATTCCCCACTTTTTATTTTTAGATTAAGGCACATGTTTATTTCATTATTTATTACTAAGATTGATTATTTAAATGAGCGATAATTTCTAGAAACCGATATAAGTGTTGATGAAATTCAAAATAAAATGAAAGGAGCAGAATTTCAAATAGAAAAAGACTGGGAAATAATTGAACAACAATCACTTCAGCTTGATAATCTTCACCAACAGTTTATAGAACAGCGCAATTTAAATTTATCTAGTCAAATTAACCTTCAGAGCGCTGAAACAACTATCAAACACCAAAGAGAGGAAATAAAAAAGTTTGAACTTCTTTCTGAAAACCAAAAAGAAATATTTCGCGTAAAAGAGAGAAGTTTAGAAGTTCTATTGAACGAAAAGGAAAAAGCCATTGAAAATTTGCAATCAACAATCGCCACGTTAGAGGAAAACCTCGCGTGTTCGCAAACGCAGATTGAACACATTTTGAAAGAGTCGACGGAGCATAAACAAATTGAAAAAGAACCTGAAGTTATTTTGAAAAATAAAAACGATTGTGTTGAGAACTTGACGTTAGAAATTAAGGTGTTGAAAAATAAATTGGATGAAAAAGAGAGCGCGATAGGTTTTCAAGAAACAAGTTACGAAGGTAACAAAAGTAGCTTAACCTACGGTTCATTGATGGAATTAAGTAAGTCTTGCGATCTTCAAGTAATACGAAAACATTTGGATTGTCTTGCGGGTGATCATAAACTTTTAAAAGACGAATTCTTACTATCTCAAGAAATGCTGAAACACGGTTTTGATGTTCTGAAAGATACGTTGAAACTCGTACTTAATCATTTGCCAAATGACGATCTTGACAGTGAAACTTTTAACATGCTAGTTTTCGAATTGACATTGATTCTTAAGAATTGCCCAGTTCTTTCCAAGGATAAAAATCTGTTTTCTCTGCAAGCTACAACCAACAACTACGAAAACAAGAAGTCCTTTCGACAAATACGCCGCGAAAATACTAACTTACTGAAAACAAATAAAGAGCTGATAAAGAAACTAGAAACAATTGAGCAAAAACTTCAAACGCAAGAAGAGGTTCATCGTTTGCAAGTTGATACAATTATTGACAGCCTTGCAAAGCGATGCAATGTAACTCATCCTTTGATTAAAAAACCCATAGCGCCTAGTATACACTTAACAACTGTTGCTGAGAAACAAAATTCTCAGCATTTTTTGCAATGTTGTTTAAGCGAAATTGAAAAGGAGCATGTATTATAGCCAATAATTTTGCTGACCATCTTTCACTAGATGTTTTCTTAGTTACCATTTTAAACTAAATGCATCGATTTGTGAAAAAAGCCCCAACATAAGTTGAATCAGCGCATTATAAAGACTTTAGATATTCGCCAGCATTATTAACAACTTACATTATAGTTTATAGAACATAAAAGCACGCCTGAGAATTAAAAATAAACAATCGTGTGGTTATCAAAAAATCAGCGGATTCTCAAAAATCGTACACAAAGTGTTTATTTTACCTCACTGGAAACAAAATGCATCAGCAGAATCTTGAAAAGTTTATTATTTCTAAAATTCAGTTTTTAAAACAAAACGTTTTAATATAATATGCAGAAAATTTTTTTCTCCTACCGCCATTTTCATAGAAGAAACGTCAAAAGTGTTCAATTCGTTTACTTTTTTTTAAAAAAAGATTTTACCAAATAAAAAAAAGGAAGAATGAAGACTAATTTTCTTCTTTATTGCTTTGAAGTTATTTTGAGAGATCAAAGATTGTCCTTAACATCCAATTTCTAGCACAAAACCTTGATAACAAAAATTTCGATGAAGGCAAAAATATTAAATTTTTTTTCTGCAAAATAATAAATTTCACAAGGCATTTATAACAAAAATTTGCAATATAAAAAACCCTCTAAAAAAATACATATATAGGATGATTGGTATAACGATGGCTGCTTAACTATGATCTGCTTTTTTTTTTATGGACTATTAAATTTTGCTCTTATAATCTTATATAAGTTTCTGTAAGTTTTAAGAAAAAAAAAATTCCCCAAACTAAAAGTTCAACACAAAAAAAAAAAAAAAAAAGAAAAAAACACAGCAGACGAATGGATGAGTTGCAAAACAACATTCTTCGATTTGTAACTAATAGTCGCTTAGTATCGATTTACAAAACGCTTGGCATATTTTTACTTCTTCTCTACACTTTTCCAAAAGACGTTCAGCTGAAATACTTTCCAAAGTATTAACGATGCATGTTTTCAGCACGTCCAAATTACATTTATTTTGGCAAGCGTCATATTTTTCTGTAGCGATTTGTAAAGCCCAACTCATCATTTCTCTGTGGAACAAGATTAATAGCAAAAGACCAAAATGATTCATTTTTAATGTTAATGTCTAATTCAATAAAGCGAGGTGCTTTCTGTATGAAAAATTTCTCACCCTTACAATTTTTTTTAACAACATCGCTATATATAGTAATATTTGAAGGCCCATTGTGCTTTTGTGATTAGAAATTGTAAACGACAATATGCCCTTTTTTTTTCTCTGAGTTTAGTAGACTATTATACTATAGCTTTTGCTTTCTGCGAAGGGAGGGATCACTGATAAAGTAATGATCTATTTTTGAAACGCAGGATTATTTTTATAGAAATCACTTCTGTTGACTCTAAAAATAAAATGTCGGCTAAAAGATAATCTGCAGCTTCATTCCTCATAGAGAATGATTCTTGCAAATCAAGCTAAAGAGCTAGACATTTCTGGCATTACTGACTCCGTTGATAGTTACAAAAGAATGTAATTACGTCAAATCTTATTACTGCAGTTTTTTTTTCGATTGCGTGTTTTTGAATTAAATATTTAAACCTGTTACCATCTTGCTTTGTGATATAAAGTATTACGCTCGAGGGTCCATTCATTTGTGACGTCCGCACTTAGGGGGTTATTAAAAATGTTACTATTCCTTTTCACTATTTTTAACTAAAATGTTAGGAATCAGAAATCAAGGTTGGGGGTGGGGAGGAGCCTATGCTCTATAGGTGAGTGTGTAGGCAGTTTAATTTTTACTAGTTTAATCCGGGCATTTAAATTGTATGATTCCTTAATTGCCAACTTCTCATAACACTTTTCCTAAAACTCACCTGCAAAAGTAATCTCTGTGGTATCATAATACATATAGCGTATCAACTAACTCTGTCAAACAAATCAGTCACTTTTTACAAAAAAAGACGATATAAAAGAGAAGTACGTTAATAGTTATGAAGATAACTAATCTTAATCGGAGAATTTGCGAGGCTGAGGTTATGTGTAAGGAAGAAACTCAAGTGCGAGGCTACTCTACGTCGATGGATGAAGAGAGGTTGATTTCTAGAACAAAGGTTCCCAACATGAAGAAGTGAGGTAAGGAAAAATGCGAAAGGATGGACTAAGATGAATGCTTAAGAGGAGGCTTGAAATGTAGATCGTAAAAATGTTTAATCTATTAAAACGGAATTGAACTCTGTCCAATATCCATTTTGGTCGATCTTCACCGAATATCAATACTTAAAAAAGCTCAGGCGCGTTCAAAGAAGGCTCATGCAGAGAAGGGCTTTAACAAATGGTCGTTATACTTTGTCATGCATTTTTTGTTAACGAAAGATTAAATCATTACAAATATAAAATATCTTACCACGCAAATAGGCAACAGTAGCAAAAGACAAAGGAAATTTAAATCGTATATTTAAAGAATACCTAACTTATTGAAATGCAAGCAATAAAATTGGCATAATTATGACATAGCAATTGCATAACTATGACATAGTAATGACATAATATAAACTAAAAAGACGCATATTTACAAAATGATAAATTACTAAAATTTTAGAACTCCTAAGAAGTTTTTTTTAACCTCGTAAAAATAAGTCACTCGTATGTGATAAACGAACATAACGGGCAATCAATTTTTTCTCTTCCTTTCAAACTTAGGAGTTCAACAAGAACAAGACAAGCCAAAACATTACCGCCTGCTTTACGAACTAATGCGCATGACGAAGCCATCGTGCCTAAAAGTAAATTGATTTCAGTTTGTAAAACACTTTTAAAATGCTCTTAAATCTTTTTAAAATAACAACCTCAGTTAAAAATTGAACGTAAATATAAGTATATTTATAAGCATTACTAATTATTAATAATTATTAAATTGATTATTAGATCAAATATTCTAATTGATTCACGAGATTACATTTTGTTTATCAAGGATAAAATCCCACCATCAACAGCTAATCAGTTTGTTCCCTCAGTCAACAATAAAAACAAACCTCCTGTTGCTAAAAGATCATCAACAATGACAACCTTAAGGCCGTCGCTTATTCCAGAGCATTGTATTTCTAAGACATCCTAAAACGTCAAATCGCTTAGTTAAAAGTAAACAAAACTTTTAATCGGACAGTTGAGATGTTGAACTTAAATTAGAAAATTCAGATTCAGATCACCGTGAACACTTATAAATTTAAAGTTCTTTACTTGTCCGTATTCTTTTGTAGACTCCATAGAAATGCATTTCCCAGGTAGTTTGCCTTTCTTTCGGATCGGTAAAAAAGGCTTTTCTAAATTTAGCGCAATCATTGGACCAAAGAGGAAACCACGAGCATCCAAACCTGTATGTAAAAAAAAAAAAAAAAAATCGTGTTAATTATTCGAGAGATCAACTCAATTCCATCTGATTATGCTGAACAAAGAAACTATTCTTACCGATAATGGCATCTACGTCGGCGTAATGCTCTTCAATATAGGCAGCAATCATATCGATCATTGAGGAAACAGCAAACGGTACACGAAAAATTGACATAATATCTCTAGATTGGGAAAATTATTAAATAAGTAAAACTGATTATAGTTTTGAAGCGAGCCATATTCTGCTAAATAAAAACAGCTTTCTAGTTTAAAAAGAAGACCTGAATAAGATGCCTTTTATTGGAAAATCCTCCACCGCCTCGATCAAAGATTTTAAACCAGCTATTGTTTTTTCTGGACTATCCCAATCATCTTTTTCCCATGTGAGACACTCATTCTTGTTGACAGACATTTTATTACACAAGGCTGAAAAAATAAACTAAAAGTTCATCAAAAATGAAGAGCTTGATTACTTTTGGCTAAACCTTCATTGATTTGACAATTTGATTAAAATCGATTTTTATCGCTACTTAGGCTGTCGTTTCCTAACTTATTGATAATCTTTGTCAGAATTGATTTTAGTTCAAACAAATGGCAGAATTGCTTTTCCCGTTATACCAGCTTTGAACAGCTATCAAACAGCTTTAATCTATTAAACGAATTTATTTTTTCAAAAAAAAAAAAAAAAAAAAAAAGAAAAGGTTTTTAACATTAAAAAAAAAAGAGTTCCATATTCAGGTCACTTGTCATCCAATCTTATTAAATTTAAAATATTTATTACAATATTCAATGATTTAATCATTAGGTATCAGAGCGATTAATACTTAGCTCTGAACAGCACGTGGGATTAATTTATTGGTGTCAAATAAACCAGTTTTTATTAGCCAAGTTGGGTCAACAATACATAAACCCCTCATATATCTCTTAGAAGTGTGTACGACCTCGCTAAATATAACTAGAGATGGTTTCGAGTTAAAGAGAACAGAGGAAGGATGAATGCTAACAGACTGCTTTTGAAGCAAAGTTTGATAGCTACCATCTATCTGACGCTCGGCACTGTTCATAAACAAACCTGACGTTAAAACTTTTCTAACGGTAGTATAGTCACTACCACAACTTTTAATGTTTATATTTAGCCTTCCGCACAATTCGCGGAGCTGATGACGTATTTGAAGAACATTTTTTATTGCTTTTATGTTGACGAAATGTTCCATACACCATTGAATATTACCTTTCGCATGCTTGTAAGCCCTGCAATTTAAAAAAAGACAAGAAATGGTAAAAAAAAAAAAAAAGAAAAAAGAAAAAAAAGGCACAACAATAAGAATTAAAAACAAGTCGTCTTCTGAAAAATTTTTAAAAAGCGTTTTAAAGCAACATCAATATAAAAAAAATTCCAATTTTTAAGATTTGACATATCGATTAAAAAAGCGTATAATCAAGTATTGCAAAATGTAAGTATAGTTTTACGCTTTCACAAAGGAATTTATTTAATGTTTCCGGTTATAGAAAACAAAGTTAACATCGATTTTGTGTATTTAAAAACAAAAGAAAATAAACTATTCCAGCTTTAACTCGTTTTTCACTCGCAAAGTAGAGTTTTAATCCGTTTTTCGTTTGCACAGGTTTTAATATGTGAAAAAAGAAACTATTTGTGAAATATTTTATCTGCAAATATCCACAAAAAAAAAAAAAAACCCCACATAACTTCGTAAAGCTTTATTAACAGAGAAGCAACAGCGTTTCTTTAGTTAAAAAAAATATCGACGACTTCATCGACATCGACGACTTCATCGCTATTATTTGAAGAGAAGAACACTGATTTGCTGCAACTTGAAAGCGGATTTTGAATCAAACCATTTTAGTTTTTAAAACATTTCCAACGAAAACGTTTAAAAAAAAAAAGATCATTTTGCGCACAGAATAAGAAAAGAAATCGTTTTGAGAATTTAGAAAACTATAGTTCTTAATTTAATTCGCATATCATTCCAAAACATAAAAAGGGGCAATCCTTTAACCAATTTAATGTTAAATTGAAGCTTATCGTTATGCTTAATGAAGTGTAAAAATTGAAAGTGTTTTTTCAAAATTTTCGATGAGATGTCACTGTAAGAAAATTTTAGGGTGTATCATTGATGAAAACACCCGAAAAAATCCTTTTGAGGGGTGATAGTACATACCAATGGGACATCATTCCAAGTATTTTTAAAATCCAGGATAGGCGTCCATGAGAGAATTTTGCATTTCAATGTTTTCCTATAATTGTCATAATTAATACCCATATTCTTGATTCAAAAACTTTATAGAACATTTTTCTGTATTTCATTCAAAAATTATACATTTTGCAAAAATAGCAAAGCAACACATGAATAAGAAGCTTCTAAAGACTAGTTTCAGAAAATAAATTAAAAATAAGCTTCTATTCTACTCTACCAAATTTTTTCTTCTTTCTGTTTGGAATGCCTTTACACTAACTAAACATGCTTACTGTTAAAGTCAACAACACAGTTAAGCAAACGCTTTCCATATTCTGGGTGAGTTGTCTGCCTCTTGAACCGTTGCCAGTGAGGCTTAAAATTTGAATGAAGTGCTTCTGTGACTTGTTCACTATAATGGCCAAGACCTTTATATTTCTGAGAGATAAACTAAGACACATGGAGGAATACAGCATGAACCTTTGGTGTGATGATTGCAGGAAGATCATGGTATGAACTTCTGAAGTTTTCAATGTGTTCTTGGTAATTTTTATCAAGCTGCATTCCAAAACAAGCCACGACCACCTTTTCAAACTTTCTAAATGTATCAATGAATGGAAATGCTACAAATGCAGCTGCAGCTTCAGTCTTTTCCTGAAGAATGTATACATTATTTCAACAGCTTTTGGCAGTGGTTTCCTTGAAAATGTCCACCATGGAAGGGCTGCAGAGGGATGTTTAATGCCTCAGGCCAAGTCTTGCATTCTGGCCAAATGTTTGCCAAGTTTTTGTAGAGATGGTTGACAACACCAAGAAGCAAGTAAAGTTCCATGGGTGGGATTGCATCCAGAATGAGGGACTCATCTGGGAAGTTCAACAAAGGTGAGTGGATGACATTTCCAAATTGTTTAGCTTTTTTCACATCATTTCCATGAGCAATAAATTCTTGGTGTGCTTTTTTAATGCCTCTAAATGTTCTCAAAAAACCACATAGTCCAAGTTTTGAAGAATCAGCATCACACCAACAACATGGATGTTTACTGGCATGGGATTGAATTTCACAGATGATACTTGCAACTTTCATGTCACAAGACAATGATGCAGTTGCAATCAGGTGAATTTCGTGTGGGTTGTTTCACAAGGATGGAAGAAAAGTCATAGCCTTTTCCTAACCTCTATGACTTTTCTTCTTGTGAAACAACCCACACGAAATTCACCTGATTGCAACTGCATCATTTGCAGAATTGCAAAAACCAATGGAAAAACACCATTACCAATGACCAGCAATGTTGTCCCAAAGAGAAGCCCTCCCACAGTTCATAAGAGATGTTTTCATTGTCTGATAATAGTTGGAGCAGGATTACCACATCATTGAACCCCTGCAACAAGACGGGTCAACCTACTAAGGCTAGCAAAAGAAGACACCAAAAGTGCAGAGGCTGTGGCTTCTTCTGTGTTGAAAACACATGATTCATCACCCAATGGTACTGTGTGACTTAGCCAAGCAAGTGGAGGTCCTAAATTACCACTCAAACTTGGTATGTCCATTTGATTAATTTAGAAATTATTATTTTCTTGTTTATGCCTTAGAAAACCAATATTCATAAATCCACCATTCAATTTTTAAAAAATATTTAATTTTGTTTTAGGAAAAGCAGCACCAACTCAACTTTTCAAGGAATCACTTCCTGCTGAAAGCTTGGTGAAACTTCAGCTTAATACAGGGCTATCTAACAATCGCTTGAAACAACTTGCTTCAACACTAAACGTCATCAACCCTCAAAGAGTTGTTGAGCCTTACTTTGCTAAAAAAATTTTCAGAATAAGGAAAGTTGCTCTATGACTACTTCACTGTTTCAAAAGTGAAATTTTCCAATTGTTATACAATCAGAGAAGTTGTACATTGCAAGGATGTTGCCAGCCTACTGCAGTTTGTGTTATCTGCATGAAATATTTCTGATCAGCCTCTTGTTAAGATTGGAATTGATGGGGGTGGAGACTTTCTTAAGATAAGTCTGGGTGTTCTAGAGACAACTCCAGAACCACCAAGTCCAGTCTTAAAATCACCAAAGATTTGCAGCTCTTCCTTCAAAGTCTCTGGAGTAAAAAAACAGCTTTTAATTGCCATCTCTGAAGGAATGGCAGAAACATATGAAAACATACAAAACCTTTTGAAACTGACACAGTCAAACTCAATTCACTGAACTAAGGAAACTCAAAAATTGAATTGGGTAAGAGTATTTGTTAAAGATGTTTTGAGTAAGCATTAAACCTAACAGCTATGAATCAATTTCTTATATGACATGAATATAAACAAAATACAAACCTGAAGAACAGCAGCAAAGATATATGATCACCTTCAGTAGAAGTGAATTTAGCGTGTACTTTTTTGCTTCTTTCGCGTTGATTGGGTGGAATATAGAAGACAGATTCTACTGACATTAAAGCTACAATAGTTATCAACTCCTCTGTACAACCATGATCATGAGCAGCAAGTATACATGCCGCAAGAGGAGGATCCAATGGAAACGAGCACATAGTTTTTCCTTTTTCTGTTATCTAAATTGAAAAAATATTTTAAAACTTTGGTTTAAAAGAATCCCTGCTACAATCCAAATATTTACATAATTCAGACTGGAGCGACAATTACAGATTGTGTCACAAAAAATTAAAACCATTTTGAAATAGATTTTGTAAAAGAAAAAAAAATAATTGTTTTGAATTTTTACTTCTTTGCTAAAAATTCAAGAAAAACATCTTTATTGCCTAAAATAATCTTATTTCTGAACCATCACCAATAAGAATGGCAAGGAAGTTCCTGATGTAATCAGATCAAATCTATGCATCCTATACAGGTTATGGTTTTTAGACTCATTGCCTCTTCATAAGAGAAAATACTACCTGTCTTTATTAAGACAAGCTTAAGAATGGATGCTAAAGAGTATCTGGCAAAATATTTAAGCCTCATAATCTTTGGATTGTTGCCATCTTCACTAACTTCTTGATTTCCAGGGACTGTGATCATCAGCATCTTAACTTTAGCACCCTCAAGAATACTATCTCCAAGCAGTGGGCAAAAATACCAGACTCATATGTCAAGACTGTGTGCCTAAAATTTTAGCCCAGGCTTGAATCTGAGATCGCAGCTGATGGTGGGGCTACATTGATTTATCTTTAGTTTTTTTCTTGAAAAAACTGAAAATAAATTCTGAAAAGATTAAAAAATTGTTGTTTTTTCCAAACACAATCTGTAAATATTCAATAATTAACTATTCCTAAAAAAAATTGTTCAATGGTTAATTGTCCCAAATTTAATTATTCTATAACTAATTATTCTGTAAATTATGCTACTTTAACTTTTTAATGTAAATTTAAAGATGTTAAATTCTAAAAAACAAATAAAACATAAAAAGATATGAAAAGAACTTGACCTTCTGTGTATCAAGTGACTCTACAGCGCCTAACATAACTAAATGTTTTAATGCATACTCAATTGCTCCTTGTGGAGGAGAATCCATGAAATCAAACTTCAAAATATCTTTTAAACCAAGTGCTAACAACTGCAGCAAAACTCCTTCAAAATTAATGCAGAAAATTTAAGAACTGTAACATTTTAATTTGAGAAAAAAAAAACATTCATAATACAAAAAAATTCTCCTTTTTTTTTTTAAAAAAAAAAAACTTTGATAAGCAAACCGTTTTAAAAGTGATTCAATTTATTTGTATGAGAATGTAGCAAAAATGACATAAGTAAACCTCGAAGATTGCATCTTTTGATTTCTGGTAAAGTATCCTCATCCAATGCATCAAATGTTTTCTCAGGGTATAATCGATAACAAATCCCAGCACATTCTCGTCCTGCACGTCCACTACGCTGACGAGCTTGGGCTTTAGAGATAGGTTGAACTTTAAGAATGTCAAGTCCTGTAGATGGATTGTGTGCTGAGGGTAAAAAGTAATATAATACAATATAACTATTGAAAGGCTCCTAGGTACTTAACATAAATTCTCACAGAAATTTTAAAACAACATATGAGTATTTATATCTTAGTATGTTGATAAAATAAATTTTCTTTTAGCTATCTGATAACAAAATTTTCAAGAAGAAAAAGTGTTTTTTTCTACTTAACAAACATTTAAAAATACAAAGTATTTTTAACATTTAAAATTACAGTAAAATTACTGTAATATTTAAAATTACTAAAAGTTGAAAAATACACAAAACAAATACAACGAACTTTTAGCTTTGACCATTCCACAGTCTACAACATGCTTGATTCCAGGTATGGTAACTGATGTTTCAGCAATGTTTGTGGCTAGAATAATTTTACGGTACCCAGGTGGTGCATTAGCAAATGCTTTAATCTGCTCATTGTTGGGCAGAGAAGCAAACAGAGGACAAACCAAAATTTTTCCAAAAGCTATATGCAATAAAAGGAAATTTTTTTAAAACTATTTAAACTTAACAACAACATTAAGTTAAAAAGTCTGTAATATGAGGCATTTAGAGCGTGGATTATACAGCAAAGAATTTGTGCCATAAATTACTATTTAATAAGTTATACTTAAAAAAATATATATTTAAACAAATTATGCTTAAATAAATTATACTTAAATAAGTTATAATTTAATAAATTATACTTAAACAATTATGCTTAAATAAATTACACTCAAACAAATCAAACTATAATTAAACTATTCTTAACAACACTCTGCAAACTTTACTTACTTTGTGGCAAAAACATTTCAATCTCTTTAATCAAGTTTGTTAAGATTTCAATTTCTTCTTGACCAGTTAGAAAAACTAATATATCCTCACTAAAGCAAAGTTGAAATGACTTAAAAGATTTAACTTGATAAATATAAAATATTTTGTCTGATATAAACTTTTAACAAAAAATAAATAAAATAAGAGCAATACTTATAAATAAAAGGCAAACTCCTAATAATTGTAACACCTATTAAAAAATAAACTTTAAATTAACAATAGCACATAATATAATATTTTTACATAGTTCAACACCATTTTAAATGTTTATATGTTTAAAAAAAAAAGTAAAATTAAAAAAAAATAATACTAAAAAACTTCAATGAACTCACCCTAAAGGATTTTCTTTATGAATTTGAATAGCAGCAATAAGAGAGGAATGTACGTAATCTTTTTGAATTTCCTCTGTATAAAAAATTTTTATAGGATGGCGTCTTCCTTCAACATAACAAACTTGTGCTCCAGTAAAATACTTCACAAAGTTATCAGCTTGCAATGTAGCAGACATTATAACTATTTTTAATTTATTCATATTCATCTCTTTGCGCTTTGCTTGAGCATGTTTTACAATACCAAATAAAACATCAGTTTGAACAGAACGCTCATGTGCTTCATCAAGAATTATGACAGAGTATTTTTTTAACAAAGAGTCCAAAAGAGATTCTCGAAGTAGCATTCCATCAGTAACATATTTTAATAATGTTCTAGGACTGGTAACATCTTCAAATCTAACAGTATACCCAACTAGATCACCTGGGGTTGTTTTTCTTTCCTTTGCAACACGATCTGCAACAGTTATAGCAGCAACACGCCTTGGTTGTGTGCATACTATAACTCCTAAATAACCAGAAAAACATTACCCCAAATCATGTGTGTAGATTAAATAAAAGGTAAACAAGAGTTTCAAAATGTAAAAAATTATAACATAACCCTTTCAAACATGTATTTACAGCATTAATATTATTACCAAATCTTGCCAGCTGTGCCTCAAGCAGATATTGTGGAAGTTGTGTAGTTTTTCCACTGCCTGTTTCAGACATCAAAATTACTGTATCATGCTGTTTAACAATTTTAATTAACTCCTCACGACCATAATATATTGGCAAATTTTTCCTTTGTTCAATTAAGTTTTCAACAGAGGCTATAGTGTTATCAATATTTGGCTTCTTCAGTAAAGCTGCATGACCATTGGTTTGGTGAACTCGTTTCCTATTCAAGTCCTTAGAAATATTGGAATATTGATTATCTTTACAAGTTGACTTCATGGCTTTTATCTCGTTTTGTGGAGAACTGTGGAGAATAAACAAAAAACCTTTTAAGAGAAACTCCTTAGAAATATTTTATATGTAATAATTTAAATATGAATCAATCAATTAGTTACAGTGTAAAAATTCATGTATTTTAGTATGAATCATTCATAAGCCACACAAATGACAAAAAAAACTTTTTTCTTATTTACTTGTTTTATTTCTCCTTAAAAATGCCTTTTATATTTTTATAAGTATAGAAAAAATATTGATATATATTTTAAAAAACTATAATTTAATAGCTTTTTTTCCATATTTAACTTTTTTAGGAGTAAGGTTTAATTCCCCTGCAAAAAAGTTTACTAAAACATTTTTTTTTATGTTAAAAAATAAGTTAAAGAAAATACAACAATTCTTTAAGATAAAACATGTATTTCACAAAATCTCAGTAAAAAAAACTATGCCAAAGCATCATCACAAAAAAATGCTGTAAACACATGCAATATAAATATGAAAAATCAAATGGAACAAAAAGAACAATGTCAACGAGCTTGTTTTTTATAGAGTTTCTAAATGTGAATTTACACATCAGCTTTATTTTTTACAAGTATTAAAATAATTTTTAATATATAAAAAAATAATCGCTAAGCAATACTCTCAAGCTCAACAGAAATCATTTGATATTCTCTAAAATCCTAACAGCAATTGAACAATTGAGCAAAAAATCCTGACAGCAATTGAACAATTGAGCAAAAAATCCTAACAGCAATTGAACATTTGAGCAAAAAATAATCTTGACAAACTACATATGGTGTAGGATGTAAAAAAGCTTTCTCAAAATAATTTAAAATTTTATCTGTGAAAATAATTTTAAAAAGTAACCTTAGTTAAAAATGTTCTTATTTTAGTTAAATAAATAAAACCAGTGATAAGAAAAATGTGAAAAGTATTTATAATTGGAAATAAACTTAAGATTGTAATTAACCATATTTAAGTGCTCCTCAAAAGAAAACACTAGTATTTCTTTTTTAATGGAAAATTATAGAACAAACCAGGATAACAGAATTAAGAAATAAAAATTTGTATAAAATAAAAAATTCACAAAATTACATCATAAAGTTACTTCTAATACCTTTTTTTATCATTAAAAGGTTATTATTGAAAACCTTTTAAGCAGTATATTATATATAGCAGTATTTATATTTATAAATGCTATGAATGCTAATATTTTCCTTCTTCAAACAGATTTAAATAACAAAAATATCTTTTTGATACTCAATCTACATCCTCTGTCTTTCTTAAACAAAATAATTTTGAAGAATCAAAGCATCAGTAGAAAGGTTATTCAACTTAATCATCTAAGCCATGAATATGCTATAATAGCAGCAGAACTAAATACAGCAATAGCCCCCACACAAAGCCAGAATTTTCTATTTGGTTCTTTTTCTGATTTTTTCATGTTCTTTTTTATTTTTTCAATAAGGTTCTTTGTTTCGATGTTTTTTTCCTGTCTTTGCCTTTGACGAAGAATTATGTTTTCGTTTTCTTGTTCGCTTTTCCTTAAGAAAAAATCTCAACTTTTAACAACTTGCATGATACATAGTGCCATTTGATACTTTAAAGTTTGATTGTGTTACCATAAACAAATGTTTAAAAGACTAAAAAGATATATACAAAGATGCAAAATAAATTTTGAATATTACTAAATACCTTGCCTTGTGCATTAAAGTGTTTGTTTCATTGGACTTTTTGTTATCAATGTCAGGCTTGGTATGATGCTGGTTTACAACAAAAGAATTTTCATTCAAGTTATCATTTTCTGAACCAGCTTTATTAATATTATTGAGTTTAGCAATAGTTTCATTAGTTTCTTGATGACCTGATTCTTCAATGCCATTTTTATAATTGTACTCTGTAAACTCTTCTTCTTCCTCTTTGTCAGACATATTTGTTAAATCAAGGATCTCCTCCTCACTGTCCCCATCACTGGATGATTCAATAACTTTAAAAAATTAAAAAAGTATAATTTACAGCTATAGCATCTATAAGTTCATTTTCTTAAAATGACGAAAGAAACTTTGTTCTTGTTGAAAATACTACCTGTAGTCGATTTGGCTTCCTTAGGAAATGGCTTGTTTTCTTCATAAATCACTGAAGTTCGTTGCGGTTTTTCTGGAGGTTTGTTATTTTGTCTGCGTGGAGGTAATGGTGGAGGATTATCATTGACTCCTTCTTCAACTATAATACACATTTTTTTTTTTTTCTTAATTTGTAAAACAAAAATCCAACATAAAATGTTTATTATTCAAACTATTACTTACAAATTAGTTTTATGTAATTTTAGTATAAGTTAAATAAAATTTAATTGAAAAGCATGGTGCCTGTACAGCATTCAAATTGAAATCTTCTGTGAAGATAAAAAGCCTTAATAACTAAATATTAACAGATGGCAAATAAAAAATCACTAAAGAAGAGATATTCAATCATAAATTCCTACTTAAATATTTTCTGCCACAAATTGGAGAATTTTATTAGAACCTTGAAGCTTTCACCATTAGTTTTAATTTACTTAAATATAATGAAATAAAAGATTCTTACATACTTGACCAGGTATTGTTCTGTTATTTGCAATAATTCAATCAGTTATAATAATTTATTCAATTATAATTACTTAATTATTGTGATTAAATTAATTATAATACTTTAATGAGTAAAAAATTTTAATTATGATCTCAGTTGTTGTAATCTGTCTAGTTCTTTGTTTTTTTTTTACAAAAATCATTGATTATTAATCATAAATTATTTTAGTAAATGAAAATAACAAACAAGATATTACAAAGTAACAATACATTGAATGTTATTTACCTTAAAGATTGCATTATGAAAAGTATCTAGAAAATGTGTTATTTTTAATAAATGAATTAATTTCTCACCTTTCTCATTTTCATTTTTAAGGAAATATTGTGGAAATAATTGCTTAAGACCATAAAGTATGGTGACCAGTGCAAATCTATATTGTTCAGCTGTCTGTATCAAACCAGAACGATACTTACGCAAAGTTAATAAAAGTGCTCGAGGGTCTAGGCCCTCAGGAGTATTACTTTGCTTAGCCTAAGAAGATAAAAAAAAGATACTACATGATGCAAAGTAAAAGCACAAACAAAAATTGTTTAAACTTTAACAAAAAGAAATTTTACCATAGCAAGAGCAGCATCAACTAAGCAAAATGTTCCACTACGGCCTATTCCAGCACTAAATAGGAAAATGCAGATGCTGGGTACAATTTTTTTAAAATGTGTTTAAAAAAGTAAAACAATGCAAACTTTTGAGTTACAAAAATAAGTGTAAAATAATAAGAACTTAATTAAGTACTTTGATCAACTGAATTTTGTCATACAAATTACTGGCAATCATTCATCGTTAAAAAATAACAGGAAATCTTACATTTATAACAAATTTATTTTTATTGTTTCTTGATTTTTCCAGCTAGTTAGCAGAAATGTCAGCTAGTTATTCCCTTCAAAAATTAAAATTAAAAAAAAAGAAAAAAAAAGAAAAGAAAAAAAAAAAAGAAGTAATAATTGTTCAGTGATTTCTTGATTAAAAACATGGTCTGTTGTTCATTGGACTGAATAAAAGAAATAATAAGCATGATCAAAGAAAGCTTTTAAGAAAATAAAGAAATAATTTTAGGAATGATTGGTAAAATTGATGAATTATTCATTAACATTTTTTGTTAGCTTCAATTCAACTTTTTTCACATTAAATTTTTCTTTAAATTAACAACTACGACAAATAATAGCGATAATATTTCCTGTGAAATTCAAACAGTTAAAAATAACAAACAAAAATAATTTAACTCCTGTAATAATGTAACTCCTGTAAAAGATTTGATTATTCAAGTTGTCCAAGGGAGACCAAGAGGTCAGAAATTAAGATTAACACTTATGTATAAACCTAAAAAACAGAGCTTACATCAACTTACCTGCAATGAATAACAGGATTGGAGAATAATACACCAGTAGATTTAACATGGGCTAAGAAATTGAGAAATGTCAAAGGATCATCTGGTACGCCAAAATCAGGCCATGTCATGAAATGAAACTGTTTAATTGTGCGTTTAGCAGAACTCTGTAATAAAAAATTTTAACAGTTATCCATAAAACTTAAAACATGATAATATATGGAAGAAACCTGCACAATTCTGAGGATATGAGATCTTCTGCATTATTCTAAATGCACCTGGTAAATCTATCAAAGAGCACCTTATTTACCACTAACTTTCTTTTAGAGCTTTTTAGATAAATATATAAAATAACAGTTGATGCGCCTATTTGCTAAATCATGGTTAAAACCAAGGAACTTAGTGATCATAAGAATTATTGTTAATAAGAACCAAGAAACTTAACAGTAAGAAGAAAAGGAACAGCTACAAAGTTATTTATACCAGTAGCCAGTGTGTGAAAAATTAACAAAACAATTTAAATATTTCAATATTATCTTGCAAAATAAATAAATGGCATTGTTATTCTCTAAATCATCCCAGCTTTTGGCCCCATCCCTGGACCTGCAGCAAGTGTTTTCTTTTTCCCATTTATCTTTTATTTTATTAGCATGATCTTGGACATGATCTCTGGTATCTCAAAAATTTAGTTTTCAATTTTTTCAATTAATGATATCAAGAAATCTTAATTTAGTCTCAGTTCAATAATTGTAGAGTTCCCATAATTCTCACACACACATTAGGCACAGTTTAGACTTGCCATATTTATAATGTCAAAATTAAATCAACAAGAGCATCATGTAGGATGTAATTGGTCAGTCTAAGTTCCTGTACTTTAGAAATTTTTTTTCTCTTCTTATTCTCCAATGTTGACAAATCCTGTATGCATGAAAACTGATACTGAATAGTTCTAATTGAAAAAAACAAGAGTTGAAAAATTATTTCCTTCTTCTGAGCTATAGGACATGGGAGGATGAAAGAAAATATCACACCTTCCAACATTATGTAAAAAGTAAAAGTGGCCAAGATTAGGAGTGAAAATATCTTTTCCTGAAGCTGATTCAGAATCCAGGAGAGTGAGACCATTTACAAAAAAACTTACTGCTAGATGAGTTAATAAAAGCTCTCTAACAATATAAGAGGATTCAGATGATTCACTAAGATTACAGACTTCATAATCCCCAAATTGCATTGATTCTTCTTCACCCATAGGCCAATAAGGGTGGCATTTAATCTAAAATAAATCAAAATCAAAAAAGTAATGAGAGAATTAAAAATAACAAATAGAAATCAGAGAAAATACTATAGATTTTGTAACGGATATCCTTTCAGATAATTATTGACATACACTTAAAGATACAAAAGATTTTTTAAAATTCCGTTACAGCAGCAGCAGCAACAGCAACAAAAACACAACATTAAATAATTTATCATAAAACTGTATTATTCAGAGCAGAGATTTTTTAAAAGTTATTGTAAACCCAAAATATCATGAAAACTGTGGGTTTTCCATGTTTTGGACTTTTTTTCTTTAATCAAGTAATATGAGCATAAGACATTTACAAGAATTAAAATAACGTACTGCATTTTTTTCCACAATTTTATTTAACATAACTATTCCTTCAGTATTATTCTCCCAAACCATTTGCCAGAAACTCTCACATGTATGTGGCAATGGACCCTTAAAAGATAAGAAAAAAAGAGTAAATAGGGAAACTTTTTGATTAAAGTTCATTCTTAATTGGTTTTGTAGGTTTACAAGCGATTTCTAATTAGTTTCAAACAAACAAAAAAGAGATTGCAGAATAAAACAAGATACCTGTGTTAAAATGTAAGTTCTGTTTACATCTGGAGCCTAGAAAAATAGTATTTCTTAAATCATTTTGGCACTTTAACTAAGATACCAAAGCATAATTAATAGATGTTGTAACTCCATTATAAGCTAACAATAGTGGTCTTCAAGCAAAGTCATATTTACACCAGTTGATACAATAATCAGTTCTTGTCAAAAAAGAGAAGTTTTAATATGAAAAATGTTATGGAGCTACAAAATGTCAAAAATAATTGTTTGTTGTTCAGAAGTGAAAGAAAAGGAAAGATAGAGTAAGATTTGAAACATATGCTAAAAACAACAATAGAAAACAAAAATTTAGTAAATTTTAAAAAATTTTACAAAAAGTTTTTTAGTAAAATTAAGATAATTTATGCAAATCCTTACTAAATTATCTGTAATCAAAGTTTTGTTCTCTATTCATTTAAAAAATATATATATACCTGAACAAAATTAGCATTTATATAATCATTTGTAGAACTTTTCAAGATTACACGACTATCATCATCTTTAAAAAATAAAAGAACAACTCACAAAAAAATATCACAAGAAATTCAATTATTAACAACTCAGTAAAAAATTTTTTTCTATAGATTATTTTTTTCCAGATAGAAAAACTGCTTTTTTCTTTTTTTTTTGGAAAATATAGAAGGATAATGGTGAGCAAAAAAGACATTTTAAGGTTTCGGTTGCATTTATTGGTTTTATTAGTGTTACTCAATATATTTATGCTTTGTTTTTGCAATCTAGTCTGACAGTCTGAAATATCAATGTGAAAATTACAGCATTTTAGCTTTACAGCATTCAAGTTTTACAGAATTCTCCTTAAAAAACTGTGGTGATTAGCAGGCAAATAGGTCTGTAAAACATTTTTATAAAAATATCTACTTTAGTTAATACAATGCACATGTATGCATTAATTGTCTTAGCACTGTTTGATAACCTTAAGTTACTATACTGGTACTTACACATAATTAAATGAGAATAAAAAATCACAATTAAGAAAAATTCAACTTTGCAGTTATGCAATTAACTTCACAGAATTATTACTCAAGCCAATAACTTTTTTTTTTTTAAAAAAGGATCACTGATCAAGAACTATGTCTTAACTATAACTTAACTTAATTATAATATATCTTAATTATAATACATCAAGAATGTATATATATATATATATATATATATATATATATATATATATATATATATATATATATATATATATATATATATATATATATATATATAAATTATAACTTAACTATAACTTAATTAACTCTTAACATTGGATCACCACATGGTGTAGTTGCAGCTTACTACTCTTAATTTGAAGTTGATGTAAAAAAGTGTAAAAAAAATTTGCTTTTAAATGAAGACCTTGTTTTATAAGATAAAAAAATGTTTACCAATTGCAGAATGAAGTGGCAGTCCCCTAGGATTCTGTGGTGATTTTTATCCAATTCAAGTTTAAAAGTTTAAATTGTTAAAATGTATCCTATTAGGTCATTAATCTTGTTTCAAAGTTTTTCTATTTTATTTTATTTTTCTAATCTTAGCATTGGATGTTATTTGATTAATGATCAAACTTCATTTCAAGCTCCAGTTAAGATATCATTTCTGTTATTTTATCTTATTTTTTCTGTTATTGATATGACCTATACTGTAGACATCATGTAGACATCATATTAATGACAAGGTCAAGTTTGATTTTCTTAACTATGGTCAATATGGAAGCTGCATACTGACATTAGTTAATTTGTTGTTTTAGCTAAGAAAAAATATCAAAAAAACTTCTTATGTCAATAACCATTTGGTATGTATTGTTGATTGCTTCAAATATTTTTAACTTTTTAAATGTACAGCTCTAATATGTTATAACAGATTATAAATATTTAATAAATAACTAAAATTTTTAATCCCTTCCCACTTCTATCAAAGCCAAAAAAATTTTTTGACACATGGCTTTATCTGTTAGTCAAAAATTTAATCGATATGCCTAAAACCTTAAAAAGTATTATCAACAGAAGTAATATTGTTTTAATGCTACCAATGGCTTTAAATTTGAATTTATGAAAGGTACTTAATTTAACATTTAAAAATTATTGAATATGGTACTTTGTAACATAAAGTAAATAACACATCTTGTGTTTGACCATTGATAATACTGGTAGCAAAATCATGCATCAATTTTAACTGCCTTTTCCAATTTTAACTTCACATAACATATGTACTGATGTATAAGTTGAAACTTTAAGCCATTTAAAATAGGTCAAAAGCATTCCTTAAGAATGCAAGAAGATGAAAATATTAATGTGGAAACCCTTTCACCCTTTTCCCATTTTTACAACAGTTATAAAACATTAAACTAGTCTTTTAAGTTAAAAATAGGAGGTTAACATATAAACCAGCTTAACTTATGCAATGGTATATTTGATATTCGATGTCTGTAGTATAGGTCCTATCAATAACAGAAAAGATAACGTAGAATAACAGAAACAATAAATCATAAGAAAAAACCCAAGGTATTTAAAAAAAAGTGTAAATAAATGCGTAAAATGGTTCAAAACCATATTTAAAACAATAGTAAAACTTTTCAACTTTCTTTTTTTAAGTTTTGATAATAAATCTTAACTAATTAAATAGTAGGAGAATACTTTGTTTTAATGAACAAAAAAAAAAAAAAAAAAGTAAACCCATAAATAACAAAATATATATATATATTAATTTGTAAGTGGAAAATTTCTAAAAACTATCAAAAACCTGAAATTTGGAAGCTTTTACAAGAACATTATTGTAATAACTAATTTGTTATCTTAATCTTAAAATGCCTATTTCACAAAAAGAATTGATGCTTAAAGAAAATTCGATGAAAAATTAGTCTTGAGGTATAATTTGCAACTTAATATATGAAATTAAAAAATAGATTTTAATAATTTAAACTAAAATTAGATGATAACCATCAAGCTCATAAAAGTAGCTGTAAATTGCAAACTGATTAACACATTTTAACTAAAAAACAATCTACACATGATTTTCATAAACTGAATCATATATCAAGGGGTAAACCAACATAAAACAAAAAAAAAAGGAATTTACTAATGCATTTGATTTCTTTAGATTATGATTAGACAATTGTTTTTGTTTTTTTTTTTTACAAAAAATTCATTAAAAGCATTTTCAGGACATAAAATGCATTGCTGTACAATTTTTAGAGTAAAGGTATCTCATTTTGCCCCTAATTTTGAGGGTTACATATCAAACCTTAAATAAACACTCTCTCATAGTTTTCATCAAGTAACTCAAACTTTGAAGTAAAGCTATTCACTTCAAAATAGAAAGTGTCTTATTTTATCTTGATTGCCCTAAGTCAGTACAGGTTTCAAAATAATTTTATTAATTAACATTATTTTGGAATCTGCAAATATATTCTAAAAAACCTTAGGTCAATTTTGTTAAAAGTAGTAACATAAAAATTAAAATCATTAAACCTTATATATAAAGTATAAATATGTATATTTGAGTAAAACTTACATGGTAAAACATCACGATATCTATTCAAACTTCGATTCTCAGCCAATTTAGCTACTTTTTGAGTCTTAGACTCTGCAATTGATATTGTCTCCAATTGAATCATCTAAGATAATTTTCATATATGTATGTTAAAAAATTTACATACATACATACATACATACATACATACATACATACATACATACATACATACATACATACATATATACATACATTCATACATACATACATACATACATATATATATATATATATATATATATATATATATATATATATATATATATATATATATATATATATATATATATATATATATATATATATATATATATATATATATATATATATATATATATATATATTAACACACACACATACACATATATAATAATTATCATTACTATTATCATAATTACTGCTATTATTGCTACTCTTATTGTTATTGTTATTACTGTTATTGTTGTTGTTATTACTATTATTGTTATTATTATTATTATTATTATTATTATTATTATTATTATTATTATTATTATTATTATTATTATTATTATTATTATTATTATTATTATTATTATTATTATTGTTATTATTGTTATTATTATTATTACTATTATTATTACTATTATTATTATTATTATTATTATTATTATTATTATTATTATTATTATTATTATTATTATTATTATTATTATTATTATTATTATTATTATTATTATTATTATTATTATTATTATTATCGTTATCATTATTATTACATAATGTATAACTACTGTTTTAAATTATTATTACATCTGAATGCATCATTATGATGTAAAAAAAGAAGTTTAACTAACAGTTAATTGATGACATATTATAAGCAAATTAATTTGAATTATAATTTACAACTACATTAAAAAACATCATTTGTATAACTTTATGAATTTTCATTCTTAACCAAACATAATGTTCTGTCCAGTAATTCCAGGGAGAAAGGCCAAAAGCTGGAATGATTCAGGGAATAATAATACCATTTATGGTTTAGCAAAATTACAAGGCAGAACATTATGTTTGATTAAGAACTTATTCTATTAGAAATTAAAACTTGGATGTACTTTCCTTTAGTATTTTCTGTATTTTCAAATAACATTCCTAATTTTAATGCATAATAAACTTCAATATATATATATATATATATTTTCTAAATAATATAGTATACATCTCAGGAAGCCTACGAAAAAGTTCATAAGCACTAAAGTATTGTCTTTTTAATGCATTATCATCAACTTTTGAGAGCTTCATACCAAATTAACTTTTTTCATACCATATCAAACAGGTCAGCCTTTATTTTATTACAATAGCACCATACACCTTTTTTATTTGCATATAAAAATAATACTGTTAAATTTGCTAAAAATAATAAAAAAATAGTAAAATAGAAAAATAAACCTGAAAAGTGGGCTCCCATTTTTTAGTTCTATCTAGTTCTCTAATTTGATCTTGCAAGTACATAACTGTATATTTCCTATAATAGAAATATTTATCAATACAAAATTATGAAGAAAAAGAGAATGAATCTGAGAATATTTTTTCATTGAATAGATAAAATAGATGAGATAAACTCATAACAAAAAATATCATAATAAAAAAAAACAACTGCACATATAAATAATATGCACATATATAAAACATAAGTTATGCACATATGATAAACATTCGTTATGCAGAGATATAAACTTATCCACCTAAATAGCAACATTTTTATTAGTAAGTTTATTTCAACATAGATACTTCCGAACTGAGAGAGACAACAAATGCTTGTTGCAGTTTCATTTTTCTTTTAGTTTGATTAAACATGTATTTCTTGAAATCCTGCAGGGTATTAAAAACATTTTTATAAAAAGAAGTTTTTTTCTCAAAGAAAACAATTTATATTATGTTACATATTTAGGTTTATCGTAACAAGGTAGCTATGTGTAACAATTTACTAAGCCCGTTTAAAAATTCCTATGCGATAAAAGCTGCTATTGTTTCTTTCAATCTGTTTTAAGGTTCCGAAATTTTTTTTCAGTCCAATTGAAGATAAACTTTTGATTTTAAAACTATTACTTTTTTTAAAGAAGTTTCTGATGCTAGAGTATTTTGTCTTAAATATACTTTTTATCCCGAGAGAGATGATGATAAAAAAATAAGGGTGTAAAAGGAATATTACACTTAAAAAAAAGATTAAATGATATAAATTCACGAAGCAAAATATATCTAAAAATAAAGTAAATGCTCATAAAATATGTGCTGCTGAATATAAGACCTTTCAATCAAAAGTATTTTTTAACATCTAACTTCATGTATGCATCATGTTGTATGTATCCTTAGGTGGTAAGGCTGAACATTATTGACTACACCGTTTTAAAGACACCTTTGCCGGAATGAAGTTCTTGTGAGTAAATACGATATGAGTAATTCTTTTAAATTCTGAAACAATAACAGGCTATTTTTAACAGAAATCGGTTATCAGAGAGATAGGCATTTTATCTGCCTAAGTTAATTTAGTTGAAGTATTTATCTCAAGCCATTTAGACTTCCTCTGTTTTTTCAAGAGGATATTCTGCTATCAATAATTTGGGGAACTAAAAAGTAATTAATATTAACGGAAGTGTTCATGAGCTTTTTGTTTCCACACTTCTCTAAATAGAAATAAAAAAAAACTAAAGTGTCCTTAAATATCTGTATTGAAAAGTAAAATTAGAGTTAATAACAAAAACAAAAAAAGAACGGAAATATTCAACGGTTTATTTTATTAAAAAATAAATCAATGACATTTTTTAACTGATTTTGTTTTACACCAATAGTATTTATTGAAGATTGTCGCTTTTCAGGTGTTCCTTTTTTTAGGCGTTGTTAGACAGTATAATTCTCTTTTTCTCGCAAAAGTTTAAAAGAAAAAGAAGTAGGCAAAATTACAATTTTATCCGGATTTTCCTAGCTTTTAGCCGATCAAAAACTTTAACAGAGCTGAATCAAAAAGCGCCGTTCCCAATAAAGAGAAAGTTTGACCTCGGACCGAGTAGTTAAGAGTGACTTTTTCAATCAAGATTATCGTGAAAAACCATTCATAAAGAATTTTTTTTACCAGTTGTCCCTAAGCAATTCTTTCAATTTAAATTGCACGGGCAGTTTGTCGTTTTTGTCTGTTCCTGGTGACATTACTAAATAATTTTGAAAGCTTTTCTTTCTTTTTTTAATCAGTTTAGCACAAAAGTTAAGCAAAATATTTTGATGGATTATAACAAAGTAGGCTTTAAAACTATTTTTAAGTAGACAAACTGTAAGTTAATCGATTTTAAAATTTATAAGTTTACTTTAAACTTTGAAATAAATAATAGTTGGTACTTCCCCAGTGGACATCGACGTCATTCTCACGTTGGTGCGTTGTGTTTTAGGTTTGCATCAAAAGTTAACATCGTCGCCACTCCGCATGTTAACGTCAATCCAACTTTCCATCTCCAAAGTTAATGCAACATCGCTCATAAGTTTATCCAACATCATCAAAATCATTTTGACAAAGGTCCAACCCTAACGAATAATACGCGATTTTTGTTAGTTGCCTTTTAGCAAAAACAAATAAAATTCAACGGCGGTTTTAAAAGAAAAATTAAACAGAAAAATGATGATATTTTTTAAAAGATGCTAAATACATTTTTTTTTAATAGACTGATTTGAAAAGTACTAATTTAACTACAAAAATATAATTTTTAGCTCTACCTTTTTTTTTACATCAATATATATGTTATGCGAAGTTAAAGTTGGAAAAGGCAGTTAAATTGATGCAAACAGTTTATAAGTTGTATGGGAGACCGGGGCTAGTTGGCTACAGGGGTAAGTTAACACACTGCGTTTAACTTTGGAATTTTCCACCAGAAATTTCCAAAATTCAGATAGAACCTTCCCACTTAACTAATTCATTTTTCAGTGCAGTATCAGGGCTATAAGCACATGCAAATAGAAGCGCATAGCGATTTTTGTGTTTTTTTAAACTAATTTTGTAATTTTTTAAGCTACAGCTAAAGCAATAGCATTAGCTACAAGTAAACTCGAATATGTTTAGGTGTTACATGGTTCACTTTAACCAGTCACCTTTTGTGTTTCTCAATATTTCGCGTTTATGGGGATTTATAAACCATTTTGTGAGCAAAATGCTTTTGGGGTTAGTTGGCACAATGATCGCGGGGCTAGTTGGTAAAATGCTCCAACTTACAACTTTTCGAATTAGCCGTAAATTCACTTAAGTTACACTACAGATCTACAGACATGCGAAATAATAAAAAAAAGTAGACAGGCCTGTAAATTCTAAAAATGTTACAAAAAATGCTGTTGATGCTATTTTTACAGAGAGAGAATTTATTCGATCGACTTAAGGAGAATAAAAGTTAATACCAAAAAATATTGTTGGATAAAAATCATCAAGACTTTTCATTTAAAAGAGGCGCTTGAAATATATGCTTAATGTTGCTAAATTTGTCTCTTTTTATATGGTGTATCTCTTTTTATATGTGCCAACTTACCCTGAGAGTATAGACAACTTACCCCGGGCCGGGGTAAATTTTTTCCTTTTTGGAGGCCCTTTTTGGGCCATTTATTATTATTATTTTTAATGTTTCACACTTGAACATGCTTGCAAAATTCATATTCTTTTGAACTGCAATTTCATATCCTCAAAAAAGTTCACTTAGAAATGCACAGAGCTCAAAAACTAAAACTGTAACCAACTAGCCCCGGTCTCCCTTAAACTTAACATTATAGAAATAGAGCCTCCTTTACGAAATAAAATTTTATTCAGAGCTAACTCATTCCCTTTTCACACATAAGTTGTACTACACGATGCTTAGTGATTAGTCGCTATGACGTTCTTCTTGTTTCTGCCTTTCTTAATTCACTCTCCTTTCTTGATTCACTTTATTGTATAAAAATAAACATTTTTTTTTTTATGTTTTTTATTATTTATTCATTAATTTTTTTCTCCTTTTTTAAGATTTGACATTAATATATCATTGAAATTATTTTTGTATATTTGAAAATTTTGTACCTTTTAAAATTTGTGTATTTCAACATGAGTTTTTTCTAAATAAGTGTGTAATAACTTTATAATTTTTTACATCGGAAATGAAAGGGGGGAGGGGGGGCGGAAATGAAAGAGGCATTGTTGAAGTGTCTAGTAGTGGGAGATATTGTAAGAAGACAAGAATTTAGCTACATAAAACTTCTTTAAAAATCAAAAACAAAATTTATTTTTTTTAACTTTGTTGTTTCAAACATTGAAGTCCAAAGCCCATATTATATTTTTACTATTGTATGTTTTAAAAGAAAAAAAAAGAAAATATAACTATTGTGATTAATTCACTTTCTTACTCTTTGGCAACTCCATAGCAACTCCATAGTAACTGCATAGCAACTTGTTATAAAAAAAATCCTTTTCTTTTTCTATATCTGCCATTTAAGATTTACCCAACATTTGAAAAATAATTTAGTTTGCGCTCTGGAGCAAACTAAAAAATTTGCTACCATTTAGCAGAACATTACTTTTGCTACCATTTAGCAGAACAAGGTGTATTTAGTTCAAACTTTACTCAAGATATCCTTGTCTTAGTAAAGGTAAGATTTTTGACAAATTATGCTGACTCAGCATCAAAAAATGCAATTTTCATTTTACTTTTAGAATGTTAAAGTTTTAACAGAATTTCCATATATAAAAAATTGATAACAAGCTTTGAACCATAGATTAAAAGTTAGAATTTATGGGAGTGTACCACCTTAAAGAATCCAAACTGGTTGATATAACTCTAGAATTATTTTTTCTTAACTTTTTCTATTTTTATAGATTCAATAGCCGGGAACTAGCATTAGATAGAAGTAAATTAAGCTGGGAACTAGAGTTATATAGAAGTAAATTAAGCTTGAAACTAGCATTAGATAGAAGTAAAAATTCCCAAAACCCACTTAATCTTAAACAATTGAAATGCAGGAACCCGTTTCTAAAATCCAAGTTTCTCACAGATCCGGAATACATTTTCATTGTTTAATACCCTTAAAATCAATAAAACAAGTGTGGGAAAATAAAAATAATATTCAAATTAACTTTTAAACACTACTTTTACAATTAAAACTTTACATGCTGCATTTTAAGTGATTGTTGAATTTATTTTCACTATTTAAAAGAAAGATATTGCACTCGCTTCATTTATTAGGTTTTTTATGACGGTCGCTTGCTTTGTAGACTTCATTTCGCCAGTGTTTCTCCACTTCCGTGTTTCGTAAATCATATTTAGGTTCAAGAATCAACCACAGATAATTTATCTTAATTTCTCGCAGAATTTTGACCATCTTTCGTTTAATAAAAGTTTGCTAGAATGCATTTTTTTTCTAACGGTTTACTGTCCGCCCTTAAATTGGCCCTTATAAAATTTTGTCTTAAAAATTTATTTCTCTAATTTGAAGTCACATTTCTATTGACTTTAAGTAGTCATCTAGAATATTCTACAGCTGTTGAGTGTATTCCCAAAGAAGATATAGCTCCATAGGAACCTTGGGTTACTACAACTGAGCACCAGAGATGCACAGGTGCGGCAACTCATATCATATCAAATATGCCAATTTTTGATTTGACCTAGTAGTGGGGGAGGGTGGCATATAAAACTTTCGAGTCACATTTATATTCAATATTAATGTTTGTTATATATAATTAATAATAATATAAATAATAAAACAATATAATTGTTTCCACCAATCTTCCAAATATCACAGGAACTAATCATCAGCAAGGTCAAAAATACTAATGAGATATATTCTTACTTTACTCAAAATCACCTTTCTGTTAATTCTGTTAATTTCTGCTCAAATCATCTTCTGTTAATCCTTTCAAATCAAACTTAATTTATTATCGCGGTTGAAGCAATTACAAACTTCTTTTCAGAAATTAGTAATTCTGAGAACAGATTATTAAAAAAAGAGGTAAAAAAATTTAGGACTTGCCCTTGGCTATTATACATTGCGCGCTTATTATATGTGCTATTTTGTTTGTTCTATACACCTCAGCCAATCAGTTATACTAAGAAACGAACAATAAGCAAGTTACCTTTAATCAAAGTAAATCATGGCAATTACAAGCTACAGAATAAAAAAATGTACAAAAAGAGCTGTCAACTTTTGTAGAAGAGAAGGTATTTTTTTAAGACAGAGTTTCTTAGCTCTATAGTCTTCACTTGCTACATCTTCATTAACAGACTCACTACATTTTTACGCGTAACAGCCTTAAATTTTGCAGTTTCTTAGGGTATTTGAACTATTGATTTTAATCAGAATCAGGGGGGGGGGGGGGGTAAAATATTTCCTCCTCATAATCGTAATTTGTACGGTTCTTTTCTAAGATTCTATGATTTGTATGGTTCTTTTTTAAGATTCTTTTTTAAGATTCTATCAAAAAGTTCCCGAAGTTTTCTTTGTCTTATTTTATTCATTAGGTTGGGAGATTTTATTTCTCCTCTATATTAAGAATCTCTTTACATATGAAATGCCTTATTTCCTCTTTTGCAAATCTTTTTAATCCTTTCTCCTCAAAAGTAGAAAAAGTGGTTAGCTGTGGGTCTTACCCAGTAATCTTCAATTAATACAACACGTCTGGTTTTATCTTTTAAAATTAAAAATGCTTCTCCCTTGTACTTCTTAAACATATTTTTGAATGCTGTTTGAGATTTTTAAGGCAACAGCCTCTACAAAAAAATCACGCAACTGTCATAAATTTCCCGTGTCATTGTATTTTTAAGCACTGTCATGTTAAGTCTTTACAAAAGTAAACTGTTAATTTACTGTTAAATTTTTCAGTTAAATTTTTCTCTAAAAATATGGATTTGAATGACATCTGAAATTCAAATGCCATATGGCTCCTTATTATAGTTCAACATATAGAGATAAACACAAAGACTTTTTCATATGACAGATTTCCAAAACTTGATTATAAAATCCTTAAACATCTTATACAGAAATTAGGACTTGCAGTGAGAAAATTGATGTGAACTCTTTTTCTTTTTTTATTCTTAGACAGTGATTAACTAATATTAAAAAACAGTTAAAAAAAAAACAAAAAAAAAACATAAAACATTTTCTGATATTACATATTAAACATATGCAATTAAAAAAGTTCTGAGAGAAAAGTAAAATAAAGTTGAAACGTACCTAAGAAGTATCTTCGATGGAAACAAAAATATCCCATTACTTTGATACCTGCTTTTAAACGTCTCGGCTTTGATTCAATAAGACTTTCAATCATCTTGATTGATATGTCAAGTTTCAATTTTGTCAGTTCTTTTTAACCACAAGGTGCAGAGGAACATGCTCTAAGACCTTACAACAATTAGGGGTGGGAGTTGAATTTAGTTTTAGTCTAAGTAAAATTAGCCGACTAACTTTTTAATCTAACTATAACTGGTAGACTAAAACAAGATTTAGTGCTAAAAACAACTGAGTAACCTATACCATGAAATTACCTGAACATAACATGAATTATGACAAATAAATCAAGAGAAAGACATTCATCAAAGTTTATTGTTTTGCACGTAATATAATTTGTGACAATTAGGTAATAAAATTGTTTTGTTTGTACCAAGTATTGCCCCAAATTTTCTTTTTTTAAATTCAATAAAAACTGGTTTGATAGCAGAACAACTCCGTCAAAACCAGCTGATATTTTGTACCAACAACATAATTAGTTATTAGCATTTTAATAATAATTTTTAAAAGCAAAACAAAATTGAGAGTTGAACAAGATATTTGTTTAATTACACAATATAGAAATAATAAAAAACATTATTTGCCTTTTTCAATTTTATTGTTGTCATTGTAAATATCTGCGTTTTTGTGAGTGTTGAACGAAATAAATTAGGTATTATTACCTCAAAAAATCATTGCAGGTATTATATAAAGGAAATCCGAAAATGCTTCTGCACATAACACACCTTTCAAAAATATGGCACCATTTTTTTTTATAAATTGATTTCATGTGTTTTATAATTTATAATTCACTTTAATTAGAAATTGAAAAATCCAGATCTAAACCACTTTTCATTGAAATTTAAAAAAAATACTTAATAATGACGGGGGACTAACTAGTTTTATTACAAATTTCCAGATGAATATGTTGCAAATCATTCTCCAAAAACCAGAAAAACTCTGAAAATCGAACCTTGAAACAGATGCCCTGCAGATGTAAATTTTAACTTACAGCAATTTGTAATTAAAATCATGGCGCTAAAACCACTTCACAACTAACGCATAACAAGATTTTAAAAAAGTATTTTTTGGGTAACAGTAACAATATATTTTTCGAAAACTAAAAATTTAATAGAGTAAAATTAGTTAAACTAAAAAGTTAGTCGACTAAACTCAGTTAGACTACAAAGTTAGTCGACTAATTTTAGTTACGCTAAAAAGTTAGTCGACTAAATTTAGTTCGACTAAAAAGTTAGTCGACTAATTTTAGTTAGACTAAAAAGTTAGTCTACTAAATTTAGTTACGGTTTTTTTAGCTAAGCTAGTTACAATTTTTAGTTTTGGTCACAACACTAGGATTAATCCCCGTGAATTTATTTTTTTGATTTTTAATCAAAAAACATTTTTTCATTCAGAAAATTTAAAAAAAAACTTTTTTTATTGGAGGTCTCGGGATTAATCATGCATTTTTGGGAAGCACCAAAGAACTTTATTGCTCAATATAGGTAATTAATAGGCACTGAACATTATCAAAATTCTTGTATGGTGATATCACCATACCCTAGGGTACCCTAGGGGAAGGCTATTAGGGGTCAAATAGTGTTTGCTTACCGTATCACTTTAATACCGTTAAAAAATTTTGAAATTTAAAAATTTACCATTTAAAAATTTGGCCCATATTTAAGTTGGGTTTTTGTTGATTTTACAAAACCGTATGAAACGTTTGTTATAAATAATTTAATATTCTACTTTTTACAAACTATAATCCTAAACGTGCTGTAGTTGTATGGAACAACTGCGATTTTTAATGCTTCAATATATTTTTGACTGTGCTCTCTAACATTTCTCATTCGCCAAAACTGATTGAAATCCTGATGAATGGATTAGAGAGCTTTTTCGGTCTAATAATCTGTGCCTACAGAATTTAGGAAGTACAAAAGAAAGTCAATTTTATTGCTTTTTTTTTGACAACCAAATTTTTTTTTTAGTTAATTTTGATATTGGATTCTTCGTTGAAGGTAATAATCTTACACGGTTTTGCTAACCAATTTAAACGGGGTAGGTACAATCGGCAGAGCAGAGCAGATTGGCAGAGCAGATCATTTACATGGTACAAACGGCAGAGCAGATTATTAAATCTACCGGGTAAATAAAATCGGCAGAAGCGAACAAATAACTTAAATGGTACAAACGGAAGAGCAGATTATCTAATCTGCTGAATTCTATGTTATATATATGTGATCTGCCAAAGAGTAGTTCCTCTATTTGATTTATATGTGATCTGCCGAACTCTATTTTATATAGATGTGATCTGCAAAATAATAATACGCCAAGTTCTATGTGTTATATATGTGATCTGCCAAACTCTATGTAATATATATGTGATGTGCCAAATTCTATGTGATATATATGTTATCTGCCAAATATTGATGTGCCGAACTCTATATAATATATATGTGATCTGCCAAACTCTCTATAATATATATATGTGATCTGCCAAACTCTCTATGATATATATATGTGATCTACCCAACTCTATATAATACATATGTGATCTGCAAAATTCTATGTGATATATATGTGATCTGCCATTACCTTGTATTAATATCGCTTTTGGTAATAAGTTCTGCAACAACTTCTATTTTTAAATGAGTTAAAATATTCGTAAGTATTACTGGTATTCGTAAGTAATACTGGTATTGGCATTACATAGTTTGACAGTGAAAATACAATTTTTCACCAAAAATAATTAAAACAATGTTCCCAGCTGTCTGCACGGAATGATCTGCCAATCTGCCAATCTGCCAATCTGCCGATTGTACCTACCCATTTAAACGTGCTTTGCAACTTTTTTTCCGTTACGAGCATTTGGTTAAAGCCAACAATGGCTTTTTTGCTGCATGAAACAAGGTTTTTTTTTTTCTGACGTAGAAATTGCTGATTATCGTACAACTGTTTTGTTTACATTGATTCGTGAACTGCAAGCCAATACTCCTAATTTTGGATTAAAACATGTTATACATGTTTCTGATGAGGATATAGTATATGTTTTAATTGCTTGCTGACAGCTTTTTTGGACGTCCGATACGAGGTTTTTTATCGGCTCCGCCTTTTTAGTGTGCAATTTTTTATAGTTGTATAAAAGTAGAACTTAGAAACACTCAAGGATCATATTTAGTTTCACGATTATTTACGTTCATTTTATGCATGCCAATCGCTTGCCATTTGGTATTGTATGAAACAGCTTTTTAACCCAATAGCTTTTTGCAAAGTATGATCTTTTGACAAACTATTACTATTTATTATTAATTAATTATTATTAATTGAAATTTGCTGAACGTTGAATCAGAATCTAGAAACGGTCTTTATACAAAATGAAATGATAAGAAGGTTGAAATAGTAAGATCCTTGTACTTATAGGCTATTTTGTAATAAAAGTGCTAAAAACATAAGAATTTTTCAACCGACGAGAGTTGTAAGTTAATTTTATCAGGATTTATTTGTTCAACTGATTTTCTCCCCATCCTCTACCTCCCGTTTTATATTCTTTTCTAATTTTTCCTTTCTAAATTGTTTAAACCTAAAAACAGTAAACCAAAAAAATATGGATCCCATAAATTAATCGGGTTATCTTTTGTTAAAAATGTTACTGAAGCTGAAAACAAAAGCGTTTAAACTTTCTGCATTTCAGTTTAAGTGTACGTGTGTTATTCATCATACGGTTTTACGGGGTTGAATAATAGATGAGCATAAAATGTTCGTGTTATTCTCGAGACGGTTTTAGGGGGTTGAATAAAAACTTTGAGATTTATATGTTTTCAAATGATCTTCCGGCAAAATTGCTAAATGTAGTGAAAAAATCTTGATAATAAGCTTTTTTCAATATGTTTTTTTCTACTTTCTGTTAAAGATTTCTCAGTGGAGTGTTTTACGTCCGTAATAACAAAAATATAGCTCAGAGGTCAAGCATTCTATAGACCAACAGCCATATATATCTATTTTTATCATCCTCTGCGAGAATTTTACATTACACACCGATCCTGTTAATAGATCTATTCAGCCATGTCAAAATAAAAAAGTAAATCAAACAGAAAAAATTTAATTCTGGGTAGCGGATTAATTTACAGCTTAATTTTGAAATAAAAAACGCTTTCAAACGCAGTTAATTTCTTATAAAAAAGAGGTGTTTTCAGTTTTTGTTATGTAACCTGGCAGGAAGATTATAAATCTAGTTAAATTAATTCAGTTCTTTCTATAGAGATTTTAATTTCTACCGGGAAGGAACTAAACAGTCTTTCAATATCGTTATCGTGTTATCTTTAAATAGATTTGACAATGCATGCTTAGTTCATCCGCTAACTAAAATGAAAATCTGAATTAATGTCCTCTAATAAAATAATTAAACCTGACAAAGATTTGAAATGACTAAGCATCGTAAACGTCATTCGTTGCTGCCAAACCGAAATAATTTTTGTGTAAAAAAAAAAAATGTGGAAAACCAAGTGTTTTTTTTAAAGGACATAAAAAGAACTTTTTTTGCTTTTTTTTTTATGGATGTATATTTTATGTATCTATCACCAAAGTAAATAAACTTTTAGATTTAAAATGGCGACTAATATAGAACAGTTAGCTAACACGATCATTCCAACTTAATCTGTTTAAAAAATCCGTTTAAACGTGAAGTCTCCATAGCAAATGAAATACAGTCATTACAGCAAATATCTGATAGTATCCAATGGACCAAACTCAATTTCCCTAAAAAAGTACAATTATCAAGCTATTAACGAACATTTTTTATTATAAAAAGTTTTGAAATATAAAATACTTTTACATATACTTTGATTTATTTATTATATATGTCCCGAAGACCTGCAAGTTATTTTGCTAGTTATAAAGTTAATTCAAACGGTATTGTATATTATAATGTCCATATTCTATTCTTATGCTCAAATTGCATATAAATTATTCAGACTATTTTAGTTGTGACGGACAGCAAAATATGTTTTTTGCGTGATGAAAGAAAAGCAATTTTGGAAAACAACATTTGATGCTCTATCAGGGTCAATTTATTCATTATTATATCCCTTGTAAACATAGAGATAATAATTAAAGAAAATGATAAACTATAAAATTTGAAAGAATAGTTTAACAGCTGCAGCAACAATACAACTAAGACGAAATTAACTGCCTCAACTGAAACGCATAAATTAACTGCTGCAACTGAGACACGTTAATTAACTGCTGCAACTAAGCCATATAAGTTAAGATGCATAAATTACAGATCTTGCTTTGCTTTTTTTTTTCAATATTCTATCTTAAACTTTTTTGGTTATATTTAGATTGTGTAGCAATATAAATGATTTATACAAAAGCATAACATATGGAGGTTATACAACAGTAAATACTTACTTAGTTTTTTTTGTTTTAACTTTAAAAAAAAAGGTTTTAAAACCATTAGTCAATTAGTCACGAAGATTTCCATTACATAGAAATTAAATAGTAATAATAAAGCAACCTTAAACTATACACTAAACACATGACCTTCCGGAGGCGTGATTGCATTCCCTTAAAGGTTTTTCGATAAATGAATATTTCAACATTTAATATACTCGGACAAAAATTTGCGTTAATAAAGAACTTTTAACATTACATTATTGCACAATGACCACAAAATCATCCTTATCAAAAAAGTCTAATATCATTACAAATGATTATAGAAAATGGTTGTTTCATTCGTAACTTTTAAATTATAAAAAAAAAACTCTTGCAAAAACCAATCTCCAGGGTTCATCCGCTACTTTCGAGATTTTATCAAAAATGTGGTAGTTATTATGCAAGAGAAAAAGGATAAAATATCTAAATACCTTTTTTAACAAAAGTTTATTTTGTAATGAATGTTATTGTTTCGTTGCAGAAGCTTCAATCACACGAATCATACAGTCAAATAAAAAGCAAATATAGTTTTACGCAAACATTTTATCAATTTTCGTTATTTACTTTGAAAAAAAAGCTTAGTCTGAAGAAAATAAAGCTGATCTCAAGAAACTTTCATTAAAGAATGGTATACTTCATGCAACTAATCATTATGACTAACTGTTAGCGTCAACCTAAGAAGTTTTGAACTAGTTGAGTCCGGTCTTTGAATCGTTCATTTTAGTTTTAACATTCCACAATAATCAACAATTATCTTAATGATTATATTATGCTCGTAATTATGTTTGTTTGACAATCGGTTGGAATCTTGATTTAACATCAGTATCTACAAAAAATATCAATAACGACAAAAAAAGCTTGATTTAAAAACAAATCTTAAAATTATGTTGTTTAATATTATGTTGTTTAGAATTATGTTGTTTAGATAAAAAATCTGAACAGTTTAACCGGATTCATTAGGACTACTTCTTTAAAAGTAGTTTTTTTTTTTATCTTTGAAGCCCGAGAATCAAGTTTACGAAGAAAATACGGGCTTACTCTAGTTTAATAAATCTCGCTTTAGGCGATTTCGGCCAAATTATGTAACTTATGATAAAAGATATGTTACACACGACAATTATTTTTCCGTCAAATAAAAAGGAATTTTTCAGATGACCGAATGATATTTTAATAATGGGTTTTATGATAAGGAAGGTTCAACTCCATTATCAGGGCAAAATAGCTCCTTTCAAAATTTAAGTTTCTGACGTGCAATCAATTGCACTAAGAGTCGCCAGTTTTAGGTTTTCTAAGTGGCAATCCAAAGATAAGGGTAATCAGCTCGTAATCGTATATTTAAAAATTCTTTATCCCCTGTCGGGTATCTTAGATAAAGGAGTGCTGACTTTTTTTTTTAGTTTTCAATAGTATTTCATGAACCGCACAAAAGCGCCTTTAATCCTGTTTATCTAAAATCGAACTTGACGTGGGTGTAATTTTGAATACCGATGTGTAGTTTTAAGGAAAACTCTACCTTAGGCAATTAATCTATGCGCCTAAAAATACATCGATTTGAAGACGTTAGCTTTAGTCTTTTAGAAGATTTAACTGTAGATACTTCTTCATTGGCCTTTATTATACTCACGGAAAAAAAAAAAAAAAATGAAAGTTGTGTACTTTATATTACTGATCCTACTTCAAAGTAGTATGATGAGAATGGCTTTACCAACGGCAGATAGAGTAGTTATTTGTAAGAGCAAATGTAAAAATGATTTATTCAAAATTTGCATCGGTGATACTTTGTCAAGTTTATACATAGAAGAATTGTTAGAAAAATGTCGAAAAGATGTGGAAAGTTGCCAGACCTTCTGTCAATCTGTTTTAAAAGAAAACTAACGAATGATGCACAAAGGTTGTTTAGTATCTAATATTGGTATAGAAACTCATAAAGCAAAACCACGTTCTGTTCCACGTAATGTTCAAATGTAGAAAATGCTATGATATCAAAAATGACATTTAAAACTTTGCAAACTTACATTAAAAAAACAACTTCTTATAAGAATTAAGTTAGGTTGTACTTGCAAATATTTGGTAGATATTTCAGATGTTGTCTTCGTGCAAACCATTTATTATGATGCAACCAAATTATTGTAAATATAACATATATGTTATGTGTTACGTATGTAATATTTGTTACAAAAAAAAAAAAAAGGCTCGAAGGAAAAATAGCTTTTAGAGAAAGAATAAAAATCTAGCATTTATAAGTAGGTTTTTCTTCTTGAAGAAATATAAAACTGTTATTAGCAGTCTACAATTGTATATATGCAGAGTGTTTATTTCATTACTATCATAAGATGTAAACTGAATTCCTATCAGAAGTCTTCATTTCAATGTAGCTTTTTTAAAAACATTTTAAAAAACATATTGATTTTTGGATTTAAAAACATACTTATATAAGATGAATTCACCAAGAAAAATTATCTTGAACTGATATTGATGGCTGGTTTACCAAGCTTTCCTTCACAATAACATTTTGTTTTAAATAAAAAATAATAAAAATAATGGTCGAGTTTATGTTTGCATGTTAAAGTATCAATGAGGTATTAAAGCTAAATAATTCTTTTAAAATAGCCTAGTTTTTCAATCTGACCAGAGTCTTTTTGTTTTGAACAAAAAAACACAAAAAGGGATCTTAAACAACATTTAATTTTCAATCTGACCAGAAGTGACTGAAGCTTTTTGCCTGAAGTAAGATTTTGCAGTCATAAAGAAATATTTTAAAGACAGATTTTGCAGTCATAGACAGCTGAGGCTTAATAAGTTACAACAAATACAGAAAAAACATTTTTTAAAAGAAAATTTATTTGGCATTTTATGAGATGCATTATGGTGGGAAGAGAGCTTGAGTTGGTCATGCTACCATATTAATCGTACAAACATTAACACTTTCTCCATATAAAATCTTTTTAAGTATACTGACGTTAATTACAGAAAAATTGACTGGTTTAACAGGACAGTTTTTTTAAAAAGTCAAATTTTAGTCTCTAATCTCTAAATATTTTATAGCACATAATTGCAACCATTATATTTATGATAACATAACAGGAAAATTTGTTGGTAAGAGAAGCATTTTATAAGAAATGGTACAAACTCATTTTTTTAGTTACCTTATAATTCACATAAAAAACATTCTATCAGTAATAGTGAGACTTATTAAACATATTATGAATGATATTTAGCAAACTATAAATATTGATAATTCTATTACTTTTAAATTAATATACAAACCTGTGCTTTCTTGGTGAGTGCATTAAACTATAACTAAAAATATGATTAAAATTAGATGCATAGATAAGTTAAACTACAAATCAAATTATAAATCAAAATAATGCAAAAATAAAAAAAGTTTAAGATTTCAATATTTACGTTTTTTTTTGTAATTTGATTGCGAATGTTTTAATAGTAAAATATTAATTTGCCAAAATTTTGTCCTTTTTATTTTTAAAAAATGTGAAACACTCTTTGAATGATTTATTCAAGTTAATTTGAAAACAATTGCTTGGGTTTGCAATTAAAACATGCAAGTATTAATTTGACAACAAAAAGCGTGCGATTCGCATTATTAACAAATTTCTGCATGAAAGATTTTCATTCGTTAAATGCTTTTAATGTATTTCACATAAAACTTATGCAGCCTCATTTATGAGATTTGTAATCGTAGATAGTATTTTTAAATCTGAACCATTAAAAAAAGATAACATGTTAGGCATATTTAATCTTCATTCTAACTTCTTTTTTTCTTGTTTTGATTTGATACATTTTACAATTCTTTTTTCTCCTTAGATTTTTCAAGAAAATTTTTTTTGCAACCAATTTCAAAAGTGTAAGAGAAAAGCAATAGTTTTTACTTTCTAAAGATGTTCTGCAAAGTAGTATTTTTCTCATATCAATTTAGTGAAAGCCAATATATTTTCTAAAGAGCTTGCATTTACGTTACGATTACAAGATTGATTGGTAAACTAATTAGTAAGTTCAAAGTTTTATTTGTATTACAGAGTAGAAATTCTTTCCAGTTGTAATTGACTACAGCCTGTTTTTCAGGGGGTTTGTGAAACTCCTAAAGCTTAAAGTAAAAGATTTCAAAGGTTTTATATCACATGTCCCATGAGAATAAGCGACAACTTGTTAATAATAAAAGACTAAAGTGCAAAGCATGCGAGATATAAAAGAAATCAATTTCAATAAAAACTATAAAAATAGCATTAACAAAAAATCAAATGACCTTATTTTTAGGATCCCTTACATTGAGCATGTAAGTCGCATTTTATTTTTACTTATTTAATAAGTGATCAAGTTACAATATTATGTAAATTATACATATTATACATATAATTGAAAGATAATTGTAACATTAATAAGAGAAAACTCGTTGGTCAAAATTCAAAATTGCCTAACTTCATTCAATCGATTTTTAGGAGACTTAAACAACTGATTTGACCCTTAATTTCATCTTGTATTATGTAAAATACAAACTAAATTTGGGGGATATTTGGCATAAAATATTTGAAATATGCATTGTTTTAACTACCAATCGATAAAGAAGGAACTTTTTTTATAAAATATGTAACAACTTACGCCCTCAAGAGATAATTTACTTTACTATATTTGTTGTCAAACTTTTTTTTGGATAATTGTCGGAAGCGCTCATTTGTTGACGTTCGTAACTCTTTTATATATATATATATATATATATATATATATATATATATATATATATATATATATATATATATATATATATATATATATATAGCTGTTTTTGATTATAAAAGATAAATGTAAAATATGAAAAAACAAATAAAATATATTTTATTTTTATGTGACAGCTTTTGAAATATTAAAGTTTTTATGTCTGTAATTTAAAAAATACAGTTTGCATTACGGTGTGTTTTATGTTGAATACAGTTTACAAAGAATTTCTCATCAATATGTAACGTGGGAAAAGATGATTTTTCTTCATTCACACCCGAAGACCTCCCTGAAATACTCAACAATTTGGAGGATGGTTTTCTACATGATAATCCTATTGTAAGATGAATTTATAAACTTTTGATGATCAACAAAAAGTCAGCCCTGTTAAACAACTTTGGAAGCAACCTAATTTGATATTTGATTATTCAAAGAAACTCAACTATTCTAAATGAAATTTTCAACACACAACACAATTTTTTAAATTGATGATTTAGTTTCACAAAAAAAATACATTAAAAAAGAAAAAAAAATTCATCTAAACGAGTAAATGCTGATTAACACTTGATTTAACACTTGGGAATACTGCTATAAAGTTCAATTTTTAGATATCCATCCAAACGAGCCTATTGGTCAAACGTGTGTCAGTTTGAAGCTGCAAAAGAAAAAATGACACTGAATTGTTTGAAAAAAGATTTAAGTTTACTCAGGACATGAAGATGACAAAAGATTTAAGACTTTTTATGAACCTGATCTTGGTTCCAACATTTTTGTTCATTTAGTGCTTAGAGTTCAAAAACAGATAAATTATATTGTTTATTTTGACAATTATTACACAAGCATTCGATTTATCAAATACTTTGTAAAAAATAAAGGAATTCACGGATTACGTACAACAACGAAGCGTCGCGTACCATATTGTAAATTACCCATTGAAAATAACTTGAAAAATGAGGAACGAGGAGTGGGCTTAGAATATGTAATAAACCACAAAGCAGTAGAATTGTTATCCGTCGTTTGGAAAATAACAAATAAGTACACCTTCAACTATTTATGTAAGTACTTTACCAAGTGGAGCGTCAGATAGATACTGTGAGGAGGGTAGATGAGAAAATTATAAACATTATCTTTAAGTTTTACCCGACTCAAACATGCTATATTCAAACGAAAAAAAGAGCGAGTCAACCAAAAACAACAGGTGGACAAAAATCTCTAATGAGGTAAATAATGAATAAGTCCCACCATTAATGATTAAAACTGTTTTCGCAAACACCACTTGAAACACAATGATATAGTTTTAATTAGTAAAGTTCTAGAAAGTTCTGTAGCCACTCTGATATAAAGACTAACAAAAAGAAAACCAGTAAAATTTGTTTTAAAGAAGACAATTACTCAGAAGTTGAAACAAAAGTACCGAATGAACTTGAAAAAAAAAGAAATCTATTGTCTGGACGAGAATTTAAAATAACACCTGCGGACAGATAGAAAAGGAACGGTTGAGAAAATCTTGGAGGTTTTTTTTTTGACTCTTTCTTTGGAGAGATGTTTATGGGAATATTTTGATGAAGTGTTTTATTTTAATGAGATTTAAAGAGAAACTCAAAAGAAAAGAGTTTTAAAAGATTTTAAAAAGGATTTTATGAGAAAGAAAAAGTTTTAAGAGATTTTAAAGAATTATTAAAAAAAAAAACTTTAAGAGATTTTAAGAGATTGTATGAGAAAAGAATTTAAAAGAATTTTTAGAGATTTTAAAAGAGATTTGGATGAAAAAAAATTATGGAGAATTTAAAGAGAAACTTATGAGAAGGATTGGTAAGGAAAGATATTTGAGTAACTTTCATTATGCGTTATTATATGTATTGTTATTTGTATGAGTTAATTTTAAGAGAATATATTGAAAAGAAATAATTGAGGATATTTGTTAAGAAAAATGAGTAAGAGAAGAAAAACAAGTCGTTAGTATTTTTACTTTTGTTTGCATTTTGAGTAAGGCAATATTATTATTAATAATATTGTTATTATTATTAACATTTTTGCTTTATGCGCTAACAATTGTTATTAAAAAGTCTAATGTTCCTACCACGTGTCTAAACTATTCTGCTTCACCCTATCCACATCACCATAGTCACACAACTCACATTTAACATAATACAAAATTCAACAAAAATCCCCGCCCTCACAATACAACTAAAAAAAAAAAAAATTAATCAATAAGCCTTGTTTAAAAGTATTTCAAGAAAATAAAACACAATTAGTAAGAGTAAGTCTTATTGATTCAGAAATAAATATGGTAAATAATAATAATGGCAAATAAAAGAAAATGACATCTTTGATTAGTATATCATATGTTCAACGTAACTCTACATAAAAAATTTAAGAAAAGGAAACTATCAGCACATTAATATTACTTAAGTTTAGAATACAACTAGCTTTAGCCTCTTTTAAAGTTGGGACCAAAACTGAGTCTAAGAGAGGAAGACCTTCAAATAGTTTGCAGAGGGAAATGCAGTACGCAGCTAAAAAAAGTTGAACAACTGTGCAACCAGTGAAAGATGTTCGAAGAGACAATATTACTCAATGGCCAGTCTGGAAAGAACATCAAGGTAGATGTGAAGTGTGGGGTTGTGAAGGTAAGAAATTTAACGTTGCATTATATTTTATATAGGAAAAAAATTGTTATAAAGTATTTCATACCAATGCAAATACCTGTTGTATTAAAAAATATATTTCCACTTAATTTATATTCTTAAAAATTTTTTTTTCTGTTATGATATCGCACTAAGCTACCAAATATATCTTTTTCAGAAGGATAGAAGAAATCACACATTTGAGGTTTAAAATTTAGCTAAAGTATGAAAAAACTTACCGTGTTTGCTCCATTAAAATATTTTTGACTAAATATCAAAAGAAGCAAATATCTACATATTTTTTAGCATTTTATACCACCTAAATGTTGTGCAAATGCATGTGGTATTAATTTTGGTACAAAAAGTTATAAAAGAGAAAAATATATTTCCATTTAACATGTTTGTAAAATTATTTTTCCTGACATCACACTAAGGTATGACACCACACTATGGTATCAAATATATATATTCCCATAGGGATATTAAAAATAACGCATTTAAGGATTGAGCTAAAATATTTAAAATAATTGTAGGGCAATTTTACTCTTTTTGCTCCATTAAAATATTTTTGACGAAAATCAAAAAGCCATTGTCTACACGTCTAAGTTAAACTTAAGTCATCTTTTTTATAAAATGAAGCAAAGTAGTGTTTCATACTAAACTTATTTTCCTTTATTCACTTATAACCTAAATAACTAAAATTTAACTTTTTGAAAAGTAGCCATTTGAAATGAAGATTTTAAAAAAGCTTTTCAGCGATTAAAATCATTTTTAAACTTTTGTAAAAAAAGTTTTTTTTTTAGACTTAAATGAGAGTTCCATTTATTGTATATTCCAGTCACCGTTTTAAAATTTTTTATCTGAATTGAGAGTTCCATTTATTGTATATTCCAGTCACCGTTTTAAAATTTTTTATCTGAATTGTGCCGCTAAATTGTAGCAATTTGACAAAACAATTGGTCGACAAGAGTGTGTACAAGTGCTTGTGTTAAAATTTGTCATTTTAAAAGAAAATATTATTTTTGCTTAAACATTAAAAGAAAAAAGTCAGTATTTAATTTTTTGTCAAAATGCAATAGTGACTTTTTTCTGTGATTTAACTGTGTTGCTAAAAATCTCTAATTTGTGGGACGTGGTAGAGAATTATCGCACACTTAAATTATATACTTATATTATTAAATAAAGATAACTTCCAATCAATATTGAAGCAGGACTTTTGCAGAGTGAGGGCTCAGGCCTTAGCACCTACAGACTGGATAATATTTTAAACTTATAATCTCAAAATAACTTTATAATCATACTCCGAAAAAAATTTGAGCGCAGCCAAGCAGTTAACCGTTTTTCACATAATGGTGAACTTAATGTTGAATGACGTAATCGGTGAACATCGAATAAACAAAACACTTATCGCTTTTTAACACAGAATAACTCCGGCAAATCTTTCATATTGTTCTAAGAATTTCCTAAGAAAAAAAATTAAACAAGCTAAATGATTTTTTATTTCCTTACAATGAGACATTATTAAGTTCATATTTTTATAAGTAGCTTCATCTGTGTATAAGCCTACTATCGTATGTTTGCGCGTCGATAAGCAACGTGGTTTTCAAGGGGAACGCGATTTTTCATCGTCATCAACAGTGGCGGATCAAGTCAAGTAAGGATCCTAAGCAATAAAAATTGCAAAAAGGTTTTCCTGAATCAAAGTGAATATATGTATTTGTTATCTCGTGATAATCAATTTTTTTTTTTTCTGCATTTTCCACACTAAGCATGTCTTTTAACTTAGTTGTTGAAGTTACGATAAATTGAATACAGTTGTTATAAGAAATTGTTAAAAAAATACTTTAACGATACAATATGACTCTTTTAGGGGCTCTCTAAATCTCGGACCCCAAGGAACCGCTTAGTCCGTTTAGCGTTTAATCCGCCTCTAGCTGTCAATCGTTTGTATTGAATAATTGATACTAAGATAACGCGATTGGTTTAAAAAAAATTCCTATCATTATTAAATGAAAAAGATTTAATGACGAGGGAAAAAATCATGACACAAAACATTATTTCCATGTTCTGCAAACATCAATTATAAATGAATAAATTCCTAAGAAAAAGAGTCAAATAATATAACAAAGTTAACTAAAAAACTTTTTCCGTGTTTAGAACAACAGAAAGTAATTTGTTCAACGACTTATGTTTATAACTCACTGATCTTCTGAGTTTTATGTTGCACAGTAGGATATCCCGCATTTTTCAACTTTCACATAACAGGTCGGCCGCAAGGATTTTGCTTTTTGCCTTTAGGTACACACATTAAGAATGGACATAAAAAAAATTATCAAAATAAAAGCAACATTTACAAGTATTTACTTAAATGGAGAGGAGGGGGGGGGGGGGGGAGGAGGAGCAAAATTTAAAATACGTAAGAGTGTCCCATACAGATTGTATAAAATATAATTTTTTTTCACCAGATTGAATGTTGATAATCATGAATATTTTTAGAAATTTCAGGTTTCATAAATGTTTTTTCCATAATACAATATCAAGGCTTTAAAGTTATTCAAACAAAAATTAAACTCATTTCTCTATCTCTATGTATTCTGTTATAACCACTGAAAAATGACTAAAATGAATGCTAAAATGAATAGAAGTCCTTCTTGCTATTATAAAGAGGCATTATCACTCTATATTATGCTTTTGCCTGGAAAAAATCATCTCATCTCTCAAAACCAAAGACTGTTGCAGAAGCTGCAGTTATCTAAAACAAATAATTGTTTTAAAATCTATTTTCATGACAGAAAATATTTATTAAGTTTTAATTAATCAAAGTATATTAATAAGCATAAGGAAAACTAATTTTACCACCTTAACTGCAATCTCAAAACATTGGTTTTGTCACTTCTGCCATCAAAGAATATACAAAAGATTCAAATATATTCTCTCAAGTAATCTGACACTTTGATGTAACCTTATCTTTGACTCTATGCACTTTATTTTTGTACAGCAATAAAAAAAGAGCTGATTCTGGAACAGTTTTAGTCTCAAAAAAAACTTTTAAATACCCTGAAGCAATTGTAGCCGCAGCAGCAACAGAAGTAACAGCAGCAGCAGCAGCAGCAGCAGCAGCAGCAGCAGCAGCAGCAGCAGCAGCAGCAGCAGCAGCAGCAGTGTTTGAAACTTCATTCCTAATTGCAGCAAAAGCTGCATTTTGAATCTTCACATAATTTCGTTTTACTTTAAAATCCTTATTTTTATTTAGCACATCAGTATTTTCTGTTTAATTAAAACACTTTAAATAACAATTAGAAAACCTTTCCTCATTTACATATTTTTAATAACTCATATGCTGTTTTCAAATGGCTCCAATTTAATATCTCCTTTTCTTTCGCTTCCTTTGTTGATTACTTGTAATCTCTTTATAATTTTTTGATTCTATCATATCTTAGACTTTCTTCCACTCTTTTGTTCTCTGCGCTTTGATAAAATCTAACTCTATCAAGGGAATCTTTTCTGATTTTTCACATGCACTGCTGATGTGAACTTTTCTTTCACATTAAAGACAATTTGATTCATTACAGAACTAAATAGAAAATTTTGCAGTTAGTTATAGCAAACAGTTGCAAGATATAAACTTTAATATGTTGTCATTTTCCTTCTTTTTGGTTATCCTATATATGTAAATGTCCTGTACATCATTATACACTTTTTTGATTTTTCTGTAAATGGAGTTGTCTGCAAAAATAATCGGAGATAAAAAGTCTGAGTTTGCTTTTTGCCGTTATTTAACAACTTCAAATCTTGTCTTAACCAAATAATCGAATGGATAGATTTTTTTCTTCTGATAACCCATTAATCAGTACAACTTAACAAAGAACAGCACCAAGAGTTGGTAGCTCAGATGGCATAGTCTCTTCCTTTCTCTAAATTTAAAATATTATCGTTACGTTATTTGTAACAATTATCAATTTTATTATTAATAATATAATATTGTTAGTCTTTTTTTTTTTCTTTTTTTTTTTTTTTAATAAGAAAGCATTAATAAAATTATTATTAAAATAATATAATATTATTAAAAGATTCTTTGTAATATTAAGACAATGCTTAAAAATATTTATTAAAAAAAAAAAGTATATTATACCATTTAAATTAGAGAAAGCTTTGCTTTTTTAAACTGATCCTATTTTGATATAACTTCAAGCAAAAAAATACTTCAGCCCAACTAATTACGGTAAAAAAACATTATTGAAAAGTGTGGGATGCCCTACTGCACAGTTGTTGGATATCTCAGTAAAACCAGTAACAATTTTAATGGATTACGCCCTCAGATTTTGATAGTTTTAAGGATATTATTCAGCATTTAACACTACTCTGAAATGATTTTTTTTTTTACATCCTAACGGTTTCTGATACACCCTAACGGTTTCTGATACATCCTAACGGCTTCTAATACTTTGAATATTTTAAATAAAACTCTTTTTTTGTTTGTTTTTTTTATAAAAAACCTTTTAAATAAGGAAACTTATGTTCGTTTTTTTAATAAGATTTTTAACAAGTTTTACCTATAATTTTTTTGCAAAGGAGTTTATACTAAATTGACATTATTTGAGGAGTAAAATTTTATGAAAAATTCAAGTTTTTAGGGTTTTTTTTTTATAAAAAAAAGTTTAATTCTAACTAAAAGTTGATTCTAAATATAATGAATGTTTCTTGTGCGTGCCTAAAATACTGTCGAATTAAAACTACACGACAATATGTAATAATATTGGCACAACTTTTAGTGGGTACAGTGGGCCAATTGTTATGTTACACAGTTATGTTACAATCAATCTTACATTTTTGTAAGAATGAATCGTGGAGTTTACATCATACGTCAATCATTATTGTGCAAGCAAACAGGCCCGGCCCGTGCCTTAACGAGTCAAGAACAAAAACGAGCCCTTTATTATAACAACTTTTTCATGCACATTATAATGTACATTCACTTTTTTTTAAAATTCTTTTCTTACATGGAACTTGAACTATTGAGCACTCCATTTTGTCTTTCCACTTGCAAAATTTGTCAAGCTTTATTCGAATAAATTAATGACACATGTTAAAAAAATTTGATTATTTACCAAGCATCATTTTACAGTTCCTTAACTTTTTAACTTACTTTGAAATTTCCATTCTTCGTGACTTTGTTCGTTCGATTTCTACTCCAAACAACTGGTACCAAAAACTTGCATATGGAGTGGCGTTCTACATTTTTTTTGAAATGATAATTTTTCTAAAGTCTCAAATTCTTTTCTCTTTGACTGCTGGTATCAGCTTTTTGGTCCAGATACCTTTATTTTATGTACTGCGTCGTAACTTATCTTGTATGACTATATAATGTTACTGAACGAATAAAAAGTTTCTCACTTGTTTTTTATTTACTCTTAAAAATTTTATATGTACTAAAAGATTTCTAGAACGCTCTAGAAAATTGCGGAACGTTCTAAAACGTTTTAAAGAGTGCTAATATTTGTGAGTTACATTTTGAATCCTGTTTTTTCCTTCTGCATAATTTTTTTTTTTAAATTAAGAAGAATGTTTTAAAAATACAGCTCACCCACTAATGATGCAGGAAACATTTTTTTTTGAAAATAAGTCAAAATGCTATAACCCTTTTAAACCTTTCATTTAACATTAGTGAAACAAAAACTGCAGGTTTTTCCGTGAAGGTCTATCTCTATGATCTTTTTCAGCTCAGCTTTCTAATTTTGAATAAAAATATGGCTTTTTGACAACTTTTGACACCAAATGGAGTTTTTATCAAAATAACTTAATGTTACATTAATTAGATTGTTGAAAAACCAGTTTCAAACTGTTTTTGACATCCTATATAGGTTTTAGCAAAACCTTCGTAATCAAGCTACTGTTTTTTTTTCAGTCGTTGTTGAGGTAACTTACACGTAACACCATTTGCCATTAATGTCGATTTTTTAACTGCATTTTTGAAACAAGGTTTCCAATGATTTAATAAAAACTTCTCTTTTGCATCAATCAGTGATGCAGCAACTTTGATTTGCATAAAAGTAACTCTGGATTATTTTGCTCATTTTGTGATTCTGCATTAAAATAGTGTAGGAATTTGATTGTTTAATTCAAAATTGAACAGTATTTTAAAGCGCGAAGTGTTTTAATCTACAAGAATTTTTCATAAAAAGACTTGCGGATACGAAGAGAAATTGATTCACCATGAAGTAATATTCGTATACTTATGATATTCTTTTAATATTATATGATGAAAAGGAACTTTACGCATAATTACAGTTGCAACCTTTATTATGCACCCTTAGCCATTATCAGTCATGGCAATGCTCTGTTTGTAATTTGCGCTATTTATGTTTTATAGAAAAGCAGCATAATTTTTAAATGCTCAACTAGCGGCATCGGTTAACTTTTATTATGTTATAGTTTGAGAGGATGTACTTAATTATATGCTTTTCATGTAGAAACTTCATAAAACTAAAGTTTACAGACTAAAAAAAATCTTGAGCCCTTTTTTTTGTCCTGAGGATTGTGAAATAGAGTTCTCCACCATTGTATATATATATATATATATATATATATATATATATATATATATATATATATATATATATATATATATATATATATATATATATATATATATATATATATATATATATACAATGGTGGAGAAAATAATAAATACATAACCTACACATTTAAAATAATGCATTTTATTCTCAACGATTGATGATAATCTATATATATTTTTTTCTTTTTGTAATATTAAGTGTTGATACACATACCTTTAAAAAAATCACTAATTCTCTTTGAAATTAGTAGGAAAAATAATAAATACAGAAATAGCTAATTGCTATTTCCCTTTAATTTTCACTTGTTGTTACTTTTAAAATATTTGTTTGACACAGTAATATTATAATCCTAGGAAGAGATGAAACCTTGGCAGTTTAGACCCCCCGCCCCATTCATGATAATAGCTATGGCTTTCCTACGCTACTGAGTAACATTATGAACTAGCTGGTAAGTCCCATAATATTATCACTTGGAATGGTTGCTTCAACCAGGTTTCAAAAGCGTGATAGGGACTAAACTGACTGACAGGGCTTACATTAATGTGAGCTTGGAACATCTTTGACTGGATGGGTTGTAGGGCACAATCCATCTATTGTCAACCACAACTTTTTGAAAAGACCCTGAACTTCTCATATTGATCTTTGGATTGAACCCTCCATCATCAGGTTTTCTACTCCTGTAAACTGGATAGCCATCTTCTCCAATTTGAGTTTCTCTCGACAGTTCTTGTGAGTGCTTTTTAGAACACTTGCCATCTGCCATTCACGAAGAGTGTCCAGTTGTCCACAGGGACCATAAATCATGTTCTTGGTGATGACTTGGAATTTCTGCACTGATTATGGAGTCAATATCTGTTGGTCTAATTTTTTGCTTCAGCTAAACTAAATTGTGATTATGTAGAGTATAGCTAGCACACTGTGGTTTCAAAAATGGCCAAAACAATCTTTGCCAGTTTTTGCTTGAAGACTCTGGCAACAACATCATGGCGGTCATAAGCTCCCTGAAATGGTCTTGAATTTCTGTCCATGCAAGATTGTAAGTGAAAGAATGAAAAGATCAGGATGAACATAGCACCTGACAGGTAATTGAATCTTGAGTGTCTTCATGCATGTGTCTAGGACTACCTGTGACAAAAGATAGAAGAATAACCAACATTCCGATTTCAAATGGACTGCAGTTATTGTTGACAGCATTCTTAAGAGGAACATATTATTCCACTCTTAGGCAGTTCTGATTCAAACTTATGTAGAGAAGGCGTTCGGATTCTATTTTTGTATACATAGCCACAACAGTTTGATGAAAAAGTTGGCGACACTTCATAATGTTGTACTCTTCTCCTTGACGATAATTAAACGGTAAGCCTAAAAGTCCATGGCAGAAACCTTCTTTCAGCAACAAAGTCGCTTGTCTTGAGGTCAAATTAAGGGATTCAAAAATGATAGCAATCTTCTCCTTGCCAAAAAATCAACGGATACTGTAGAACATCATATGACCTGTGGGTTTCAGCGACCCTTCTGAGACAGCTGTCTTTTTTCTGGATGATTATGTCACGCTTCACAAAGTTTCTTCCAGCAATCACTATTGCAACTTCATCAGAGGTAGGGGCATTGAATCTTCGCTGCTGTTCACCTGCAGGGGTCTTATCAGCTTGGATCACAAACTTGTAGTCATCAGAAAGCAACCTTTCGATTGCACCTTTTAGAATTCTAACATTTGAATTGTCTGCCTGAAGGAATTCCTGCTGAGCAAAGACTATGTCAAACTTTGTGTTTGAAATGATAGAGCATCGAAGCTGAGCTTGAGAGATAGAATCCCCCATGAAGTAAATTTGAAGAAACTGTGGCTGCTATAAAAAAAGGGGAACCAAATGTTGCGGTAGAATTGACCATAAACTTTGGATGTTAGCAAGAAAACACCCTCTCAAATTTCTTTTGCACCAAATGAGATCATTTGAAAGTAGGAACTTTGGCTTCAAATGTTTTCTAGGAAATTTTTAGAAATGGGTTCTGATCCAATCATCCGTGATTTCAGAGACCCTGGTAGTAAGAGAAGAGGGTAGCAACTTCGCTTTTCCATTTGAGAAGCAAAGAACAGAAGGCTCACCATTAAACTTTTAAGCTCCACAGTGAGCACCGAGAGCACCAACTTTTTCAATCTGAATTTTTGAACTGTTGTTGTAACATTGAGTTGGTTGATATAAAAAAACAATATATTATATTTTTTTTACTGCATTAATCTTTTTATTTTTTATTTTTTTAGCATTTATTTTTTTACTGCATTAATCAGTTTTTCTGATTGAAACAGTAAAAGTTTTTTATATTTTCAACAGCGGGAAAACCCGGGTTTGAGTGCTTTGGCGGGAAACTCAACAGTTTTTCCCAGAAATTTAAAAAAACTTTAAACTTTTAAAAAAGTTGAAAAGTCTTTAAAAATAAAACTTCATATATAGTAAAATGGGGCATTTCTTTTTGTCTTTAAGATATGCAACATTTTATGTATAGATATTTTCTTTGAAAGATTTTTGGTCCTACAGGACCTGTCTACTGACCTAGGGATGTCCATGGTCAGGGAAGAGATCCCTCCATTGAATTCAGGGAGTAATATTACCTCTAGATGCAAAATTTCAGCATATTTGACCATACAGAGTGCAATGCACCGGGATTTTCACCAGCTAAATATAGAACTTTATTGTATTAATCAGAAATGCATTTTGAGCCATATATTCATGTTTTTGGGAACTTAACAAATTTTCTCATTTATACGGTATACTTTTCCAAAAATATCTCTCAAAAATCGTAACAAAAATCCGAAAACACATATCTAAAATTTTTTGGCTTTCACTGGTAAAAGCTATTAAAATTAGACCTGTGTGCAAAAATTGGTAAAGATTGGATCAAAAATGTGGTTCTGCATAAAGAAACACCCACATACACACATAAAAACATTGGACTTTAAATATTAGATAGTATTTTATAATAATTTAAATCATGGCATGTTTAATAAAAGTTCTATGTTAGCTCAGTTAATTGTTAACAGTATGTTAACATATTACGCTATTAATATTTCAGTTAATTATTTACAATTAAATGAATGAACATTGTTCAACTTGCAGATATTATCTTTCGCTTGTAAACCTGTTAGTACTTTTAATATTCAAAAATATGGTGTGGCTATATTAACATTATATAACATATTAGGAAAGTAATTCAAAGTCATATTTCACCTCGACTGAGTGATTAATAATTCAACGTCTTAAAAACAGTGGAAAGTCATATAGAAAGGTATCAAGAAAAACTGAGCATATTGTTGGAATAGTTCAAACGCTTTAAAACCACAAGAGTGTGTCGAACCTAGAGGTCGCCAAATAAAAACAAATTACCGAGAAGATGAATTAATTATTTGTAAAGCTAAAAAGGATCCATTTATCTACAGAAATACCATAAAAATAATTCAAATATAAACTCACGTACGATTAGAGAGCGTTTAGTTGAAGGAAAATTATTTAAGTGTAGTTTAGTTGAAGGAAATTTATATAAGTGTAACTTTTGTTAAAATAGCGACATGTAAAAGTTAGGAAAGAGTTTTATCAAAAATATTCTGCATGTACAAATAAGAAATAATGCTTAGCTTTGTAGACAGACGAAACTAAAATTAATATTTTTGGATCAGATGGTAAATAGCTCGACACGGACTCCACTAAAAAAACAATAAAATTTGGTGGTAGAAGTATTATGATGTGGGGATATTTCTCATCATTTGGTAATGGTCCTATTTTTTAACTACAGGCACTATCACTGCTGACATTTATATTAATATACTTCAAGAAATAATGCTTCTGTATGCCGGGGATAAAATGCAAATGCTTTGGATGCTTCAAAAAGATAACGATTCAAAACATACGGCTTCTATCGCAAAGAAATGGTTTACAATAATTGTATACGATGATTGGATTAGGCAACACAAATGACAAATTTAAATCCAATAGAAAATATATGGAAAAATCTTAAAAGATGCTGTAATAAAAAAAAAGGCCTATGAACAAAAAGAATCTGTGGGAGGCTGTAAAAGCATCATGGTACGCTATTCAATTATCAATATGACAAATAATGGTCAACAGCATGCCCAAAAGACTTTTCCTGAATTTTCTTGATTTTTCTCATGTAAATTCAAACTCACCATTTCTGCATTTATTATTTTTTCCACTAAATTGACAACTTCTTTAAACATAATTGTAAGTTACATATGAAAAATCAAAGAGAACTTAACATTTTTTTATATACGTATTTACTTATTTACACTATACGTATACGATATATGTGTATTTACACTATACGTATGCGATATAGGTAGATATATACACACATACACTTAAACAAAAAATTAACGCACTTCCCAGATTTATCAATTACAAAGATGATTATAATAATTGTTGTTACGACTTTTGTAGGTTTAATCCGCTTCCCTTATTTAATTTCGAAATTATTGCAGCTTTTTATAAGTAGTACTTTTTGCTGTAATTAAACCTACTTTCTAAAAGGAAAGTATGTAATGGTTTTAATGTATTTTAACTGTAGACCACCGAAGAAAAAGACTGGCTTTTTCAAGGAGGCATATGAATTGGTGATTAGGGACAGGTCTTATTTACATATGAGTCAAGGTTTTGCCTTGTAAGTTCTGATTGTTGCCCAAGAGTTTCAGCGGCAATTAGAAGTTGCAACAAGGATTTTTCATTCATGGTATGAGGCTGAATATCTTAAACAGCTTTCTCAGATCTTTTTATTGCTGATGGTGGACGTTTGACTTCTCAACGATACATAGAAAACATTTTAGAACCTTTTGCCATACCTTTTGTGCTACCTTTTGCACCGTACGTTGGAAATGGGTTCCTTCTTATGCAGGATAATTCTAGACCACATACGACAATTATTGTTAATATTAAAGTTTTGGAGTGGCCAGCTTGCAATCCAGAATTGAACCCAATAAGAGCATTTTTGAGACATAATGGGACGCCGTGTTAGAAGCCAAAATCCATCACCTAACAGTCATGACAAGCTGCGATAAAGTCTTACCCCGAGTGGAAAGTTATCCTTTAAGATATGCCACGGCGCAGTCAGTCTGTAATAGCATTAAGAGGTGTGAACACTAGTTAGTGATAAATCAAAAATGTTTCAAGTTAAGCTGTATTAGTGTGCATAATAATAATTATCATCAATTAATTATTTTGATTTCTAGTTTTTTTTTAAGTCAATTTTATTATTATCATCGAAATAATTATGTTCATGTGCTTTATTCTTAATATATTTGTCAAAATATATGATAATATTGACAAAAATTATAATAAATCGAAATGTATAAGCGGTGCGTTAACTTTGCGGTTAAGTGTGTGTGTGTGTGCGTGTGTGTGTCTCTCTCTCTCTTTATATATATATATATATATATATATATATATATATGGATAGATTAACATTTTTTCCATTTATGAAAAAGACATAAATTTGATTAAGTTCTTAAAAAAGTTCACGCACAATGCAAAAATTCGATTTTATCACATACGATAAAAAAATAACTATAATCGAATTATTTTAATATCTGGTTTTTTGTAAATGGAGAGTACTTATGTAGTTTTTTAACGATTTGAAAGCTTATTATTACAGCGTTATGCTAAATTATAAGTAAGTATAAGATTACAAGCTTAAATATCAGTTCTATAAGAACGAAAAGCTACTACATAAAACTATAAAGAATGTAAAGTATTTAGTCCATTTTAACATAATATAAAATTCTTATGTTTGGTTACAGAAAATAAATCTGCTGTTCTGCGCACTGATTAGTTCAGACTGTTTCTAGTCTCAATGGTTCCTAATTCCAAAACGTTTTCTGATTTAACGCTTTCTCGTGAACCTGCAAACTACTACATAGCTTATGATAATCACCAACATCTTACATTTGATCAGTAAACCAATGGTCTGCCAATTTTTAAGAGACAAATTTACAAGTATCAAGTAGTGAGCCGCTTCCCTCCGGTTGAAATATGAACGCTAAAAGAGCTAGTATAACTCGGGAATTCCATTTTGCATTGCTTAAGTTTGGTATTGTGGAGAATTATTTTAAACTTCCCTGAGACACTAATGAGTCACTGTTTTCTTTATGAACTTGATATTAGTTTCCCGTCTGAAGGCGAATCATGTTATTTGACAAACTCCACTCATTTTATACAGTTTTACAATCGCATCATTTTAACACATTAAATATATTAACACTTTACATGCATTAACATCTACATACATTAACACCTTACACACTCTAACACCTTATACACGTTAACATCTACACACGTTAAGATCTTACACGCTAAGAGCATCTTGAAGACATTATTTTTAGAAACTTTACTCCAGATTTTTAAAAAAATTTGAGAACTCAAGTTAAATGAAATAGAATTTTCGTGTCGTTACGCCATTCTGCTGTTTTAGTAATTACTTCTACACCATTCTTGAAATTCATCCTGGCTGTTCGTAATTCATAACAAGTTCCTCCAATTTCTTTATCAATTACTACGTGAAAAACAATACTCTTCATCAATCACTACGTTGACAACCAATAAATTGTCGTTCTTCCCGGATCTATCTTTAAAAGAAGTCTTTGCAGCTGAGTGACAATCCCAATCCTTCTTCCGGTGTTCACATTCGTATTGTCCGCTTCAATCATCTTTATATACTCATAAATTGTATTAATCAAGAGCAGCTGTTATGCCTTTGACAACAGTATCTGCTTTTCCGTCTGGTAGATCTAGTTTATACAACTTCCTTTGTTCATTCTTCATTACTAATAATTGATCTTCTAGGTGATGAATATGTTTACCATCATAATGCTGTGACCAGTTTTCAAAATAAAAATCTTCATTTCTTCATTAAGTTTAATAGCTTTTTTAATAGTGGAACTGAATATGGCAGATTCTGAAGGTGTCTGAACGTCAATTAATCTTGAAATAAATTTCGACAAATGGTTGCTGCTTTTATGATTGACAACTTTGAATAGGTTACTAATTTGTTTGCAGTTTTGGTTTACTTTTACTTCTTGTTTGAACTTAGGTCTGTTCTTTAGACTCTTAGTATTCTGCTTCAGTTTCTGATTCAGAAGTTGACATTGTTGCTGTTGCTGCGGCTGTTGTGCAGTAGGCTCCAAGAGAATTTTTCTTCTTTTTGATTGTATATGATTTTCTTCTGTTTAATTTTGATATGTATTTTTTGTAAATTTTCAGCCTTCCAAGTTGTATACCCAACCTGTCCTCTGATTCCTTATTGAAGATTATACGACCTTTCGTCCTCACTGAAGAGGCATTCACCATACTTTTTTTGTGATTAAAACTTCATTTCGCGAATTATATTTTCCTTATTTTCACATATATTATAGGTCTTTAGCTCTTAATCCAGTTTAGCGGGTAAAATTTAATTGATAAATTTGTAAAAGTTAATTTTTGTCGCTTGTTACTTCTTTTTCAACTTGCTTTATGACATTCTCGTCTATCTTTGATGAATTCTGCTGGAACAAATAGCGATCAGCAACTTAAATATAAAGCGGTATCTTGCTTTTATTTTCCAATGATTATTCTATCTGACTCATGAATTTGTACGTATTCTTCGTCTAAAACCATGTTTCTTTTTTCCATTGTGAAAGCATTTTTCTTACATGAAATTATGAATGCAAATAATACTTATTTCTGCAAAACAATAAGGATTATCTTTAGCGTTTCTCTTATCAAACTCTTATACTCTTGTTGTTTTTATCTATAAATGCTGCAAATCTCGCTCAGTTCCATAAACTTCTACAAGACTTCGAAATGTTTACGTAACAAATTTATTTTTTGTTATTGGATCTTTAAATTTTTCATTATGTGTTTTAAATATGGTTTCTAAACCATGCGGTACTTATAGATTATAAGTACCGCATGGTTTTGTAAAGACGAGACTATAAGTTATAGTCTCATGTCTTTACAAAATTGGCATTATTTTCTTATGAAAGCGCATTTTGCTGGTCTTAGTAAGAGCAAAAATCTCAAACGATTATCTGCCATTGATGAACACAGATGAATATGTTAAAACCCTTCTTAGTAAGACGTAAATGTTAAAACCCATCTTAGTGTTGAAAACATTTTTCGATGTATGAGATAAATTTGTAAAAAAGTGCTTAGCACTTTCAAACAACCGCCGCATTTTGCCATGTTTATATAGAAGGCTGAGAATGAGAAAAGACTCAGCATTTTTTGTAAAATAATTTACACAGAAGTATTATTACTTTACATTCTTGTTCTTCGAAGAAACGTTATTTTATTTAGCTAAAGAAGTACACTTTTGTTTCCATAACTCGTTCCAAAACCTCTTGCCACTACATGAAAAATCCATCAATGCTGAATAAAGATAAAAAGCTGATGGAAATAAAGTTGGAAGTCTTTCAAGCAATCTACTTTACTTTGTAAAACTGCGAAAAAAAAGTTCTTTACGACAACCACCACTAAAACTACTTGTTTTCGCCTACTTTTTTGTATCTCTAAAACTGAATCTTGTTAACGCACCTGCAAAGCAGATATATCAATTCATTTTTTGTGGTACGACAGTAAACATAGTTCTAATAATTTAAGTAAACGAACACCTTTTTCTGATTATTTCATTCAAAGTCTTGTAGTTTAAAGAAAATTAAATAACAAAGTTTCGGAGAGGAAACAAAAGTTCCTTTAGCTTCAAGACTTAATTGGCAATCGTTTTTTAACCGCTAATTCATGCTAATTTGTCACATTTTTATAAACTTCTCAAACAGAGATCCCATAATAAAATAAGAAATTAAAAAAATTTAAAAAATCTAGTTTAAATAACGCTTAACTTACCAAAATCATTGCATGATAATCTAAAACCTGTTTTACACAAACAAACAAAAATCAGATCTAGTTAAAGAACATTGAATTGCTTTTTTTCTTTGCTTTACATTTTTTAACAAAATCGTGTAAAGAATCCATGCGAAAGGAAAAGCAAAAAAAAAAAAAAAACATACTTGCAGCGTCGTTTTTTTTCCCTTACTTTTCGTATTAACTATTAACGCAAAACATAATCCTTGAACCAATCTTAATGATATATTGCCCGATCAGAACGAGAAAAGGCATAGATAGGAGTTGATTATGCTTTTTTGATGTCATGTTAATCTATTAAATTTCAAGCCAATAAACAATTTGCTCTAAATTCCCTTATTGATCCTGTCTAAGCACAGAGTAGTTGAATTGAAAAGTAGTTGAATACTGCAAACAAAAGTATTAAACCGTAGCTCTTGTAATAAATATTTCATACCAAGTATAATTTGTAAAACCTTAAACTTTATGTAAACTTTGTTTGCACATGTTTAACTTAATTTAGAGGAATTTTGCAGGGCTATAGTCACACCCTCATCCCAAACAAAACATAGTTAAAAAGTTAACTATGATAATTATCATAGAAGTTTTCTTCATAAATACTTTTTAATTACATTAAATTTTGATTCTTGTAGTACTTGCAATTTTTTAAATTTAAAATAAATATTACTGAAAAGAGAAAAGACATGACACTTCTTTACATTTTTTACTAAGAATTTTTAACTCATACCTTTTCACAAAAAAATAATGTCTGAATGGGCCTTTGATTGCAAGTTTTTTTGGGAATGTCAAAACAGATTCTATGCAATAAGATTCCTTCATTCTTAGACTTGCATTCTTAATACAGCCATTAATTAAAATTCTTTGTGCTACTTAGCTAAACAGTGCGGGCTTCAAAAAAAACACATTAAGTCGAAATATAATCAATTTACAAAACATGGTTTTAATGAAATCCCATTTAAGTAAGGATGTAAAAGAGGTGTGTAGAGAATAATAGTGACTTTAACATAAAATCACAAATGTGTAATGAGAGGATTTCTTTTCTATTAAACTATTATCATCATCATCATTATCATCATCATCATCATCATCATCATCATCATCATCATCATCATCATCATCATCATCATCATCATCATCATCATCATCATCATCATCATCATCATCATCATCATCATCATCATCATCATCATCATCATCATCATCATCATCATCATCATCATCATCATCATCATCATCATCATCATCATCATCATCATCATCATCATCATCATCATCATCATCATCATCATCATCATTATCACCATCATCAACAATTAACATATTAACAATTAACAAAATAACAATTAATTTTATGTTTAGGAGCCGAATTGAAATTCGGTTTCAAAGTTGGTTGAAATCTCACTTAAAAACTCATATTTCATTTCTTTATTTTAATTTTCAACTGTATTTTTAGCGCAACTTTAGTTCGACGCAATAATTATTCATTTAACTGATAGGGAGAATATTGCTCATTCCAAGTTAAGTACTTTTTTCCTGATTAAAACTCTAAGATAAATTAGGGAGATCTTCACATCCTAAAGGCAATGAAGTTAGGTTATAAATAAGAAAGAGAGACAAGTTCAAGTCATTTCAGCTGACTTCAGCTTACCATTAACAGTTGATTATATTCTGTTTACTTTCTTTTTATATGCTTTCAAGTTGTAATTGATATTTCTCAGCATTTTTTTTTGACAGACTTTGCTTAAAACGTTTGAGCATTACGCAATGACAGCTTGAAATAACATCCATAAATAAGCTTTGTTACCAAAGTCATCATAAGGAGCATTTTTATAATGTTGAGGAAGTAACACTCGTAAGCAACGCCCTCAATTTTCATAAATAGCTTTTTTTTTTGAACGAAATTTTCCGAAGTTTTGTTGATATGAAAAATATGAAGTTAATATTAAATCAGTGCTTAGGAACTTTAGTATCAATATCAGAGAGAAAATGTAATTTATAAAGCTTTTCAGCCATATATATTGAACGTTTACAAGTTAAGATGAGGGTATTACTAGTTTCTATTTAATTTCTATAAATTTAAAAATACTTTAAATCAAAGCTTGCAAACCATATTCTTGTAAATTTCCATAGAAAGTTTTTTTAAACTCTTTTTAAAGCAACTTTACCTGTATAAGTTGTCTTTCATTTTTTACTTTATCTTTTAATATATTTAATATTTTACCAAATAAAAAATGTATGCATTTATACGTAGCTGTTATGAAAAAAGTAAAAATATTTGTTTTTTTAGATTAGATCTCACGAGTGTTTTCCCATTTTTTAAAATATCGGAGTTTGATTAAGACCTAAGTATTAACCCCGATCTTCAGTCCTTAAAATTCTCCGCTTCCTGAAAATCTTTCTGATTGGAGCACGGGTACTTTGTGAAAATGTTTTGATTTCTATAATACAGAAATTTCTCTGTCCACGAAACCTTTTCCTGATTTGAAATCGGCTTTTACCTATATCCAATCTTTTGTAAACTAACTCAACCAATTGGAACAAAGTTACTATGTACTAACAATCACAGTCCCATCATTATGTCCTATTGTAGCAAAAATGATTGTCTTTATTCGAGTTCTTAACCAAACCTTTCTTGAGGTAGGGCTCTTTAATATTTGACCTCTGTTTCTTTATCTCAACTTGTAGAGATTTGAAGTTTGAATGAGAGGTGTTAAAAGCCTTAGAGTCTATTTTAACACATAATATATAAAGTAAAGTAAAAGATAAAAAGTCAGAGTTAAAGGATACTTTTCCTTTGACTAGAACCCAAACAAGTTAGTTGATAACCCTTTTTGAAATTGTATTGCTATATGGGCAGCTTAATGCAGTTAGCTATGTTTGTTTAGACTGCAACCATAGTTGTAGCTGTTATTAAACTCGAGCTTACTGTCACATTAATTCAAATGTTAGGTGTATTTTTGGTCCAGGTTTGATAAAGAAAAACAAGCAATGAGATTACCAGGAAGTGTACAGTTATTGACGTAAAAGAAAATGGGATGAGCATTAAGAAGAATGCTTTACTTCACAAGGTCAACTAAAACCTATTCATTTGAAAGGTTGCAGTGGTGCTAAAGTTGGTATATATGGTAACAACGAAGAAAAAGTAACAAGGCACGCACTCATTAAGTAGGTGAGAATCCATTAAAATTACCAATAAAAAACGAGAATAACAATATTTTTTCAATATTCTATGTTTTTTTATGTTCTATATTTATACCTTTTTAATTTCATTTTTTTAAATGCCAAATTTTAGTTCAAATATATTATAAATCTGCAGGTCGAGTCAAGATGTCGTTTTGTCTTTCTTTATTGGTTTACAAGTTAATCCTTCCACTTTTTTACCGATGATATACATTAACTAGATGTCTAACTTCACAAAAATTCTTTAACAAAAAGTAAAGCAAGATTTTAAAGTTTTTAATGCTGATGGCAATTTTATTTTAACTGATAATTATTCATTTTTATTTTGCTTTGGTCATGGATGTATAAGAGATAGACGTGCATCGATATTGTTATTTTTGCGAAACATTGATTGCGCATTGTTACAAATCTTTTGTTAAACAATAGAAAAATTAAATGATGTTAAAGGCTGTCGGATTCGTCGAAAGTTTTTGGTCTCGTCTAACCAGTCACATTAACTTCCTTTTAGTTATTAAAGATAACATAATCATTTACTTAATACTTTAGTACATTTATAACTCTAGATATGAAAAAAAATACAAAATGCCAACTAGTTTTTTAGCTACCTAAAGCATAATGGTTTCATGTCCCGGGATAAAACAATCGAGGTCAATGTGTTTCAAATTCGAAGTCGAAGATTCGATGTCGCTAAAAGTCGTTTGTCAAATTGTTTCGAAATCGTTAAAAGTTGCATAAAATTTAATTTGACGGTTTTCAAAAAATTGTATTAGTTCAAATAAAGTATATTTTAGCGGTTTTCAAAGTCGTAAAAAGTTAAATAAATTTGCAGATGGTGTCTTTTAAAACTTTTTAAAATTTCTAACGGCTTTCAAATTCGCTTCCAAAAATTTAACTGTCTTCGAAATCGGTTGATTAAACAAAACGAGTGCATACAAAAACTAAACAAACGAAAGTTGCATGACTTCTTTCAGGTTTTAAGCTCAACTTCAATTTAAGCTCGACTTCAATTTCAAGCTTAATGACTTACACTTCAAATTCTGTAAGCAAAAATTTTAAAGTGAAGTAAAGTGATAAGCTATATTTTAAGTTGAACTTGTATATAGGTGTACCAGTACTATTATTCTCTTCCCTTCTATTCTCCTAGGCTCCTACTCTATCCCTTAGATTTGGAAAAATCACAATCAATGAGAAGCTACCTATGTTCAGGTTCAAAGACATCGATATAAAGTAAAGTGAAATGATAACTGGTTTGGTATATGCTAGCAATCTCTGCCCTTCTGAATTCTAATTTCTTAGTAAAAATTTGAAGTATGCAGTATAGAATACATAACAGAAATACAGAATATACAAAAAATATGCTAAGATCCTTGAACTTATTTAATAATCACTTTAGATTTCAAAAATCCGATTCCTTAAACATTTGAAAAAGTTATTTGCATATTATGGATTATCTAATCTAAAATAATCCAAGCATGCTACCCTAGTAAAGAATATTTAGTTGTCCGCTTCCAATCTTTCATTCTGATTTTTTTATGCTAGTTCCTGGCCTTGGGAGCCTAAATGATGTCTGACTTGCCTTTCCAGTTCAACAATACTGGAGATTTCATTTTTAATATGGCGGTATCATCATCATCATCATTTTCATCTCTCTCTGGCGTAGGTCTAGCTGCCATTTGCTCTTCCATGGAGTGGTATTCCCAAACTAGTACAAAAGGAGTTTAAGAGATTGAAGTTTTCGTTGATTAAAACCAACTTCTCAGTGGTTTTTGACCACCTGTCCACTAAAGGCCCGTTCACTTGAGGCTGACAGGCAATAATGCTCCCGTGCAAGTCCTGCCAAGACGGGCATCTCTTTGCGATATTTCCTCCACCAGTCAAGAACATCTACCTTTGAATCTATCACAGTTGTTTCTCTGAATTTCGCCCACTCAACGGTAATTGGAGGACCCTCAGCTGTAGCATTTGCCTGCCTGAATTGACTGGACGTAGTCTAAAAGGAAGGAAGGAAGTTAAACGTTTAGTAAACTTGGTATAACTTCGCTCACTTTAATCTAAAGTTGTTTAAAGTCAGATAATTTTTAAAAACTTCGTTTACCTTTGACCCGTTCCTTCCCCCGTATTACGTATTCTCAAATTAAAATTTTTATGACTTTATTTGTTCGATTGCATTAAGATCAGTAAAAGTATATTTAACTAGTTTTAAAGAAATTTATTTTATATTATACTTAATAGCTATTACCTCTGCTGCTGCCTTCTAGAATTCTGTCTCACCATCATCTTCAAGAAGCTCATGGGTGATCTCATCTGAGACATTACTTGCACTTTGCTGGTTTGATATCCAGTCAACTGGATGTCAAACCAGCAAGGTGCAAGTAATGACTGGCTCTCAACTTGTCAAAAATCTAATCCCTGACACCATAAGCGTGCAGTTGTTGGCCTTTCAAGAAGGAGTGTTGCAGGCAGCCTACAGCATAAGGCATGATATCACATCCTCCTCTTGGGAATCGTTTCTCGAGTTCTACAATAAGCTCAACAATAAAAGGACCTACTCCAGTGACACTGTTCTTTCTAATTTCTTTGACCCTCAGAGAAGCACACCTATCCACAAGATGAACAAACGCTGTGCTCCATCAATTTAAATTTTCTTATCACTCGACATTGGCTCAGAGATGATTCGGCATGTAGTCAGGAGTGGCAGATTGGTTGAAACCAGCTCAAGTTGTTCTTCCGTAGGAATGGGTATGGTTCATTCCTTTATGTCAGCCCTGAGAGCACACGGCACACTTCGGAGATGGTCGATGTCTAGTAGCATCATCTGGACAGAGTTATGGAAATTTTTATGGAAATTTTTTTAACTTAGTTTAATTAGTACTTATATTAATATTTTAACGTACTATTACTTAGTAAGCTAATTACAAAGTACATGTTGATTTGTTGTTGTATAAATTTTTATACATTTTCACATATTAGTAATATTATCCGTTACATATAATATTTTTCTCCCTTTAGATATAATTTTATAATAAAGTATTTTAACTAAAGGTATTAAATTGTTATAGATAAATTCAAATTTGCATAATATTTATACCTAAATATTTTTTTTTAATTTTAGTAATGTCTCAGAGACTCCCGGAAATTCCGGACATAGCTATGTTGTCTGTGTTCATAACTCAGCCTCCAACATGAAGGCTGCAATTCCTAAATGCAAGTTTATTGACTAGTCCCAGCTCTGCGCTTATCACCTTTTGAACTTGCTTGTGAAAGGTGCAAATAAAGAAGCCAAGTCATATGAAGGCTTGGATCTAGAGTCAGCCATTAAAAAAGCCACAAAACTGTCATCTCTATGTCACAAGTCCTATTTTTCAGAGCAGCGAATCAAAAAGGAGATTCAAAACATGCTAGATGACAACGACACAGTTAAAAAGGAGGTATTAAAGTATATCAAAATCATTTCACGAGTCAAAACCAGCTGGAACGCCATATTAATGATGATTGATTGTATTTTAAGGATGAGAAGACCTCTGATCAATCAGGGACAATCCAGGTTCTGATCCAAACAAACTTACACCCGCTTTTCTCAGTGAGGATGAGTATGACCTCTTAGACGAAATTTTGTCAATTTTAAGGAAAATCTTGGACATTTTGGAAAGCTTCTCTGCTGACAAGTAAGTCTCCATGCACAGAGTTATCTCTCATCTGTATGGATTAAAATACCGACTTCTAAAAGCTATTTCTTGTAACCTGTCTCCTACTGCTGAGATGTTTTACCGAAAACTAGTCAAATTCTAAGGAAAGTTGATTTTCGGTTTCCAGAATCTGGAGCAACCAACTTGCACTGTTCAGTCGCCAACTTGCTGAATCTTCTGTACAAGGGTAAGGCTTTGAGAAAGGTTGGTGGATTTGATGAGGCATATGACGCTCTTATTACACAATCTCAGAATCTTCACAATCTCAAACTGGATTCAGGAAACAAAAGAGATTGAGGCCAGGGAAGTTGAAGAGGCAAGATCTCAAGGTTTTCAACCTGATGATGAACCTTTCTTTCATTTTGCTAGTGATATCCTGGTTGGAGTTACCTCCATCCCAGCTGCTAAGTCTTCAATTACTTTTGAATGGGAAATGTACCTCAAGGTACCGATTTCCAAAGATCCTTATCGTATTGTTATAAATATCGGTATTTTTTCAAAACCCAGTTATCGTAGTACTTGAATAAATGTAAAAAGAACCCTAAAGCTTTGAGCAGAAAAACAGTGCTATGAAAGTTGTTACTAATGCTAGAAAGAAGAAGTTCACTGGTAAATTTGTTCACAAGCAAAGCCGCTGTTACTTTTCTGACTATTGTTCCAAACCAGAAAACTTACGATTAATTTGCAATAACAAATCTTGGCTATTTTTATAGATAATTCAAATGGATCTGCTTGACAGTATTTGATTTCAATGTTTCCCCATGCCAGGGGAAATTGAGAAATTGAGTAGATTTTCAAAACTGCGTGTTGTGGCGTTAACTATCGTTTTAAAAAATTAAGACCGTATGCAAATGAATCCAGAAGATTTGGTCATAAAAAAACCAATAGCATAATTTGATTTATGACAACTTTTTTTGCACGATAACTTTTTCAAAGACATCGCGCAAAGTTACCAAACTTACGTTAATGTTACCGCAGCTTTTTTACTTCTGCTATTGGGTTGCTTTTGATAGGCATATATGTGTTTCTATCACCTGCTAACAGTTTTTTCAGACACCTGTTCCGGGGTCTATCATTGGCACTTTTTTATAGTTATATGAACGCGGATCATACAAATATTCTAACGTCTGCGGATTTGATAAATGCTCATTTTCATTTTATGCATGGCAATCGTTATCCAGACACGGTCTTTATACAAAATGAAAATATAAGAAGGCTGAAGTGATAAGATTCTTGCGCTCATTGGCTATTGTGTCATAAAATTACGAAAGACGTAAAAACTTTTCAACTGAAAAGAGTTATGAGTTTGTTTTATAATAGAGTGTTTAAAATTTATTTCAAAAATCTTGGTAGGATTTAATTATTCAATTAAATTTGTTACCTTCCTCTACCTCACGTTTTGTATTAAATTGGTAATGTTTTCCTTTCCAAATTGTTTAAGTATACGTGTTCAGCGAACCAAAAAATAAACATTATATCCCAAGAAGAGATTACTCCCATCATAAAGGGTTATCTTTTCTTAAAAATATTATTGAAGTTAAAAAAATGTGTTTAAACTTTCTGCATAAAAAGTACATGTGTTATTCATCGTGCGATTTTACGGATTTAACAAAAGCTTCGAGATGAAAATGAATGCTTTGCTTTTTTTTTATGTTCTTTTAAAAAGAAATTTAACATAAAGTTCTTTTTTTTTTGATTAAAATCTTGACTTATTTTTGAGGTCAAACTAAGAACTTGAAAACTCAGAACTGAAAACGTGGACGTTACGCTGCTCTAAGTAAATTCTAAACGAGCCCACTCATCATCTTTATATTGTGCAAGACGTTCCAAAATGCTCTTCCGGCAATATAGCTATATATAGTGAAAAAAGCTTGATGTTAAGCTTTTTTTAATATAACTTTTTCTACTTTCTGTTAAAGATTTCTCAGCAGGGTATTAAACGTGCGTAATAACAAAAAAATGAGTTCAGTGATCAAGCATTCTATAGACAAACAGCCTGTGTAACTCCTACGAACGACAGCAATACTCAACCAAGGGGTAAAGCTAAATACATATAAATATCTATTTTTATCATTCTCTACAAGAGTTTTATATTACACACTAAGCCTGTTAATCGATCTATTCAACCATTTCAAAATACAAAAGCAAATCAAACAGAAAAAATTTAGTTCTGGGCAGCGGATTACTTAAAAGATTATTTTTGAAATAAAAAAAAAACTTTCAAACGCAGTTAATTACTTTTAAAAATGAAGTGTTTTCAATTTTGTTATGTAATCTGTTATAAAGATTATTTATGTCTAGTGAAAATAATTCGGTTCTTTTTCTAGAGATTTTAATATCTACCAGAAAAGAAATAAAAAGTCTGTAATATTGTAATCGCTGAATCTTTAAACATTTTGATGGAAACTTAAATATTTTTAATGATTTGACAATGTATGCAGAGCTGTCATCCGTTAACTAAACTGAAAACCTGAATGTCCGTTAATAGAAAACTTAAATCAAGCAATTAATGAATGTTTTATATTATAAAGAATTTTGAATTATAAACTTTCACAAACACCTTGGTTTATTTACTATATATCCCGTAGACCTACAAGTCAACAAAAGTTGACTTAAAAGTTATATCAAGGTATATAGTATATTATAATCTACATAATCGATTTGATATTAAATCAGAGTCAGTTTATTCACTTTCATAGTCTCAAAAATATAGATGATTATGAAAGCAATTGGGAAACCAGAAAAAGTATAGTTAAAAATAGTTTAACTACAACAGCAACGATACAACTAAGATGAAATTAACTGCTACAACTGAGACGCATAAATCAACTGCTGCAACTAGGGCGCATAAAATAAATGCTGCAACTAAGCCGAGACGCACCAATAACAGATCTTACATTGCTATTTATTCAATATTTTAACAGTAACATTTCAGGTTATATTATCATTCTATTAAAAAATAAATAATTTATGCAAAGACTTATGGAAGCTATAAAACAGTTACTTCTTAGTAACTGTTTTATAACTTCCATAAGTTTTTGCATAAATTATTTATTTTAGTTGCATAAATTTTCCCATAACTTAGAAGTTAAATAGTAATTGTAAAGAAAACATAGTTAAAATAATTAAACATATTCAAGAAATGACCTTTCAGAGGCGTGATTCCATTAAATTTGAGAGGCTTTTTGATTAATGAATATTTCAACATTCAACTCATTCAGACAAAAACGGAACGTTTAGCAATTTAACATCGGCACCTACAAAACGTATCAATAATAACAAAAAAGCATTATAACCACAAAATCATCTTTATCAAAAAGATTGTCATTACAAATGATAGTAGCTAATAAGAAAGTATAGTGAAAGTACAGAAAAATTTTATTGATTCATATGTAAATTTGAACTTGTCAAATCCTATTGCCTAAATTCTTTCACAGATTCATCAGCAACCTTCAATACTTTGACAAAAATGCGCTAGCTATTGCGCAAGAACTTCATAAATTCATTGAAAAATAAGAAAATACCTAATTACCTTTTAAAATAAAGTGTTTTTTTGTAAGGGATCAAATTGTTTTTTTGCTGAAGGTTCAGTCACAGAAATCAAACGGTAAAAAAAGCAAACCTGACTTACCCAAACCTGTTATCTTTTCTTTTCAAAAACTTTCCTCAAAAAAAATTATTTTTCAAATAAAAATGCTACTTCTCTGCAACAAATCGTTATGACTTAACGCCAACTTTTGAACAACGTGTTGAAATTTTGAACAAGTTGCGTCCGATCTATGAGTTGTCTAATTTAGTTTAAATCTCCGCAATCAACAATAATCATCATATTCATCATCTTTAACCATGTTTAAGATTATATTACGCTCGTAATTATTTTATTTGAATATCTGTTCGAATCTTGATTTAATATCAGTATCTATAGCAAAATATCAATAACAACAATAAAGCTTAATTTAAAAACAAATCTTTAAATTATTTGGTTAAACCAAATAGGATTATTTCTAAATAACTTTCAAGTTTTTAGCTTCTGACGAGCAATCAATGGCTTTAAAAGAGTCGCTAGTGTTAGGTTCTCTAAGTGGAAATCTAAATTAAGGGTTGTCAGCTCGTAAACATTTATTTAAAAATTTTTTATTCCCTGTTGGGTATCTTATATAAAGGAGTGCTGACTTTTTTTTGTTAGTTTTCAATCGTATTTTATGAACCACATAAAAGCACCTCTAATCCTATTTATTATAAATAGAACTTGACGTGGGTGTGATTTTGAATACCGAAGTATAGTTTTAAGGAAAACTCCATTTTAGGCAGCTAATCTATGCGCCTATAAATACTTCGATTTGAAGACGTCAGCTTTAGTCTTTCAGAAGATTTAACTGCAGATGCTTTTTCATTGACTTAGATTACGCTAACAAAGTTAAAAATGAAAGTGGAATACGTAATATTAATGATCCTACTTCACAGAGGTATGATGAGCATGGCTTTACCAACGGCAGATAGAGTAGTTATTTGTAAGAGCAAATGCAAAAACGATTTATTCAAAATTTGCATCGGTGATACTTTGTCAAGTTTATCCATAGAAGAGTTGTTAGAAAAATGTCGGAAAGACGTGGATAGTTGCCAGACCTTCTGTCAATCTGTTTTAAAAGAAAACTAACAAATGATGGACAAAGGTTGTTTAGTATCAAGTATTGGTATAGAAACTCATAAAGCAGAACCACTTTCTGTTCCACATAATGCTCGAATGTAGAAAATGCTATATGATATCAAAAATGACATTTAAAACTTTGCAAACTTACATTAAAAAAACAACTTCTTATAAGAATTAAGTTAGGTTGTACTTGCAAATATTTGGTAAGTATTTCAGATGTTGTCTTTGTGCAAACCATATATTATGATGCAACCAAATGATTGCAAATGTAATCTATATATTATGTAATATAAAAAAGTATATTTGTAAAAAAATATAGGTTTTTGAGAATGAATAAAAGTAAAGCATTTATAAATGGATTTTTTTTCTTGTAGAAATTTAAGACTGGTATTAGCTGTCTACAACTATATATTTGATTACTATCATAAACTCAATTCCAAGCTTAAGTCTTCATTTCAATATAATAATAAACATATTAAAAGCAAATTGATTTATTATTGTATAAGATGAATTCAGTAAGATAAATAAACTTGAACTGTTATTGGTGACTCGTTTACCTTACCTTCATAAATTACAAACAAATTGTTACGAGTTTATGAAATAATGAACGAGTTTATGTTTACATGTAAATGTATCAATTACATCTTAAAACTGAATGATACTTTTAAAATGGCCTAGTATTGCACAAAAAAAAAAAAAAAAATACAAAAATGGATCTCAGATATCATTTGATTTTCAATCTTCTAACCTGAGGTGTGATTTTGCAATCATAAAGAATGCCTAAAAGGTAAAGCTTGATAAGTTATAGCAACTGCTAAAATATAAATGTTTTAAAGAAATAGTTCTCTGGAATTTATTGTTTTGACAGGAAGTAAGCTTGAGTTGAGCATGTAACCATAATATTTAAACAAACTTCAATACTTTCTTAAGATAATGTCTTTTTAAGTATGTTGTGTTTCATTAAAGAAAATTTGTTTGATATATGATGTTTGACCGTTTTTTTAAATATGTGTATAGTCAAATTTTTTTCTCTATTCTCAAAAAGTTTGCATGTACATAACTGCAACTACAATATTCAAGAAAACTTAACAGGAAAATTTGCCCTTAGGAAAAGCATTTTATAAGAAATTTTGGCAACTCTTTTTTTTTTGTTACCTTAGAATTCACATAAAAAACACCATATCAGTATTTAAATCAGTCATCGTGAATAGTAACTTTATGAATATAGTTTGGCATTTTACAAGTATAGTTTGGCATTTTGTTGAATATATATTGAATATAGTATATTGAATATAGTATATGAATATAATATATTGAATATAGTTTGGCATTTTGTTGGGAACTTCATTACTTTGTAGTTATTACACTAACTTGTGTTTTTTTGACAATAACATTAAATTATAACTAGAATTTTAACTAAAATAAAATCTACTTTTTAATCTATTTATATTTATTAAATCTATTTATCTTTAATCAAAATTTCAATCTAATTATGAATCAAAAAAATGCGAAAACAAAAAGTACTTTTTGATTTTAATTTTTATACTATTTTATTTGAGTTTTGCTAATATCAAGTAGTAAAGTAGTTTTTTAAGAAATTAATTACTTTGTAAAAGTTTCAAAACACACTTTGAATAGATTATTCAAACAGCTTTGATAAAAGTTGCTTGGCTTCGTAATTAAATTTTGCAAGTTTTTTTTAGATAACAAAAAGTGTGCGATTCGCATTAAATAACCAAACTCTGCATGAATGTTTTCATTAATTTAGTATCTTTTGTGTACTCATTTTTGAACTTTAAACTTTTGTTGCTACATTTATAAGATTATAATCGCAGCAAAAGATTATAATTGCAGTAGTATTTTGAAATTTCAATCATTAAAAAAATGCTTTGCGTTTCTTTTCTTAGAATTTTTTTATTTGTTTCATTTAATATACTTTAAAATTCATTACTTTATTTTTTCCCATTTTATATATGTGGGTAGAAGTAGCAGAATCTGTAAGATGTATACTTCGTACATTCACAACTTTGTGGCAAGTGTATCAAGAAAATTAGCATAAATATTTTGATGAGAACATCAATAAGAAAGACTGCTTTATCATTTCGTATTCGAAGTTACCTATGGACTCTAACGAAACTTACTTTCTCCACAGATGTGCTGATTGTAATCAACTTTTAATATACTTGCATTTTTATAGACTTTCTTTACCGAATCAAATATTGAATGTTGAGGAAGAACTTACATCTTATTCACATTCTTTTGTTTATTAAACAGAATCCATTTGCTATGGAAGAGTTTAACAAATTTTTTGGTAATTCTCTCTTTAGTGGATTACAAAAACTGACCATCTAAACAACGCCGTAAACTAAGCTAACGTTTAATCCATTCCTTTTTCGAACGTGGATTTAATGGTGGGAAAGGCTTTCCTGGGATTTTGAACAGTTGTATATTGTATAATTATCTCCTAATGAAAGATTCCGCACGCAACGGATCGCCAAAAAATTTGATTTTTTCACTAATTTGTGCAAAAGCTATAAAGATGCTCGCGGCATGAAGAAGGCAAACATAAGTAAATTAAAGCCTCTTTTAAATTCACACCCATCTTCATGCTGTGATATGGAGACTTGAGAATCTTAGAAAGGTGCGAGCTTTTTGTTTTTTAGAGAACATTCTGTTAATAATATTCATTTCAAACTTTCTCAAGAAATGTTTTGTAAATGGCATAAGTATCTGGGATACTTTGTTCAAAGTACTAAAAAACGTTATGTCAAATCGCAGCTAGCGACATAGTGAACTCTATAACAGTCTGAGTCCATACTATTAAGAGTTGTTTGAAATCAACAAATGTCAAAAATATATCAATAACGATAATATTCTTCAAAAGCTTTCAGAAGATGATTTTGTTTTTGTTGTTCTTGGAGTGATCTATCCTCTAAGAGAAGTTATTGCTGCTGCCTAGGCATGCTGCCATCGGACTTTCTCCGTTGTTGGTGCTGGCAAAAATGACCATCGATCATTAAGAATATTAAAACAGAATGTATACTTGCTAACAAAAGCAAGCAAGTCTTTATTAAAGATTGGTTAAAAATCTAGATCCATATTTTGAAGTTTCGTTGAAAATTAGAAATTTTTGAAAATATTTCGAATTCTAAAATATCCTTACTCAGAGAAGATAAAAATTTGATATTATAGCCACTAAACGACAAAGCCATAATTAGTTAATTTTATATCTCTTTAAGAGTTTGATATATATATATATATATATATATATATATATATATATATATATATATATATATATATATATATATATATATATATATATATATAAATATATACATACTTTTAAAGTAGTTTTTTCATGATAGATTGATGGTAGCACCAGGGATAGTATAAACCCATCCTCACTCCCCCACATAAGTATATCATTGAATAAAATTTAGAGTTTTTTTACAAAATACAAAGAAGTTAACAATGAGGAAATGTGTAATTCTGGAGAAAACGTTTCTTTAAGTTGTTGATATCTCAATTCTTTAAAATTGGTTTTATTTTGCATTTTTCTGCTTTTACTAAGAGCATAAATAATGTTTAAACGATAACCTATTATTTATGATCACTGATGAGTTTTAAATTAGACTTTCTGAAAAGTGTTTTTTGAAAGGTATGGTTTGAACTGTTTAAATCAAATCAAATTAGAATAGACGGCACAAATGTAAGAAGACTGTTTATAGATAACTAGAAAGAGCAGAGCTTATATATACTTAATTTAAAAGAGTTGCTGTTGTAGTAAACCGTTTAATTGGTCATATAAACCCAGCTACTTTAATTAGAAAGTTCGGTGCCCTCATAAAATATGAAATGCCGTTCTTTGTGGTTATAGATAGTTGAAGAGTGACGACATATTTACTTATTACATAGAATACATTCTACTTTTACAAATACCACACAAGTGTTCCACTTTTCTAAAACGCTCTATAAAGTTTTAGAGAGTGCATCAATTTGTGAGGTACCTTAGATAAATTCTGATTATAATTTTTTTCTTTGGAATCACCATTTCGTAAACTGAAGAATTTTTTACCAAATTAAAACATGATGAAAGAGTCTTATTACATAATTTTATATGCTACACTTATAAGCAAAATTATATTTAAATGCTCAGGCAGAGGCATTGAATCATTTTAAATATGGTGTAAATTGATATCATATACCTAGTTCTTTATTTTTAATTTTGAATTTTAATAATTTCTTTAAAAGTTTCAATTTTTACATTTTTGTTCTGAGAATAATGAGCAACAGTTTTCGGTTGCCAAGGAGCCGGTCTTTCAATCAAATACATGCGCAGTGTGCAACTTATTTATTAGAGAAACATTTTGCAAGTTCAAACAAACATTTTGGGAGAAGGAAGCATTTTATGCTTAGTTATTCAAACTATAGTATATTCACTATATTATAGTATATAAATAATACATAAGTATAAAATGTTTTCCTTTTCATTACAGCAAAGTTTGTTGAAAACTGTATGAAAATGAAATGCCTGTAAAACATTCTGCTCTTTAGCTGGTGCAGTGACTTTTTCTGAAATGCTAATAGCTCAAAAGTAAACCAATGCAGAGTAGCTTAATTAGTCATAGAGTGAAAAAAATCGAAAAAAAAAAGAGCTTAATAAAATTGATGAAAAACAATGAAAAAGCAGGACGCCTAACATAATAACTGAGAAAGAGTTCCAGATTTCCATATCTGTGGCATGATTTTCTAAACTTTGTTTATTCCATAAAATGTTTAGTCAAACTTTTAAAACAAATAATTTCAAAAAATCTTGCCTAATAATTCTGTCGTGAATAAGTCTTCAAGACGTAATTGAAGGTGTGTGAAGGCGTGTTTGAAGGTGTTAATATTTTGTAGATGCTAATGAGTGTAGGAGTTAAGGTATTTAATTGTTAATGCATAAAATGTGTGAAAATGACGCGATTGTAAGAATGTATAAAAAGAGAGTGTATTTTGTAAAATGTATTGATTCGCAGTCAGATGTAAAATATACAACCAAGTTTAAAAAGTGACTCTTTAGTGTCTCAGGGAAAGTCTAAATAATCCCCCACACTATTTGGTGGCGACTACTGCCAGGACGAACGAAACCTACGAGTAAGCGAAGAATGGACCAAGAACGAACTTACCAGAGAGAAATCAACATGTTAAGAATGAACATTAAAGGCATAGAACGCAACACGATTATTGGCGACAAATCCAGCATAATCTTGGCGTTGGACAAAATAACAAATTTATTGGGAAGATTTGAAATGGCAAAGGATGAGCTTGACCAGAAAAATGCTTGACGACGGCGAAAACATCAATTTGGTAGAAGAATGGCTTTCGAAACCAGTAATGGAAGTAGAAGCAGCGATTGAAATCAAAAACAAAATGGTGGACAAATTGGATTCAATAAACAAAAACGAATGCATCAGAAAATTCGAGTATGAAAAAAAAATCATGGAACAGCAGTTAACGATTTAAAAAGAAGCAGAGCAAGCCTTATTGAGAAAACTTCAAAGCGAAGAAGAATGGTATTTAAAGAAGCTAAAAACGAAAGAAACATTGCGCAAATCTCTTGGAAACGAAAACAAAGCTACTCAACAATCCGTCAAGCTACAAAAGTACACAATCACAAAATTTAATGGCGATTATAAAGACTGGTTGCGATTTTGGAATCAATTCACCGTAGAAGTCGACAACTCAAACATATCAAGCATCAGCAAATTCAACTACTTACTAGAACTCGTCGAAGGAAAGCCCAGAAAGGACATACTTGGTTTACCACATTCTTTGGAGGGATACGATGAAGCTAAACGCATACTACAAGAAACTTTCGAAAAAGATATTTGGGTTCACAAAGCATTGATTAAAGATTTGGAAGGATTGACGGCTATACACAGCACGCACAAAATCAAAGAAGTTCACGACTTTTACAACAAGCTTGCGAGAACTGTACGAACATTGAAAACTATGCAGAAACTTCAAACGGCTCAATCATTCGTGTATTCATTGATGGATAAACTTGGACCAGTTCGTGAAATACTCACACAAAACGATGATGGATGGTAAGAATGGGGACTGGAACAACTTGTCGAAAAGTTGCAAAAAGTACATTGAGAGGAATCCGTCGAACTCAGTTTTTAAACTCAAGCGACGAACAAACAAAGGGCGATAAAAAGTACACAAACGTGCAGTCAAGGTCCTATGAACATCGAAGCACTACAATCAAACAGTACAATGGCGGTCTTTATGACAAAGAAATCATGGCAACTAGTGGCAAGCATGTATCTACTGTGGGTTACAAAATCACAAAAGCGAGGATTGTACAAAAGTGCTAACTGTTGCAAGACGCAGGGAGATTTTAACAAGCAAAAGATTATGTTACAACTGCGTTGGTTACGGACACTCGGCGGTAAATTGTAAATCAAGAGGATGCAGAAAGTGCAACAAAAAACATCACACGTCCATTTGTCAAGATGGCAACGCAACAATGGACGGTAAAATGGAAAATAAAAAAGAAACCATGGGAGCGGCGCTTAATGCAAGTACAACTATTCACCCAACAAGGATTGCAAAGGTAAACGGTGAAAAAGCAAAGATAATGTTGTATACGGGTGCTGGAAGTTCCTATATATGTACAAACTTGATAACGAAACTAAAACTGAATCCTACACGAAAGGAATATAAAAGTATTGAACAGCTCTATGAAACGGTGGACAAGCGTGTGGAAATATATAACGTTACGCTAGAATCAATAACAATACCGGAATTTAGCATCAAAGTCGAATGCACCAACGCTGAAAAGGAAACACTCACCTTTTTACCTAATCCGATGATCAAGGATGTTAAGAAGCATTTTGCAAAACTAAGGAGACTGAAATTTAGCGATGATGAAGGGAGTGACGAACTTCAACCTGTTCACATCATACTTGGTGCTGCTGATTATCAGCGAATAAAAACCACGGAACCGGTAGTTCTTGGAAAATATCCGGATAAAGATCCAGGAGCCGAACTAACTATGTTTGGATGGACTCTTTCTGGGAGACGAACACAATTGAGTTCTGGTATTGAGAAAAGTTTTTTTTATTGAAAACTGGTCGTAATGAGTTCGAGCAAATGTGTAGTTTAGAAGTACTTGGATTATCAGACACAAGCAGCGAGTCAATGTTCCATCAAGATTTAGCGAAAAACTGCATCAAACTGAGGAAGGTTGTTATGAAACCAGAATGCCGTGGAAAAAGGGTGTTGTTAAATTGCCAAACAACAGAAATCTGGCTCTTAAAAGATTGGAAAGTGTGACGATTCGGTTGAAAAAACTTAAAAAACTAGAGCAGTATAATGATGTAATGATGGAACAGATCAATGAGGGAATATTGGAAATGGCACCAGAAAAACCTACGGGAGAAATTATTCACTACGTTCCTCATCAAGCGGTAGTTAAAGAAAATGCCGAGTCAACGAAAATGAGAATTGTTTGTGATTGCTCAGCAAGAAAAGACGCTCAATCACCTTCATTAAACGATTGTCTAGAAGTGGGACCATCGCTGCAACCCTTAATATTCGACATAATCATACGAAATCGGATAAGTAAACTCTGCATTTTAGCTGATGTGAAGAAGGCGTTTCTACAAATTAGAATACACGAAATGGATAAAGACGCACAACGATTAATTTGGTAAAAGGGACTTAAAGAAAATGGAATTAACGGAGTTAAGATTTACAAGGGTGATTTTTGGTTCAAGTTCAAGCCCTTACATTCTTGGTGCTACCATTAAAAAGCAAATATCAAAATACAAGGACATTAATCCAAAACGGTGCTTGCTTTGGAAGAAGTTACTGTATGTCGATGATATACAGGCAGGTGGAGAAACAGAAGAGGAACTCATCAGGTTTAAAAATGAATCAACGCAAATCTTAATGGAAGCTGGGTTCCAGCTGCACAAATGGCATAGCAACGTCAGCAATCTGGAAAGCGACGCTGAGGCTAAATCAACAAAAATACTTGGGATTCCTTGGAACAAAGAATCGGATCAACTATCGATTGACTTTACTGCATGCATCACTATCGGAAATAAAGGAGTAATAACAAAAAGGAAAATGCTATCAGCTCTCAATAGTGTCTTTGACATATTGGGATTTAGTGCACCTGTATTATTCACTGGAAAATTACTATACAGTCGAATATGCTTGTTAAAACTCGGTTGGGGTCAACAAATTCCAAATGAACTTTCAGAAGAATGGAAAACCTGGATCAAGGCAATAAACATCAAGAGAACTATTTCAATTCCGCGGAGTGTCTTGTCTGGAAGAATCATTGAAATGGAGCTCCATGGATTTTCAGACGCAAGTAAATCAGCATTATGTGCATGCATCTATGTTGATTTTGCTGGTCCGCTAAAATATAAAACGCCACAAAAGTTGATTGAAAAATGTTATGTTGCGCTGTTTACATGCGCATGTACTAGAGTTGTCTACCTTAGACTTTGTCATGATCTATCGGCAGGAGAATTTCAGAGAATTTTAAAGGAGTTTGTTGCAAGAAAAGGACCTCCACAAATGATGATTAGTGATAACGCAAAGACATTTGTGGCAACAGGGAAGTGGTTACAAACACTAACGAAAGATGAAAATCTCGCAAACTATATTGCTACCCAAGCCACAAAATGGAGGTTTAATTTGTCAAGGGTGCCGTGATGGGGAGGTTTGTTTGAAAGATTAATTGGAATAATGAAGAAAAGTTTGTCAAAAGCAATCGGTAAGGGCATCCTAAGCTTCTTTGAATTGGAAGAAGTATTGTTGGATGTGGAATGCGCTATGAACAATAGGCCACTATGTTACCAAGGTGACCAATTCGATAATCAAGTATTGACGCCAAATGTATTAATGAGGGGGAGACCAGCAATTTTGCTTGAAGAAGATATCAATTTAATAACAAGGGGCGATTGTGCACTCCGGAGAGTCAAGTTTGTGAAAAATTGTAAGAGTCACTTAAGGAAAAGATGGATGAACGAGTACGTGCACGCAATGGAAGAACGACAACAAGCAAAGGAAAAGAGAGGTAATGCAAAACTCCCAGGTGTCGGAAGCATGGTTCTCATTAAAGACGATGTGAAGGACAAGACACTTCTCAACATTGGTCGAATTGAAAACAACATTAAAGGGAAAGATGGAGTTGTTCGTGGTTTTAAAATACGCTTGGGAAATGGTTATGTAATTGAACGACCAATTCAGTTGGTGTGTGACTTAGAAATGGATTGTGAGGCAGGAAACGGAATCGAATCGAAAAAGAAATTGGAGACTAGAGCTTAAGCGGATATCTTGAAAAGAGAAACGAGACTGGCGAAATTGGATGCAAGACAAAAGATCAATTACATCATGGAAAACGAGCTGATTAAAGCCGAAGTCTCAGCTTTAATCGGGGGAGGATATCGTGAATAAGTCTTTAAGACGTAATTGAAGGTGTGTGAAGGCGTGTTTGAAGGTGTGTTTGTGTGAAAGCGTGTTTGAAGGTGTTAATACTTTGTAGATGATTATGAGTGTAAGAGTTAAGGTATTTAATTGTTAATGCATAAAATGTGTGAAAATGACGCGATTGTAAGAATGTATAAAAAGAGAGTGTATTTTGTAAAATGTATTGATTCGCAGTCAGATGTAAAATATACAACCAAGTTTAAAAAGTGACTCTTTAGTGTTTTAGGGAAAGTCTAAATAATCCCCCACAATTCTTCCAAAAACACAAAATTATCAGTGACAAAAACAAAATATTCCAGCTTGCAAAATTTTTTCCAAGTTTTTTGAATTCTTTTCTTATTACGTCAACACTGTTAAAAGCTTTTTTATCGCTAAAAATTTAAACATGGAAGTTACTGCTAAACATAAACAGATTGTCGTAAGGGCGTAGATACCCCAAATTTTTCAAGAAAAAATATTTTAAATCTTAGAGAAAACAAATGGTATATATTCTTATATACTTAACAAAGTTGCAAATATATCCGAGGTATTTTTTAAGTGCTTCATGATGCATAATCCGGAAACAACACCTGAACAGTGTATACTTTGCCTAAAAAAATGATATCATAAGCTGAATAAGAAAAATCCACTTGAAACAAAGAAAAGTAAGAAAAAATTTAAATAGACTGACAACAAAAATACTGGTCGAATGCAATCTTAGTTCCTCACATTTATTTAATTTGAATTTTCCTTCAAATATTCAGATCTTGACAGTGCTTTTGCCATCCACCTGGCATACTGCATGGCCCCAAAAACCATAAACATGAAAATAATGCACAATTCCAAAAATTCGCTATTATTTTCTCTCGGCTGATTTTTTTCAAGCTACTGCAAGACAAATAATATTATCTTCGTCATTCTGTGTGGATTAAACAACTTCTTCATAGTCAATTCCAGTTTTATTGTTTGATTGGTCTAAACCTTTCGGAAATTATTGAAAACGTTTAAAGATTGCAACGTCCGGACAAGAGTTGGCAACTGACATGTTTTTATTAAACGCTCTAACCAAAATCTTTTCGAGTATAAGATGACGGCATGCAAAGTGAACTAGATCTTTTACCTGCTTCTGTTCTAGCACAACACAGGGACCATTTCTACGACTACTTTTGCTTGCCGTTGTATTAAAGCACATGACATTTACGCGGTCTACTACTCCCCACATCTCCAGCAATTTAGCAACTGTGGATGCTTCTGCTTCTCCTGTACCACCAGAGTTTTGTTGTTCAAGATATGTAACCAAGAGCCATAAGGCATACTCAAACTTCTGTACCACCAGAATGCAGCTTGGTAACTCCAAGAAGTTGGCTAACTCTAACACTAGATATTACGATGGGTTCACGATAAACCAAATCTTTACTGGTCAGATCAAAAAGCAGTTTACCATCCCAACGCACAACCAGTGTAAATGAAAAACGTTCTTTATATATTTCTTAATACTTTTTGCAGTTTCATTCCGTTCGCTCGCTGTGAATTGAAAAGCGGCTGCTATTTAACTCTTCCACGCTGTAGACTCTGAGCTGCATTAGCTTATACATAAGTTTCGTTCCTGCCGCTAAGCTTTGTTCTGTCCTAAGCTATTGGCAAACCTTCTTCGTCACTACTTGATGTTTCAAGAGCAGCTATCTCACTCCTGTCTTCTAAATATTGATCTTCTTTTTTCTTTTTATCTGTGTTTAGTTTCAGTGTTTTGCATGCCCTTTTTTCTTTTGAAATAAGTGGCAAATCAACTGGTCTATTCAACTACAACTTTATCTCTTTTCATGAAGCTTTTACAACTTGACATGGCACGATGTTCTGGTTTCACGGTGCATAGGAACATGCTCTAAGAGCTGGCCACACATCCCCAGAAATTATACTTTTTTCTTTCATCAGATATATATCCTCGTTCAAAAGTTGTAAAAGACAACTTTTTATAGTAGGGGCCTGGGGAGAAATCACCTATTTTAGTGGGAGTGCCCAAGAGTTTTGTTGTTCAAGATAAGTAACCAAGAGCCTTAAGGCATACTCGAACTTCTAATATGTTGATACTGGTGTCAAATAAGAATGACTTGCAAAATATTAGAGTAATTGGAGTGAAACCAACCCCGCCTCGACCCCCAAATGCCTCCTTTCTAGAACTACGTCTTCTTTAATCATAAAATTTTATTATTAACTTAATCAAAATTCATCGAAAGATTTCAAATTTTCTTAAAAAATCTATTTTGGTTTAAAATTTATAACCATGCAAAGCTTAAAATTACATCCAGTTAACCTCTGAAACAACATTAAATGGTCTTAATTTTTAAACCAAATATTGTTTTTTGATGTAATTTTGATCTAGTTTAATATAAAATGAATTTTGATCTAGTTTAATATAAAAGAAAAAAAAGCTGAAAAAGGGTTTTTAGGAATTGTAAACTAGGGGGGGGGGGGGGGCGGAGCTGTTATGGGTCGATTAGGGTTTTCTACAATCACTTCTTACCTTAAAAATAAAATTTCTGGTATTTATGCTTAGATTATGATTGATATTTTACATTTTAAAAGTAAAATTTTAAACCTCCTATGAAAGTTTGCTCAAAGGAGGTTTAATATTTCACTTTTTACAAATTACATACCTTCAAGTAGAAAGATACTTTAAAAGTGCTTGTAGTTGTTAGCAACGACCGCGTTTTTTAGCGCCTCTATTTAGTTTGGGCTATGCTCTCCAACTTTTCTCATTCACCAAATCTGATTGAAGTCCTGATAAATGGATTCGAGAGCTTGATAGGTTCATTAACCTAAGCGTATAGAATATAAGAAGTACTAAAGAAATGCAAGTTTATTTAATAAATATTCCTCGTAATTTATACAAACTTTACGATTCAACCGTTGAAATAGAGAATTTAATTAGTAATATTATAAATTATTTTTTATTAAGTTTAAAAATTATTTATCATACCGAAGACTCCACCTTTGATGTTGATGAGTTCGATAATATGTTGCTCAACTATGTATATCTTCAAAGGAATTGTAGCCCTTAGATTTCTATAGCTTGTAGAGCACTCCTCTTAATCTTTGACATATGTGGAGCTTAATAATTTTCCATAACATTTATGAACTATTTTTTCAAAATCTCTAAGTACCTTAACGTATTTGGCAGCGGAATTTCCAATAGTAGATTCCTGAAAAAACAGCTCAAAACTGTTTATGTTTTTAAGCAAATTATTGCAAGCATTGCCTTTTAAACAATGCTGCCCTTTGTAGGACACTCTGCAGATGTTTATCTTAGACAGATATCGGTTAACAAACTGTAACCCACACTCCTAGTTTTTAAATAAATTTTTTTTTCAATCTCTTTTCAAATTTTGTCTAAAACCCCTAGTTGTGTATGTTGACCGGGAATATTTTCAAGTTCTAGTATTATTTTTTTTTTGTTGCCAGTTGATAAATGGGGATTCACAAAATTTGTGTACAATTTACTTTATTTAAATTTGCACCATCAGCCATCCATTGGTCGTACAATCTACATAAAACTCTAGTAAATGATAAGCTTTTTGAAAGTCAGGAGATGTCATGCAATACGAAAAACGGTGCTTTGATGTTGCAGTTTGTTTTCCAACTATTTGAAGCAAACCTTTAGATCTTAGATACTATGTAATCTAAGGATGAAATGTTCAACTTATCCAAAAATAACCGGATGTTATGGTATTTAATGTTCAATGAAGGCAAAACGGCCAATATAATAGTTTTGTGGACACTTGAATTTTTAAATTCTGTCACACTATTTCAGTTCGCATGTCAACGCGTGTGAGGAGTTATTAAGCAACTATCAACAATTAGCTACTGCTAGTTTTTACTAATTGTAAATGATTAAATTTGCTTTGCTTTGTTTTTATTTCAATAAAAAATGAAAAGAGAAAGTCATGAATTAAATATCCGCCAGAAAATTTCAATTTTAAACAAACATTTTAAAATGTTTTTTAAAAAATTGTTATCTATCACAAACAATTCTGAAACTCTTATTACAGGGGCATGGGCATGAATTTGTGGTGTTCGAAACGGTCCCCCAAAATCGTCTAAAGAATATAGTTCCGAAAAACCTTTTTTCAATCTTTTTTTGTTTTATATTACACTAGATCAAAATTCATCGCCAGATTTCAAATTACATCAAAACCATTAAATGTTGTTTCAGAGGTTAACTGGATGTAATTTTAAGCTTTGCATGGTTATAAATTTTAAACCAAAATAGATTTTTTAAGAAAATTTGAAATCTTTCGATGAATTTTGATTAAGTTAATAATAAAATTTTATGATTAAAGAAGACGTAGTTCTAGAAAGGAGGCATTTGGGGGTCGAGGCGGGGTTGGTTTCACTCCAATTACTCTAATATTTTGCAAGTCATTCTTATTCGACACCAGTATCAACATATTAGAAGTTTGAGTATGCCTGATGGCTCTTGGTTACTTATCTTGAACAACAAAACTCTTGGGCACTCCCACTAAAATATGTGATTTCTCCCAAGGCCCCTACTATGAAAAGTTTTCTTTTACATTTTTAGTTCATATCTAAATGAATTGGAACAATATGCAAAGCAGAAAGAATCTTATTTAAATTCTTTAGTTTTCAAAACCACCCTAATATTATAATTGTGTTATTCACACTTATCCAGCCAATAAGGGTCTAACCGACCCTTCCTACAATGTAAAATAGAACTGCAGTATATTCCTGTTCTTTTGTTTGAGTAATTTCAACTGCAGTAAACTGGCAGCAACTTAAGAATTTATTTACCATAAATCTTTAATTAAAGTCCCAGTTCCAAATAAACGCCGGACCCATATACAATCCTGGCGCTTATCCAAACAATTACCATGTTTTATATTTTTCATAGATTATGTTATTTTTGTATCGCTTCCTCAAGACAGCTGACACGCAGGCAGTTGGAGCAGGCACTACATATCCTTGTTAACCATGGTTTGGTCGACGTTGATGTTCTGAGACATCAAAACATCAACGCTGACGACACTGACAATGACAATTATTCATTAGATTGCTCCTGGCTTGCAGAACACCTGAAACCAAACCATTTAAACTTTAGCGTGTTGCGGGATAACATCTACGGTCTACCAACTTTTAGCGCAGTAATTAGTAGAAATAGGTTAAGATCACAACTGCGTATTGTCCGGTTTAATGACAAGATTACGCGCCCTTGAATAAAATCTACAGACAAATTTACTCACTTTTGTACATTTGGAACAAAATAAATAGAAACCTACAGAAATTTAATATTATCTAGGTGGAGAAAGCGTCACGGTTGAGGAGTATTTTATGCCGTTTCAGTGACGATGTCTTTTTTGGCAATATATCCTGCACAAGTCACACAAGTAAGGTTTAGATTACAAAACTTTTTTAAAATATGGATGCATAACCTATTGCAAGTATATGAAGATAGTGAACTATAAACCTTTTCTAACTTTTATGTAAAACAAAACAAAAGCTCATATTGTATCGCAATCAATTTGATTTGAAATTTTTTGCATGCATTGGAATCTTTCTTGCTTCAGAGACAAGTGAATTTTTAAAATTTTGCTAGTTATTTCATCATTATTCATCACAAGCAACTGTTATCCTTTTAGGGTTTTTACGTGTTGGCTCCTAACTGTTACTGTAGCAGTCTGAATGTCGCGGTTATTCCACCGGTCATTATTCCCTATTAATGATTATGGTATTTGTTTTACAAACGACGCTATTATAAGTGTATAACATCTAATAACACACAAGGCACCCATGTCGGTGGTTTGCATCACGATTTTAGGTTGGTCGGATAAGGGTTAAATACGATTTCTAAGCCAAGCGGGATTCATGCTGTCACAGGTACTCTGAAAGTGATCTGAGACCTAATATCAAAGCCCATAAATTTTGTTTTCTTTTAACTTTGAGAGCATTCCATTTTCACATTCCAAAGATTTCAAAACTTTAATTATTTTTTGGTAGGTTTTTGTGAAAACTTTGTAACAAGGTTTATTTTAATAAGAGATTAGTAACCCACTGACCAGCCCTTCGACTCCTGCAAATGGCTCAAACGGTCATATATTTTTTGTGTGGCTGTTTAAACCATTAGGTTGACTCTTTGTTATTTTAATATAGCAATAGTTTTAGATAAAATTATGGGTTTTCTGGTTAGAATATTGAATGATTTGTCATGCCAAAGGTTTTTTCTTTTTAATTGCAAGGGGATAATCAAATTTAACAGAAATAGAGTCTTAACAGATTCACCTTTCGGTTTTGGATAAAATAAACCGAAATAAAAAAACATTTTTTCCACAAAGGAGTTAATCACTGTAAACTTTTGATCGAAATGTTAATCTCCTAAATGTTTAAATGTTTTGAATTTTCAAATTAAGTGCAAATGCATCAAATCATTTTACGATGTTTGGTGAAAATTTCAATCCAATTAACAGTTCGCTCTATATTCTATTATTGAAAACGTCGCACAATGACTCAGGATGATCAAAAAATGGCAAAAACTCAATAAATTTTGATAAAATTTTAATACAAACATATTACATGTGAAAATAATAATTTTCGGCGTCTAAGAATTAAATTTTGTTAACAGTTGTTTATTACGCGCACCCTTCACGCGTATATTGCGTGGATACGCGATCTCGCGCGTGTAGTGTTAAGCTGCAAGTGTAGGAAATAATTTTGATTAAGGTTTTAGAATTTTAAAGTCAATAAAAACATCTTGGTATATTACTCTACTTGATATTTGCATGTTTCTGGCAGAGTTACCATCATTTATTTCAGCTGCTACTATTGGTATTGTTATACCATCTACATAAACACAGCTTTAGCAATACAAATGTTAACAACTGAAATTTAAAAAAAAAAAAAATATTTTGAGGATAATATTTAACTTTTTCCACTAAAACATCGTGCAAGAAGGGGATAAATATCGCTTAGTTAATAAAATCATTAACATATATCAGAAACAATTTTTAGTACTTTATTAAATTTTCACTTTACACTGTTTAACGTTTTATGTCGTTTTTTTACAATTATCACATTAAGTTTCGTACAATATTTAAGTAAATGTTACTTGTAATATTATAGGAATTACAGAGGGTGTAAGTAACGTTATTTCAAATATTTAGTACTTATCGAGTAATAAATTATTATACAAAATTAACGATAAACATTTTAACAAACTGTTAATTAGCATATGATGACAAAACTATGTTATTTGAAAATATTTGATATGCTTAAACAAGTTTAAAAGTAAAAAAAAAAATCAAATTCAAGGAATACAAATATCAATGAGTCCATAAAAACTTTAATAAACCACTGTTAAAAAATGGCGAAAAACAATGTTTTTGTGGATTTACTAACATTTGTATTTTTTTAATAACTCCCTTTATTTTATTGAAGTAAAAGTGTTAGGTAACTGAAAAAAATTTATATATCTTCCTGGAAGTTGGTGGAACATCTTCTTAGCTGATATTTAAAACAAAAATGTATGCATATATTCTATATTATTTTAATAAATTCTTCAAATTTTAACAAAAAAAATCAGATTCCGAATTTCTTTTTCAATATGTTTGAAATATATAAAGTTAAATGATTATCTTAAAGGTAAATATTGACTTTTATTTAGATTAAAAAGTCTCCATTTTTAATAAATAAAAATCTCTATTTTTCAGATTTCAATATTTTTTACTTTATGGTTAAAAGAAGTTAAAAATATTTCAATATATGAAAATAATTTCAATATTTTTAACTTCTTTTAACCATAAAATAAAAACAAAGTTTTATGAAAAAGATGTTTTTACTTTTTCAATATATAATCATTGTAATTTAATATTATTAAAAAAGGGGCACTATATTTACAAAAAATTGTGAGGAGTTCATTGCCATTTTTTTGTTGTTTTGAGTCAGCGTGCCTCATATATAAGGAAATGTCGGTTCTGGCTCATGAACACTTTCCCATACTTAAGGATGCTAACGTTGATGCGATGAGTTAACTTTTCTTCAAAAAATATGTTATCTTGAGGGATGAGGTACCCCTAAAGATCTAATTCTTATCATTCAAAAAATTTCTTGCCTTTTTCAAACCTCAGCGATAGGTCATGTTTTGTAGTGACCGATGGCAAGTGTGTGAATTCCGTCATCTAAGATAATTCTTTTGTCGTCGTTAGCGCTGAGTGCGACTTTGTTAATTTCTTCAGTGTAAACGTCGTGAAGATGAGATCGGAAAACGTTCATGGTTGCAAGTTGTTCATTTCCGTTCATTAAGCAGTCTTTAAAATGTTGATGCCTTATTTTCTTTTCAACGACTTTCTTTTTGACCCCTTTGCATTTTTTGTGTTCATCTTTAGTGATTTTGTAAGAGTAGAGCTTTGGTCTAAGTCCAACAAACTCTTTAATTTGTTTATCAGCAGCCTCATCTTTGAACATGCCAATAACCTTTTTATTTAAGCCTACTTTGAAACCAACGTTTTCAATGGCAGGATGGTCTTTTGGAAATTCGTTTGTGTCAAATTTGGCTTCAACATCATCAGCAATGTCTTTGTAAAAATCTTCTGTTTCAATTTCAAAAAAGAGCGAGTCAGTGTCGGTCATGAGCAGCTTGGCTTTATCGCCATACTTAGGCTTTATGTAGTCGTAATAGAATTCATACATGAGAGTTTTGCTGATGTCGAGGATGCACATTCCTAAAAAAACGGGTTTGTCATAAGTGACTTGTGTTTTCTACATATGAATCGCAGCTAGGTTTTCATCAAAAATGACGTGTCGTTCATATCGAGTTTGTTTAGTTAATTTTAAGACTTCTTTTCTTGTAGTGACAAGTTTAATATCAACATGTTTTTCGATGTTTTCCATAGTTTTCCCAAAGACGGCATTGTTCATGAGTTTAAAAACATGAGTTTCTTTTTCAGATTCGTTTCGACCTGGTTCTGCTCTCTTTTCAGTGTTGCCATCAATATATGGTTTCATCCAAGGTTCTTCTCTAAAGGTGAAGCCTCGATGAATTTTTGTGATGACTAATCCCATTCGTTCATAGAGTTTAAGATTTGTGTGATGGACGACGTATTTTACTTTATTGTTTAAATTTGGAACGAGTTTGGCTACTTTTCCAATGGTTAATCTTTCAGGAGCCAAAGGGTAGTCGTTGTGTAAATCGTGAAGCTCTTCAGGGTAATCTAAATCGACTTCAAGTATGCATGGCATGCTGCGCCAATTGTTGAGTTCATCTTCAGTCATCCATTTGAATCCTCCAACGGGAAGAGGTTGACTCATAGCCCATCCGTAAAGATTGTTAGCGTCTAAATACATGAGGAATTTTGAGGGTTTTGAAGGATCATATTTGTCCATGTATTTGTTGTTAGCATTTCCAAGTTGGTTGGAGATCATGCTAATTCCGCCGCGTATTCCTTTTTTAACCATGTTGAGCATATCAGGATCGCTTAAAAGTTCAATTTCAGCTTTAGTACTTTTATAACAGGCTTCCATACCGAGTCCAGGACAGGTGTAAAACTGAGCAGGATCAAGATCGTAATTTAGCATGCAAGCGTTTCTGAAATTATCAATAGCGTCTTCTAGAATTAAGACATCAGACACGTTATAAATTTCTAGGTAATTTCTAAATGTTTTGCATCCAAATACTTTCCAAACGTTTTTCGCATGCGTGTATTCTTCATCAGTGATGTCTTTATCGTCTAGTCTGGAATAAAAGTCTTCTTTTGGAGGCAATTGCGTTTCAGTTAATTTTTCAATCGAGTCCATCCATTCGTAAGGGAAAATACCTTTTTTTCTTATCAAGTTGAACTTTTCCTTTTCAGGATAATATTCCCTAGCGTTTATGCATTGTTCATCGGTTAGATTTTTAGAGAGTTTGTCTAAAGTGTCAGACATGAACCTATAACTGTCAAGAAACCTCAGTTCTCTTAATACTTCTTTTTGTTCGCCTTTCTTATCGACAGTGTCTCTCAGTTTGATTTTTTTAGAGAAGCTAATATATTTCTCATCATTGTTTGGTATGCAATTGAGCTTTCCACCTAATTTTTTAATAAACAAATGACTGTCATAGGCAGACAAGCAATGTATAAATACGGGAATAAATTTTGGAATTCGATATTTTTTATTGCAAGCATCATGAGCAGCACCACGGTACTTTCCAGTCAAATGACAGTGATCCCACACTTTGTCACCATTAAGATCTTTTTTGCAAATGTGACATTTGGTTTCAGCTTCAAACTTCTTTTTATCCACATCAGTCTTTATTGGCTTATTCTTCCATTCTTTTTGCAGTGAATCAATCTTATCGAAAATCTTTTTAGAGTCTTCTTCAAGACTGGTGATAAACTTTTGAGCCACATCATCCTATTCGCTTTCTGCTGTGTACTTGACTGGTTTTTCTTTATAAATGGTTTCGTCAAAGCATTTGATATGGTAGCTGAACGAGCATGGAACATGCTTTTGATATTGTTTGGTGTATGACTCTTTATTATTATATTCAGTGTTGTCCTCGATGGGTTTGATGAAACTTTCAAAGTCGGCATAGACCACAAACGGAACTCTCATGGTCTTGTTATAGTTTTTAAACTGAACAGTTGTTCCTTTTTCAGGAAGATCAATTCTCATTCGAGCGTTATCATAGCAGTATTCTTGATGGATTTGAAGCTTTTCTTCTTGGTTTAAACCTTGCATACAATTTCTGCAAAAGTATTGTTTATGTTGATGTTTTGATGCTGAAGAACGAGCAAACCGACTGAAATTTTTAATAAGACAATAATGGCTGTTGTCTTCGTTTGAAATATACAACAAATCAACACAGTGCTTTCGATCATGAAATTTGGATATTTGCATAGGTTGAGGTTTATTCATTTCGTAGTGAAAGACGTTCACGCTGATGTCAGGATTATTCACTTCAAACTTTTCGATTTGAGTTGTCTTTACAGGAAATTCCATTCCATTCCAATTAAGCTCTTTAGATTTTTCAATCAACTCATTATCAATTCTTTCGTTGTTTTTATTTTTCATGTTAAGAGCTCTGGTGACAGACCATTTAAAGCATTCATTGTCCTTGTTTACCATGTTGATGATGGCTTTTTTACTTTTTAACTCGGGAGACAGCTTCATGTAGGAAGAGACTCTGAAAGGTTCATAATCAGCAAAGTTAATATCCATTCTTAAAATCTTTGACAAGACGCAATTGGATCCCATCTTGTTGTAATTAGCACTACTTTCCAAGATTTTTTCTTCCATTTCAGTCATGAGCGCTCTCACATCATCACCCTCCAATAATCTTTTCGTGTTGGATGAAAAGTTAGCTGTCTGAGTAGTTTCCTCACCAGTCAAGATGCTTAAGCGAGTCATTTCACAGACTAAAGAAATTCTTACCCTTGTGTTTCTTTCTCCTTCCATGGTTTGAATAGCAGACTCCCTTACCAAGTTTAAAAAAGAAACAATGTCTTGATAACGAGAAGACGGCTCGTATGAAAACAGTCTGGTGGAGCGCTCTGCTGAATGCTTAGTCATATTAAACTTTACTGTAAAAGGTTTTGATGCGGGATGTTTATACACTGTTTTTAATACAAGTGACTTGATAGACTTTACCTTTTCATTGATTTGTTCCACTGATTCGCTTACATTCTTCTTGACTATTTCAGGAACGTAAGGATCTATCCATTCTTTAATATCATTAAACTTATTTGCAACATATGACGTCACACTTTTTGCAATTGCCGTCAGACTTGAAAGTAAAGGTCTTGGTGCTGGAACCGGTCTAGCTGTAATAACGTTTGTTGAATCGATAACCGGTGTGTTAAGAATAGAGGGTTCATCTCTTGTCACCCGATTTTGCAAGAGAGCAGAAGGTTCGAATGAAATCAAGTCGCTAGACCTTGGTCTTAGAGCAGGCACAGGTCTTTCAGAACTAACCACGGTAGGTCTTTCATTAACAGGCAACGGTCTTGCCTCAGTCGTTCGTCTACGAGGAGCAGGTCCATAGCCAATGACAGGTCTTGTTGTTTTAATAGCCTCAACAAGCTCTTCCCTAGTCATTCTGGTATAGTCTTTTATAGCTCTTTCTTTAGCATCCCTTCTTAATGATGCCATTGATACTTTTCGATCTTTAACAGTTTTACTTTCCATTTTTATTACGGAAAGATTTTTCTTTATGTCGCTTTCAATTTTTCGCTCTTTGGCGACAGTTTTAGCTTTTTGCTTTTTAGCATCAGTTTTATCACCCATTTTATTAAGGGAAAGAAAATTTTTTTCGATGCATTCAAGTTTTCGCTCTTAAGCAATTAATACTGGTTTTGAAGAATAGATACTCATTTTTAATATACTAAGATTTTCTTTAAGTCAATTCAATTTTTTTAAATCTTGGCACACTTTCAGCATATTTTCTTCTTCGAAAAGTTTTTACCGTTTTTTTTAATTCTCCCGTGAAAAGAATTAAAAAATTATTTAGAAAGACGTGAATACATATTTTTAATCTCTCTAATATCGTCGGGTTGCTGGCAGAAGTTGGTAACTACATTTTTTCGTAAAATGAAATTTTTTGATATTTGTCACCATTTAGTCAATATCTTCGTCTGGTAAAAACTTGTAAGTGATATTATAAGGATAAATTACACTTTTTTATGGTCAAAATAAATGTAAGTGCTCCTGAGATCAAAATAGAACAGGCTAAGATTTGTAACATCACTTACTGACTTCTGGGGTTAGGTTTTGCTCACACTATGGGCAACACTGCTTGGTAAAGTCACTTATTTATTTTTGCCTGACATATTTTGAAAATATTCCCGTATGGTGGCAGCACTTACCATTAAACCCAACTGCCATTCCTGTCAAATTGGTGTGTGTGCTTTTTGCTTTGATTGAAGATTCATATTATTTGGAGTATTTTAAACAGTGTAAAACGTAATTTATTCATTTTAATTTTTTTGTAACATTAAAGAACGTGTCAATTACTGAAAAAGTTAGTAAAAGGACACTAAAAATGGTGAATATTGTGAAAAAAACGTGTTCCGAAAATGATGATTCTTGCTACCAATCCACGACATCTCATGTGAGTATTATTGTTTTATAATGAAGAAAATGGTTCAATCCTTTTGCCCCAGTATTACTGTGAGCTTATTTAATCATTGGTGTTGCGCTAATCAAATCGTAAAATGTATCGTGTTTGGATTGGTTAATATTATATAAACAATTATTTTCCCCTTGGGAATATGTATAAATAGCGTGATCTTCGAAACCTCGTTCTCTTGAAGTAACAACAACGGACTCGAGCAACTCTTCTATCACTAGCTGTGATATACAAGCTCTTCTTTGTGTTTATCGCAAATTTGTATAACATTATTCTTATAATGTATTAATAAATTGAACTTGTTTTACAATACCACTCTTACGTAAAACAACAATTGGTGCATAACTTTTTATAATTTTTATAATAGCAATTTCGTTTACAAGTTAAAGAAAAAAATGCTAACGCCGGAAATGGATACTAGTGAAATTACATTATCCGAGGATTGTAATACTATTGTTGTGGACTACTATGATTGCAGTAATAATGACGTTTTTATGGTAAATTTTGTACCAAATCAATACTCAAATTCCGATCAGGTAAAAATCATAACTTTACAATTACAAATCAAATTAAAGTAAGGAGATTCATTATAAGTATTTATCTATTATTATTTTTTCACATCTTCCATAATCGTTTTTACACTATGGTAATTGGTACATTTTGTTGAAATATTATGAATTCATAATTATATTATTCAATTTCAGGGTAATGAAGCACTGCTTAGTGAAGGCACGCTACATGAGAGCGAAAATGGTGCGGATCTTGTGCCTAATAATATTCAGATTTCTGTGGTTAATGAGGACAATGAATCAAGCGAAATTATAATAAACAATGATGTTATCGTACACAGCGACCAAACTTCCGATGTAAATGGCAACAGTGAGACAGTTACAGTTGAAAATACACTTGATAATGATGAAATTCAAATTGCTCGTACTCGCAAACGTACTCGTAAACGTACTCGCTGGACAATATCTCGTCCAGAAAGTTGGTCGGTCAATGTAGAAAAAGGTAAACGCAAAAAATGTTTACCTTATAAATCAAGGAAAGGAATTGAAAGACCAGCAAAGCAACCAAAAGTGGCATGTAATAATTCATGTCGCTTTAAATGCTCACAGGTATTTACTGAAGAAGAAAGAATTGAAATATGTAGAACTTTCTGGACATTGGATTATGATAGGCAAAAGGATTTTTACATTGGTAATATAGAGCAAAATTTACCTATAAGAAAGAAGTTGCAAACAACTAAAGGAAATTGACAATTGTCCAGGTCTTATTTCTTCAAGAAAGGTGACGCAAAGGTGCGAATTTGTCAAACTTTCTTTAAAAATACACTAAGTATTTCTGATGGACCTATCATCCACGCTTTTAAAACACGGAGCAATATGGGAGTATTTGAAGGACCAGATAAACGAGGTAAACACTCTCCGTCAAATAAAACCTCAGCAGATTCTATAAATTTTGTTAAATCACACATAGAAAAGTTTCCTGTAATGGAATCACACTATTGTCGTCGATCAAGCAAAAGGTTGTACCTTGATTCCAAGCTTTCAATTACAAAGATGTACGAGCTTTACTTTACAGAGTGTGCAAGCCAGAATAAATCTCCAGTATCAACAATATCGTACAGACGAATATTTTCATCGAACTACAATTACTCGTTTTTTAAACCCAAGAAGGATCAATGTGTGACATGTAACAATCACGACAGTGCCTCTAATGAAGCTAAACTAACATTGTCAACAGAATACCAGCTTCACCGAAAAAGGATAGAAGATGCTCGGTTAGCTAAAGCTACGGACAAAGAGCGATCGAACATTGATCCGTCTTTTTTATCTGCAACCTTCGATCTCCAAAGTGTGCTACAAATACCGTCTAGTGACACTTCTCAATTGTACTATTCTCCCAAGATCTGTGTCTTTAATTTGACGATATACGAATCACGCTTGCCTAATGACGGATATTGCAATGTTTGGACAGAAATGAATGGGAAAAGGGGTAGTTCGGAAATAGGAAGTGCCTTGTGGTTCTGGCTGAAACAAATTCCCAAAACTGTTAAAGAATTGTCTTTATTTTCAGATTGCTGTGGAGGTCAGAATCGAAATCAACACATAGCTGCATTTTTTATGTATGTGGTGCAAACACTCCATTTCGATTGCATTGAACACAAATTCTTAGAAACTGGACATACTCACATGGAAGTTGACTCCATGCACAGTGCAATCGAAGCTCAAAAGAAAAATGTACCAATTTTTTCAATAATTGATTGGATGACAGTTTTCAGGTTGGCACGGTCTTCAAGGAAACGAAAGAATGCTAAACCATTCAATGTACATCAACTGACATTTTCTGATATGTTAGATTTGTCTGATTTATCAAAAAAAATTATAAAAAACCGTAACAAAGATGAGAATGGTGCTACCGTTAAATGGCTAAAAATAAAATGTCTAAAGTATGAGAAATCTAAGCCAAATTGTTTCCAGTATCGTTATGACTTTACCACGCCGTATATAAATGTATTTACAAAGGGCAGAGGTCGGCAATTCAGCATGCCTACAGAAATAAATAAAGCATACTCAACTCCACTGCCCATATCACAGGCAAAAAAGAATGACTTGGAAAGATTGTGTACTTTGGGAATAATTCCTATTGAAGTACAAGAATGGTACCATAATCTGCCCGTCAGTCAGACTGCAAGAGACGTGGCACCAGAGTCTGGTGAAGATGACTCTGAAGACGACGAATGAATGTCACCTACTATGTAGCATTAATTTTTTAGTTAACGATTGAAAAAATATGTCTTAAATATTAAAATTCTTATTATTAGTATGTTTGTTTATCAACAATTAATTAAAAGTAGTTTTGTCTACCACAAAATAATAGGTTTGCCTTTATTTTAATCACTACATCATAAGAAATCATTCACTTAAGTTTCTTATAAGCATTAACTCTTGACAAGCAGAAGTCTGTAAGTGCAACCAATTTTTGATTTTTCTCAAAATTTATAAAAACCTCCTTATTTTGTGAAAAAAATTATTTTGCATCTGTATCTTTGTAAAATAATAAACATTTTGAAGTATGCAACATGTGTTTTTCTTATGATTCCTGATTTATAGAGTTCTTCAAATATTAAAATTCAAATATCTCAGAAACACCGAAATGTTAGTTACAAACTTCTGCCAGTAACCCGACGATATGTTCAGTGATTTTACGACAATTATTACGTCCGCTAGCATTTAGTTTCCAATTTGTTCCGATCAGGAATTTATTACGCAGATAAATGTCTTCTTTTATATTTCTGATCACTTCTTCAAAAGGTGCTACTTCAACCATTTCTTTGAAAATGATTCGATGTTCCTTTGGAAGTTTTCTTACGTTTTTTAGAAATTTAAGCAAACTTTTTGATTTAGCCGTATCAGAAGTTGGCTCAAAGCTATCATCAAGAGCATTTAAAAGATCATCCTTTTGCATGCTTTCCATCTTTTTATTTATGCCAAGAATTTTATTTAAGTCAATTTTTTAACATGACAAAAGTTAAAAAATCAATTTTGCTGCTTTTTACGTTTTTCAAGCTTTTCAGAATTTAAAAATTCAATCTTGATTCCATTATCCACCTTTCCATCTCGACGCTCTAAATATCTCCATCCACGTCCAGTTCCTGCCATCGCTTTGTAAAGAGAATTGTATTCTACCACCTCACCCGTTTCAATGTTGGTTATTCTCACAGTGATGGGTTTTTTCTTAACAAAACTAAGCCATTCCCATTTTGGATCAACAGGTTTTTTTTCTTTTGGAGGAGGCTTTACTTTTTTTTCTTTTGCTCTTTCTAAAATCTCATCTTTACTGATCAAATTATTTTCAACCGCAAGCATCATCAACGTTATTAAATCATCTGCTGTTTTACAAACGCCGTTTTCATTCAACAAATTTTTCAAATACGATGTTGTATATCTCATTTTATTATAACAAGATTTTTTTTAAGTCAATTCAAAAATCAAACGGAATAGATGAAGTTACTAAAGAAAACTTGATCCAAAAAGGTCGAGAAGACGCGATTCAAACGTTTAACAATTTGTTTAAAAAAGGATCAACATAATCGTAAAACCAATTTATGTTTTTTTTTCCACGTATTTTAAGAAAGGATCAACGTAGTCGTAAAACCAAGTTATGTTTTTTTCCACATATTTTAAAAAGATGTTTTTCTTTAAAATACAAGACATGAATAAAAGGGATGAAATTGTGAAAGAAATTAATGACAGAAGAAACGGCAACATTTCAGATGCTAATCTTCAGACTGATTTGAGAAAGCTTTACAAGCCGATCATCGAGAGCAATGAAAAGATGATCAAAAGCCTGTCAGTCGATCAAAAAAAGAAAAGACCTTTCGAAGTGAACAAAGTTGAAGATAAATGTACATTGGAAAAATGGAGGTTGAAATAGATGGAAATGATATCATTGTTGGTGATGAAAGGTATGAAGGAACAAAAGGCCTTTGGGAACTGATGACTGAATTAACAATACCAAAGAGCTATACCGATGAAGATTTGCAAAATTATGAAAAAATTTTAATGGATAGTGATGCTATAAGATCTGATTCGCAACCGCATAAACCGAAATCATCAAGAAGACCAAAGTATCAGCAACTTATTGCTCCTATTTGGGAAAAAATGATGCGTATTGAAAAAGGTAAAAAAGGTCGTGGTGTCATTATTCTTCCAGGCGATCCTAATGAGTTGGTGGAAAAGCTTGAATTGAGTATTGCTGCACGGCATGCTGGGAATAAAGAGTCGAGAAATGTGGCTGTTGCTATTTGCGATGAGCTGTTGAGACAAGGAGAGATTAATAAAGAGGAATATAAATCGTTAATGAAGACTATTGATAAAATTATTTAAAAAATTGTTTTTATTTAAAAAATGCTCATTGTGAACAAAAGAAGATATGTGAAAAAGAACGTTGTTGGTGGAGGTGGTATTGTGGAAAGCAAATCACGCAGTTTGTTGGTCTTCGACCCAAACTCTACTCTTACTACATCCCTGAAGAAATAGATGATCAAGAACATAAAAAATGCAAAGGTGTTAAGAAGTGCATTGTTAAAAATCACATCACTCATCAAGACTACTACGACTTCTTAATGAACAAGACAGAAAAACTCACCACCATGAACGTCTTCCGATCACGTCATCACGACGTTTACACTGAAGAAATTAACAAAGTCGCACTCAGCGCTAACGACGACAAAAGAATTATCTTAGATGACGGAATTCACACACTTGCCATCGGTCACTACAAAACACGACCTATCGCTGAGGTTTGAAAAAGGCAAGAAACTTTTTGAATGATAAGAATTAGATCTTTAGGGGTACCTCATCCCTCAAGATAACATATTTTTTGAAGAAAAGTTAACTCATCGCATCAACGTTAGCATCCTTAAGTATGGGAAAGTGTTCATGAGCCAGAACCGACATTTCCTTATATATGAGGCACGCTGACTCAAAACAACAAAAAAATGGCAATGAACTCCTCACAATTTTTTGTAAATATAGTGCCCCTTTTTTAATAATATTAAATTACAATGATTATATATTGAAAAAGTAAAAACATCTTTTTCATAAAACTTTGTTTTTATTTTATGGTTAAAAGAAGTTAAAAATATTGAAATTATTTTCATATATTGAAATATTTTTAACTTCTTTTAACCATAAAATAAAAACAAAGTTTTATGAAAAAGATGTTTTTACTTTTTCAATATATAATCATTGTAATTTAATATTATTAAAAAAGGGGCACTATATTTACAAAAAATAATGAGGAGTTCATTGCCATTTTGTTGTTGTTTTGAGTCAGCGTGCCTCGTAGCGCAGAGTTGTTAAATAGAAAATAATTATGCTGCAAACAAACGTATTAAACCGCAGTCATCGTAATAATTATTTGATAACTAATACAATTTTTAAAACCTCAAATTTTATATAAACATGGATGACACATACTTAACTTGCTACTCATTTGAATTAAAATTAGAACTTTTGTAATGATATCTTGATATAGAAGAGTTTCGCAAGGCTAAATGCTGTCGCCTTCTCCCAAACAATAAAAATCTTTAACCACCATAACTTTAAAGAAGTTTTCTTCGTAGATATTTTTTGTTATTTTTTTTACAGATATTAGATAGATCGTAGATATTTTTTGTTATTTCGATGGTTTTAAAATTTGGATTTTGTTAAATATGTATTAATAAAACGTGAAAAGAGACGAAAGTTCTTGACATTTCATTTACAAAAACATTTCAGCTCGCTCATCCTTTTCATAAAAAAATGTCTGAATCGGCCTCTGATTTCAAGTATTTTTGGGAATGTCAAAAAGGATTCTATGCATAAAGATTCTTTAATTTACGATTTTTGTAAAAACCTCAGAAAATTTGCTTCTAAAAAGCATAAAGGATAGAAATAGTTCCTTGGTTTGAAGAACTTTAATGTTCCAAAACTTTTTGTTTTAGATTTTAATAACTTTTTTAAAAAAACTAAATACAAACGTGAAAAATAAACAACCCATCAAAAAATGTTCAGTATATTGTTTCAGAAGCCTCTCAACAGTAAATAAAACAACTTAAGATGAGAAATTATTAACTCTATGTTCAAGTTGCATAATTGACTATGATGCACTTTCTTGTCCAAACCAATAATTTTCTCTTTTTCTAAAAATGTTTTCCTCTCTGTAGAATACATAGGAATAAATTACTTTAGGGAGTTAATAATTGCAGAAAACTGATATCTTTTAATCTCAAAACGTGAATAAAGTAAAATAATGACACCAGAATATAAAATAAAAATGGTTACCATACAAAACTATCTACTTTGCTTATTTCTAAACAGTTTAATTTCTGTGTAAGATAACGTAAGAAATACTCCATGCAAACTTACCCTTTCACTGAGTACAGATCTATACGATAAATTTTTAGCCATTTTATATTCTTTAAAAAACTTTTCTCAATGTCTGCAGGTGTAAGCCCCTTATAAATTCACACGTCTTTAAAATAAGAAACTGTAAAAATATAAATCTCATAAACAATCTAAGTTTATTTTCAAGAAAAAAATAAACTTATTAAATAAACTTATGAAATAAACATATAAAATAAACTTATAAAATAAATTTATGACATAAACTTAAAAAATAAACTTATAAAATAAACTTATAAAATAAACTTATAAAATAAACTTATAAAATAAACTTATAAAATAAACTTATAAAATAAACTTATAAAATAAACTTATAAAATAAACTTATAAAATAAACTTATAAAATAAACTTAGAAAATAAACTTAGAAAAAACACTTATAAAATAAATTTATAAACTAAGTTTAAAAAACAAACACATAAATAATACAACTTATATAAACTTAACTTATAAAAAAAAATTATAAAATAATCATAGAAAATGATGCTATACTTAATCATGTTTAAACAAAGTAAATACAAAAGCAAATATATTGCGAGTAGTTAAAATTAACAATGGTAAAATAAGCTTTGGAAATTAAACCTTCCTACTTCTCCCCCAAAAGTTCACCGCCTCCCCTCCTCCTTCTATTCCCATCCTCCTCCTTCTTCCCTCCATTCCTCTTCACCTCCTCTGCTCCGTCTCCTCCTACACCTCCACTTCAACCTCCACTTTCCTCCTCATCTTTCTTCCTCATATACCCTCCTATATACCCCTTCCTCTACTCTCAGTTCCGGTTATTGACTTACCATACTACAGGTTGCTTTCAAACAATTATGAGATGAATAGTCATCTTAAAAACTTCTTCTCTTTCACGTTATTGTTCAGAAAGATGAAACGAAATCTAATGGGTTTTCCATTTAGCATGTTAATTTCTAATATTTAGTATTCTTTTAGTTCGCGAACGTTTAAAAATTATTAATTACTTAACCAATATTAAAAATCGCTAACGCAAAATTAAGAGCAATGAAGCAAATTTTTAGCCTTTATAATTGTCTCACCTGATACTAAAATCGCTGCAAAGTTTACAGTTTGTAGGATTCCGATGCTGGTGAGAGAAAGAAACGAAAGAAGCGCTGCGTTTTTTGAGGCCTTGAGTACGTCTCTTGATTCAAATCCAATTATTTCACGCTGTTCAAAGTTAGTGGACATTGCTTAAACCTTTACTTATTAAAATTTACTAAATGATTTTGGCTAACACCCGTGAAAGATTATGGTAACACAAGAACCAAACCTACTAAACCATTTTATTTTATAAAACCTTTTTCATGTAATACTTCTACATAATAAAAGGCAAAAAAAAACATGACTAATGTTTGCGAAAAAGGCTGTGTTGGGAAGGTAGTGATATTATCCCTTCCTTTTAGCACATAGCTAGTTAAGACCAGGTCTGAGCACAAGTTGGCATTTCAATAAGCAACAAAAGGTAAGTCCATTATAATTTCTTTTTAGGATTCAACGCCAAAGTTCTGATGGGCATCATCATGATCATGATCATGATGATCATGATGATCATGATGATCATGATGATCATGATGATCATGATGATCATGATGATCATAATCATCATGATGATCATGATCATGATCATCATGATCATCATCATCATCATGATCATCATCATGATCATGATCATCATCATCATGATCATCATGATCATGATCATGATCATCATGATCATCATGATCATGATCATCATGATCATGATCATCATGATCATGATCATCATGATCATGATCATCATGATCATCATGATCATGATCATCATGATCATGATCATCATGATCATGATCATCATGATCATGATCATCATGATCATCATGATCATGATCATCATGATCATCATGATCATGATCATCATGATCATGATCATCATGATCATGATCATGATCATCATGATTATCATCATGATCATCATGATCATCATGATCATCTTGATCATCATGATCATCATCATGATCATCATCATCATCATCATCATCATAATCATCACTATCATCATCATCATCTTCATCATCATAATGAGGTTTGGTTTCAACGCTTGTTTTAATTGTTTTTAAAAAATTATTAACTCCGTATTTGAAATCTAACATTTATTTCGTAATTAATTGCTTTATTTCGTCTTTATGTAGAGGTAACAGTTAGTTATTCATTTAACTGATGTTAAGAATTTTGCTCTCTTCTTACTCTCCAGATAAAGTGCTCTTTACCAGATTAAGAGATTTCATTTTGATCTCAAAAGAGGAGAAGGAGCCCTTAACATTCTTGCAGCAAATAAGTTAAGTCATAAGTAGTAGAAAAAAAAAGTCCAATCCGTTTCATTCAACCATAGCTGACTACATTCGGTAAATAATATTCTGTTTGCTTCCTTTTTGATTATAATTGACATAACTTATCAGGTTTATACAGACTTCAAAAACTTTAGAGCGTCACACAATGACGGCTTAGGTAGTATCTATAACTAAGTTTAATTACTTCAGTCATCATGAGGAGCATTTTTACAAATCTTCTAACTTAACAATCACTTTTTTTTTAAACAAAACTTGTTTAACTTAAATTACTTGTCTAATTGTTAATTACGTGACAGAAGCGGAAACGTCCGAGTAAAAAATTCATAGTTCGCTATACACGCTTAAATCAAACCCCGTGTGCATGAAATCAAAAAACCGGCAAAATGTTTTTAACGTTCAATAAACTCTCTTTATAAATAAAAGTTAAATCGAGAGTGAAAATTTAAATCGAGAGTGAGAACACCCATAAGCAGCCTCCATAATTAGCTTTTTTTGAAGAAGAAGATTTTTCGAAGCTTTATTGAAACAAGAAATCAGAAGTTAATGTTAAATCAGTGCTTGTGAACATCAGCATGAACATTAGAGAGAAAAGGGATCTAATAAAGCCAAAAAAGTTTATAAACATTCAAAAGTAAGGCAATCTTAAGGAAGGGACAAAAACTTCATTAGAAAATTCTCATGAACGCGAGTTACAGCAAAAAACGTTTGTAAACAAAGGTAATACGCAGTTTTTGTTGAGACTTTACAAATTTATAAGCTAAAACTATTTTCAAAATAGAACACACAAGGCATGCTCCCGCAAAAATCCCTGGAAAGCTCTATTGAACACTTCAAAAACAAACTGATCTGTGAAAACAGCTGTTTGTATTTTGTTTTATCTTCTTCTATGTCTTCACCATTCCACCGAAAGAAAAATAAAAGTAAATGCATATAGAAGTATTTGTTACAAGCTTCTAACAGCTATTTTTTTTTCATAACATCTCACAACTGTTTCCTGGATTTTCATTTATCAGAGTTTGATTGAAAAATAAGTATTAAGTCCGACCTTCAGTCTTCACAATTGAATGTTTGCTGAAAACATTTCTGATAGGAAAAAGCGTGATTTGTGAAATGTTTTGAATTCCTAAATGGTCTTTCAGATTTCCTAGTTAATGAAGGTTTTCTGTCCGCGAAAATGTTTCCTGATTCGAAATTTGCCTTCGCCTGTGTTAAAAGGGATGACGTTTTCAAATTCATCCTGCAAAGGTGCCAAAGTTACGTCAAAGTTTCCCAAGGAGTATTACTCTTGCTAATAGGTCGCTTCTAATGAGCATTTATTACAAGTTTTTAATCTCTTCTGGCAGTTTTTATTGACGAGCAATGCTTGGTTAGTGTCTAATTTTTTTATATTGGTGTAAACATAAAACTCAGAAATAATAGGGCGTCTGCCAAATGTCACGATTGTTTACGTTCGTTTAATGCATGCCAATCGTTCACCATTTGTAATGGTATGATTCAGCTTGTTTTCTCATACGTTTTGTTGTGAAAATATGATCCTTCAACAACTTTTTTGATAACTGAAGTTTGCTGAAGTTTGAATCAAATTCCAGAAACGGTCCTCATCACGTCTGAAATGAAAATACCCTTGCTCTCATAGTCTTTAGTGTGAAAAAAATGCAAAAGACGTAAAATTTTATACCTACAAGAATTGTAAGATTTTAATCAAAAAGCATTTAAACTTTCTTTCAAAAAACTTGAAGGTACCTAATTGCTCAATTCACAATGGCTCCTCCCTCAGCCTTTTGTTTTAAAGTTCTTACTTATTTTTTCCATTTTAATTAGTTTAATTAAATCTGTACAATAAAAACCAAAATGTAAACCCATCAATTTACCGGCTAATCTTTTCTTAAAAGTATAATTGAAATGAAAAACCTTTACACTTTCCATTTAAGGTGTTTTAGGAGTTGAGTTAAATCTTTGGGATAAAATTGAATATTTCCTTTTTTCATGTTATTTTTAAAGGAAAACTTAGAGTTACGTATAAGAGTTTTGGAAAGCTTGACGAAGCATACTCTTTAAAACGTTAGCCTTAAACTGCCATTACTAAACTCTGATCGAGCGCACTCGTCATTGATATATTATGGAAGACATGCGCGTTCTCAAATGCTCTTCTCGAAATAACGCCTTTAAAGTGAATAAAACTTAATTGTAAACCTTTTCTATTTCCTGCTAATTACGGACCAGCAGTCCGCGGAACACTTGCAAACGGCAATATACTCGATCAATGGGTAAAGCCATTTATTTCTTTTTATACCATTCTCAACAGAAATCTTACATTTAGTTCTAAACAACGGATTACTTCAAAGATTAACTTTGATGTAAAATAACGCTTTCAAACGCATTTACTTTTCTTATATAAAAAAAAGTGTTTTCAATTTCCTTTTGTAACCTGGCGTAAAAATCATTTATGTCTAGTGAAAATAATTCAGCTCATTCTATAGAGTTTCTTGTTTCTATTAGAAAGGAATTATAAAATCTGTCAATGCCGTAATCGCGGAATGTTTAAGTTTGACAATCTATGCTTACTACTAGTTTATTCCCTACCTAAAATAAAAATCAGGATAAATTTCTTTTAACAAGCGAATGGAACCTAATGAATTTTTATATTGGCTTTTCATCGAAAACGCCATTCGCTTCTTCCAAACCGAAATAAAAATGAGTTGAAAAATATGTTGGAAAACCATGTTGTTGTTTTTTTAATGGATATAAAAAGTGCACTTTTGCTTTTTTTTGTTTTTATGAACATATACTTTTATGTATCTGTCGCCAACGTTGCTAAACTTTTAGAATTAAACGGTAACATATGTGGAACTCTTTGCTAACACGATCATTCAACTTAATCTGTCTAAAAAATCCGTTTAAACATGGAGTCTCCTTAGCAAGTATAAAGCAGTCGTTAAAGCAGATAATTAGCAGCATCCGTTGGACCAAACTAAATATGCCTAAATCAAAAAACATTCCTCTAGTTAATAGTTAAGTAGGCTATTAATAAACATATAATACACAGAGTTTTGAAATAAAAAATACTTCACCTTTATTTTCTATTTATCCCTTGTACCTCCTAAATATTTTTATAGGTTACAAAGTTACATAGAGGCAGACTGTTTATTATTAAGTCTATATTCGATTTTCATACTCAAATCGCAAATGATTCATTAAAAGTATTTTGGTTGTGACAGACATCAAAAATATTTTTTGCGTAATGAAACCAAACCAACATAGAAACACAAGATTTGATATTCAACCAGTGTCTCTGAATTTACTATTAACTTCTTATCAATATGAAGATGATAGTGGTAGCAAACAATAGACTGTAAAACTTGATAAAGAGTAATTTAACTAATAAAACAACGACATAACAAAGACAAGTTTAACCGCCACAACTGGGACGCATGAATTAACCGCTGCAACAAACTCACAAAAATGAACGGATGCATCGGGAAGGCAAAATTGCAGACCTTGCTATGCTTTTTTTCAATATTTTATCTTAAACATTCCAGGTTACATTTAAAATGTTGCGAAATAAACTATTTATGCAAAAACATATTATTGTATTTAAAAAAAACAAAAAACATTTATATTGTAACTTTAAACTGCATATTCAAGAAATGATCCTACGGAAGCTTGACTCCATTGTTTTAAGAGTTTTTTCTTATTAACGAATATTTCAACATTCTACATATTCAGACAAAAACGAGCGTTATTAATAAAAATTTTAACAATGTATTATTGCACAATGACCACGACATCATCTTTATCAAAAAAGTTTAATACAATTAAAAATGCTTTAAGTTAATAAGAAAACGGTCGTTTCATTTTTAACTTTGAAATTATCAACGCTGCTTGCCAAAACGACTCTCCAGGGTTCTTCCGCTAGTTTCGAGATTTTATCAAAAATGCGGTAGTTATTGCGCAAGAAATTACACATAGAAAAATGATAAAATACCTAAACACCTTTTTTAATAAAAGTTTCTTTTGCGAATAAAGTTAATGCTTCGTTGTTCAAACTTCAGTCTCACAAAAAATGCGGTCAAATAAAAAAACAAACGTCACTTACCCAAACCTTTAATCTGTTCAACACTGTCTTTGAAAAAAGCTTCGTCTGGAGAAAACAAAGGTTACCTCAAAAGACGTTACTTCTCGAAAAAGAATGGTTATCTTCTGCAATTAATCATCATCACAAACTTTCAGCGCAGGTTTTGTTGAACGTGGTGTTTTTGGTCTTTGAGCCGTTCACTTCAGTTTTGACTCTTTTTAATGATCAACAAACACCTTTTTGATTAAATAATGCTCTTTATAACAAAAATCTGTTAGATTCTTGATGTAATACCTATATAAAATAAAAGTTTGCATATTATTTTTCTATATAATACGTAGGGTTTTGTTTTAGCTTTAGCTTTAGTACTTATAAAAGTTATTGATAATAACAAACAAGAAAATTTAAAAACAAATCAAAAAATTAAATTGTTAAACTCTGAACTGTTTAACCGAAAACATTAAGACTATTTGTTTAGAAGAAAAGTTTTTCTTCTTCTTTAAAGTTAGAGAACCAACATAATATGGACTCTGGTTTAATAGACCTCGCTTTCTGCGATTTCGATCAAAACATGTAACTAACGATTAGAGATTTGTTTTACACCCATTATTTTACTATCAAAAAAAAAAAAGATTTGGTATGATAATGAAGACTCAACTCCATTATCAGGATCAAAAAACATCTTTCAAAATTTTAACTTTTTGCTCTAAATTAGTCGCCAGTTTTAATGGAAATCCGAAGACAAGGGTAATCAGCTCGTAATCGTATGTTTGAAAATTCTTTATGCCCTGCCGTGCATCTTAGATTTAGGAATGCTGACTTTTTTTTGTTAGTTTTTAATAGTAATTCATGAACCGCATAAAAGCGCCTTTAATCCTGTTTATTATAAATAGAACTTGACGTGGGAGTGATTTTGCATACCAAAGCGTGGCTTTAAGTAAAACTCCACCTTAGACAGTTAATCTGTGCGTCTGTAAGTATTTCAATTTGAGGACGTTAGCTTTGGTCTTTCAGAAGAGTTAACTGCAGATACTTCTTCATCGGTTTTGATCACACTCACGAAAAATAAAAATGAACGTTGTATACGCAATATTATTGATCCTACTTCACAGAGGAAAGATGAACACGGCTTTACCAACTGCAGAAAGAGTAGATGTTTGTCAAAACAAATGCAAATTTGAATTACTAAAGATTTGTATCGGTGATACATCAAGCTTATCCACAGGAGAATTGTTGGAAAAATGTCGAAAAGATGTGGAAAGTTGCCAGGTCTTTTGTCAAACTGTTTTAAAAGAAAATTGATAAATAATGGACAAAGGTTTTGTTTTTTGTTTTAATCTAGAATCGGTATACAAACTCATAAAGAAGAACCTCGAGAGCTTTTAATGTTCAAATGCAGAAAAAGCGATATGATGTCGAGAATCACATTTAAAACCTTGCAAGCATACAACTTCAATCAAAACAATTTCTTACTTTTATGCTCAAGACTGGTAAATATTTCAGATGTTGTCTTCGTGCAAACCATATTTCGTATAAATATATAAATATGTAAATGTAATATACCTACTATGTAATATAAGAAACGGATACCTTAGCAGTCTGCAACAATAAATAGGTTTTGAAGAAAGAATAAAAATGTTATACCTATATAAGAATTATGTGGTTGTAGACTGCTAATAAATGTCTTCTGATTCTTGTAAGAAGACGTTTGTTAGCAATCTACACCTATATAACTCGTAACTATCACAAGAGACGCAAACTAAATTCTATGCAAAAGTATCTTTCTTAAGGAAGTATTAAGTATTTTAACAAACAACTTGATTTGTGTTTGTTTAAGATGAAATCAGCGAGATAAACTTCAGCTGTTGTTGGTTGCTCGTTTAGCTTGCCTACCTTCTGTTTATACTTTTTGTTTTAAGTAGTAAAATATATAAAAAATGAGCGAGTATAGGTTTAAATGTAAATATACCAATGACATCTTAACGCTGAATAATACCTTTGCCATAGCCCAGATTTGAAGAAAAATGTTCAAAAAGAGATCTTGGACGAAATATGATTTTCAATCTGACCAGAGGCTTCAACATTGAGTTCAGACTTCGCATTCATAAGGAATGCCCGTCAGCTGAAGCATGATAAATTTTAGTAACTATTAAAAAATACATTTTTTTTAAAAAAATAATTGTTCGAAAAATAATACTTTAGTGGGAATTGAGTTTGAGTTGAACATGCTACCATAATAACCATAAAAACTTTAACACTTCCTCAAGAAAATATATTTTTAGGTAAGCTGATTCATATTATACAAAAGTTGGTTGATATAGCAGGACGAAATTTTTAAAAAACTTAATGAAGTGTTAGTCTCTAATCTCTAAATATAACAAGCATGACAACAGACATATTTGTATAAACAAATCAGGAACATTTGTCTGCCACCAAAGTATTTTATAAGAATCTTTCCAAAATCTTTCTTTTATTTAATTCATAATTTACATAAAGTCAGAGCATCAGTTGCTTAATCAGTAATATTTTGGCATATTAACAATGTTATGAATATAATAAGATTACTATAAAGGATTTTATTGCTTTTAATGATTAAACATACTTGTGCTTTCTAGGCAAGTATATAAGATGTCACTATAAGTATAACTAAATTACCAATCAAGTCTTTAATCAAAACAATGCAAAAATAAAAACGTATTTCGATTTCTGTTTCCATACTCCTTCACTTGATATTTGATTGCTCATGTTTAATACTGTAAAATTCCAATAGTAAAACTTTTGTTCTGGATAATTATTTACTATTTAAAAAATTCTGAAACCTCTTTGAATGAATTATTAGAATTACAATGATAACAGTTGCTTGGCTTTTGTAATTAAAACATGCAAGTTTTTATTTGACAACAAAAAGTGAGTTTTCAGATTTCTGAAATAATCGAGAACTTTCTAACAAAATGGAAGAAAGCGCAACGCCTGAATGTAATGTAATTTGAAGAAAGTGAAGTGCGTTAAAAAAAATACAAATTATTTTACAATAAACCGACTGATCTTCGTTTTAAGATCCCTGAAAAGGAGCGTGAAAATTGTTTTGAATTATCTTTTACAAATTAAATGATCAAATTACACAAATGCAAAAATTGATAATATATAAAAATTTGAAACATGCATTATGCTAATTAGCAATCGATAAAGAAAGAATTTTTATTCACGGTATGTAATTACTAAAACCCACAAGACATTTATTACTGTGCTATTTTTGTTGTAAAACTTTGTTTTCTTTTTTTTTATTGAGAGTACTAATTTTTTGATATCCGTAACGATAACATTAAAAAAAAAACCAAACGATTTTGATTTTTGAGATAAATCTAATTTCTCCGCTGATGCGTAGCAGCTTTTTATTTTATTGACAGATGAAAACCTTTTAAATTCTTAAGAAAATTAAAAATTTATCGATCATAGACGACCCTGGACCCGCCACTGCACTCAGTGCGAAAAAAAAAAAAAAAAAAAAAAGAAAAAAAAAAAATTAAAAACAGCCATCAAAACTTTTCAAATGAATAAAATATTGTTGAAAATTTGAAGTTAAAAAATGTTTTTAATCTGAATCTGTTAGTCATCTTTTAAATATGTCATCCGTTGAAAAGATAAAAATAAATATAAAAAAAGTAGGCAACACTGATTAACCTCTATTTTGACCGACGCACTCTATTTTTTATAGATTTACATTTTTAATTGTACTTTACTACAATTCGATATAAAAGTAGGGCAGACGTGGTTGGAGGGCTCACTCCTAATGTACCGAATGACTGGAAGATATTTTAAACTTAGACTGACAATAACTTTGTTACAATGCTCCGAGAAAGTCTTGTGTACAGACGAACGTTTTAACCGTTGCTAACTCAACGGTGAACTTATTGGTGAATGAAGAAAGCGGTGAACGTCATTGTCAACAATGACGTATCAAGTCAAGTAAGGGCTCTCTACGGTTAAAGTAACTGGACGATCATGATTAAACTAGAATAAATAAAAAAAGACTTTTTTCGAATCAACTCGGATATAAGGATGTTATAGATTTTTATCAAGCATTTAGAACCTCCGGAAAACTTGCATAGGAAATAAAGCTTATCTTGAGCGTTTACCTTTTCTGAAGAGTTTTCAGAATCATTTCCTATCGCGTTTGTAGTCTCGTGATTATCAATTAGCGCTTTTATTCTTGTATTTTTCAAACACCAATATACAACCCTATACCCACACCTAGTATGTCTTTTAGAAGTAGTTTCAAGTGAACGCCAAACAAAGTTAATTTACGCTGCTACTAGAAGTTGAATACGATTGTCATAAGGAATTAAGTAAATGCCTTAACAACAAAATAGTATTTCTTTTGTGTTCTTTTTTTAACAATCGAAGCCCCCGCATCCGCCAAGCCTGTTTTTCAATCCGCTAATATTGTCACTCGAACGAATAAAATGATTGCTGATGTAATAGCGCGATTGCTTTAGAAAGAATTCCTATCGTTATTCAGTGAAAATTAAATTAAAATTTAAAGACGAGCGAAAAAAAAGGTGACATGTTATTTCCATTTGATTAACTATTGATGAATAAAACCCTCTGGAGAATAAGAATCAAATTGTATAAAAACATTAACTAAATATTTCGGTATTTTGAACAACAAAAAGTGTTTTATCAACAAAAAGTATTTAACTTTAAATGCTCAACGCTCTCTCATAACGTTCTGAGTCAAAGTTCAGCAAAGTTGTTGTAAGGCTATTTCAAAGTAGCAAGGTTTTTAAAGGAAAGCACCCTTAGATTTTGATAACTTTATTTTCAATCATTCGGCAGTAAGCACAGTTCAACTGAAATGTATATCTTTAATGTATATTTTAACAATTTCTGACAATGTTTGACTTTTAGTTGAAACTATTTTTTTTTGCCGCGCACTGTTTTTTGTTTTAAAAATACCAAACCTTTACCAATATTGAAACTATTTGATGAAGAAAATTTAATGAAAAATACCAATTTGTAGCGGTTTCAATGTTATAAAACAGTTAAAGTCCGGCTAAAAACTAACTCTAAACCATCTAAATATATTGATTGTTCTTTGTGCCGGACTAAATTATTTTAAAGTTAAAACAGCGTAAATATGAATGGCAATATTGGCACAACTTTTAAAGAGTACAGCTGGCGGATTTTTATGTTATACAGATTATATGTATTTATGAAGAAGTGGATTGAGGAGTTTACATCATAATGTAAATCATTACCAAATGTCAGTTTTTTTATATTGTTTTGATGAGCAAACCAATTCTATCCAACAAGCAAACAGAGCCGGTCCTTGCTTTAAACAGTGGAGAAAATAAGCATCACTTTTTTTATTTTTTAATGCAACTTTTATGATATTTCACTTTTCACCGAATTTCATTTACGAAGTTATATCTTAAATGAGACATTTATCGTACTCCAAAGACGTGTTCATCAAGAACATTAGCATTTCCTGAAATAGCTTTTAACTTTGTATTTTTTAAATGCATTGGAGACGACATTAGATGGACTTTTTCATTTTGAAGTTTTACTACCTGATGATCATTTTTGAGCACCATCATCTCCTTACCGACGCTTTAATCATGCGTTATCAGCACTTTTTCAAGCTTCGTTCGATTCACTAAATGTGACACATTTAAAACTTTATATTACTTAGAATCTATATATATCCTTCCAAAACTAACTTTGAGGTTTCCGCTGTTGTTTAAACGGTGTTCGTTTGACTTTTGCACCAAGTAACATATACTAATGACTTTAATTAGGATTTGTATTCTGTATATTCTTTCTACTAATAATTACAATAAAGGCACACCTCATACTCCTTAAGATTGCTTATATTAGCTTGTTGGTCCAAATCTCTTGTTTCTTTCAACTTATCCTGGGCGACAACATGTAAAGCGCAGCTTGATTAGAATGTTAATGTCAATACTATCACCTGACAATTGGTGGCAAATTTTAGCAGAAATTTTTGTTGATTCGGTTAGAAAAGTTCTAAAGATTTCAACGAAATGCTCTTGTATCAAGTATCCTGATTACCAATTCGAGTTCATTTTTGCTTTTAATGTGTTTTCTAACTTGTAGACAAGTATTCTCCTTTTCATATTTGATATTGATGCTGAAGCTAATTCAAATGGCATTTTTTATCTTTTTGCAACCTAAACCTCTTTTTTACTTTAAACTTGAGCTGTTGAGTACTGCGTTTTGTCTTGCCACTGGCACGTATTTTCAAGCTTTGTTCGAATCAATTAATGGAGCACGTTAAAAAGTCTCATCAACTTAGTATCGTTTTACAGTTACGCAACCTTTTAACTTTGAAACTTCCGTTATTCACGACTTTGTTCGTTCGATTTCTACTTTTAATAGCTGGTACCAAAAACTTGCATATGGAGTTACATTCTGCCTTTCCCTTTCAGTGAGCATTCTTCTTAAAGCTCACATTCTTTTCTCTTTGACTGCTGATACAGCTCTTTTTGTCCAGATATCTTTGAGTTTATGTATTGTGACTTGTGTTGTGTGACTATATGTATTTTTGCTGAACAACATAAAACAAATATAACGTCTTTTTTTTTTTCACAAGTCTTTTATTTACTCTTCAAAGTTTTTCATATGCTAAAAAGATTTCTGCAACGTTTCAAATAGTTTTAGAATGTTCTACTACTTGTTACATACCTTAGGTAAATTCTGATTCTAACTTTTGTACCTTGACATGGCTGTTTTTTTGACATGGCTGTTTATTTAACTGAAGGGAAATGAATGTTTTTAAAAATGATTCATCGGCTTATGATGTATGAAATATTTTATTAGAAAGCAAGTCAAAATGTTTTAACCCTAATTGCAATCAAGTTTGAAGGATGTTAAGTGTTAGTCAATCTCTGATATTTTTTCAGCTAGGTTTTCTAAATTTGTGTAAAATGGTGGATTTTTTACTTGCTTTGCCCCAAATTGGAACGTTTTTCAAAGGATTTTAATCCCGCCTTTACTAGTTTTTTGAAACCATCGTAACTAAACTACCTATCTTATTTTCCAATGGTAATACAATTTGCCATTTATGTCGATTTTCGAACTGCATTTTCGAAACAAGGATTACAATAGTTGAAAATAAACTCTTCCGTTGCATCCGTTTGTTATGCAGCAACTTGATTTGAGCATCAGTTACTTTACTCATTTTGTTAATCTGCATGACAAAAGTGTGAAAAATTCATTGTTTAATGTAAGATTTACCAGTATTTGGAAGCTTGAGGCGTTTTAATTTGCAAGATTTTTACTAGGCGTGCGATATGAAGAGAATTTGAATTTTTCACTACATTATAGCATGATGAAAGGGTCTTAATACATCACCACTCATGGCTATATACTGTTAGCAATACTTATATTTCAAAAAAACCGTATCAATTAATATGTCGTCTTCAGGCAGTTTGTCCATTTAGCACTTTGCGATATTTATGTTTTATAGAAAAGCAGCATGAATTTTAAATGCTCAACAAGAGGCATCAATCCATTTTTTATTATGTTCTGATTTGAAAGCAATTTTCGTTTTCTATTCTTTTAATGTCGTGTATTCTATAATAACAATTTGCAATATAAAAATGTAATTATAACATAGTAAATATTTATAGCATAATAATATGTTCATAATGTAATAATATATTTATAACATAATAATGTTTATAAAATAACATTTTATTTCGAAAGACTTTATTTGTAACATCACGTTATAATTGACATATAATGATATATTTACAATATAATAATACATTCATAATATAAAAGTTTATATATAACGTAATAATATATTAATAATATAATAATAAAATTATAATATAATAATATATTTTTAGTACTATAGCATATTTATAACATAATAATATAAATTTTTAATACAATAATACATTTGTAAATTAATAATACATTTATAATATAATAATATTTAAAATTTATTAATAGGTTCATAACATAGTAATTTATCAAAACGTAATAATATATTTGTAATATAATAACATATTTATAATATAAATATAAACTTTTAACTTAATAATATGTTAATAATATACTTACATATTGATAATGAAAGATTATATTTATACTATAAATATATATTTATAGTATGATAAAATATTTATGATATAATAAAATATTTATGATATTATAAAATTTTATGATATAATAAAATATTTATGATATAATAAAATATTTATGATATAATAAAATATTTATGATATAATAAAATATTTATGATATAATAAAATATTTATGATATAATAAAATATTTATGATATAATAAAATATTTATGATATAATAATAACTTAATGTAGCTTATACTATAAGTTTATTTTTTCTATACTTTTAATGCTTGCTTGCATAATTAATTTTAATGTAGAATTTTCTTGAGACCCATCTTAACTGCCAAACAAAGAAAGAGTAGAGGCTTTACTTATTTGTTCAGACAATTGTGGGACACAGTTCTCAGTTGTCTTGGTGCTAACCTTGCAATCAAATACATGTGCAACTTAATTTTTTACAGCAAACCCTTAGCAAAAGTAACTAAACATATAGGGAGAAAATAGCAATTAGACGTAGTTTAAAAAAATGCCTGCAATACATGCCAATTTTAATTAGTGCAGTGTATTTTTGCAATTTTGATCAGTTTTGGATAACCGGTGTTCGGTAAATCTTTATCCAGTTATCGGTAATTATCGGTTTTTACCGATAGTTTAATGAACTTTTTCTTTATTAAAAGGAAGTCTTCCCTGATTGATGATCTATTGGTAGTACATTTGTGTTTGTTGTTCACAAAATTTTGAATTAAATGGGTGAAATAAATTAAAGATTATCAAATCGTTAATTTATAAATATACAATTGCCAAGTATAAATCTTTTGCTACATTTATATTTCTTTATAAGGTATGAGTTTTGTATATTTATTAACAATCTTGTATGTTAAAATCTTTTTTACTGATTAATCTTTCATTCAATAACAAAGAAAAATACCGACTAAAAAGTCTTCAGTTTGGGATGACTTTAGAAAATGTGATAAAGAATCTGCCATGTTTAATTTATGCAAAAAAGTTTTTAAGTGTGCTGCCGAATCAACTTCTGGGGTGAGGGCTCATTTAAAATCTCCTCATGAAAAAATGAAAGCTATTGAAGAAAAATTACGTTGTTACCTGTATAAAGGCAAAAAGAGATGATAATATTAGTAGAATGAGAAACTATGGCATCAATTTATGCCAGGATGGTTTCAGTTGATCGCCTCAGCATTCACGCGATGGCCAACTCTCAATTCATTAGAAAGTCATTCATCAATCTACACCTTAAGGTGGATAACCACAAAAAAGATTATTTTTTTTTACGAAAAAGTCAATTTTTCGATATTTAAGTGATATATTGCTTCAATGATCCATTTTAATTATGATAAACTTAGTTTTATCTAACTCATTCTAAAAATTATTGCATTTTGGATAGTTTGTAGGTAAGTATAAAAAAGCGTCATTAGCAACGTCCATAGCTACTTCATTTTTTTTTGTTAAGTCATTTTCAACAACCCTATAAATGCTTCTCTTTTTGATCAACTGCCTAAAAATTTAAACACTATATGGTTTATTATGCCAGCTTGGTTTGCAGTTGATTATTGTATGTCCTGATACTTAAATATTTATACTTCAACAATTTGTACAAGGAGCTTTGTTTGCATTTATAGCGATTCGGACAACAAATTTTATTTACATTTCAACCAAAGATAGTATTTATATATATAGATTTTATAGCAATGGGTAATTAAAAAAATAATGAACGAAAAAGAAGATTTAAAGGGTTTTCAAAAAATTGTACTGAAAACAAGAGTCAAATACTATTTCAATCAACTTGTGTCAGTTCTAAAAAGCTCAGGTTTAACAATAATGCGGACACTGAAAATAACTACTACATTCTTTTCAGCTTTCAAATTCTTAAAGATATTTTTGAGAAATTTTGTATATGTCCAAATTGTGAAAGTAACATGGTAACTAATGATGATTTAGCACTTAGAATGGGGTTTTCACACAAATTAATTATAAGTTGCAATGAATGTAAATATGAGTTTTATTTTTGTTACAAGATTTTTGCTTGAAGTGGGTGGTTATTCTGCAGTTCTTTACTTCAATGATGGGACATATGGTCTTAACAGAGTTTTTAAGTTCCTTAACGTAAAATTTGACTTAAAAAGTTTATTGGCATTTCATCAAAAAGATATGAAGCGTTTAAAAAACATATTTAAAAAAAATGATGTCAAAGTTAAAAAAAGAAGAGAAAAGTTAAAAGCATTAAAAAAAGGTTGGAGAGATAATAAAGAAGGAACTTCATTACAAAAATCTTATTTATAGGTGGGTTTTAATAATTTTTTGCTTTTGTATTTTCTTTTTCTTTTTTTCTCAGAATTGCATTTTGACGATACTTAACTTGACTTGCAACTTGATATCTTAAGATTGGGTCAAGCAATTTACTTCAAATTTTCAGGAGTTGTTTAAAATACCTAGATGAAGGAAATGAATATTAAATTTTTTGAAATATACATTTATTTTTTGCTTTTTTAGTGTTTTAACAAAGGTTTACCCCCTGAAAATATTGCAAAAACCACAAAATATCAAATAAAAATGCTAAAAATATTTGGTTTTCATGGATTTTAATTCATTCCCTTTATTTCATGTGTTGACAAAAAATTGCAAAGTTTCAAAGCACAAAAATTACTATAACTTGAAAAATCGTTTTGCAAGTGTAGGTATTAAATGCTTCATTTTTACGTGATTTTGACAATTTTCTACCTTTTTATGAAAGATCTGCGTATTTAGCAATATTAACGTTGCAAAAATATATACATTAATTTGAATCAAATAGTGGTTTTCAAAATTTAATTTCAATTATGAAATTTGGTTTTTATTGTGGTTATCCACCTTAATCCACTAAAGGGTCAAAAATTAATTTCAAAATATATTGGTGATTTCGCAGTAGAAATAAAAAAAGAAGCAGCTCACGACTTACATGGAAAGCACAATACTTGACTGCTGATGAATATACACGTGTGAATATTCAAAGGCTAAATATCAATAGCAAACTGGAAGGAAAATATTACAACTTAGGGTTAATCAAAGTAGATGGTCCGTCTGAAGAGGCTATAAAGTTGGTTTTAAGAAAGCCAGATGAATTTCTTTTAAATTGGAAACAAGTAGTTTGTCTCTCAACAGATGGGGCATCTGTTATGATCAAACATGGGAAGACGTTACCTTGTTCACGCGAAATGTGTTTAGCACATGGATTGCTTTCGGCAGTTACTGATGTGTTTTATTTAAAACATGTAGAAATAGGAGGTGAAGAGAGCAAGGACATGGAGGTAAAAGTGTATATGGATATAGAGAAAAAGGAAAATGTGTGGATTTAAATGTATCTTTTGTCCTAGAAGAGGCTGAATTGAATCCTAGAAATTTGGCTCCAGATATTGGAGTTCTTGTATCAAAAGTCAGATGTTTTGTGAGAAAGTTTAGAAAATCGCTTCTAAAAAAAGATCTTTTTACAGATGTGAAAAACAGTTGTACAGTATGGTAATCATGATTAGGAGATATCTTCAGGTTTTTGATATTGTTCAGGTTGTTTCTAAAGATATAGGATTAGACTTTGAGTATACCAGTGAAGAAATTGATGTTTTGAACAATATAGTTTTGATTTTTGAGTTATTTGAAATTACCTTGAATAAAATTTGCTGCAGAAAAGCTACTTTGCTTACTGCACATGCAGCTTTCCAATTAATTATCAAAAAGATAGAAGATAATAACTTCCATCTAGCAGGAAGCATGAAAGAAACTGTATTAAAAAGATATCGAGAAAGACAACAGAGCAATTTCCTTGCTTTATTTAGATATTTGAAATCACCCAACTCAGTGAGAAAAACAGATAATCATCTAGCAGTCCCTTCAAAGCCTATGTTGTTGAAAGTAGCTAAAGAAATACTACATATTTGCAGGAATAAAGAAGGTGAAAGTTTTCACGGTTTGTTGATTTGGAGTCCTAATATCAATGAAATACCCTAAGAAAATCTTTTTAGTTGGTAACAGTATATGTCTATGGGAGTCCATATTAAGGTAACTTGAAATCCCTCATTAACATCCAAATGGAAATTTGTATCTCTAAGTATTTATAAACTAAATGATCTAAATTTGGACTTTGTCAGTGCTTATTTCATTCAGTAAACATGCTCTCTAAAAAAATTAATAAAAAAGGAAATGTTGCCAATCAAAAATTTAAGTTTTCTTACTTTTATATCTTTTTTCCAAGTTTGATTTATTACGTTGGTTTCAGAGCATTTTTGAAAGCTCGAACCTTGTGTATGTATCCAGAGTTTTTTCCGGAAGAGGCAGTTGAACAAAACAAAGAAAATTATAAACAAGGTTTTTGTGAATATATTTGTTAAGTTTGCAGAAAATCTGTTTGTGTCATTTGCATGAAAAAAGGTGACTAAGAGCTGACCGAAACCTAAAAATCAAAAATCCTTTTAACAAATCCAGAAAGATCTCAATTTCAATGATGAGAGAGTGTTTTTGGCAACTTGTATTTCATGCGAATCTCAGATTGTAAAGCTTTGTGATGGGAAAACAACTGTTGTGCCAAAACTACTTACCACTTTGAGAAAATTTTAATCAAACATGAAACTCGTTTTTTAATTTTTGTGAGTATTTACTTTGCCAAATCGCCAAGCTAAGGTAAAAGAAAAGCATCCATTCAGCAAATTCCGAGGCTCAAAGCCTAAACTCCCACAACAGGCTTCTCAAAGTGCTGAAAAACGTTGCACAAAGTGCATGTAAATTATTGGACGTGGGCCTTCTCACAACTACACTTTAGGAACTCGCCATGAAAATCTGAGGAAAATTGCAGCTGCAGATCCCGTAGGAGCAGAATAAGATGTATCAGCAGTTTTGGCTTCTAAAAGTGCCTCTCCAAATGGAACCATCAGGCTTAGTCAACCAAGTGGAAAGATGGTGTCTATTAGAAGAGGTATGCTGTGCTGATTTGATATTGTTAATTTGATTTAAAAAATCGTTTGAACTTGTCAATCAATTAATAGGCCTAAATAGGAAGAGGCAAAATTAAAATAAATTAAAAATGCTCCTTCAATATTCTTATTTGATTCTTATTCAACTTAAAAAATATTCTTATAATATTTTGTTCCAAATTAAGTTCTCAAATCCTAATCTAGTTTAATCACTTGATTGATTTTGAAATTTCATTTTTTGTTTAGGTCCATCATCAGCTCAGTAACTCTTTGAAGAACCTCTTACAACGGAAAATATGATTCAAATACTACAGAATACTGGGCTGTCCAACCATGGAATGCGAAAACTTGACTCAGCCCTGAATCAAATTAGTCCTGTAAGATTGGTAAAGCCAAGTTTCCTTCTAATGTTTGCTCAAGCTGGCCAAAAGCTTTATGATAAATTTATTGTCAGCAGCATAACTCTGGCATAAAATAAGGAATCATGCCAGTTAATTCATTTCCAAAGTCTCAGCAGTCTCAGTGAAACCTTTAAAAAAGCTCGAAAGTTAACAGAATCTGCCATTTTGAAGTTGGGAATTACTGGAAGAAGCTCCTTTCTGAAAGTAAGCTTCACTCATATTGTTTCGGAAGAGGATGAAACCCCGTTTATCCTCTTCCAAAACAATATGAGTGAAGCTTATCAGCCCAGTTCAGAAAACTATCAACCCTCAACCAAACCAGCAAGTGTAAAGCAACTAATCCTAATAGCACTTGAACAAAACACTTCAGAGAGCCACCAAATGTGACGGCAATTTTGAATCTCATTTAAGTTCAAGAAGAATGTCAGAAAGATTCTCTCATTATTTCTTCCAGTCTCAAGCTGGCAAATATTTTAAGTGGAATAGAGTCTCAAAGCAGCAAGTGACCACGATGTTGGTGTGATGCCTCATCACCAAATCTCCAAAACAGTGGCCACATGAGAAATTTTGGTGAAATAAGAAGACAATAATCCGATTTCATCAGAGCAGGAGGAGTTTTGAGAATATCAAAGAACTTCAAATTAGTTGTTCACTCGCCAATACTCAATTTTCCAGATGACAAGCTCGTTCTTGATGCTTATTTTCTCCACTGTTTAAAGCAAGGACCGGCTCTGTTTGCTTGTTGGATAGAATTGGTTTGCTCATCAAAACAATATAAAAAAACTGACATTTGGTAATGATTTACATTATGATGTAAACTCCTCAATCCACTTCTTCATAAATACATATAATCTGTATAACATAAAAATCCGCCAGCTGTACTCTTTAAAAGTTGTGCCAATATTGCCATTCATATTTACGCTGTTTTAACTTTAAAATAATTTAGTCCGGCACAAAGAACAATCAATATATTTAGATGGTTTAGAGTTAGTTTTTAGCCGGACTTTAACTGTTTTATAACATTGAAACCGCTACAAATTGGTATTTTTCATTAAATTTTCTTCATCAAATAGTTTCAATATTGGTAAAGGTTTGGTATTTTTAAAACAAAAAACAGTGCGCGGCAAAAAAAAATAGTTTCAACTAAAAGTCAAACATTGTCAGAAATTGTTAAAATATACATTAAAGATATACATTTCAGTTGAACTGTGCTTACTGCCGAATGATTGAAAATAAAGTTATCAAAATCTAAGGGTGCTTTCCTTTAAAAACCTTGCTACTTTGAAATAGCCTTACAACAACTTTGCTGAACTTTGACTCAGAACGTTATGAGAGAGCGTTGAGCATTTAAAGTTAAATACTTTTTGTTGATAAAACACTTTTTGTTGTTCAAAATACCGAAATATTTAGTTAATGTTTTTATACAATTTGATTCTTATTCTCCAGAGGGTTTTATTCATCAATAGTTAATCAAATGGAAATAACATGTCACCTTTTTTTTCGCTCGTCTTTAAATTTTAATTTAATTTTCACTGAATAACGATAGGAATTCTTTCTAAAGCAATCGCGCTATTACATCAGCAATCATTTTATTCGTTCGAGTGACAATATTAGCGGATTGAAAAACAGGCTTGGCGGATGCGGGGGCTTCGATTGTTAAAAAAAGAACACAAAAGAAATACTATTTTGTTGTTAAGGCATTTACTTAATTCCTTATGACAATCGTATTCAACTTCTAGTAGCAGCGTAAATTAACTTTGTTTGGCGTTCACTTGAAACTACTTCTAAAAGACATACTAGGTGTGGGTATAGGGTTGTATATTGGTGTTTGAAAAATACAAGAATAAAAGCGCTAATTGATAATCACGAGACTACAAACGCGATAGGAAATGATTCTGAAAACTCTTCAGAAAAGGTAAACGCTCAAGATAAGCTTTATTTCCTATGCAAGTTTTCCGGAGGTTCTAAATGCTTGATAAAAATCTATAACATCCTTATATCCGAGTTGATTCGAAAAAAGTCTTTTTTTATTTATTCTAGTTTAATCATGATCGTCCAGTTACTTTAACCGTAGAGAGCCCTTACTTGACTTGATACGTCATTGTTGACAATGACGTTCACCGCTTTCTTCATTCACCAATAAGTTCACCGTTGAGTTAGCAACGGTTAAAACGTTCGTCTGTACACAAGACTTTCTCGGAGCATTGTAACAAAGTTATTGTCAGTCTAAGTTTAAAATATCTTCCAGTCATTCGGTACATTAGGAGTGAGCCCTCCAACCACGTCTGCCCTACTTTTATATCGAATTGTAGTAAAGTACAATTAAAAATGTAAATCTATAAAAAATAGAGTGCGTCGGTCAAAATAGAGGTTAATCAGTGTTGCCTACTTTTTTTATATTTATTTTTATCTTTTCAACGGATGACATATTTAAAAGATGACTAACAGATTCAGATTAAAAACATTTTTTAACTTCAAATTTTCAACAATATTTTATTCATTTGAAAAGTTTTGATGGCTGTTTTTAATTTTTTTTTTTTCTTTTTTTTTTTTTTTTTTTTTTCGCACTGAGTGCAGTGGCGGGTCCAGGGTCGTCTATGATCGATAAATTTTTAATTTTCTTAAGAATTTAAAAGGTTTTCATCTGTCAATAAAATAAAAAGCTGCTACGCATCAGCGGAGAAATTAGATTTATCTCAAAAATCAAAATCGTTTGGTTTTTTTTTTAATGTTATCGTTACGGATATCAAAAAATTAGTACTCTCAATAAAAAAAAAGAAAACAAAGTTTTACAACAAAAATAGCACAGTAATAAATGTCTTGTGGGTTTTAGTAATTACATACCGTGAATAAAAATTCTTTCTTTATCGATTGCTAATTAGCATAATGCATGTTTCAAATTTTTATATATTATCAATTTTTGCATTTGTGTAATTTGATCATTTAATTTGTAAAAGATAATTCAAAACAATTTTCACGCTCCTTTTCAGGGATCTTAAAACGAAGATCAGTCGGTTTATTGTAAAATAATTTGTATTTTTTTTAACGCACTTCACTTTCTTCAAATTACATTACATTCAGGCGTTGCGCTTTCTTCCATTTTGTTAGAAAGTTCTCGATTATTTCAGAAATCTGAAAACTCACTTTTTGTTGTCAAATAAAAACTTGCATGTTTTAATTACAAAAGCCAAGCAACTGTTATCATTGTAATTCTAATAATTCATTCAAAGAGGTTTCAGAATTTTTTAAATAGTAAATAATTATCCAGAACAAAAGTTTTACTATTGGAATTTTACAGTATTAAACATGAGCAATCAAATATCAAGTGAAGGAGTATGGAAACAGAAATCGAAATACGTTTTTATTTTTGCATTGTTTTGATTAAAGACTTGATTGGTAATTTAGTTATACTTATAGTGACATCTTATATACTTGCCTAGAAAGCACAAGTATGTTTAATCATTAAAAGCAATAAAATCCTTTATAGTAATCTTATTATATTCATAACATTGTTAATATGCCAAAATATTACTGATTAAGCAACTGATGCTCTGACTTTATGTAAATTATGAATTAAATAAAAGAAAGATTTTGGAAAGATTCTTATAAAATACTTTGGTGGCAGACAAATGTTCCTGATTTGTTTATACAAATATGTCTGTTGTCATGCTTGTTATATTTAGAGATTAGAGACTAACACTTCATTAAGTTTTTTAAAAATTTCGTCCTGCTATATCAACCAACTTTTGTATAATATGAATCAGCTTACCTAAAAATATATTTTCTTGAGGAAGTGTTAAAGTTTTTATGGTTATTATGGTAGCATGTTCAACTCAAACTCAATTCCCACTAAAGTATTATTTTTCGAACAATTATTTTTTTAAAAAAAATGTATTTTTTAATAGTTACTAAAATTTATCATGCTTCAGCTGACGGGCATTCCTTATGAATGCGAAGTCTGAACTCAATGTTGAAGCCTCTGGTCAGATTGAAAATCATATTTCGTCCAAGATCTCTTTTTGAACATTTTTCTTCAAATCTGGGCTATGGCAAAGGTATTATTCAGCGTTAAGATGTCATTGGTATATTTACATTTAAACCTATACTCGCTCATTTTTTATATATTTTACTACTTAAAACAAAAAGTATAAACAGAAGGTAGGCAAGCTAAACGAGCAACCAACAACAGCTGAAGTTTATCTCGCTGATTTCATCTTAAACAAACACAAATCAAGTTGTTTGTTAAAATACTTAATACTTCCTTAAGAAAGATACTTTTGCATAGAATTTAGTTTGCGTCTCTTGTGATAGTTACGAGTTATATAGGTGTAGATTGCTAACAAACGTCTTCTTACAAGAATCAGAAGACATTTATTAGCAGTCTACAACCACATAATTCTTATATAGGTATAACATTTTTATTCTTTCTTCAAAACCTATTTATTGTTGCAGACTGCTAAGGTATCCGTTTCTTATATTACATAGTAGGTATATTACATTTACATATTTATATATTTATACGAAATATGGTTTGCACGAAGACAACATCTGAAATATTTACCAGTCTTGAGCATAAAAGTAAGAAATTGTTTTGATTGAAGTTGTATGCTTGCAAGGTTTTAAATGTGATTCTCGACATCATATCGCTTTTTCTGCATTTGAACATTAAAAGCTCTCGAGGTTCTTCTTTATGAGTTTGTATACCGATTCTAGATTAAAACAAAAAACAAAACCTTTGTCCATTATTTATCAATTTTCTTTTAAAACAGTTTGACAAAAGACCTGGCAACTTTCCACATCTTTTCGACATTTTTCCAACAATTCTCCTGTGGATAAGCTTGATGTATCACCGATACAAATCTTTAGTAATTCAAATTTGCATTTGTTTTGACAAACATCTACTCTTTCTGCAGTTGGTAAAGCCGTGTTCATCTTTCCTCTGTGAAGTAGGATCAATAATATTGCGTATACAACGTTCATTTTTATTTTTCGTGAGTGTGATCAAAACCGATGAAGAAGTATCTGCAGTTAACTCTTCTGAAAGACCAAAGCTAACGTCCTCAAATTGAAATACTTACAGACGCACAGATTAACTGTCTAAGGTGGAGTTTTACTTAAAGCCACGCTTTGGTATGCAAAATCACTCCCACGTCAAGTTCTATTTATAATAAACAGGATTAAAGGCGCTTTTATGCGGTTCATGAATTACTATTAAAAACTAACAAAAAAAAGTCAGCATTCCTAAATCTAAGATGCACGGCAGGGCATAAAGAATTTTCAAACATACGATTACGAGCTGATTACCCTTGTCTTCGGATTTCCATTAAAACTGGCGACTAATTTAGAGCAAAAAGTTAAAATTTTGAAAGATGTTTTTTGATCCTGATAATGGAGTTGAGTCTTCATTATCATACCAAATCTTTTTTTTTTTTGATAGTAAAATAATGGGTGTAAAACAAATCTCTAATCGTTAGTTACATGTTTTGATCGAAATCGCAGAAAGCGAGGTCTATTAAACCAGAGTCCATATTATGTTGGTTCTCTAACTTTAAAGAAGAAGAAAAACTTTTCTTCTAAACAAATAGTCTTAATGTTTTCGGTTAAACAGTTCAGAGTTTAACAATTTAATTTTTTGATTTGTTTTTAAATTTTCTTGTTTGTTATTATCAATAACTTTTATAAGTACTAAAGCTAAAGCTAAAACAAAACCCTACGTATTATATAGAAAAATAATATGCAAACTTTTATTTTATATAGGTATTACATCAAGAATCTAACAGATTTTTGTTATAAAGAGCATTATTTAATCAAAAAGGTGTTTGTTGATCATTAAAAAGAGTCAAAACTGAAGTGAACGGCTCAAAGACCAAAAACACCACGTTCAACAAAACCTGCGCTGAAAGTTTGTGATGATGATTAATTGCAGAAGATAACCATTCTTTTTCGAGAAGTAACGTCTTTTGAGGTAACCTTTGTTTTCTCCAGACGAAGCTTTTTTCAAAGACAGTGTTGAACAGATTAAAGGTTTGGGTAAGTGACGTTTGTTTTTTTATTTGACCGCATTTTTTGTGAGACTGAAGTTTGAACAACGAAGCATTAACTTTATTCGCAAAAGAAACTTTTATTAAAAAAGGTGTTTAGGTATTTTATCATTTTTCTATGTGTAATTTCTTGCGCAATAACTACCGCATTTTTGATAAAATCTCGAAACTAGCGGAAGAACCCTGGAGAGTCGTTTTGGCAAGCAGCGTTGATAATTTCAAAGTTAAAAATGAAACGACCGTTTTCTTATTAACTTAAAGCATTTTTAATTGTATTAAACTTTTTTGATAAAGATGATGTCGTGGTCATTGTGCAATAATACATTGTTAAAATTTTTATTAATAACGCTCGTTTTTGTCTGAATATGTAGAATGTTGAAATATTCGTTAATAAGAAAAAACTCTTAAAACAATGGAGTCAAGCTTCCGTAGGATCATTTCTTGAATATGCAGTTTAAAGTTACAATATAAATGTTTTTTGTTTTTTTTAAATACAATAATATGTTTTTGCATAAATAGTTTATTTCGCAACATTTTAAATGTAACCTGGAATGTTTAAGATAAAATATTGAAAAAAAGCATAGCAAGGTCTGCAATTTTGCCTTCCCGATGCATCCGTTCATTTTTGTGAGTTTGTTGCAGCGGTTAATTCATGCGTCCCAGTTGTGGCGGTTAAACTTGTCTTTGTTATGTCGTTGTTTTATTAGTTAAATTACTCTTTATCAAGTTTTACAGTCTATTGTTTGCTACCACTATCATCTTCATATTGATAAGAAGTTAATAGTAAATTCAGAGACACTGGTTGAATATCAAATCTTGTGTTTCTATGTTGGTTTGGTTTCATTACGCAAAAAATATTTTTGATGTCTGTCACAACCAAAATACTTTTAATGAATCATTTGCGATTTGAGTATGAAAATCGAATATAGACTTAATAATAAACAGTCTGCCTCTATGTAACTTTGTAACCTATAAAAATATTTAGGAGGTACAAGGGATAAATAGAAAATAAAGGTGAAGTATTTTTTATTTCAAAACTCTGTGTATTATATGTTTATTAATAGCCTACTTAACTATTAACTAGAGGAATGTTTTTTGATTTAGGCATATTTAGTTTGGTCCAACGGATGCTGCTAATTATCTGCTTTAACGACTGCTTTATACTTGCTAAGGAGACTCCATGTTTAAACGGATTTTTTAGACAGATTAAGTTGAATGATCGTGTTAGCAAAGAGTTCCACATATGTTACCGTTTAATTCTAAAAGTTTAGCAACGTTGGCGACAGATACATAAAAGTATATGTTCATAAAAACAAAAAAAAGCAAAAGTGCACTTTTTATATCCATTAAAAAAACAACAACATGGTTTTCCAACATATTTTTCAACTCATTTTTATTTCGGTTTGGAAGAAGCGAATGGCGTTTTCGATGAAAAGCCAATATAAAAATTCATTAGGTTCCATTCGCTTGTTAAAAGAAATTTATCCTGATTTTTATTTTAGGTAGGGAATAAACTAGTAGTAAGCATAGATTGTCAAACTTAAACATTCCGCGATTACGGCATTGACAGATTTTATAATTCCTTTCTAATAGAAACAAGAAACTCTATAGAATGAGCTGAATTATTTTCACTAGACATAAATGATTTTTACGCCAGGTTACAAAAGGAAATTGAAAACACTTTTTTTTATATAAGAAAAGTAAATGCGTTTGAAAGCGTTATTTTACATCAAAGTTAATCTTTGAAGTAATCCGTTGTTTAGAACTAAATGTAAGATTTCTGTTGAGAATGGTATAAAAAGAAATAAATGGCTTTACCCATTGATCGAGTATATTGCCGTTTGCAAGTGTTCCGCGGACTGCTGGTCCGTAATTAGCAGGAAATAGAAAAGGTTTACAATTAAGTTTTATTCACTTTAAAGGCGTTATTTCGAGAAGAGCATTTGAGAACGCGCATGTCTTCCATAATATATCAATGACGAGTGCGCTCGATCAGAGTTTAGTAATGGCAGTTTAAGGCTAACGTTTTAAAGAGTATGCTTCGTCAAGCTTTCCAAAACTCTTATACGTAACTCTAAGTTTTCCTTTAAAAATAACATGAAAAAAGGAAATATTCAATTTTATCCCAAAGATTTAACTCAACTCCTAAAACACCTTAAATGGAAAGTGTAAAGGTTTTTCATTTCAATTATACTTTTAAGAAAAGATTAGCCGGTAAATTGATGGGTTTACATTTTGGTTTTTATTGTACAGATTTAATTAAACTAATTAAAATGGAAAAAATAAGTAAGAACTTTAAAACAAAAGGCTGAGGGAGGAGCCATTGTGAATTGAGCAATTAGGTACCTTCAAGTTTTTTGAAAGAAAGTTTAAATGCTTTTTGATTAAAATCTTACAATTCTTGTAGGTATAAAATTTTACGTCTTTTGCATTTTTTTCACACTAAAGACTATGAGAGCAAGGGTATTTTCATTTCAGACGTGATGAGGACCGTTTCTGGAATTTGATTCAAACTTCAGCAAACTTCAGTTATCAAAAAAGTTGTTGAAGGATCATATTTTCACAACAAAACGTATGAGAAAACAAGCTGAATCATACCATTACAAATGGTGAACGATTGGCATGCATTAAACGAACGTAAACAATCGTGACATTTGGCAGACGCCCTATTATTTCTGAGTTTTATGTTTACACCAATATAAAAAAATTAGACACTAACCAAGCATTGCTCGTCAATAAAAACTGCCAGAAGAGATTAAAAACTTGTAATAAATGCTCATTAGAAGCGACCTATTAGCAAGAGTAATACTCCTTGGGAAACTTTGACGTAACTTTGGCACCTTTGCAGGATGAATTTGAAAACGTCATCCCTTTTAACACAGGCGAAGGCAAATTTCGAATCAGGAAACATTTTCGCGGACAGAAAACCTTCATTAACTAGGAAATCTGAAAGACCATTTAGGAATTCAAAACATTTCACAAATCACGCTTTTTCCTATCAGAAATGTTTTCAGCAAACATTCAATTGTGAAGACTGAAGGTCGGACTTAATACTTATTTTTCAATCAAACTCTGATAAATGAAAATCCAGGAAACAGTTGTGAGATGTTATGAAAAAAAAATAGCTGTTAGAAGCTTGTAACAAATACTTCTATATGCATTTACTTTTATTTTTCTTTCGGTGGAATGGTGAAGACATAGAAGAAGATAAAACAAAATACAAACAGCTGTTTTCACAGATCAGTTTGTTTTTGAAGTGTTCAATAGAGCTTTCCAGGGATTTTTGCGGGAGCATGCCTTGTGTGTTCTATTTTGAAAATAGTTTTAGCTTATAAATTTGTAAAGTCTCAACAAAAACTGCGTATTACCTTTGTTTACAAACGTTTTTTGCTGTAACTCGCGTTCATGAGAATTTTCTAATGAAGTTTTTGTCCCTTCCTTAAGATTGCCTTACTTTTGAATGTTTATAAACTTTTTTGGCTTTATTAGATCCCTTTTCTCTCTAATGTTCATGCTGATGTTCACAAGCACTGATTTAACATTAACTTCTGATTTCTTGTTTCAATAAAGCTTCGAAAAATCTTCTTCTTCAAAAACGCTTGTCACTTAATTAACTATTAGACAAGCAATTTAAGTTAAACATGTTTTGTTTAACAAAAAAGTGATTTTCAAGTTAGAAGATTTGTAAAAATGCTCCTCATGATGACTTAAGTAAAATTGCAGCAATAGAACCAAGTTTTAAGCTTAACTTTATATAGCAAGGCACTCTTAACATTTTAAGAAATAACGCGGATGATGGAAAGAAGTTAAGATCATTTACTTAAATACTTTAGTACATGTATTACTTGAGCGGTAATAGATAATAAGAAATGTCAAGAAGTTTTGTAGCTACCTAGAGCACAATGGTTTCATGTTTAGTAAACTACCCCAGCAAGCACACGACCTTGAAAGAACGTTGAAAGAACGTTGATCAACGTCGAATCTAATAACTTTATCTGTGTATATATATATATATATATATATATATATATATATATATATATATATATATATATATATATATATATATATATATATATATATTTATATATGCGCTGTTACTTTGGCATCCTTTCCCCCACCCCACCACCTTTCATTTTATTACAGATTATGAAAGATCCTCGTTTAAAAATAAAAAAACGTATAAGAAACAACCCTTTCAGACGAACCTTATGTACTCTAAACTCAATCAGAAAAATTTAAAAACTCATATAGAAACGCAATTATTCGTCATTTTTTCAACGCGATGACGATTTAAAAAAAGCAATTTAAATGTTACAGCTATAGACCTGGTTTTTCTTTCTTGATTGTAAAATCATAATTTCCGCAATCATAAGCATTCGAATGAACCGTTCAAAATTTTAAAAATTTAAACAACGAAGAAAACCAGGCTTAATTTCTAAATAATTACTTTTTATTTTCTAAATTCATTATCCAGTTGAAAAAATAGCAAATAATAACGTTTTCGTATGTTTTTAATATTTTCAGATTTAGTTTAGAATAAATTGAGTTGGTCTAAAAGTATTGTTTACTATACATTTTCTTATTTTTGGATGACGACGATATTTATAATCTGCAATAAAACTAGGGGGTGCAAAAGGAAAATAAGGCCATATATATATAAATATATATATATATGGCCCTATTTTCCTTTTGCACCCCCTAGTTTTATTGCAGATTATAAATATCGTCGTCATATATATATATATATATATATATATATATATATATATATATATATATATATATATATATATATATATGAAGGGTACAAAGGGAAAGTTTTGAGAAAACGAAAAAAAGAAAGTTTTTTAGGTTTTAAATTTAGTATTATCTGTTAATTTTTTTTTAATCATTTATTTAATTGCAATGATGCAGCAACATACTTGCTATATAGTAAGGTGAATAACTCGAAAAATCTGAAAATGTGACATGACTGGCTTTCCCCGTGCACCCCTCATATATATGCTTAACAACAGAAACATATACGTTTAAGGATAAATTTTTTTTTTTTTTTTAAATATAATAAGAATTAAGAGCTTTGATTTGAATATAGCAATATCAAAAGTAGTTTTTTGCATTCAATACTGAAAGTATTCCAACTCCTCTTCTCTTGTTTTATATTCTTGCACACCGTGCAGCTCCAGTTTTTCGTTTTCGAAGGGTAAAGGACGATAAATTCCTAGATGAATAAAACTGTCACCACCAGTGCGCACCTTAATGAAATAGTTCAGACTAGAGACAACTTCAGTTTCATACGAAACAGCTTCATATTTGTCAAAGGTATGGTTAACTTTACTTAAGACCTGATCTTATATCTTTTTATTAATTTGCTGAACTTCAGCAGTGGCTTCTTTTACCGGGCTTGTGCCACCGGCTCTTGCCATTATATTTTTGTAGCTATTAAATTTATAGTAAAGAACTGATGGTTGAACATTTTTATTGATAAGTCCGAACTTCATGATTTTCAGGATAAATAACTTATACATAAAATGAATACAAATACAAAAAAAAAAAAAAATTTGTCAGTTTTAAAGAATTTAGCAAAGTCAATTTATGGCAAACACAAGAATAATATTAAAAACGAAAACATGAAATATATGACCGCATTTTGCAAGATAATTATAAATTTGAATAACTTTTTAAAAGGTTTTGCATTATCAAGTAAGTTAAAAAAAGCCCATTAGAAAGTGCAACTTCTAAAAAAACAACTGACAGTGGAATATATATTGTGGAGCTTATAGAGTAGTCGGCGCAAAAAATTATGGCAAATGGGAAAAAATACTTAAAAAATACATAAATTTAAGGCTGGTGAATGATGGACCAAGGACTTTAATGAAACCAGATCTTGACAACAAATTATATTCAAGCTTTTTTATGTTTCACTAAACTTTTTTTAGTCATTTTAAAATTGTTCTTACAGGTCTATTTTATCATTGACAGACTTTGTTTACTCGAAAAAAGTTCTCAAATTTACAAATGTTTATCTTTATAAAATGATAAAATCTGTTCGTGCCAAGAACTAATTTCCTTTACCTTGGTGTAATTTATTTAGTAATTTTTCAACTCATGAAGTCGTTACTTTATCCTGACCAGTCTTAAACAAATGCTCCAAAAGTTTAAACTAATACAAAACTTTAAACCATAATAATAAGTTGCACGTCCACTCTTATACGTCCATGCTTTAACTCCTTCCTTATTTGCGTCTTTAATTAAGTGTTTAATTCCAATTGCGGAAGAATTACAAGAATTTTGTGGTTTAAAGTTATCGGACAATTTTATCTGACAATAAAATCAGCTGTACGCACTGTCAAAGTTAGAGCATTTCTCTGTGATACCCCCAGCAAGATCATTTTTAAAATGGGCTGTTGCTCATACTGGAAATTATTATTGTCGAAGAGGTATTATCAAAGTTTTTTGGGAAGGAAGGGAAGTGTTTATTAGCTGCCAATCGTATAAGCAACATAAGAAATATGTCTCTTATAGCTGCTGGTTTTAAATGTGTTTCCGGATTTATGCCTTAACAATATGCAAAAAACCAACTAATAATTTAAAAGAATTTTGAATTACTTTCGTAAAGGTCCTTTGGCTAGTTTATTACAAGCACATATTTTACAGATTTGTGAGAAACTAATCGAATTTAGAAATTAGTTTCAACATATATGGACAGAGAGGCGGAAAGAGAAGTTTTAAAGAAACCCACCTTTACAAATGTATAATTGGTAAGTGTGTTCCAATGCTGCTTTCCAAAAAAACAATGCTTTTCTTGACCTATTATTGTTTAATTGATTTTCTCTTTTTAGCGGCTGTCCGAGAGACATATCAAAAGGAATCGGAGAAGACTGTCCATAAATTTATTCAAAACATGTTTAAAACGCACCAACTTTACGAAAATCTTATTAAAAGTATAATCATCTACTCATTTTTGTGGGTGCTGTAAAATATTTCTAAAGTAAATCATGTCTCTTTTTTTCAGTTTTTGCATTTGGATGGTTTATATTTTTCATTCTTTCCTATATTCTGTAACCACCTTCCAGTCTCTTTCCAAAACAATATAAATATATATATTTATATTCTATTGAAAGAAGACGGGAAGGTAATATATATATATATATATATATATATATATATATATATATATATATATATATATATATATATATATATATATATATATATATATATATATATTTGATTAGTAATAGACTTCTTCACTCGAGAGTGCTCAATAGCCAGCTGGCAAGAGCAACTAAATAGAAGATACATGTATCTTCTATGTTATTATATACATATATCTTCTGTATTATAAACTTATTTATGTAAGTTTGAGGTCAGTAACACCCAATTACTGACCTCAAACTTACATAAACACTTAAAATTAGTAAGTTTAAGTATTATAAATTAATTTTATTGATTAATTTAATAATCCAGATAGATTTTAGCTTTTTATATAAATATATATATATATATATATATATATATTTTTCATAATTCTCCATAATTATTCCATAATTCTCTTCAGCTTGCTCTGGCAGTTTTTGAGCAGAAATAAAGCGATTTTTCTTGACTTGTATAATTATGTTTCTATCAATACTCTTAGAAGTATTTTTTTTGTGATCGTGCCCTTCTTTTGTGGCTGTTGTTCCAATCAAGTTATACTTCTTCATTATGTCTGCATTATGAGGAATCAAAGTCTCTTGCTGCACCTGACGATAGGTTTTAGCCTGATTGAGTAGATCGACAGCTAAATTTCTCTGAGAAACAGTCCAGTGACGTTTACCTCCCACCATTTTACTTAAAAAAACATGAAACCTTTTTTTTATACAAAACTTTTTCTACAAAAAACAGTTTTTTGTTATGCAATTTCATTAATTGCATAAAAATTCTCTAAAATATTTCAACAAATATCTTATAAAATTAATCAAACTTACATAAATATCGCTTGATCGGATAAATTTTTTACAAGCCAATTCAATACTAGGTTTCTTTTAGGACAAATAATAAACCAACTGAAGCATGAATCAAAAAATATGAACGCTAGATTATATACTATTCCCAACAGAATTAAAGTCACAGACAAAGTAAGTTTCGCTCTTCATTGTTTTTAGTATTATTTAGAGAGTAAGCATTTTTGGTCGGATAATTTTTTGAGACTCTGTATCAAGTTGAGTAATGAACCAAGATGTTGTGTATTGCCTTGAAAATTCCAAAATTTTAATTAAAATTATCTTTTAAGCGTGCACCCAAACCTTACGCGCGTGTGAACGCGTATGCACGTAATATACGGGTCAAGAATGCGCATAAAAATAATTTTGTCAACAAATTCGAATTCTTTGACCCAAAATCTATTTTTCTCACATTTGATATGTTTATTTCAAAATTTTATCAAACTTTGCTAAATTTTGGCTGTTTTTTTGATAATCCTGAGTCACTGTGCAATGTTATAAATAAGGGAACATAGAGCAAATTGTTAATTGGCTTTAAAATTTCACTAAACATTGTATAATGATCTGATGCCTTTGCAATAGTTTGAAAATTAAAAACATTTAAAAATTTAGGAGATTAAAATTATGATCAAAAGTTTACATTGATTAACTCCTTTGTCGAAAAAACGCCTTTTTATTTCGGATTATTTTATCCGAAACCCAAAGGTGAATTTGTTAAGACTCTATTCCTGTAAAATTTGATTATCGCCTTAAAATGAAAAAGAAAAGATCGTTGGCTTTTTTGCCTCTGAAGCAAGAAAGATGCATGGAAAAAATCGCAAATCAAAGTGATTGCGATTCAATATGAGCATTGAAAGGTTGAGCAGCAATTCTAAAGTTGAATTGCCTGCGCGTCAGCGTTCTTGAGGAAGCAGTCTAAAAATAGCATAATCTATAAAAAATATAAGACATATATTAATTATTTGGATTAGCGTTTATTTGGGACTGGGACTTAAATCAAAAATTTATGGTAAATAAATTCTTAAGTTGCTGCCAGGTTACTGTAGTTGAAATCATTCAAACAAAAGAACAGGAATATACTGTAGTTCTATTTTACATTGTAGGAGGGGTCGGTTAGACCCTTATTGGCTGGATAAGTGTGAATAGCACAATTATAATATTAGGGTGGTTTTGAAAACTAAAGAACTTAAATAAGATTCTTTCCGGTTTGCATCTTGTTCCAATACATTTAATTATAATTCTGGGCAAATATCAGCGCATTTGAGCAATATTTAGAAGCAGCTCAATGAAGTTGCAGATTTTTGTAGCTTTTACTTTTAGCTTATCATTAATATCTATTAATATGAATTGCATAATTTTTTTTAGTATACAACATTATAACATTCATCTTTGATATTTTAGATCATGCTGTAGAAATAAGGCTCATCGTTCACTAAAAATTAGAATTAAAACATCAGTTTGATTAATTGGTTTTGATAAATTTGAAATAACTTGAAACAAACTTCTTTCAAACAAACATATTTTAAGTGTTTTCTTTCACTTTTACAGGACATGACAATTTAAGTAACACAGTTCAACTTGGATTTGCTCATGAATACTACTCAATTGCTTTTTATAAATATATACAGAAGAATAGGGATAAGTTTTGTGCAATAAACAAGGGAAGTAAATGGTTAAGTAAATTTAGTTCTGTTATAGCAAAATTAAATCGAAGCGTCTTCGTAAAGCGCAATGCGCTCTACATAGCCATAAAGGCTATTCTCCAATCAGCTTTTTTTAAAACTTTCCGCGCGGAAAGCGACTTCACGCATGCGCACACTGTAATATTAAAAAAAGTTGGCGGAAAATTATAATAAAAGTAGAGCATCCCGCCATCGGAAATTGCGTAAATGCGTAAATTCCGATGTGAGAAATAGTTTATAAAGGTGACTCCGATGTGATTTAATCTTTTAACTGTTCGATATTTTCCGATGGTTTGTGGTGGCTTGCAAAATTTTGCTGTAATTTTGCGAAAACTTCGTAATTATAGATAAATACATCGGAAATACCACAATATTTCGAGTTTACACTTTAAATATGATCTATTTTGAAATTAAGCGAAATTATCGTACGATAATGAGTAAATCTCGAAATATATCGTAGAGTGAGTGAAATTCTCCCCATCGGCCTCGGACTAAATTGCACCTCTGATGTGATACCATTCCTCACCATGGAATCACATCGGAGTATTCTTTATAAACTATTTCTCACATCGGAATTTACGCATTTACACAATTTCCGATGGCGGGATGCTCTAAATAAAAGTTGAAAGAAATTTCCGCCTAAGCGCAAAAATTTCTGAATGGAGAACAGCCTTTATGGCTGCATAGAGCGCATTGCGCTTCAAGTAGCAACGGCCTAATTAAATTCAATGATGATAATTTTCAAGTGTTAGTTGCTAAAGTAAACTCTTTTATTTTTATTCACCTTTTTGGATAAAGTTCAAGGTGCGTAGAAACATGAGAAAAAATGTTCTACTTTTTAAAAAATAGAATAAAACTTGAAAGTTTTGTAAGTAAAATATCCTAATTTGTTTTTAAACAAGACAATATTTCAATGCCCCCTTTGACAACAATGATTCCCTCAAAGCGAATTCTGAACTCTGAGTCAAGTTTTTTGTTGTAGGGTTGTCTTATTTTCGACCACTGGTTCTTTTAACAATATTCAGAGATTTCAAGTTTAAATGATAAGTGGCATAAGCCTAAGATATCAATATGCCATATATGGCGTAGTCTAAGAGGTTCATATCAGTGCTACTTCAAGGCCGCTTTTCCTTACACCAGAACCCAGATTTATTAGTTGACAGTCGTTTTTGAACTTAGTTGGCAATATGGGCAGCTTTGTAATTTTAGTTAGGTTTTTTTAGGCTGCTAAAAATTTTCTGGCGGTTATTAATCTCCAGCTAATTGTCATACTGATTCACATGTATGATATATTTTTGACTAGGCTTGATTGAGGAACACAAACATTTGTAGTATTTGAAGAAAGGTAAAATGAAACTGAAAGCTTCGAAAAGAGAAGCGTTTCGGGAATTTTTTTTTTTTAAACATTAGAAGAGTTCTAATTTAGGTAAATGAGTGACTGTTCTGACTGTTCTACTGGTCTCTTCTAGTTGCAGTTAACCGAAAGTAACGCCATAGCTACTGCCAACAAAATGTTTATATAGGCTAAATGCTCGCAATATTCGCAAACCATTTTCAACGTCTATTAACGTTTTGAGAACTATGCCTTTAGAATTGCTTGGAAAAGATTGTTTTTATGGCTAGTTAAAAATACGTGCTTTTTATCAGTTATTAGTAAGTTGTAATTTAATTAGAGAGTTATTTCATAGAACATAAACGTTTTTTTTAGTAATGAGTTATAAGATAACAATCAATAGTAAAATTGACAAATGTTTTTTTCAAATGTCCAATACGGGGTTGATCATTTCCAAGTTAGTGTTTAGTTTTCTTTTGTTGTTCTGTTGAGATATTTAAGCGTCTGCCGATTTCATAAATGCTCACATTCATTTTATGCATGACAATTGCTTGCCTTTTTATATTGGGTGATAAAGATTTTTTACCCATCCGTATGTGATCATACTTAAACAAAAACGGTTTTTTGTTAAAGTATGATTTTTTGTCATCTTTTTATTAATGAAGCGTTTAATCAGATTCCAGACACGGTCTTTATTCAAAAAGGAATAATAAGATCCTTACGCTCGTCGGCTATTGTGTCATGCAATTGAAATAGACAAAAAAAAAATTGAAAAAAAAAAAGTTAATCTACGAGAGTCATGAGTTTATTTTATCAAAGAGCATTTAAATTTTATTTAAAAAAAACTTCATAGGAGATAATTGTTCAATTTTGTAACCACCATCCACTTCCCGATTTATATTCTATACAAATTTTTTCCTTTCTTAAATGTTTAAATCTGTATAATAAAAAAATATAGGCACTACCATCATATTGATTCATCTTTTCTCAAAAATATTGTTGAAGTTAAAAACAAGAGCGTTTAAATTTCTATATGTGAAGTTTGCGAGATAAAAAAGAGTATTTCACTTTCTTTTTTTTTTGTTTTATATAAGAAAAAGTAACGTTATATTCTAATTTTGATTTAATTTTTTAGTAGTCACTTTTTTTTGAGGTCAACTTGAAAAAGTGACCCAGCGTATTCCTAAAATTGTGAAGATTACGCTGCTCTAAATAAAATCAGATCAAGCGCACTAACCGTAGGTATATTAAGGAAGGCTTATGCTTTCTCTAATGCTCCTCCGGAAATAATCCTATTTAAAGTGAATAAAGCTTGATAGTAAGCTTTTTTCAATATTTTTTTTTTCTATTTTCTGTTGAAGACTTTTCACTTGGGTGTTTTACCGGCCCGCAACAACAAAAAATATACTTTGGGATTGAGCGTTCTATGGACCAGGTTTCTGCGGAAAGCATTATACTCGATATTTTGAAAGCTATATATCTTTTTTTTTAATCTTTTTCAACAAGAATTTTATATTTAATTCTAGATAGCGGATTACTTCAAAGAATAGTTATGAAATCGAATTAGCCTTTCAAACGCAGTTAATTGCTTTTAAAAGAGAAGTGTTTTCACTTTTTTATGTAACCTAGGATAAAGATTATTAATTGAAAATATTTCAGCACTTTTCATAGAGATTTTCATTTCTACCGGAAAGGAACTAAATAGTCTGTCAATGTCTTTATCACGGTATCTTCTAAAAGATTTCACAATGTATTCTTACAACTAGTTGATAGGTATTTTTATACATCTATCACCAACGTAACTAAACTTTTAATTTAAAATGGCGACTAACATGGAACTCTTTACTAACACGATCATTCAATTTAATCAGTCTAAAAAATCCGTTGATACATGAAGTCTCCGTGGCAAAAAAAAAAGACATTTGTTACAGCAGACAGTTAGATAGAAAAATATCCGAACACAAAATTTAATTTTTGAATTACACTTAGACTTAACTTAGACTTAAACTTAGGTTATTTAGAAAAAAAAAAAAGTTTTTGGTAAAAACTTTTGTTTTTCTGAAAGTAAATTTAATCAGGATTTTGGATAACGAATAATTCAAGATATTTTATCATCAAATAATAAGTAACCGCTAATAATCGACTAATGTTTTTCAAAGCTATTCAATTTGGAATGAGACAAAGTGAAATGGAAGTTAAAACCAACGAATGTTCGCATGCTAAGCGCAAATTAATTATTAAACTTGTTCAAAAAGGATAAAACATTCAGATTGGTACAAGAAGCGACTAGAGTGGCATTAGGAATCATCAACGAATGGCCGGCTCAAAGTCCAGATCTCAATCCAACAAAACACCTGAGGGCTTTTCTGAATTAAAAAGCCAGCGCACGATGTATTAAAAAAAATGACGAGCTGAAGATACTACTCCAAAAAGATTGGGCTCAATGATTGATTTAGATAAAACAAAGAAGTTAGTTGAAACAATACAAATCATTAAACCAATGGTGCCCAAACTCGATGCTAAAATGTCACAAAAATTAGTCAATTGCTGAAAATTTTGATCTCAAAAACATTCTCTTAAACTTATTTAACGTTGAATATTTGTTACGTTTGAGCGAAAAAAGTTAATTAATGTAAATTTGTTTTTAAACTCAGAAATCTTGATTAATTTTGCTTTCAGAATAATCATAAAAGCTTTCATTAAAATCTCTGAAATAACTCGCCAAAGTTTGCTTTTTACAAAAAATGTTTCAGTTCCAATACTTATCAATCTTACAGTGTATCTGACAGTCTTAAAGTGTATCTGACAGCCTTACAGTGTATCTGACAGCCTTACAGTGTATCTGACAGGATCCATATGACCAAATTTAACTTGCGTAAAACAAAGCACAATTCTCAAAAGATTATTTAAATTGTTAAGCAATTAATATATGTTTGATATAATAAAGAGTTTTAAAATATAAAATACTTTCACATATACTTTGATTTTTTAATTGCAATCCCATATATGGAAAAATTATTATATATATCATAATATTATATCAAAGGTGCATTGTTCATTATCCAGCTAACACAAAACGTTCAAGAAACGTTCTTAGAACGTTAGAAACGGTCGGACACGTTCTAAGAACGTTCTAAGAACGTTTCTAACGTTCTAAGAACGTACTTGAACGTTTTGTGTTAGCTAGGTACATAGTCCAATTTTGATTTTTATACTCAAATTGCATATAAATTATTCAGATTATTTTGGTTGTAGCGTATATCAAAAAAAGTCTTTCGCGTAGCGAAAGTAAAGTAACATTGGAAAACAACATTTGACATTAATTCAGCGTCAGTTAATTCATTATTATATTATCATATAATTATAACAATAATTATGAAAGAAAATGATGAAAAACAAAGTTTGGTTAAAAATATATTAACTACTGCAGCGAAGATGCAACTAAGATAAATATAACTGTTACAACTGAGACGCATAAATTAATGGCTCCAAAAAAGCGACAAAATTAACTGATGCGTCCGATACGCAATAAGTACAGAAATTACCTTGTATTTTTTAAAATATATTTAAAAAGGTTCCAGGTTATATTTACATTGTGCAAAAGTAATTACCGTTGTAAAATTTTCATATGTTATAATTTATGCAAAAATATAACATGGAAATTTTACAACAGAAATTACTTTTTTAATTTTTTTCGTTTTAACTTTAAAAAAAGGATTTAAAACCATGCTACAAAGTTTTCCATCATTTACAAATAAAATGATATTTATATTGCATCCTTTAAATGCATATTTTTGTCATGACCTTTCAGAGGGATGCTTCTATTATATTTAGAGGTTAATAAATGCTTCAACTTTCAACATTTTCAGACAAAAATGAGCATTGTTAAAGGAACTTTTACCAATATATTGTTGCATTATTACCACGAATCATCTTTATCAAAAAAGAAATGTTATAGTGAATAAGAAAACGATTGTTTCGTTTGAAACTTTAAAATTACAAAATCTCATGCCGAAAACTACTCTCCATGTTCATCCATTACTTTCTATATTTTAGCGAAAATTAGGGAAGTTATTTCTCAAGAAGTTATATAGAGAAAAATGATAAAATTCCAAAAAAAAGTTTTAAATAAAATTTTTCCGTTTGCAATTGATGTTATTGCGGTCTTTGAACAATTTGTTTTGGTTTTGATTCTCCATAAGAATAAAAATTCAATTTTATGATTAAATTATGGTTGTAATTACGTTTGAAAATTTGTTTAATACTTGATTTAGCATAAATATCTTAGATAAAATATTAATAATAACAAAAATGCTTGATTCAAATCTAAAAACTATATTTTTTAGATCAAACCTGATATATTTAGCCGAATTCATTAGGACTACATTTTTATGAGAGGTTTTTTTTATCTTGAAGTTTGAGAATCAAGTTTGCAAAAGTATGGGCATTTGAGTTTTTAACAAAATTTTAACGAAATGTTGTGTATAACAAAATTTGATTGCAAAAATTAAAATATGTTTAACTTAAACAATTTTGCTTAATCAGTGCCTTGCTAACAGCTGCCCCTCCGCAATTTCCTTGTCCATGGTAGGCCTTAAAAGTAAGAAGGGGCCCAGAAAAGAAAAAAGAAAAAAGAAAAAAGTAACTTTAAAGAAACAAAATTTAAACAGTCAAAACTTGTATAAAAAAAACAAGTAATTACACTGAATCATCAGGTATCACTATGAAAAATTAATGCACGAAAAAACTTTTCAAAGTTAAAAATGATAAAAAAATTACTTAACCACTGCTTAATTATACAATAACTCACTGGGCTTACCCTGGTTTAAAAAACCTCGCTTTCAGCGATTTTGGTCAAGTTATGAGTGGAAATTTGTCTATGCAGCAAAAAGAAATTTCTAGATCTGGATAATTGAATAATGGGTAATATCAGAAGGAAGATTCAGCTCCATTATCAGGAATAATTAATTCCTTTCAAAATTTAAGTTTCTGACGTGAAATCAATTGCTCTAAGAGTCGCCAGTTTTAGGTTTTCTAAGTGGAAATCAAAAGATAAGAGTAATGAGCTCGTAATCGTATATTTAAAAATTCTTTATCCCCTGTCGTGTATCTTAGAAACAGGAGTGCTGATTTATTTGTAAGTTTTCAATAGTATTTCATGAACCGCATAAAAGCGCCAATAATCCTGTTTAATATAAATAAAAACTGACGTGGGAGTGATTTTGTATTCCGAAGTGTAGCTTTAAGTAAAACTCCACCTTAGGCAGTTAATCTATGCGCCTGTAAATATCTCAATTTAAGGACATTAGCTTTAGTCTTTCAGAAGAGTTAGGCACCGCCGATTCGATTCGTAAAATCCGCAAAAAGCCAATCCGACTTATTTTGCGGATTAAAACAGTCAGTTCGTAAAAATTTTTCGGATTAATAATCCGAAAACTAATTTACGGACCACAAGCGAATTTTTTTTTTGCGGATTCACTTTGCTGTTCGGATTATTAATCCGAAAAATTTTTACGAACCACTAGCGGATTTTTTTTTTTTCGGATTCTCTTTGCTGTTCGGATTATTAATCCGAAAAATTTTTACGAATCAATTTAACTTTAGTTCGCTTAGCGAATTATACGAATTACAATCCGATCGCGTCACCATTAAATGGTGTGGTCCAATAAATTACATTTTTATTATGTGCGCGTCCTATAAATAGTGGATTTCTTTTTTATTTTCAATCAGTCCTATTTGGAAATCTTAACCTAAAACAATTCGTTCAACAGATCAAGTCTACTATTCTTCACTTACATTTATTACGGTAAGCCATTATTATATTATTTTGATTTAAAAGTTAAGAATATTTCAAACTGAATTTTTGCGGTTTTTTTTTTTTGTGGATCGAATTCCTTTGCAAATTATTTCGCTTTGCGGATTGCTTCAATTAGTGGATTGGTCCGATAAAATTTATATTGTTATATTTCTTCTACTTAAATATTAACAGAAATAAAAATAGAAATAGAGATAAAAACTAGTGTGAAAAATTGTTACGTTCATTTCAACAATTAAGGCAAATAACCTTTAAATAATTATTTCTTTTATTGAAAGCTTTATGCATGCCTCAAAAATATCATTTTTTGTTAAGACAAATATAAAGAAAAAACTAAAATAATCGAAATTATTTCCAAATGCCACCAAGAAAGCCATTTCTGCTGAAATTGAGGGGTATTTGAATTCAAAACCAGTTCTAGCAAATACAACTGTACTGGAATTCTGGAAACAAAACCAGTATATTTACCCAATAATGTCAAGGCTGGCCAGAAAAAACCTCTGTATACCTGCTGCATCATCAACATCTGAAAGAGTTTTCTCAACAGCAGGGAATATATACAGCTCTAGAAGAACCATTTTGAGATCTTTCAATCTCAAAGGTTGAGATGTTGGTATATATGAAAAAAAACACTAAGCAACTCAGTAAAATTCAAGACATTGTGTGGCCAGGAAATGAATTTGGAAAATGATTAACTTTCAGTGTGATTTTGACTTTTTTTTATTTCTTAACAAGGAAATCATTTCGTTTAATTGTATATTTGAATATTATAAATGAATAAAAATGAATCTTATTTCAAAAGCATTTTTATTCTGAATCCGTATAAATCCGTAAAAATAATATCGGTTCGGATTCCAATTCGAAAAAAGTTTTTCGAATTGCAATCCGATCCGAAAGTATCGAATCGGATTGCAATCCGAAAAAATAATCCGAAAAAATTTTAACGAATTGTTTTCCGATACATTATTTTCGGATCAAATCAATCCGTAAGTAATTTGAACCGTTTAGCATAGATAATTCGGTGCACAATCCGCAAACCGATAAACAGTAACGAATCGGCGGTCTCTAAGAAGAGTTAACTGTAGAAACTCCTTCATTGGTTTTGAATACACTTACAAAAAGGAAAAATGAAAGTGGCATATGTAATATTATTGGTCCTTTTCCTCAGAGGCATGATGAGCATGGCTTTACCAACTGCTAAAAAAATAGTTGTTTGTCGAAACAAATGCAAATTTGATTTACTTAGGATTTGCATTGGTGATCCATTATCAAGTTCAACCCCAGAAGATTTGTTAGATAAATGTCGAAAAGAAGTGAAAAGTTGTCAGACCTTATGTCAATTAGTTTTAAAAGAAAGTTAACGAATGTTGTTTAGTATCTAATATAGTTACAGAAACACATAAAGTAGAACCAAAAGAGCTTTTAATGATCGAACGTAAAAAAAGCCAAGTGGTATTGAGAGTCTTATTTAAAACGATGCAAAATTACATTAAAGAAATCTATCTTTTTATAAAGCTATATTAGGCTTTATTTAAAAATAACTGGTAAATATTTCAGATGTTTTCTTTGAGCAAACAAATATTTAAGATGCAATCAAATCAATATGAAAATAACCTAAGTACTTATAAACTATAAAAAAGTATGTAAAATGTTTTTGGTTTTGGAAAATGTGCCATTTCTAAATGGATTTCGTTTTTTTTTAGAAATATAAGACTTTATTAGTAGTCTACAACCATATATTTCATAACTGTAACGAATGATGTGAAGTGAATTCTAAGCAATCGTCTGCATCTTATATAGTTAATACCATTTCTACAAACAACTTGATTTATATTTGTGTAAGATGAAGTCAGGAAGATAAATACACTTAAACTATAATTGGTTGCTTGTTTACCTTGTTTACCTTTTTAAATTAATTTCTGTTTTAAATAAAAAAAAATTTGGATATAATGAATGAGTTAATGTTGATGTGAATATACCAATTTGATCTTAAAGCTGAATAACATCTTTGAAATAGGCTAGTTTTGAACATAAACGATCAAAAAGGAAACTTAAACAATATTTGATTTTCAATCTGACGTGAGGCTTCTAACCAGAGTCAAGATTTTGCAACCGAAAAGAATGATCTGAGGCTCCTTAATTTATGGCAACTGCTAAAATAAGAATTTTTTAAAGAGAAAATTTGTTTTTAATTTATTGTGTTGATAGGAAGTGTGCTTTAATTGAACATGCTTCCATAGCAACCATATAAAGTTTAATACTTTTTCAAAACAAAGTTTTTTAGTCATGGTGATTTTTATTGCATTAAAGTAATATCATCAAATTTTATTCTCTAATCTCTAATCATTAGCAGACCCATAATTGAAACTATTTCATTTTTAAGAACATAACATGGACATTTATTTATAAGAAACTTTACTTATTCTTTTTTTTAATTACCTTATAATTTACATAAAAATCAGTGAATCAGTAGTTAAATCAGTAATATAAGTTTGGTAGAAAGAAAGTTTGGATTTTTACAAATATTATAATTTGGTGTTAGAATTTATAATTACAAAACAAAATAATGCAAAAATTAAACATTTTTTGACAACGGTTTTTCAACTATTTATTTTAAACTTCATTGCAAATGCTTAAATTGTAACAATGTGTTCTGGGTAAATATTTAAATTTGCAAAAAATCCCAAGTCTCTTTGAATGAATTATTGAAATTATTTTTCAATAATTAATCTATAATTAAATTAACAATGAAATTACTTTGATGACAATTGCTTGGGTTCGCAATTAAAACATTTAATTATTTATTTAATACCAAAAAGTGTTTGGTTCAAATCATTACAAATTTTTGTATGACGGATTTTCATTAACTAAATGCCTCTTAACTGTATTACATATTAAACTTATGTTGCCCATTTATAAAATTTATATTCCTAGCTTGTATCTTAAATTAGAGATAAAACAATCGAGTAACGGTTTTCAAATTCGTATATTTTTCGTTCAATTTTGAAAGCCGTCAGTTTGGCGACATTTCTTAAGTTAAACGATGTTGAAATCCTTTAAATCATAGATATATATGAGATGGGCGTGCAACGTTATTGTTTTTTTGCGAACCATGCTCGTTGCGTATTGTTACAAATCTTTTGTTTTAAACTATAGAAATTTAATTCTCTTTAAGTCTGTCGAAATCATCGAAAATTTTTGGTCTCGTCTAACCAGTCATATTGACTTCCTTTTATTCATTAAAAATAATACCAATAGAACCAAGCTCAAAATTCTTAACATTTTGAGAAGTAACGCTGATGATAATATAAAATTGAGATCATTTACTTAACTACTTTAGTATATTTATAACTAGAGATATAATAAGTAATACAATATATCAACTCGTTTTTTAGCTTTCTAAAGCACCATGGTTTCATGTCGTGGATGCAGACTTCCAGTTTATAAATATTATAGATACTTTTGTTTGGGCTCCATCAAACGTTATAGCTCTTACTTTAACTCCATTGGATTCCAATATACTATATATATATATATATATATATATATATATATATATATATATATATATATATATATATATATATATATATATATATATATATATATATATATATGTTTGACAACAGATGTACATACAATTAATGATAAATAACTTATGCATAAAATGAATATAATTACAAATTCAATGTGGCAAGAATAACTAAGTATCTAATATTAACATAATATGATTTGCCATCAATAAATAAACTAAACTTTATTTGACAAAAATTAATGCGTTATTATGTGCTTTTTAGGACAAATGAAATATATTAAATTTGAAAAACGAAAACATTGAATATCTTGCCGCATTTTGCAAGATAATTATAAATTTGAATAACTTTGTAAATGGTTTTGTGGTTTCAAATGAGTTATAAAAAAGCCCATTAGGAAGTACACCTACTAAAAAACAATGCATAGTGGAATATATATTATAAAGCTTGTGAGTAGCCGAGGCAAAAAATGGCGACATTGGAAAAAATACTAAAAAAATACACAAAGTAAAGGCTGGTATATGAAGTACCAAGGAATTGAATGAAACCAGATCTTAACAAAAAATATTATTTAAGCTTTTTTATATTTCGCTATACTTCTTTTAGTCGTTTTAAATTATCCACACAGGTCTATTTTATCATTGAAAGACTTTGTTTACACGGAAAAAGTTTCCTAATTTCTAAATTTTCATCTTAAATAAAACTTATAAAATCTGTTTGTGCCAATATTCAATCATTTTTCAAATTAATTTATTAATTGTAAATGTAGTTAAATATATAGATACATACATAAAGACCACACAAAAAATATTTTTAACATTAAATAATTTAACTCTTATTAAATTTCAATCAAAGTAGAATTTTCTCATTTTAGAATACTATATTTAGTTATTTTTATTTAAGTAAAATATTGCAGTATAAAAGTGTGTAAATAATACCCATTACCCATGGGGACAAAAGTAAGGGACTGCAGCATCCCTCTGCTGAGCTGTAAATATTATTTTATTAAATTCATTCAATAGGTAGTACTTTCTCCCATTCAATATGCGCATCACTTTATCCAAAAATGATTAGTCACACCAAAAACACCATTAATTAACCTTGAATACTTTACTCACTGTGGTACTAGAGACTGCTATCAATTTAAGCATGGAATTTTATTTTCCATAACTTCAAAAATTGTGCAAAATCAGAAAAAAAATAAAACATTTTTAAAAATTACTTTTTAACATCCATTGTCATTATGGTAATAGAGCAATAGGATGGATGAGTCGGTCAGTTAAGTTCTTGTTTTCTATCACTCTTTGTTACAGGAATTTGAATATCCTTACATCGATGCTTGTATAAGAATCTGAGTTTGTTCTATTCAATAATCGTCCCATTCATTAAGGTTCTCCCCTATAATTATAATATAAATAAATATTTAATACAATTAATTAAAAATACACATATCATATTGCATTATTGCATAATAAATTTTAGTGATGAAGTTATAAATTATTAAGTAAAACTTTAGTTTGACTCAAATAATCGTATCTGCTAAAGTTGATTAAACTTATATATATATATATATATATATATATATCAGGCGCGGATCTAAGGGGTGGCCATTGTGGCAATGGCCACATAGTTTAAATTTAACGGCAGCCATGTTAGTTTTGGGTTTTTTCTCTTAAGAAATATTCCTAAAAATTTAAATTTGTTTGCCGTAATTTACGGATTTTGGCTATAGAGATTCCTGCCATAGCCACAACGGTTCTTATTATACGTTACCGACGTTTTATTCAATCAATAAATGCCGTGAAAAAATATTAAAATATCGATTTTTTATCGTATCTTTAACCGTGAAAATAAAATTCGGCCACACAGTTACATATTCTTGGATCCGCGCCTGTATATATATATATATATATATCTGTTATTTAAATGGAGAAAAACAACATTTTAATAGTACTTAAAGTTTCGTGCCTTACGGCAATCATCAGCTATTAATTACAAATTAAAAACGTAAAAAACCGTTTAAAAACGAATCAAATTTACGGTAGAACGAATTCTGACGTAATGAGCAAAAAGACGCAATCATTTAGTCTTCAGTATCAAAAGAGGATAAAAGGAACTTGTTAGCATGTCGACATTTAGATAATATTTCGCTTCTTTTGTTGAGTAGGTTGTTTTCTTTATGCGATAAAATTTCAAACTTCTCGTGAAGGCAAAGGTTACAGGTCTTGGTTTCAGGGTTGGAAGGTTTGCATCGCTTTACAATTCTCCACTTTATTATAGGTGTGATGGCTTTTTCTTTTAATTTCCAAATTTCCTTTGAAAGTTCTGTATCATTCTTATACCTGACCGTATTAAAAGATTTTACATGGTTAGCATATCTTAGCTTAAATGGTGTCTCGCTAATGCCAAAATAAACTTTTTCTTTGAGTTCAAGATTTTCGGAACTCACGATAGCTTTATAAACGATGTTGCTTAATAAACATTGATTGTTTAAAGGGCAAGTAGTTTTGTTAGTACAGTTGCAAGTGTTTTTTGGTATGCTTTTTTGGTCTTGTAAAATTTTGTGGTTATGCGAATTAATGATGGATTTTACGTTTCGCATACAGCTATAACTTACCTTGATCGAATTTCTATTAAAAATTTTGTGCAATCTATGATTTACTGGGAAGTGAAGGTCAACCAATGCAAGTAAACGGTTTCCTATTTTTGTTTCCACGTTTTGACTGAATGGAGGGTTAAACCATATAATGTTTCGCTTGCGTTTTGTATTTTTAGTGGTGGCAACATGATGTTGATAACTAAGTTTACATTTATAGCCTGCTTTATTTAAAGCCTCTTCGTAAGGTGGAGTAGCATTTTTAAAAATAAGTTCGTTTGATGAAGTTGAAGATAATCTTAGTTCAACAGTGCGAGGTAGTCTTTTGATAACACTTGGTGGATGGTTGGAATCACAGTTGACGTAACTCAGTTCGTTATCACATTTCGAGTAAGGTCGAAAAGAATTATCATTAAGATCAAGTGTCACATCAAGATAATTTACGATTTTCATATTGCATTTGATGGAAATAAGAAAGTCATTACTTTTAAATATTTTCACGAAATGCTTTTTGATTTTTTCCATCTGCTGGCCGTTTTTGTTTTTAAATATTGCTAGCCCGTCGTCACGATATAGCCCGAAATCTTCACTTTTATAATATTGAGAAAGTTGAAATAATAGAAAGATTCCTACTAATTCACATACTTCAGCACCATCGTAAGCCCCCATTGTAACATCGAACTGCCCCCCATTTTTCTTAATCCACGTTTCATTGTTGTTAAAAAGTAAAGATTTTCTTGCATGTTTTATTATTGCTTTTTGCTCCGAGTTTATTAAAAGGTGCTGTTCGGCAAAGTTGATTGCAGCGTTGAGAGTTTTTTCACTTATTGAAGGATAAAAATCATTAATGTCAAAAATTAGAAATTTGTAGAGATGCTTGTTTTTAATTTTTTTAAACCAGTCGGTAACATTTAAGGTGCTTTGCCATTGGTTTACAAGGAGCTTACTTTTGAGTTCATTGTTGATTTGAGATAAAATAATTTTGCTTATTCTTCCTACCTCGTTTTTTGCTGGATTTAAGAGTCGAACAGTAGGGTTGTTAATAAAGTTTTCTTTGTGGTCTTTCAATGTAACAAAACATCCAGAAGAACCGTTTATTTTGATTTTACTATAAACATCGTGGTTACGCAAAATGTTATTCCCTTCTTTATTTATTTTGTCTTTTAGTTTTGTGTCACCTTTTTTGTAGGTGGTGGTGATAGCATTAGTTCTTGATGTGACACTTGATCTTGATGTGACACTTGATCTTAATGATAATTCTTTTCGACCTTACTCGAAATGTGATAACGAACTGAGTTACGTCAACTGTGATTCCAACCATCCACCAAGTGTTATCAAAAGACTACCTCGCACTGTTGAACTAAGATTATCTTCAACTTCATCAAACGAACTTATTTTTAAAAATGCTACTCCACCTTACGAAGAGGCTTTAAATAAAGCAGGCTATAAATGTAAACTTAGTTATCAACATCATGTTGCCACCACTAAAAATACAAAACGCAAGCGAAACATTATATGGTTTAACCCTCCATTCAGTCAAAACGTGGAAACAAAAATAGGAAACCGTTTACTTGCATTGGTTGACCTTCACTTCCCAGTAAATCATAGATTGCACAAAATTTTTAATAGAAATTCGATCAAGGTAAGTTATAGCTGTATGCGAAACGTAAAATCCATCATTAATTCGCATAACCACAAAATTTTACAAGACCAAAAAAGCATACCAAAAAACACTTGCAACTGTACTAACAAAACTACTTGCCCTTTAAACAATCAATGTTTATTAAGCAACATCGTTTATAAAGCTATCGTGAGTTCCGAAAATCTTGAACTCAAAGAAAAAGTTTATTTTGGCATTAGCGAGACACCATTTAAGCTAAGATATGCTAACCATGTAAAATCTTTTAATACGGTCAGGTATAAGAATGATACAGAACTTTCAAAGGAAATTTGGAAATTAAAAGAAAAAGCCATCACACCTATAATAAAGTGGAGAATTGTAAAGCGATGCAAACCTTCCAACCCTGAAACCAAGACCTGTAACCTTTGCCTTCACGAGAAGTTTGAAATTTTATCGCATAAAGAAAACAACCTACTCAACAAAAGAAGCGAAATATTATCTAAATGTCGACATGCTAACAAGTTCCTTTTATCCTCTTTTGATACTGAAGACTAAATGATTGCGTCTTTTTGCTCATTACGTCAGAATTCGTTCTACCGTAAATTTGATTCGTTTTTAAACGGTTTTTTACGTTTTTAATTTGTAATTAATAGCTGATGATTGCCGTAAGGCACGAAACTTTAAGTACTATTAAAATGTTGTTTTTCTCCATTTAAATAACAGATATATATATATATTGCTCTATTATTATAATATTGAGCACTCTTTTACGCACAAGAGCTTTGTATTATTTTGATATAATACATAACCAATCAATATATATATATATATATATATATATATAAAGTTTGTTAAAGATTTAAAATTTTATGTGTCATGAGAAAAATCGACATTTCGACAATCGACTACTTAACAAAAAACAATAAAGCGTAAAGAATGTAGTAAGAAAAAGATGAAATTTAATAAAAACTGAAAGAAATCTTTATTCAAAAACCGGCTGACATGAAATTTAGTATCCCGTAAGGTGAGCGTAAAATCGTTTTTATTTATAGATTACTAAATTAGTTAAATTGGTCAAATGACAAATTTCTATATATCATACACATCAGTAGACAATTATAACATGATTAAGAGAAAAGTCCTTTTTTGAAATACAATATTGCCTAATTTCATTTCAACGAATTTTAAAAAGCTAAAAGAGCTGATTTAATCCTCAATGCATCTTATATTAGGTAAAGTATGAACTAAATATGATGGATACTGTTTTATATACCAATTACTATTGAGGAATTTTTTAAAAGATATAAATTAACTCAGCATTCAATTTTTTAAAATATTTTTTTACTGAACTTGAATTAATTATATAGTTTTACAAAAAAAATGCATATTCACTTTAAAAAAGTTCATTGAAATGTGTGAATATATCAGGTTTGGAAATAAGGAAATACCTGGGAATTCAGCTATTCAGTTCAGTTTTTTGATATCCATCCAAAAGTTCTTATTGGCCCAACAAGAAGAAGGAGTAAACAAAAAAAATGATACTGAATCGTTTAAAAATTAATCGAAATTTACTCAGGACAAGAAAAATACGAAATCTTTAACATTTTTATAATCCTTATCTTGGTCCTAGTTTCAAAATTGTTGTTCATTTGCTGCGCGAGGTTCAAAGACAGAAAAATCACTTTGTTTGATATATCTTCGACAAATAATACACTAGTATTCCACTTCTCACGTTTCTTGTAAAAGAAGGGTTTCACAATTTAGTTTCAACAATGGAGCGTCGCATACCGTTTTTTAAATTACTCAAAGAAAATAACTTGAAAAACGAGGAGAGTGTACTAAGCCACAAATTTTTTTATCAAACATGAAATATATAAGGAAATGCGGGTTCTGGCTCATGAACACTTTTCCATAGTTAAGGATGCTAATGTTGATGCGATGAGTTAACTTTTCTTCAAAAAATATGTTATCTTGAGGGATGAGGTACCACTAAAGATCTAATTCTTATCATTCAAAAAAAATTTCTTACCTTTTTCAAACCTCGGCGATAGGTCGTGTTTTGTAGTGACCGATGGCAAGTGTGTGAATTCCGTCATCTAAGATGAATCTTTTGTCGTCGTTAGCGCTGAGTGCGACTTTGTTGATTTCTTCAGTGTAAACGTCGTGAAGATGAGATCGGAAAACGTTCATGGTTGCAAGTTGTTCTGTCTTGTTCAATAAGCAGTCTTTAAAATGTTAATGCCTTATTTTCTTTTCAACGACTTTCTTTTTGACTCCTTTGCATTATTTGCGTTCCTCATTTTCTTTGTAGTGTCCAATGGCTAAGATGCCTGCCTGCCTGCTTTCATGTTTATCCATTTTTGCCTGAGCGAGTGTGGTTTTTGTTGTTAGTTTGTTGGTTTGTTATTCTTAAAAACAGTGGAAATCACCACAAGGTGTTAATAATGCTTTGAAAGTCAAGACCATCATCCAACTTTTTCAAGACGTAAAGACACAAATGGCCGCAATAAGAAGTGTCACCAAATTGCACTCTTTCGCTGTTATAATAAACCGGGCTTTTCAAGTAGTCGACCAGCTCAACAAGAGGAGGCTGAGCATAAGAGTCGAAGCTGTATTTTTTGTCAGCGTCTTTATACCAGCACACCCAATGAAACCCTACAGTGCTTGAATCCCCAGTGTTGACAATCCCACATTCTTTTCTTCTCGGTTTTTTTGATAAATCATCCCTCACAAAAACACCTTGAAAGTTTTTCAATTTTAACTGTTTAGCAGCCTTTATCAATTGAAAGTTAGTTAAAGCTTCATTAGGTAAAACAATTCCTTCTACGTCAATCCATTGAAAGTCGATCATTTTTTTAATTTCTTAAAAAGTTTATCCGAATTTTTTAACAAGCGATTTTCATAGAATGGAGCCTAAAATGGGTATGCTAATGAAGGGTGAATTTGGACCGAGCAGTAAACCAGAACCAGAAATAAGAGTGCTTGCAAGCGTACCGAGTAAGGGGAGTAAAGCACCGATGAAACCTCCTGTTATTTCATGTCCTTTTCCAGTTTTAGCAAAGAGTCCTTTTCCAGTTTTAACAAAGAGTATTTCCAGTCCAAGGTTTTAAGAATAAGCCTGAACCAAATTTGGTTATTTTTATTCCTTTTCCATCTTTGCTCAAGTAAAATGTTTTGGGTTTTTTATGATTAACACCTCGTCCAGCGATAGAATCAACCATAGCTGAACCGGCAGATGAAGCAAGTCCACCTAATAAACCTTTTGCAAGTACTGAAGCTGCACGGGATGCAAGCGTACCAAGTAAGGGGAGTAGAGCACCGATGAAACCTCCTTCTACTTTTGCGTTGTGCATGAGTTGAGTTTTGCTGAGTTTAAGCGTGACACCTTTTCCATTGATGTATGCTTTTCAAATTTTGTCGAGTTGCGCGTTAGTGACAGCAAGAGCATGTTCGCCGTTAAAGTCTTGATGAGTGAGTTTTATGCTGGTTGCAGTTTTATCATGCAACGCTTTTTTAATTTTGTCAGCTTGTCCTTGCGAGATGTTGAGTTTAATGTTTTGATACATTTTATAGAGTTAAGAAATTTATTTATTTCACTTCTCGAATGTGATAACGGATTGTAACATCCTCTCCACAAAAATCAACCAAATCACCATTGTTATCAATGATGCGAGTAACCATTGTTGAAATTTCAGGAACTTGAACAGGAAGATAAATCAAATGCATAGGTCTTTCGATGATTTTGTAACCAGGGTCAACTTGCGGGTAAAAGGAGTAGATGCAGTTTAATTGCTTACCATTAACGTAGGATGATCCGATAACGTTATTAACAATTCTAATGGTATTGATGCTTAAAATTTTAGCGATATGATCTGACTCGTGTTCTGAATTGGAGTTTAATTTTCTTTTAGTAAACCCTAAAACTGAAGCAATGCTGTTATCCACGTTAAAGTCGATTATATAATTCGCTCCAAGTTTAATGGTTGATTTTAAGGTGTTGACATTCACTGCAATTTGAAGGTTACTTGATGAGTAGCTAATTTTATTCGCAATAATATAACTTCCACGTTGAGCCTTTTGTATGGTGGATGAAATTGACCTTTGCATAAACTCATTGATGTCTTTAATTTCGTAGCTTCCGTCAGGGATGATAACGGTTTCCCAATGAGCACCATTGTTCATGCTGTATTTGATTGAATTATTTTTGCTGTTTATGTTTGGAATACTGTTATAGGTCTCAAGTCCGAGAAAAGCCATTTCGTAGCTTTTTCCTTTTTCAAAGACGATTTTGTCTAAAAAATTAGTCGTGATAACACTTGATTTATCATCTACATCGATTATAGTACCTGACATTTTTTAAAAATGGACGAAATTTTTTTAGATCCTTTTGGATCCGTGGAAATGAATTTTTTTAAGTTAGAAAAAGGCAAATTCATCCAGACCTCTTCTGTATTTTCCATTATCTTTTTCAGAGGATAGATCAATGACGACAAATCCACGAGGTTTAGACCAGCAATCTCTACAAAACTTTCTAAATTCTTTTATGTCCATATCACATAAGGCGTGTCTTTTATAAATTTCACCAACAGTTCCATCGTCTTGAGGGAATAGACAAATAAAATTGGCATTGGTTCTAATGGCATGTCCGTCAAGATCGAAAAAATTTTGAGCGAGATAAAAGCAGTCTGCGTTAGAGTGTCTTCCATGCGTGTAGTATTTTTCACATATGCTTTGTTTTTCTCCTCTTAAATCGTCGAAGATCATCAGATTGTTTTTTGTTCGATCAAGTTCGGAAGGGTTAGGAACGTCTTCTTCATTTTCGAAAAAATTACACTCTATACACTCGTTTTCAGAATAATTTTTTGATCCTTTTGATCCGTGGAAAGAATTTTTTGAAAGTTCATCAATCACATCTTTAGGGTTTAAATTCAATTTTTTCATTTTGTTTTTATTAAGCAATTGGAGAACGATTTCTTTTGGTAGTTTCTTCTCAAAGGCTTTTTTGAGTATTTTGTATTCGGGTTGGAAAAGGGATTTGCCACAGACTTGCAAGTGGTTATAATCCAGCCATCCAGGTCTTAATAACAGGTTTAACATCAATGTTGTTTTTCCACAACCGGACTTTCCAACGATGAGTCCTCGAATGTCTCTTGGAAAAAAGTTGTTATGATTTCTTGTGCTTTCTTTATCATATGACAAATCAACAATGTCCATTTTTATGTTAAAAAAACTTATTTATATATGTTAAAATGTACTGCGTTAAATGCAAAAGAGAAACTGAAACCATTCACTTGAAAAAGGAGATGACAAAAAACAATTGACCTATGTTGAAAGGGACTTGCGACTCTTGCGGAACGACCAAATGCCAGTTTATTTCTAAAGATGCTGTCGAGACAACAAAAGGAGGTGATTTGGTCGAATCGATCAACAAGCTGTTGAGTAAAATCAAGCTTCCGTGGGCAAAATTTCCAGGAGAAATGCATATTCCTGGGATGAACTTTGCAGGGCCTGGAACCAATTTGGACAAAAGGCTCACATCTACGGACATGTATCAAGATTGGAGCAAGCCGGTAGACAGAGTGGACAATGCAGCGTATCACCATGATTTGGCTTATAAATATTTAAACGACGTTCAAAGCAGAAATTTGGCTGATCAAATGATGCTTGAAGAAATGAATTCGATTCCCAATCCTACTCAAAAAGAGATTAACGAAAGAAAGCTTATTGCTCCCATCATCAAAGCCAAAGCTAAATTTGGATTGGGTGTAAGTGATTTGAAATGGACAGACCAGCTTGCAGAGGAGCTTCATAAACCGGTAATTCATCATTTTAAAAGAAGAAGGGTGATTGTGAACGACATTGATGAGATATGGGCTGTAGATTTGGTCGATATGCAGTCTTTTTCAAAATTCAATAACGGCGTGAAATATTTGCTCATGGTGATCGACGTGTTTTCAAAGTATGGATGGATTGTTCCGTTAAAAAGTAAAACAGGTCTTGAAGTGGCTGAAGCGTTGAAAAAGATATTCCAAGAAAGAAAATGCATCAAATTGTGGGTAGATAAAGGAAAAGAATTTTACAACAAGCACGTGAGAGCGTTAGGAGTTCAATTGTACTCTACTGAAAACGAGGAAAAAAGCTGTATCGTTGAGCGATGGAACAGGACGATAAAAAAGATGATGTTTAAATATTTTTCAGCCAACAATACCAATAAATACGTTGACGTTTTGGATGAGATGGTAAAAAATTACAACAACACAATACACTCTTCCATTAAAATGACGCCAGTGGAAGCCAGCGATGAAAAGAAAAAAGGTAGGGTATGGTGGAATCTGTATGGAAAGGATCAAACATTACCAGCAAAACCGAAATTTTCTATGGGTGATCAAGTGAGGATTGTAAAAAAGAAGTTTCATTTTGAAAAAGGGTATACACCGAGATGGACTGAGGAGGTTTTTACCGTATCAAATGTTCAGCATACGAATCCACCCACATATAAAATCGCTGATGCAAACGGTGAAGAAATTCAAGGCACTTTTTACGAGCAGGAGATGCAAAAGACGCATTAGAGCATATTCAGAATTGAAAAAATCGTTCGTAAAACAAAGACCATATCGTTAGTCAAATGGTTGGGTTATCCAGACTCGTTTAATTCGTGGGTGGACAACGATGAATTAACCAGTTTGCAAGATCCGAAAAGGATCTAAAACTATTTTCTTCATCTTGAAAATGAATGCCCCTCACAAGTTTTTTAGAAATGTTGCCTCAGCAGAAGTTCACAGTTTGGAATTGCAATTAAGGTTTTTAGAAGAGAGGATTAGAGAGTTGGAAGAGAGAAGACCGAGTAACATTATTATGTAAACGAAAACGTTGGATCATCCACCCTATTATAGCGACAAAGGACAGTATGAGATTTTTGCTCAGAAAGATATTAAATTTGCTGCTCTCTCACATACAACGATAGCTTTATCCATTGGGTTGAAGTTTGAGAAAGGTATTGCAGTGGTGACATTAATGAACAAAATCACTGAGCAGTTGAATTATAGAAAGAACGAAGTCATTATTTCAGAGTCTGTAGAGAACGTTATTATGGACGTGAACAGCAACAACAAAGAGGACGTCATTGTTAAAAAGGGTGAAAAGCTCTGCACGATTACGCACATTGATTTAAAATAATCTTTCTTAATGAAAAAAATGGAGATATTGAATGAAAAAATTTATCCAGTTCTTCCATCTGCTCCTGTAGATGAAGGGCATCGTCTTCAGAAGATCGGCGAGATTCAGAAAGAAATAGAAACTGAAAAAGTGAAAAGAATGGCTTTGAGCAAAAAGTACCATCGCGTTTTCAGGATCATTTCGAATGTGGACAATACGATGCAAGGTTTATGCATAGCATTGGGTGCGACTGGAATTGGTCTTTTGTCTACGATTATTGCAAGTCCAGCAGCGATTGCGTGTGAAGGGGTGGCTATTGGAATGGGTTTTTTATCGATTGTCGGAGGTCAAGTGAACAAAAGAATGGCTTTGAAAGCGGAAAAGCATGAAAAGATAAAAGTGCTGGCAGAGTCAAAATTGAACACGATCAGCGAGCACATTTACAAGGCGTTGATGGATGGAAGAATAAGCGATTCAGAGTTTCAGTTGATTCTTGATGAGCTTCAAAAGTTTAAGACCTTGATGGAGGAAATACGAACCAAAACTAAAAACGGAATAGATGAAGTGATGAAAGAAAACTTGATCCAAAAAGGCCGAGAAGACGCCTTTGACGCCATGGAAAAAATTAATTTTTTTTAAACAATATGTTTAAAAAAAATTAATTTTTTCCATGGATGCAAAGGATCTTAAGAAACATTAATGAAGAAACCAACTTATGATTTTTTTCTCACGTATTTTAAAAAGATGTTTTTCTTTAAAATACAAGACCCGAACAAGAGAGATGAGATTGTGAAGGAAGTGAATGACAGAAGAAAGGGGATTTATCAGAACAGCATCAACGGCAACATTTTAGATGCTGATTTTCAAGCTAATGCGAGCAAGCTGTTTAGACCTCTCATTGAAAGCAACGAGAAGATTTTCCATGGATCCAAAGGATCTAAAAAATTTGTGTCAAAAATGCCTTTTGAAGTGAATAAGGTTGGAGAAAAAATGTTTATTGGTAAAATGGAGGTTGAAATGGATGGAGATGACATTATTGTTGGTGATGAAAGGTATGAAAGGACAAAAGGTCTTTGGGAGCTGATGACTAAATTTGAAATACCAAGCGAGTATACGGATGAAGATTTGGAGAATTATGAAAAAATTTTAATGGACAGCGATGCTATAAGATCTGATACGAAGCCGAATAAACCGAAAGCTTCAAGAAGACCAAAGTATCAGAAACTTATTGCTCCTATTTGGGAAAAAATGGTGCGTATTGAAAAAGGGAAAAAAGGTCGTGGAGTGATTATTCTTCCGAGCGATCCGAATGCGTTAGTTGAAAAGCTTGAATTGATTATTGCTTCCTGGCATGCTGGAAATACAGCATCGAGAAATGTAGCTGTGAGCATTTGCGATGAGTTGTTGAGACAAAAGGAGATTAATAAAGGAGAATACAAGTCGTTAATGAAGACGATTGATAAAATGGCTTGATTTCATGCAAAGGATCTAAAAAGAATTTGCTAAAAAGAAAATGCTCATTGTGAACAAAAGAAGATATGTGAAAAAGAACGTTGTTGGAGGAGGTGGCATTGTAGACTTGATTAAAAATTTCATCAAAAGAGCAGCTTCTTCAAGTATGTCAAAAGCAACAATGACTATGCTTAAAAATGCTGCATCAAGCAAAATTGGTCAAGAAGCGATTACAGCTGCAAAATCTGCTGGAACAGAGTTAGCCCTTTCTGCCATTTCTGCTGCTAAAGATGCGACTGTTGATAAAGGTAAAAAGACCATTGAGAAATTAAAGACTGGTTCATCCATTAGTAAAATGTCGAAACAGAATGCGATTCGAATCCAAGACTTAGTGAAGATGGGAAGAGGCATGAAAATCGCATGAAGGATGAGTGTGAAATGATCTAAAAAAAATTTTCTTTCTATAAAATGATAACTACTGATCGATTAAGAGTGAGTGATAAACCAGAGTGGCATTGAAAAAGTGGATTTTTTTGAGTAACTTCCAACCAATCTTGATTTAAATTCTTCAGGCACGATCACTTTTGAGATTGACTGTCAATCTATTAAAACATTACCATCAGAGGCTTACATTCTTATTGAAGGAGTGTTGAAAAAGAGTGATGGAACCTTTTATGAAGCCACAGACAAGATCGCCTTGGTGAATAATGCTTTGGTGTATTAGTTCAACGACGTGACTTATGACTTGTCTGGAGAGCAAGTGGAAAGAGTTATTTATCCAGGTCATGCCACCACCATTCTTGGATTGTTGAAATATCCTTTCGGTTTTCAGATGACAGATGGTATGAAGCAAATGTGGTTTATGGACACATCAAATCTTGTTGAAAATGACGGATTTAAAGTTAGACAAGACCATTTGTTTGCAGACACTACATCCGTTGGCGCTTTTTCGTTCAGGATACCTTTAAGACACATTTTTGGTTTTTGTGAAACCTATGATAAAGTTGTTTATGGGTTTAGACACACCATCACCTTTACAAAGAAAGAATGTGATGATGCGATTTACAGAGCGGAAAGCGCTAGTATAGGAATGATCGATCTTAAAAAATTCAGGCTTTAAATGCCACGCGTTGAATTGAGTGTTTCTAAAAATGCTGAATTCATGAGTTTAATAGCTCAAAAGATACCTATCGAAGTAGCTTATAAATCAAACAAATGTGAAAGACAGCTTATTCCTGCAGGTCAAACAGAATTTACCTGGTCGCTTGGAAGAATCACCGACAAAAGCGTTCCGATGTTTGTTTTGTTTGGACTTCAGACAAACAGACCATCCAGCCAAACTGTTAATCCGTCACTATTTGACCATTGCGATATTAGCAATTTCTACGTGACCGTCAATGGAATAAAGTATCCAAATTTTAATTACGACTTGAATTTTGGAGAAAAGAAAGTGACCATGGCTTATGCAGATACGTTTTCTTTTGATGAAAAATATTACGGCACAAACGAACTTGTTTGTCAATCTGGGCTGACCTTGTTTCATTATTTAAAATTGTATCCCTTGTTCTTCGTTGATATCAGCAAGCAAAAAGAAAGAGTGGCTTCAGAAACAGTTGAATTGGTGATCAACCTTAAATTTCGAACTTCAACTGTTGCAAATACCGTTATCTTTGCAGTGGTGATTTCTGATAAAATGCTTAATTTTGTTTCAAATGGAACTCACATGACTGCTGTTTATTGAGCAAGATCCATGGAAATGATTTTTTAACTTTTACCGTGTTAAAAAATTGAATTGACTTAAAAAAAATCACGGCGTAAATAAAATGTATTACACAAAAAAGTTTTTAAAAGAGTTGCTGAATGAAAACGGTGTTACTAAAACAGCTAAAAATATGCCAACGTTGTTGATGCTTGCGATTGAAAATAACTTGATCAGTAAAGATGATCTTTTGGAGAGAGGCACAGAAAAGAGAAAACGCCGACCAAGAATACATGAACCTAAAGAAAAGAAGCTTGCTGATCCTGTTAAGAAAATCACTGTGAGATTGACCAACGTTGAAACAGGTGAGGTGACTGAATACAAGTCTATGTACAAAGCGGAGAAAGAAACTGGTCATGGATGGAGATATTTTAAGCTTCGAGATGGAAAGGTTGAAAATGGAATCAAGTTTGAATATTTACACCCTTCAGAAAGGATCATGAAATGATCTAAAAAAATTTTTTTCTTCCGTAAATAAAATGAGATATACAACGTCGTATTTGAAAAATTTGCTTAGGGAAAACGGAGTCACCAAAACCTCAAACAAATTATTAGGTCTGATGATGCTTGCAGTTGAAAATAACTTGATTAGTAAAGATGATCTTTTGGAAAGTGTGAAAGAGTGCAGACCAGTTGGTATTCAAAAATGGGAATGGCTTCGTTCAGCAAGAAAAAATCCAATCACTGTGAGATTGACCAACGTTGAAACGGGTGAGGTGACTGAATACAAGTCTATTTACAAGGCAGTGAAAGGAACTGGACATAAATGTGAATATTTTGCTAATCGAAATGGAAAGGTTGAAAATGGAATCAAGTTTGAAATTCTTTACCCTCGTTGATTTTTTCAACTCTTCAAAAAAGAGTTAAAAATGACTTTTCATTTGATGATGATGAACATGAAGAAAATGTCGGCAAAACTGAAAATGGACACGATGATCCAAAAATATGAATATTTTCCATTTGCTGAAAAAAAAATTGAATTCGAGTGAAATCATTAACAGCACATTTAAACAAAATGGGAAATAATCAAAGCAAATTTGTTGAAGAAAAAGAGTTTGACTTGGGTAGAACGAGCAAGGATGATATTTTAGTCGCTCTCGACAAGGAGTCAATACTTTCTCCAGATCCTGTAGTTCGAAAAATCCAAAAGAGGATTAGAGAATTTGATTCAGGTCTTAAAACGAAGATTAAAGATCACTGTGAAGATAATGGTTCTTTTGATATTGTTGTTGCGATTGTGCAAAAAAAAATTGAACTTGTTAGAATGAACAAGACTGGTGAAGCACGACGTCTCTATAAAAAAAATGATGCATGGGGTCCATTACATATGAAAAATCGAATTGCTTTTTAGATTCGTGGAAAATCACAAGTGCCCTTGATGGAGAACATTACCGAATGATCCAACTCTTTGGTGACTATAAGCATCTAAAAGAGATGAAAAATCAAATCGACTTTTCCATTTTATTATTTGAAATGGATGAACTGAGACTTTAAAATCACCCTTTTTGAGATCCTTTTTTGATTCTTTTTAAAGAATTGAAAATTGAACTCGATTTAAAAAATTTCATGATATTTAAAAAGATGCTTAGTATTGATGAATCAGGTTATCTCATTGATGTTCTTGGAAATCGATATGTGTTTGTTGACCATTATGATGTGATTGATGAATATGGTGCTTCTTACACACTCGGCTTTGATAAAGATGGAAATATTCTTTTGGTTGATTTTGATTCTGGTTTTGAAGAATGGGAATATGATCAACAGAATTTGAGGGACCATCATAAGATTTTTGATTCTTCACGCGAGAATTAAAATATGCCGAGATTTTTTAAAAAAAATTGAGTTGACTTAAGGAAAGTAACGGCGGAAATAAAATGAGTCGCCAATCTTCAGAAAAATTTATTGCGAAAGAAAAAAACACCGAAAAATTTTTTCTTCCGTTAATAAAAATGGAAAATAAATCAAAAGTCTCAATGACATCATTGCGAAGAGATGCTAAAGAAAGGTACATCAAAGGCTATACCAAAATGACAGGGGAACAGCTCGTTGAAGCAATAAGAACAACAAAACCTGTCATTGGTCAAAAGTCTGTTAATGATCGAAAAGATCGAAACTATTCCAAAATGACTGTAAAAGAATTAAGAGAGATGGCTAAAGGTCGTGATGATATCAAAGGTGTCTCAAGAATGAGAAAGGCTGATCTCATTGCAGCTTTAAATATTACCATCATTGGAGGTGGTTCACGTAGACGCACGACTGAGGCGAGACCTTTACCTGCTCTGCGTCCTGCGATTGCTCCAAGTCGTCAAAAGCCTGTCATCGCTCCTAGGCCGTCGATAATTCCACCGAGACCTGTCGTGCAAAAGCCTCCTATTGCTCCTAAACCGGCTCATTTGCAAAATCGAGTGACGTCCATCCTTGACACACCTGTTGTCGATTCAACAAACGTTATTACACCCAAACCTGTTCCTGCTCCTAGACCTGGTTGGCTTTCAAGAATTGCAACGACTGTCTCCAACGGTTTTAACCAAGTGCTTACTGCTATTGATCCCTACGTTCCAACTATGGTTAAAAATACAGTGAGCAGCGTAAAAAGCGGAGTGGAAAAAAGAATAAAGTCTCTCAAAGGCATCGTATTTGATGCTCCTGTTCCAGCTTCAAGGTCATTTACAGTAAAATTTAATATGACTAAGCATTCAGCAGAGCGCTCCACCAGACTGTTTTCATACGAGCCGTCTTCTCGTTATCAAGACATTGTTTCTTTTTTAAACTTGGTAAGGGAGTCTGCTATTCAAACCATGGAAGGAGAAAGAAACAAAAAGGTAAGAATTTCTTTAGTCTGTGAAATGACTCGCGTAAGCATCTTGACTGGTGAGGAAACTACTCAGACGGCTAACTTTTCATCCAACACGAAAAGATTATTGGATGGTGAGGGTGATGATGTGAGAGCGCTCATGACTGAAATGGAAGAAAAAATCTTGGAAAGTAGTGCTAATTACAACAAGATGGGATCCAATTGCGTCTTGTCAAAGATTTTAAGAATGGACATTAGCTTTGCTGACTATGAACCTTTCAGAGGCTCTTCCTATATGAAGCTGTCTCCCGAGTTGGAAAGTAAAAAAGCCATCATCAACATGGTAAACAACGACAATGAATGCTTCAAGTGGTGCGTCACCAGAGCTCTTAACATGAAAAATAAAAACAACGAAAGAATTGATAATGAGTTGATTGAAAAATCTAAAGAGCTTCATTGGGAAGGAATGGAATTTCCTGTAAAGACAACTCAAATCAAAAAGTTTGAAGTGAATAATCCTGACATCAGCGTGAACGTCTTTCAATATGAAAAGAATAAACCTCAACCTATGCAAATATCCAAATTTCATGATCGAAAACACTGTGTTGATTTGCTGCTCATTTCAAACAAAGACAACAGCCATTATTGTCTTATTAAAAATTTCAGTCGGTTTGCTGGCTCCTCGACAACAAAAGGGAAAAGAAAACATCATTTTTGCAGAAATTGTATGCAAGGTTATGAGCAGGAAGAAAAGCTTCAAATCCATCAAGAATACTGTTATGAGAACGCGCCTATGAGAATCGATCTTCCTGAAAAAGGAACAACTGTTCAGTTTAAAAACTATAACAAGACCATGAGAGTTCCGTTTGTGGTCTATGCCGACTTTGAAAGTTTCATCAAACCCATCGAGGACAACACTGAATATAATAATAAAGAGTCATACACCAAACAATATCAAAAGCATGTTCCATGCTCGTTCAGCTACCATATCAAATGCTTTGACGAAACCATTTATAAAGAAAAACCAGTCATGTACACAGCAGAAAGCGAAGAGGATGACGTGGCTCAAAAGTTTATCACCAGGCTTGAAGAAGACTCTAAAAAGATTTTCGATAAGATTGATTCACTGCAAAAAGAATGGAAGAATAAACCAATAAAGACTGATGTGGATAAAAAGAAGTTTGAAACTGCTACCCAATGCCATATTTGCAAAAAAGATCTTAACGGTGATAAAGTGTGGGATCACTGTCATTTGACTGGAAAGTACCGTGGTGCTGCTCATGATGCTTGCAATAAAAAATATCGAATTCCAAAATTTATTCCCGTATTTATACATTGCTTGTCTGCCTATGACAGTCATTTGTTTATTAAAAAATTAGGTGGAAAGCTCAATTGCATACCCAACAATGATGAGAAATATATTAGCTTCTCTAAAAAAATCAAACTGAGAGACACTGTCGATAAGAAAGGCGAACCAAAAGAAGTATTAAGAGAACTGAGGTTTCTTGACAGCTATAGGTTCATGTCTGACACTTTAGACAAACTCTCTAAAAATCTAACCGATGAACAATGCATAAACGCCAGGGAATATTATCCTGAAAAGGAAAAGTTCGACTTGATAAGAAAAAAAGGTATTTTCCCTTACGAATGGATGGACTCGATTGAAAAATTAACTGAAACGCAATTGCCTCCAAAAGAAGACTTTTATTCTAGACTAGACGATAAAGACATCACTGATGAAGAATACGCGCATGCGAAAAACGTTTGGAAAGTATTTGGATGCAAAACATTTAGAGATTACCTAGAAATTTATAACGTGTCTGATGTCTTAATTCTAGAAGACGCTATTGATAATTTCAGAAACGCTTGCATGCTAAATTACGATCTTGATCCTGCTCAGTTTTACACCTGTCCTGGACTCGGTATGGAAGCCTGTTATAAAAGTACTAAAGCTGAAATTGAACTTTTAAGCGATCCTGATATGCTCAACATGGTTAAAAAAGGAATACGCGGCGGAATTAGCATGATCTCCAACCGACTTGGAACTGCTAATAACAAATACATGCAAGACTACGACCCTTCAAAACCCTCAAAATTCCTTCAGTATTTAGACGCCAACAATTTATACGGATGGGCTATGAGCAAACCTCTTCCCATTGGAGGATTCAAATGGATGACTGAGGATGAACTTTTAAATTGGAAATCCTTGCCATGCATTCTCGAAGTCGATTTGAGCTATCCTGATGAGCTTCACGATTTACACAACGACTACCCTTTGGCTCCTGAAAGACTATTTAACCATTGTGTAACCATTGGAAAAGTAGCCAAACTCGTTCCTAATTTAAACAATAAAGTAAAATACATCGTCCATCACACAAATCTTAAACTCTATGAACGAATGGGATTAGTCATCACAAAAATTCATCGAGGCTTCACCTTTAGAGAAGAACATTGGATGAAACCATATATTGATGGCAACACTGAAAAAAGAAAAGAAGCTCCTAACGAATCTGAAAAAGAATTTTTTAAATTGATGAACAACTCCGTCTTTGGGAAAACTATGGAAAACATCGAAAAACATGTTGATATTAAACTTGTCACTACAAGAAAAGAAGTCTTAAAATTAACTAAACAAACTCGATATGAACGACACGTCATTTTTGATGAAAACCTAGCTGCGATTCATATGTAGAAAACACAAGTCACTTATGACAAACCCGTTTTTTTAGGAATGTGCATCCTAGACATCAGCAAAACTCTCATGTATGAATTCTATTACGACTACATCAAGCCTAAATATGGCGATAAAGCCAAGCTGCTCATGACCGACACTGACTCGCTCTTTTTTGAAATTGAAACAGAAGATTTTTACAAAGACATTGCTGGTGATGTCAAAACTAAATTTGACACAAGCGAATTTCCAAAAGACCATCCTGCCATTGAAAACGTTGGTTTCAAAGTAGGCTTAAATAAAAAGGTTATTGGCATGTTCAAAGATGAGGCTGCTGATAAACAAATTAAAGAGTTTGTCGGCCTTCGACCTAAGCTCTACTCTTACTACATCCCTAAAGAAAATGAGGAACGCAAAAAATGCAAAGGAGTCAAAAAGAAAGTCGTTGAAAAGAAAATAAGGCATCAACATTTTAAAGACTGCTTATTGAACAAGACAGAACAACTTGCAACCATGAACGTTTTCCGATCTCATCTTCACGACGTTTACACTGAAGAAATCAACAAAGTCGCACTCAGCGCTAACGACGACAAAAGATTCATCTTAGATGACGGAATTCACACACTTGCCATCGGTCACTACAAAACACGACCTATCGCCGAGGTTTGAAAAAGGTAAGAAATTTTTTTTGAATGATAAGAATTAGATCTTTAGTGGTACCTCATCCCTCAAGATAACATATTTTTTGAAGAAAAGTTAACTCATCGCATCAACATTAGCATCCTTAACTATGGAAAAGTGTTCATGAGCCAGAACCCGCATTTCCTTATATATCATGAAGGAATGGAGTTTTCATCCTATGAACACCTGAGTACCTATTTTTTTAAATATTTTTTTCGTGTTTTAACATTTTACGGATTTAAATCATTTTAAACTTTTATAAAAAAGGTTCTCTGACATAAAAAGCAGAAAAAAAGGAGTGTTCCTTACTGTTCAAAGTATGCTGCTCATACGTCATTTTAATGTTTCGTTAAATCACATAAAATAGTGCTTGTTTATCTGAATTATGTGACTAAATTATGGCATTTGGATCAAAAATGTTCGATAAGAGAGCGTGCAAGTGTTCATGCTGAAGTACTTGATTTTAAAAGAAAGAATTTATGTTATTTGTTTGATCAATTGAACAAGATATACCAAAAGATATGAAGTTAATCAAAAAAATGACAAACATTTTTTTCAATACTGTCATAGTTTCAACCAAGCAATTAAGTCAAATGAAAAGTTGCCATTAAAAAATGCTCACCAGTTAAAAACTACGTTTGTAAATCTTAGGTAAATATAGGATTATTCACAAAGAAAGGGGAAAGGGGTGCACGTGTCATTAAAAAGAAACCATTCCATTTCCTGAGAAATGTCTTCTCCGCAGATACTTAAGAAATCTTTTTAAATATTTTGATCGGAAATGGCCCTAGATCCTCACTTAGACTCAGTCTTAAAAGTTAATGTTAAAAGCTATCCTTTAATCTTTTTGATTCATTGAAAATTTTTTGAAAAATTTTTAGCACAAAAGATTTTTAATACTAATCTGTACCCAGCTAACACCAAACGTTCAAGTACGTTCGAAGAACGTTGGAAACGTTCTTAGAACGTTCTTAGAACGTACCCGACCGTTTCTAACGTTCTATGAACGTTTCTTAAACGTTTTGTGTTAGCTGGGTAGGACTTTCTTTAAGTACTTTACCAATAAAAATAATGAATTTCCAACACTGATATACTTGTATTGGTAAAAAATCTTTAACTTGCCCGACGATAGGGCAAAACAAAGATTTATTGTACTGCTAGATAGTTTACATTACGTTTATAATAGTAATTTTACTTAATCTTTTAATATTGAAGCAGAACTGTTGCGGAATGATGAGTTAGTTATGAACCTCTAAGTTAAAAACAACTTCTGAATGTAAGGTACATTTAGTTCATAGGCTAATAAATAACTTTATAATAACCATAGCCCGACTAAAACTTGAATACATTGAAACATATTAACCGTTTATAACTTAATGGTGAATGACGTAATTGGTGAACATCGAATAATCGAGGTACTTAACGTTTTATTATTCGGAATAACTTCGCCAAATTTTTTATATTGTTCTATGTTTTTCCTTAGAAAAAAGTTGAGCTTGCTAAATAATTTTTTACGTCATTTCAATAAGATATTTTTTAAGTTCATAATTTATAAGTAGCTTCATCTGTGTATAAGCTTACTAGCATATGTTTGCGCGTCGATAAGCAACGTGGTTTTTAACGGAAAAAAAACTTTTGCTTTATTATCAAAAGTGGCGCATCTTATCAAGTAAGTGCACTTAGCAAAAATGTTAACTGCACCCTGAAAATCAAGTTTGACAAAGAAATTTAAAAATTTCTCTGAATAAAGGCAAATCTATGGATGTTATAGATTTTTATCATACATTTAAAAAGTCCTTTTCCTTGTTCACAGTTCAAGTCAAATGTGGTTTATCCTATATTACTGCTACGTCTACGTCGAAGCTGCATATCTTGAGAATTTACTTTTTTTCAAAAGTTCTTCAGAATCTTTTTCTATTGCATTCGTCATCTCGAGGTTATCAATTTGATACTTATTCTTTCTACTGCATTTTCCACACTGAGCATGTCTTTCAGAAGCAGTTTCCAATAAAGTCGATATAGAATTATTTTACGCTGTTATTAAAGTTACATTAAATTGAATTCAATTATTCCAACAAACTTTTAAAAAAATTCTTTAAAGAAATAGCCATTTCTTGGAGCCCTTTAAATATCGGAGTCCCCGCAACCAATTATTCTGTTTGTTGTTTAATCCACCACTAATTGTCACTCGTTCTTATAAATGGCTGTTATTAAGATAACGCAATTGATTTAAAAAGAATTCTTATCATTATTAAATGAATAAAATATAATGACGAGGGAAACAAAAGTGAGATGTTACTTTCATATTCTCCAAAGATTATTTATAATAAACGAATAATAACCTCAAAAGAATAAGAATCTAATAATAAAATAAAACTACCTAAAAACCATTTTCGACCTTTAGAACAACAGAAAGTGTTCGATTCAACAAATTTTATTTAAAACTAACTGATTCTCTTCTGATTTATAATGCTACATAATTGTCGGAATTCTCAGTAAATGTAGCAAGTTTTTTAGAGGATAGTGCCCTCGGATTTTGATAATTTCAACGATTATTATTGATTTTATAGTTTACTATACTAAAGTGTTTATTTTTCTGATTTCTTAACGGTTTCATATTCTTAGAATAGTGTCTTTTTTTAGTCTGAATCTTATTATTACCGTTCAAATAAGGATACTTGTGCGCCTTTTCCTTTATAACAAAAAAACAAAAAAAAAAAACAAAGAAAAATTCAACTTTGTTGGGGTTTCTATATTAAAAAATAGTTTAATTTTAATTAAAAATGAATACTAATTCAAATGTTTCCTGGATGTGCCTAAAAATATCTTTTAAAAGTTGCGCTAGTAATAATACATATTGCTATGTAGTTAAAACTTCAGATAAAATGAAGTACTCAATAATTTAAGTTCTATGTAAGAAAAGAATTAGCGTTTCAAAATGAGGAAAACTTCCAGTCGTATTAACTTCTGCATTAGCATCGAATATGAAAATGAGAAAATTTGTCTCTCAGTCAGAAAACAAATTCAGAGTAAAGTTGCAATTAACTTGTTCTTACTCTCCGGTTATATAGTTTTTTTCTTTCTCACAAGTCCTATTTACTTTTACATAGACTAAAAAGATATCTGGAAACTTATCAGAAAGTTCTAGAAAATTCTAAAGAGTTTTAAAGAGTACTCTAATCATTATTTGTGATTTAAATTTTTTCCTAAAGCACTGTCATGTTTTTAAATTTAGAAGAATCAATGATTTTAAAATATAGTTTACAACAACTAAGTTTTCTTATTTTGTCACAAAATTTGACGCAAAACAAAGCTATTATGGATAGAATTTACTGTCGTATTAATTAAATGGTTGAAAAAGTCATTTTCAAACTGTTTATTTTTAAACCTTATAATGGTTTCTTCAAAAGCATTATAAGTTTTAAGAAGAATTTTTATTAAATTGTCATTCTTGTTTCGAAAATACATTTTTTCAAATGTATTTTCGAAACAAGAATGACAATAATTTAATAAAAGTTCTTCTATTGCATCATTTTGTGATTCAGTAACTTTGACTTTCACATCAGTATCTCAGAATTACTTTACTCATTATGTTCAATCTGTATGAGAATAGTGTGAGAATTTGTTTAATCCAGGATTAAGCTGTATTTCGAAGCGTGAATTTTTTTAATCTGGAAAAATCTTTCTAAAAAAGACAAGCGGCTATGAAAAGAACTTTTACCATAAATATTTTTTTTTGCTTACCATAAAGCAAATTTCTTACACTGATCTTACTCATGTTTTTACAATATTGATAAAAAGGGTCTTTTTACATAATTACATATACACCCAACACCAGCATGACTACTCTGTAAGTTATTTGCGCTAGTTAAGTTTTTTTAAAAAAGCATCATTATTTTTAAATGCTCAGCAAGAGACATCGATCCAATTTTATGACAGTGATTTGATAGTATATACCTTTTCCATATTTTTAACGGAGAGTTTGTAAAACTTCATTAACATTTTCAAAATTTGCTGACAAAAAAAACAAAAAACCTTATAGCTTTTTTTGTTTTGAGAATAATGAGGCACAAACCTTGTTCGCCAATTGGCGACCTTACAATTAAATACATGAAAAATGTGCTACACTACTTTTTAAAGCAAACGTTTTGCAAAGTTAACTAAGGATAAAGGGAGAAAAGAAGCATTTATAAAGGGTGTTTTTTTTAGAGGTATAAAATTGTCAGTTACCAACACTTTTATCTGCCAGTTATTTTGACACCTGCCAAATGATTGATGTTTAGTTGGTATTTTGGCATGAATAGACAGACACCTTAGCAACACTTCGAAATTGCAAAAAAATCTCGAAAATGGGCCCATAACGAGATTGCCATTGATCCCGATTTTCTGAAGCGAATTTTGTTTAGCGATTAAGCTCACTTTTGTTTGAAGGGCTACGTCAACAAACGAGACTGATGTATTTGGAATGAAGATAATCCTCAAGTGTATGTTATGAAACCATTACATCTAGAAAAACTTACTATTTGGTGTGCTTTATAAGCTGATAGAATTATTAGTTCGTACTTCTTCAAAAATTATTGGCCCTTATTTCTGCAGTCAATGATGACTACTAGAGGGCCATGATTACTAACTTTTTGTTTCCTTAACAAAACAACCATGATAAGCAGGAGCTGTGGTTTTAACAAGATGGTGCAACATTTCACACAGCTTCAAATATTGTAGCTGTGTGAAATTGTATCAAAACCTTGACATTTTAAGTTTTTCTTATTTCAAAATTTTCCAATTTTTCACACGTTTAAATAGAAACTCAAACTTTTAAAATAAATTGTTCAACTTACCTTGCCTATAAATGACTCCATTAAAATAAATTGTAACAAAAACGATATATTACTGCTTGAAAAACTTTTTCAAGTTGTTTGAAAACTTTTTTTATTGGTCAACTCTGCTAAAAGGATTTTTTTTGTCAAAATATTAATTAAGCGTAGAGATTTCTGTTAACCATAAACTGATTGCCTTACTTATATACCCCAGACTACAAACTTTGAAATAAAACTGTTAAGCTAAAACAATTCGATTTATAGATGATATAATTAAATACCAATATGAATAACCTTGAAACGGATGGCAAAAAAGTTAAGACAAAAGTTAAATTAACTTTTTTCATATAAATCGATCTGAAGATGTTTAGTTTTACATAATTTACAATCAGCTGTGTCTAAAATATAACTTAAAAATAATTTTTAAAGATAAGGTTAAACGTTTCCGGGAAGAAAACCTTTGAGGAAAAGTTAAAAATTTTATTTTAAAGAATGCAAAAATAAACAAATCAGAAATTATCAATCACTTTTTAAAGGAAGGATATGCACTTTCAACTTTTTATAAGGTCTTATATAAAAGTTGCATTCCGATCGACCAATTAAAGACAAGTAAAAACTGGACGACCATCTTCATGGACCCAGGGCAAGCGAGCTCAAATCAACTGGCTAAACAATAAATATGGAGTGAGTCAACAAAAATTGGGCCAGAATTTTGGGAAAAGCCATCAATATATTTTATACCAATTGCTAAAAATACAAGTTTCTTATCATAAACTAACTAAAACTCCTAAATACAGTGATTATCAAGCTTTGAGACCCAAATAGTTGAGTCTGAAGTTGGTTAACCATCTTTAGGAAAAAATGAAGATATAGTGATTGACGACGAAAAATATTTCTTACTTAATGGTATGGAATGGCCCGGAAATGCAGGGTTTTCCACCGATAACATCGATATGTGTTCAGAGAACTTCCAATATGCAGAAAAGTTCCTTTTAAAAGTTCTCGTATGGATAACAATTTCAAGTATATAAACTCCACTTATTCTTAAAACCAATTTATACCTCATCAAATCTGAGCTATATATTAAAGAATACTTAATGAAAAGACTTCTTCCATTTCTTCTTAAACATTGTGCAAAAATTTCAGTACAATATCGGCCAGATTTAGCAAGTGCTCGTCACTCAAATAAAACTATTGCATGGATGGACAAAAACTTGAGCTATGCTGTTAAAGAGATCAATCTGCTAAATGAGCCACAAGCACGGCCAATCAAAAATTTTAGAGGTTGTTTGGTACAAAATTTTTAAGAGAATGGCTGGGAAGCAAAAACAACTGATCAGTTGGTCAAAAGAATCGGATAAAAAATGAAATAAATTGACTAAGTATTTATAGTCCGTGATGGAGTCAAGTTAAAGTTAAGAAATACATCAGATCATGGTGCTTTTCCTTATTTAAAAAAGTGAAAACTTATAAAGGAATAATTATTTTACAAAACGCAAACAATCGTTCTTTTTTTCTTTTTCATTTTGTTTTAAATTTTCTTTCTTAACTTTTTTTGCCAATCTTTATGAATGTAAGTTGAACAAATTGGATTTTCAATCAGCAACGCATAGGTCGAAAAAATATGATAATTTTGGTTACAAACTTTTACATCATGTGAGATTTTTATTAGTTTTAAATCTTATTATTTTCCAGGTAAGAGGGTTTTAACAGTTTCAACTTTTGACTTTGAGATGTTTTTTAAAAATGTCTCAGATCATTTTAAAGTGCTTCATAATGCCAAACTAAGCAAAAATCATGATTTACACCAAAACAATGTATGCTTTGCCCAAAAAACTGATTTCATAAGTTGTATAAGAAAAATTCACTTAAAACAAAGGCAACGAAGAATAGTTCCCAATTTTTTAACTTTTTAGTTCCTTCAGTTTTCCCAGAATAAACGTATCATAGCGTTAATCTTCAAGAGAATTTGTAGTCGATAACAAAAACTAACTAGACCTACTAAACGCCATTAACTGAAAGAGAGTTTCATATAATCCCTTTATTTAACTTGTTATCAACAGTAGGAAAGGCTTTATTGGAATTGTGAACAGAAATCTGTTGATGATGAATGATCACCTCCTAAGCCTAGGTTCCGCGCGCACTCGATCGCAAGAAAAAGATTTAACCACTTATCCACGCAAATGTTGTGAAAATGCCCGTGATATAAAGAAAGCAAGCATATATAGATAACTTTCTCTTTTCAGCTCACGCGCATCTGCATTCCGTGATATGGAGTAGGGTGGAGTGAAAACAACTTTTTATAGAATTTCAATTAATCTTTCACATGAAAATGAAACCAAGATGAGGAATATTGGACAAAAATTACTACCTGTAGCAATGTTTGACTAATACTACTTAATTTTTTTAGTATTTTTGAGAAAAAGATTCCAAGTAATAAGATTACAAGTATTTTTGGATTATCTATAAGTATTATGACCAATATAATCACATTGACCGACATAACATCAAGAATTTTACTGTTTTTAGATTGATTTTGATTTAATTTAGCCTATAAAACAACATTTATTAAAAAAGGTTTTTTTTTTTTTTAAATATTATAAGTAAAAAAGTTTTTGGAATATTTCTTATAATTTTTTCTATATAACAAAATTGTTTCTATGTACAGTTTAATACTTGGCTAATACTATGCTTAAATTATACTTATACTTTGCCAAATATATTTCAGTAAATAGAGCGTTAAGATCTAAATCAGATCATCTGTTTCTTAGGTATTCAAAGTCCCTCTGTGAGGTACAACTGCCACATTTCCTCTCTAAATTGTTTAATTAAACCTTTGCAAATATTTAACTTAATTCTCGAGTTTCCATTAGGTGAGTTTTCAAAGTGTTTCAAAAAATTGAGTTATTCTGTTTTTAATAATCATTCACGGAACCCATGCCTATTTTTTAAACACAAAATATTTTTCTTTAAAATATTTAAGTGTTTCCTCTCTCTTAAATTCTCTACGAGAACTTTATATATTTAGCCATCCCAAAATCAAATTTCTAATCAAATTATTTTGCATTATTAGAGACTTAATTCAAACCCATTATTTTTCTGTCAAGAAAAATAATGCGTTTGAAACAAATCAAGAAGTTGCTTGTTACAGCAAATGCAAGCTTGTTTTACGATAGATTTTCATCAATGATACATTTTCAAATTTAACCACAGCAAATTTGTAAGAGATATGTCAAAAAGAAGTGGATAAGTGCCAGACCTTCTGCTAATCAGAACGAAAAAAATTTTAACAAATGATGAATAAAGCTTGTTTAGTATTTAATAATGGTATAGTAACTCATAAATCTGAACCAAGAGAGCTTTTTATGTTCAAAAATGCTGAATGACATTTGCAATTAAAACGTTGCGAAGTTATGTTTAAAAAACAACTTGTAATAAATATTAAATCACGTTGCACTTTCAAATTTTTGGTATATACTTCAACTGTTGTCATTACGCAAATCAAATTAATGATGCAATCAAATCGTTAGAAACTAAACGTACAAGTTTTGAAAAATATAACTTATGAGAAGAAAATATAAAACATTGGTAAGTGGATTTCTTTTCTTATAGAAGTATAGGAATGTTACTGGGCAGTCATATAAATATATATATATATATATATATATATATATATATATATATATATATATATATATATATATATATATATATATATATATATATATATATATATATATATATATATATGAAAGGTGGAAAGTTAAGTCAGGTCAAATTTGCTTTCGTTCTATTTTCCCATATGGAACATTTTGGCCAATTTCTTAAAAGTTTCCAAACATAACTAGGGGTGGCGCAATTTTGAACAGTATATGTTCTTGCGATGGAAGAAATATGAAATAATTGAAAATTTAGTTCCTTCAGCAAGAAAATTATTACAAAAAAAAAACAAAACAAAATATCACGACTTAAGGAGGTTCTAGTTAATCTGATCTTAATTCACATATTGTAATTTAATGCATTGTTTATTTCAAGACTTTTTTCAACAGACGCTTTGATGGCTCTAGAAAGGCCTTCCAATGAGTGCTGACAATCTGCAAGAGGTATTGCTTTTGCTTTTCATCTTTCGTTATCGAAGAGTTAAAGTTCTGGATTTAAGCAACCCATCTCTCTGCACACTCATTAACTACTTTCATTTGCTTGGCAGTTTCCCTGAAAAGATAGATAAAAATTGGATCCGTTTGTCGAAGGCCGGGTGGCATCGAAAGAAAAGCTTTAGCCTTCTCTGCTCCGTATATGATAAGAAGGTCGAAAAGATGAGATGTTCGGCTTCTAGTGTATGGTTCCAATGGGTTTTCTAATTTGAATGTTTTACCTTTAATTATCATTGTTTATATTTTCTTTTTTGGCACGTTTAAGATTCTGAAGGATGGCGGCTTTTGCATGAACATCAACTCAGGGGTCGAAAAAAGCCGAGCCAAGCAAGTGTTATGAAAAATACCCTAAGTGTTTTTTGAAGACTGTCATTGCTGCATCTCTAACAACATTGTTGCAGGTATAATCATTCAAAAGTCTTAAGAGTCTCAAGTCATTATATGGGGCTCCTTATGCCAAGCAAGGTTTATGCCAAAATTTTCGATAGACTAGAGCAACAAACAGACTGATATCAGTCAAAGGTCTTCCTTCATGAGCAGTGAGAGCCAGTTCATTCTTGAAAAGAAGAATTTTGATGGAAATAATGCCCTCTGCCATCCACCAAGCGTGGTGCATGACTTCAGGTGCTCGAAATTGGACTTCTTCTTTTGGGCAACCACCAAGAAAGATGAGACATAATTGTAGAAGCTCGCCATAGTCTTGGCGAGCTCTTTTTTTTCTTTGCGTTGGTGATGGCTTTTTACAGCTTCTTTGTAGAATGCAACAATTCCATTGCGGAGATCAGTCATGGATCCACTGAAGAGCGGTTCATCAGCAGCATCATATTTGCTTTGGTCAAATGTTGCCCATTCTTTTTTGGTTTTTATAAACCTAAATTAGGTCCAGTAGAAACTCCAAGATATGTGGAGACAAATACGTTGTAAGGTATAACATAAAAAACATGGTGGTGACATGGTATCCACACAAGGTCTTTCTGGAGAGTTTTTCCAATAACTTTGCAAGCTCCAGACTTTAACCCAGTGTTTGAGGTTGTCGTATCGAACACAAGCCCATGCGTTTTTTCTTTGAGATTCCAATTATCTAATAGTTCAAAGCAGGCACTAGCTTGCTCCTCACCTGTTCCCGTTATGATTTTGGGAACCCAAAGTAACATTTCTTCCGTAGGTTCAGAAAATAGGATTGCAATTCTGTCTACCTTACATTTGTCTGGAAAATATCTGGTAGGAGCTTTCCATCCCAGTGCAACAGAAGTGGTACCTGGGACGAATATAGTTTTCGGCCCTTGACTGCCTAGGACTTGCGTGTATCGATTCTAGAATAAAGCTGCGAGAAACTGAAATGCTTTCCAGATCATGTCTAAAGGCTTGATCAAAGCTTGCCGATCACTAATGTTAACGCGGTAAAGTGTGAGGCTCAAGTCTGCAGGTAGCCTTGTGGAAACGCAGAAAAGTTCATCATGAGATACAAACTCAGTTTCAGAAGCGGAAGAGCTGGAAGAATGTTCTAACAGTAGAGTTGAAGCTACCACTTTTTGGTTTTTCCTGGCATCTTCAGCATCCTTTTCTTTTTGTTTTAAATGTTTTTCTGCTCGTTTAATTTTTTGAGATTCCTAAAAAGCCAAATGCATATCCAGACTGTAAGGAGGGAGAACTAAAATAAAAAAGACGATCGATAAAAAAATATACACAAGATGATTCACCTACTCTTCACATAAATAAGCGATAAAGCGTTAGAAGAAAAGTTAAATACAACTGAGAAAAGACGTAAACGCTAAGACTCATAAATGATAAAGCGACAATAATAAAAGTTAAAAACAACGATCGGAAAGGACACACACAAGATGACTCGTCCACTCTTAAAATAAATAAATTATAAAGCAAAAAGAATTAAGTTAAAAAAAAACAACTGAGAAAAGACGTAAACGCGAAAACTCGTTAACGATAAAGCGACAATTAGAAAAGTCAAAACAACGATCAGAAAAGACTTATACACAATGATTCACCGATCTTTCACGTAAGTAGACGATAAAACGGAAAGAAGAAAAGTTAAAAACAACTGAGAAAATACGTAAACACGAAGACTCATCAACCTGCTATATAAATAAATGAAAAGATGTCGCAACAAGAAAACAATCAAAAACTATAAAAGCTCAAAAAAGAAAGAGTCTAACAGTTAGTTAGTGGAGAGAATTAGGGATAGAGGGATTAGAGCGACTGATGAGTACGGCTGTAACTTTAGAAGATGAGATTTAAAAGAAGACTTTAAGAGAAAAGATTTTTTAACAGATTTAAAGAGGATTTTAAAGAAGAGAAAAAATTTTTGGATAACAAGAGAAATAATTGTAATAAAAGAAGATATATAAGAAAGAGGACTAATTGATATAATCAGTATTGAACACTGCAAGAAGCGTAAGAGAATATTATTTGTATTATATAAAAGTTAGCGCAAGAGTGCTAACCATTAGACATTAGTAAAACACTAGTTGAGTTTTATTATGGTATAGAATATACTGAGGACGGCGATTATAAGTTTAGCCTAGCCCTAGATTAAATCTTGCCCATTCCTAACCAAACTATTCGCAAACCTCTCCCTTATCTAACCAAGTACTCTCCCGGCCGCTAACCGTGATCCCAACCTTCATATACCTAATCACTTAACCCTAAACCCAAAACTTCCTCTTCCCCTTCCCCTTCCCCTTCCTCTAACCTTCATTAGCTAAACTAAATAACAAATTAAACGTTAAACAAAAATTAAGTTAAATAGCTAAATAAGATCATTAAAACGCCACTCTTATAATACCTCCGAAACCGGAACTGGAGAGATCTTCTCGCTGGGATATTAGAAACGTTTTGTCTTCCTCATTGTGCATCTGCAATGCATCTGATCTTGCACTATCAAAATGTTCATGTAAATCATTTTTGAAAATTTCCTCTTTCATTCATTATTATGGAAATTTTTTTGTGCGACATTTTTTTAATGATTTGTAGACATTATGTAACTTCAACAATTTTATGGCAGTATATCTAACTGGCGTAGTCGGTATCCTAGCCTTTTCCCAGTTACGAAAGACGGATATTATGGTAATATTGGCACTTGAGTTTAATGATTTCTTTTCTTCCTTGTGATAGTAGAGGAAGCTCGCCAGTATTTGTTGATTCGAAGGAAGTCTAGAGCATTCCAACTCTTTGATTGATTTTCCAATTAACCACACACTGGCAGAACTTCTCGTTGTTGGAGCTTTTATCATGAAAGTTGTAAACTGAATTACCTTCAAAGCTTTTCATCATGTTATAGTAACCAGCCTTTTTTACAAATAATTTGATTTATATTTGTATAAGATGAAATCACCACAATAAATGCACTTCAGCTGTTGTTACTGGCTTCTTTTACGCGCTTACCTTGATAATATACTGTTTTTTAAAATTAAAAAATAAATTTTAATAGTAATTAATGTAAGTAATGAATGAGTTTATGTTTTCATGTAAGTTTTTCAGTGAAAAATTCTAAAAGTGATATTAGAAAACATTCGTCTAATACCACTTTATGAACTTTTTTGTTCTTAAATATTATAGTCTTTATATTTATAGTTATTTAAATCTGACTTGAGGGTTCTTCCCTGAGGTGAGATTTTCCGCTCATAAAGAGTGGAAATCACCCACCTGTTAAGTCTTTTTAAATTGTAGTTTTTTTAGTTGAAAACTTGAGTAGATAATGCTGCCATAATAACAATGTAATCATTAATATTTTCGAAAGAGAACAACTTTTTAGGTATATTGATTTATATTACACAAAAATTGGTTAAGATAACAAAACTGTTTTTTAAAAAAACTTAATCAAATTTTAGTCTCTATTTTCTAAATATTTGCTTGCACATAATTTCAATTAACATATTTTTAAACATTTACATTTTTCTGTAAGAAAAGTATTTTAGCTACCTCATAATTCTTACAAAATTCAGTGTATCATGAGATAAATCAGTATTAATTTACGCTCTTAAGTGATTCTTTACTGAACAATTTTCGTTGTCAAACTGTTTTGTTGTTGTTGTTGGAAATATAAATTTCTTGAAGTTTGAAAACATTTTTTAATATAACATATATGTAAATATTGGTTTGAGTTTAAAAGATGAATATATTATCATTCTAAGGTATTTAATCATATAATTCCATAAAATATACTTTATTTTAATGTGACAGCTTTTAAAATATTCGCATTCTTTATATCTCTAGTTTAAACAGTCTTTATATTTGTTTAAAAAATGCAATATGCATTACGGTGTGTTTTATGTTGAATAACCTTTACAAAGAATTTTTCGTCAGTATGAAACGTGGAATCAATTTATCCTAGTTTAAGCTGGTATGTCATTTAGAGATTTTTCATGATAGTGAAGATTGATTGAAAAGTAATGGCAATGATTGTGAAGATGATTTAATTGAATTTACACCTAAAGATCTCCGTGAAGTACGTAACAATTCGAAGGATTTTATTTTTATAATAGGAATATAAACCATTCACAAAAAAAAATAACTCTTGAGTATTGAAGGTGTTGCACCATAATAATCTTTTAAATTTTCTTGTTTTTGTGACTGACTCTGTGTAACTGTTAGATTTTAAAACTTTACTTCCTGCTAATAAACTATATTCATATTACTTTAGATCACATAAAATAGTAGTTGCTTATGTGAATTGTGCGACTAAATTAAAGCAATTGAATCAAAAATGGTCAAAAATGGTTGCGTGTATGTTCTTATGCTGAATTACTTTAATTTTTTTTTTTAAAAGAAAATTTTAAATCAAAAGATGCCTTTAAAAACTGATGAAAAAAATAACAATCCCATTATTTTCTAAAAATGCCGTAGTTTGAAACGCGTAGTTAAATCTAATTAAAGGTTTAAATTTAAAGATAAACATCGCTAGAAAAAACTATCAATAAAAACCATAGATAAGTTTAGGATTTTACATTATGAAAAGAGAAGGTGATGGGAGTGTCACTCAAACGAAACCATACTATTTCATGAAAGAAACTTCTTCCCTGATATCTATAAAGTTTTTTAACAAATGAGAAAGTTTTAAATTTTTTAGAAAAAATTCAATTAAAAGTTTATGAAAACAATTATTGAATGAAAACGGCCCTGGATCCGCCTCACAGTTTTATTGACTTAAAGAAACTCCAGGGTCAACCTGGAATTTTATCAAGTCAATAAAACTTTGTTGAAAGTTTCGAACAGAAAACGTTTTTAATCTTAATCTTTATATAATCTTCTAAATACGTCATCAATTGAAAAAATAAACATAAAAAATGGGCAATACTGATTTATCTGTGTTGCTAAAAACCAATATTTTGCCCCACGCAAGAGCGAAGTGAAGATTTTCCGCACTATTATATATAATATGCTTATATTAATAAATGCACTTCACAAGCATTGAGTAATGATGTTGAACTGTGGCAGAATGAAAGCTCATAAAGAACCTACCGGCAGAAAGTTATTTTTCATAAACAGGCTGATCTTAACTTTATAACCATAGTCCGAGTAAAACTTGAGTACAATGCACCATATTAACAGTATGTAACTTAATGGTAAACCTAATGGTAAATAGACAAAACACTTATCATTTTGTTATACGGAATAACATCGGCATATTTTTACTGCTGTTCTAAATTTTTCTTTTTTTAATAGTTCTTTTATTTTCCATATTTACCACTCTTACCCAATGGGCATGCATCGTCCACACGTCATTTTATGGACGTTTAACCGACGTCTTACGGATTTATGGACGTCTTAGGGACTTATAGATGTTTTACAGACTTCTTATGGACGTCATGCGGAATATGAGTGCTAGTTGAGTAGTATATATTTTAGAAGAAGTTTCAATTAAAGACTACACAGAATTATTTGACGAAGATGTTGAAAATACTTTAAACTAAGGGTCTGCGTCTCGTAATCGTTTTCTCGAAATGAAGCAGAACAAGCATAACGAGACGAGAAATGTCCCGGAAAATATTGACGAATAAGTTGTCCCGGAATAAAGTTAAAAACCGGGACAATAAATTTTCTTTCGGAATTTAAAAATTGTATCCCGGATATCGTTATCTCGTCTCGTCTCGAATAAAAAAAATAACGAGACGCAGCTGCTTACTTTAAACTGAATGCAATTGCTATATGAAATTATTTAAAAAATAACTTAACAATCCAATAGACCTTTTTTTGGAACCCCTTTTTATTTGGGAGCCCACGCAAACTGTCTGATAAAACTTTAATTCTCCTCTAGTTTATCAATTTTTCCAATAAAATGACTGGTATTAACATAGCGAGATTGATTTAAAGAGAATTCATTTCAGTATGAAATGAATAAAATGTACTAAAGAATGAAAAAAAAAGAAACACTAACCATGTTACTTCCAGTTTCTCTAAAGATTAACCATTAATGAGTAATATACTCCAAAGAGAAAGAATGAAGTATTATAATAAGCTTCATTTAAAAATTTATTCGGTGTTTAGAACAAAAGAAAGGGCTCTATTTATCGAATAATGTTGAAAACTCACTGATAATCTTTTGAGTTATAATGCAACACAGTTATCTTAATTAAAGCTTAATTAAAAGTAGCAAATTTTTTAGTGGTAGCGCTCTCAGATTTTGATCATTTTAACGAATATTAATCATTTTTAACTACTTAACTGAAATATTATTTTTCTTATATCCTAACGGTCTTATATTTGGCAACTTACAACTAAAACCTTTCTCTGTCCGAATTATATCATTATTTTTTAAATTTTGAGTATATTTTATGCGTATTTTAAGATTTTTTTAAAGTTCCAATGTGTTTGTCTTAATGCGCTTGCCATCAAAATGTCGTGACTAGTATTCCATCTTTAACTTTTAACTATTTTTTCCTTAAAATTTATAACCTCTATGACTGTTGACATATAAAGTGTTGCTTGACTAGTAGTTGGAATGCTAATAATATCATGTAACAGCTGTTTACATTATTTAGCAGAAGTTTTTGATCATTCTCTGGTAAGTGAAAACTGATTGGTTGCAGCTTCAATTTTAATAAGTTTTCTAACAGGGAAACAAGGGTTCTCATATTCATAATCAATAATGATGCTAAAGCTTTTGACACATTTATCTTTGAATAATTTAATCCGACAAATTTAAGCGTTTCTTTAATTCATTTTGCATCATTTTGTTGTTTCATAAATTTTTAACTTATTTTAATACTTCCGTTATTCACGACTTTGTTCGTTTGATTTCTGCTCCATGAAACTGGAAACACTAACTTGCATAAGGAGTGGTATTCTTCACTTTTCCTCTAGTGATAATTTTTCTAAAGACACACTTCATATTCTCTTTGACTGCTGATACCAGCTTGATGGCCAGTTCTCTATGTTTGTCTGTGTTGCAGCGTAACTTATCTTGTGCGACAATTGGTATTGCTGATGAAAAGATAAAGACAAATATAATGAAGTTACTATTTTTATTCACAAGTCTTACTTTACCCTTAGTTTACATTGACTAAAAACACTTCTTGAACGTTCTAGAAAGCTCTTGAGATTCTCTAAAAGGTTCAAGAGAGTGTTTTTATTTTTGAGTTATTTTAGATTTTGATTTTATTTTAGTTTATGATTCCAATTTTTTATTTGACATTACCATTTCTTTCATTTTTAGAGGAACTAATGTTTTAAAAGTAAAATTCATCCACTAATGATACAGGGAATAATTCATTTGAAAAAAAGTCAAAATATTATAACCCTAATAGCTCTATCATTTACCATTAGAAAATCAAATTAATATTTTGTTAAGTGTTGGTCAATAACTCTGTTTTTTTTTTCAGTTCAGCTTTCTAATTTTGAAAAAAGTTATAGATTTATTACATGTTAGGACGCAAAATAACGCTTTTATCCATAAAATTCAACAAGTTTGTATTAAATGTTTAAAAAAGTCAAACTTAAACTGTTTTTTGACATCATATATTAACTGTATTCTTCGGATTGTTTTTAGGAGAAATGTTTCTCAAAAGGTCTTTCTTTCCATTAAAGAAAATATAAATGTAAAGAAAATTAAAATGTTTATTTTGATTAATCTTCTTTTTTTCCTTTTCAGTTTTTGAGAAAAAGAGAATTTAAACTTTAGCATACATGGAATGAATATGTTAAATATTTACATTTATATTTCTAAAAATCAGTTAGTGATGTAGCAACGTTGACTTGCAAGTCAGTATCTCAGGATTAATTTGTTTATTTTTTAACCTGCATGAGAATAGTGTGAGAAATTCATTGTTTAATCGAAGATTATGCAATATATTGAAGCGTAAAGTGTTTTAATTTGGAAGATTTTTCAAAAAAGACATGAAGAGGTTTTGATTCACCGTGAAGTAAATTTTGTGTACGGATGATTTTATTATCATATTACAGCATGAGAAAAGGATATCATTACATAATTTTACATGCAACCTTTAAAATACACCCTTCGCCATTATCTTTCGTAGAGTCTTCTGACTTTCACTATACTTGTGCATTGTTTTTCTGCTTTAGAAATGCGCTTTGAGTCATTTATAAGAAAAAAACTTCCAAATATGACTAAAATGCATATATTTTGACTTTATTAGGTCAAAATCTAAAATTTTAGTGTATGTTGTAATTGCAAGTAAAGGATCACAAACTAAAATTTCAGTTCAAGTTTATTTACGGTTGCTAAAAAAACCCTGTATCCAGTTTGCGCAATTTATGTTTTAAATTAAAGTAGCATTATATTTAAATCCTCAGCCATAGGTATCGATTCACCTTTTTTATATCGTAAATTGATATTATATATCTATTTTCATATTTTTAAAGTCTAACTTTCATGATTTCATGAAGTTTTTTTTTCATTACTGTGAGGAGGGAGAATTAAATTGAAAACAACCATCAGAAAAGGTGTACACTAGATGACTCGTCAACTCTCTAAGTAGAGTTGAGAAGTAAGAGAGAGATTTTTTTCAATTTTTAATAGTGCATAACATATATTATATGATTAAAGTAAAAGCGAAAACTTTAAAATTTAAAAAAATCAATTATGTGAATAATTGTTGATTGACAAAAGCCTAAAAATTAATAACTGGCAACAGGGTTTTTTCAGCAACCGTAAAGAAACTTGAACTGAAGTTTTGTCTTGTGATCCTTTACTTATGTAACTACGACATACACTAAAAGTTTTGGATTTTGACCAAAAAAGATCAAAATATATCTATTTTAGTCATATTTGGCAGTTTTGGTGTTATTTGCGAACACAAAACCACTCACAAAAGTAGAACGTATTTAGCTGTAAACATAATTCTTGTAGAGTTTGCAAATACATGTGTTTACAAACAAGTATGCGAAATTTCATATCAAATCGGTTATTGGTTTTAAATATATCTCCGTCGCCTGGCTATAAAACATGATTTTGAGAAAAACTCAATTTATGAAAAAAGCCCAAAAAAAATTCTTCAAAGCTCTTCCTTTCCATAAACTGAACGAAAAAAGGAGTAATTGATTAAAACAGTATCGAACACTGCGAGTTGAGTTAGAGAAAATTATTTGTATTTTATAAAAGTAATGAATAAAAGAGTGCTAGCCGGACTAGGTAATCCGGGGACATATTAAGGGCTCCTTGTTCAAAAATTACCTATATGACAGAAAAAAATAGTAATATGTTTATCTGCGTATATTTATTTTATACCATAAAGCAAAAGTAGGCCTACCATTTTCTGCATTTAAAACAAAATGAGGAGTTTCCTCGGGCACAATAGCCCTTTGAGCAGAAGGATCACCAAGTGGCATTTGTTCTGTAACTGTTACAAAACGTTGCTTCCCAAACAGCTCCGTGAGCTTAACTTTTTTTGATATTTCTTCTGTGTGTGCATCTATCGCACTTTTTCTTTCACAACACTTTAGAGCTCCTGACTTATTATGATATGAAACTTTAGCAAGTTCAAAAAAGATCGGTACATTACTGTATATCAAACATTAATTTCTCAAAGACTGATATTGGTTACTGCAAAACTCTAAACAGTTTAAACTTTAAACGAAACACCGCACTGCAGCCATAATTTTTAAGAAAACACTGGAAAATCCCGGAGTAAGTTGCCAGAGGGACCTACAGCTTAGGAAAAAGATAATTTTTGCAAGATTATCGCATATAATCAAAGCCTGAGTTTGACTGATAGATTATAGATGATACACACGGTTATGTCATGTGGCCAAGAGGCCGTTTAAGGATCACCTAAAACCATAGCCCTTTAGGCTGCATCCTAGTTAGCCTAAAGGAAAGTCCGCCACTGACCATTACACACTAACAGGACGTGTATTGAGTTATATTGTATAGTTGAATATACTTAGGACGGCAAACACAACTTTAATCCTTTAACAATTAAACCTTACCCATTCCTAACCCAACTATCCCCAAGCCTCACCCTTTCCTAAACAGGTAATTTCCACGCTATTAAAAAACATCATCTGCATCCACTGTGTCACACCCAACATTGAGGTTTTACCAAAAGACTCTCTTGGGCATAAGGAATCTAAAGGGCATGTTGAAGTCGTAGGTGATATGATGAACATGATAAAATTGTAAGTGAAAAGAGCATAGAAAAGTTGTTAGAAAACTATTAAACTCCACTGCAAAGCAAGAAGCGCTTTTCTGCTTAAATCTGCTTCGAAATTTTATGAATCTCTTCCAAACTAAAGAGATAAGAGAAGATTTACAACTAATACAACAAAGATCTTTTTCGCTTTATTGTTTATTTATATGAAGAGTATGCGAGACATCTGGGTCTTTTCTGATGGTTGTTTTTAATTTAATACCTCCCTATTCACATTACTTATAAAAAATGAAAAACTTGAGGCATTCTTTTTTTTCCTAAGGTTAATGAGGAAGAGTTTTCGGTTGCCAAAGGATCTGTCTTGTAATTAAAAACATGTCAAATGTACAACTTTTTTTTAAAGGAAAACTTTTCGCAAAATTACCAAACATAAATGTAGAAAGAAAGCCCTTTATACTTAGTTATTTAAACTAAGCGTAAAAAGTTTCCTCTCCATACAGCAGAGTTTTTTCTATGCTTGTATTAATTCTTTATAAAATCATATGAAAATGAAACGCCTTCGAAACATTCTGTTTTTTAATTTTTGCAGTGACTTTTTCTGAAATGCTAATAATTCAGTCATAAATCAATGCAAGATATCTTAGGTAATTATAGAATGCAAAAAATCGACAAGAAAAAAGAAATTGATAAACTTGATAAAAAAAACTATCAAAAAGTGTAAGCTTTAGTATTGGCACTGAGAAAGATTTAAAAATTTACCTTACTTTTACAGAGAAGTTACCGATGGAATAAATCACTTAATGCTGCAATTAAACTTCAGAAGTTTACGCTTTATATTAAACTTCATCTACACTACTATAAATTTTAAAACAGTTTAAATTATTGTTGGTCCAAGTTTATATCATTAATCAAGTAAGATAAACTGAATATATTTGAAAAGTCAAATTTTTAAATAAATTCAGTTTATCTTGTTTGAAAAAGACTGCAATAAAATAAAATTATTAGAAAAAAAGAAAGAAATATTAGAACATGAAACTTTTTTTTAATAAGTCAATACTGCTGAAAGTTTGGAATAAGCAAAAGTAACTACAAAATATAATGATATATTTTGTGGATTTTCAGATAGAACTAATAAATTAGCTGCATTCACTACATATGGTTGGGCTTAGTTTAAAAATATTTAGTAATAAAAAATGACAAAAAAAACTTCAGCATTCTTGAATAAATGTATTTCCTTGCTATACATATTATATGGGATAGTCCTGTTGATCTACTTTAATTACAATATACAAAAAAGGTTCTGCGTGAATCTAAAAATTTCTTTATTGTCAATTCAAGTTATGCAGTTTTATTGATCTACACAACTTCAGACTTGTAAAAAACTTTTTAGGATGAAAATGTCTGGACCAGAAGAGGCAACGGACATATATTCATCAAACACACTAATGCAAATTCTTCAAATATGTGATGGCAATATGTAAAGTGAAGCTGTTCTAACACAAAACTGGCACTTTATCTTTGACTAGTTTCGCTCGCCCTTGCATTGAAGCACATGGCATTTACGCGGTCTACTTCTCTCCTAAGCCCCATTAGCTTTTGATGGTTACGCTTCTCTAGTGCCACCAGAATGTAGAATGGGAACAACAAGAAGTTGGCTAACTCTATCACTAGCTAATATGACGGGTAGACGATCAACCAAATCTATACCGGTCAGATCGGGAAGCAGTTTACCACCCCAGTGCATAGCCAAAGTAAATAAGTTTTCTTAAGTATTTATTCTATATTCAAAGCATTTTCTAACCGAAAGCTCGTGGATTAAAAAGCGGGTGATTTTTTAATCATATACTGTGGCCTAGACTCTGAGCTGCAACAGCTCATGCATAAGTTTTCTTCTATGTTTTTCCTGTCCAATTTGTTACCAGACTTAATGTATTAACTTTTGTTTTCGGTCTTGTTTGTCATAATGGTGTCTACTGCTTCCTCAAAACAACTTTTACATTTTCGCTAAACAATTAGATCCTGCCCTCACATATGAGATGTATATTTGTCTAAGTTTGATAATTAGATATGTCTAATATATAAGCAACAAAATTGTCCCAGGAAGTATGGGCAAAAAAGTGCAGCTATTCGTTTAAAAGAAAGTGGAATAAACATTAAAATTGCTGCTTTCTTTTGCAAGGTTAACGTAAACATAGTTTTAGGAATGATTAAGTTAGCAGAGAGACATTTTTTAAGCACGTATTTAACTCTGTAAGTGAGGATTTAATGCGGGCTGAAAAACTGTGCAGTCATTATTTACCAAGTTTTATTTGCTAATTAGTTTTAACATGGCATGTTAAATGGGTTTAAGAAAGCATGGAGAAAAGAGCTGGCAGGATAAGTGTTTTAGCCACTCTATGCAAACAGGATATGCATGTAATTCAGCTGCAGTAAATAACTTCTTAAAAAGTTCCCATCACTATATGATTGTCTGGGTTTGATAGAGAAGCCTTAAAATGTTTTTTTTGTTGATGAGTTTCCAGATATCGGCAATCACATGATGTTCTGCAAATGTGGTGCTATGAACCCTCGCAAAGTTTTAGCATCCACGACAAAATGCATGTATACCATACAGACTTGCTGCTGAGTTGTTTTTGAGAGTGCATGTGGTGCGTAAAGGTAAACACCATACAGGGTGCGACAGCGAACTAATTTTTGGCTTGATTTCGTGATATAAATAAAATATTTCTGCATTATGTTTTTGTTGGATAATGATAAATGAACGTCTTAGATTTCGATAAAGTTGTGAATATGATATATTTTTTATGTCATTAGCTTATCCTTTACTTCTGACGGACACGCAAATGGCACGAAATGATACGAAACCAAGGACAAATGACATAAGAAATAAAAAACACACAACTTTTATTTTATACTTATTTTTTAATGTTCTATTGATTATAAATGTCATCAGCATGTATGATAACTTTTTTTTTGATAGGATAAATATCACACATGTGCAGAACACCAAGACTTAACATACTAAAACTTACGCTTAACATATTTATTTAAACAGCCTTATTTTCGGAAGGCCCTTTAACTAAATATTCTCTGGAGAACATGTTTCATTTATGACATTAAAATAAATTGCATAAAATGTAGAGTAGCACACAAAGGACAAAAACTAAGTACAACATCTGACACGTGTTGCAATACCAATATTTGAAGTAACTTAATAACTCAAGGATTAATGGTATACTTATGAACTTTCGTGTATAGCATAAACAAGTTCTAAAATAACACACCAAGGTCACACGAGATAACATGTGACATGCTATTTGCAATTTCATCCATATTTTAGATCTATACTTTAAATTTTATTTTCATAATACATGTTTGACTTCTTATTCAATTGATTAATAAATCTTTAAGAAGATTAGACGATGCACACATATTTTATAGTTAACTAGACATGATTATTCGGAGCAAATGGTTGCACAGCAGGAACATACGACAAACAAACTAGTATGTGTAGAATTGGTTTCACACCAATATTATTAGTTACAAAGTTTCTTAAATATTTCTATAGTCACATTTTTATTAAACTGAGGTATTTAAAAAAAAGTAAGTTTAAGGGTTTGAGTTTTTAAAGAATAGAAATAAAACAGGTGTCAAATCCCTACTGTGAAATAAAAAATACATAAGCTCCTATTTTAAGATTGGAGGGTTTTATAGACTTCACTGAAGTGGTCTAATGAGTAGAGCAATTTTCTCATTACAGCTCTATTATTCGAGAATATTTTCTTGTTAAATGTTCTCGAAAGCTTTTAACATCTAATAATTCTACTTTCTTGAGCCACTTCAGATAGGAGTCCAATTGGAACCGCCTTGTCTGATGTAAATGCAAAATTATCTTATGAACTCCAGCAGGCATAAGATACCATTGAAAATGTGTTACATATGTCTTAAATGTATAATTTTAATATATTTCAAGTTTATCTTAGTCATTTGGGTGCTTACAGGACAGCACATGAAAGATAATAAAGATCTTTTAACAAGACCTTTATCAATTCCAAGTATTTCAGCAATTGCTTCATTGCTGCTAAATGCCCTTTTTTCTATTTTTACATCATTGGATGCACCAAAGCCACCACCTCTTGGTAAATCAACAAGTCCTAGAGTACTCTTTATTTTTTTCTGAATATCTTATTTTCTACTTGCAACTATTTCTTTTCAGGTGTGTTTGCATGAAAAAACACAAGAGTGGAAACTTTGCCATAGTACATTTTTACTTGTGCTGGACTTAAAATTAGTTTATGGTTGTTTCTTTAAGCTCAGTTGATATACAAAAATCATATTCTACTTTAACGATTGGGTTGAGGATGCTTTGTGGTTAGTCCAAAGAATAAAATTAGTTTCCTGTATTTTAAGTTGCACAGGTACTTTTAAACGAAAGAAACAAAGGTTCTTCAACTGGAAATGGAGATCAGAGCACTTCATCTTCAGTTTTCTTTTTATAAACAGACTGTCCAGTTTAAGCATTAAATCCGACTTTGATTATAAGAAGAAGAGTATAGTAACGGGTGGTAAATAAAAATCCGGACTGAGTCTCAAGGGCCAATACTCACTTAGATTTTAAGCAAGAGATTAAATAAAGATATTATTAAATAGAGTTTTAAGTTTTTTCTTTAATTCAATTAAATTTGTCTTAAACCAGTTTCTTCAGATTCGGTTAAATTCTAAGACGAGTTAACCCAAAGCGTGAAAATATAAGGTCAAGGTCAACTTTTTTCAGACAAAGCTTTATTTTAGTTTGCTGTTGCTTTATGTCTTTTACTTGCCACTTACCCTCATATACTTTGCTTTTCAAAAAAGCCCAAAAGTCTTTGTTAGCGACACTCCGGCACGGCTGGCGGATTGTCAACATTCTTGAAAAAATTATATCATGGGACTCGTAATAGTTGGTCACGGTTTTGGTGTAATGCGATGACGCCAGGTCCGGCCAAAATACATAATTTCCATCGATATCAGTAGCGTTAATGAACAGCACTAATCTCTTCTTGATGCAATCTTCTTCGTAGATGACTTTGTTGACTACAAAGCCGTTTCGGACGAAAAACGGCTCTGAGATACCTTTGTCAGAAGCGGCCAGCTAGAGGCGCACTTTGGGTTCGAACTTGCTCTTAAGCGATAGTTAAGGCTTGGTGGAGTCTAGTCTCTGTCTTTGGAGTAGTAGGCGACGCTTTTGTTTATTGTCGAGTACAATAGCGTAAAGTATGAACCGTCATCAAGGATGATCAATTTTCCCTAAAAATCACGATAAAAACGACCTATGCTGGTCTTGACTCGTCGTTCTGGCCCTCTTGTCTGTTGGGTATACTATGTTTAGTATGATTTTTGATGTCAGTGTACTTGGCAAGAGTTTTAATCATATGCCATTGAGTGTATCTAACTTTTTGACCGGCTTGACTTATGGAAATCCAGTCACTGTGGTCCAGGATGGTTTTCAGACAATTGATGACCTTGGGGTCATGATTTTGGCCTCACTTCCTTGCACTCTTTTGTGTCCAGAATCGTTCTCAGAAGGTTTGATTATATCATAGATAGTGCTTCTTGGATTTGTTCAGTATTGAAGTGATCTATGGTGAACTTTTTATGTTACGATTTGTTATTCAAGTAGAACTCGTCAATCCGCTTTCTCACCTATTCTTGCTTGGACACCATTTTTTTCTAAATCTTTAATAATTATCTAAAAACAAGTAGGTTAACTTAGAGAATTAGCTGAGCTTTAAATGGATGTATGCATGAAAAAAATAGTTTTGCTTGTGGCATTTAAAAGTCAATTGAAGTCAGTCCGGATTTTTAGTAAAGACCCGTTAAAGCTCAGATAGTTTTGATTTATCTTTAACTTTCCAAATCCTATTTGCAGAGTGATCCATTATTCCTTGAAGACTTAGAGAAGCACCGTAATTTGAGGTAACAACTCCGGAAACCGGAATGTCATCATTCTTAGCTTTCACAATAAAATTGTAGGCAGGGTATAACATGAGACTTTTATCTTAGGGGCCTTCACAAATCGTTTGATAGTCAGCCCTACTTATTCTACATTTTAACATTAAAGGAAGTGCTTCTTCTGCTGATTAGCTTTTAGAGAATGATAAATTGCAGGAATTATCAAACTCACTTTTCATCAAATGTTTTAGAACTTGGTCGTCTTTAATTTGTTCTTTTTGTTGAGATTAGGAATAAGGACATGAAGCAGGATTTCATAGGTAACTCCAAATTTTTCAGTATTGCCTGACGATCTTCTTTTCTCGGACCATATTAAGAAATCTTCAAATAATTTTGATGATGCACCTCGTTGTAAATTGTTTTTTCTAACTTACTATTGAAGTTCATTTACAATAAATTATATATTTAGCTATTTCTAGTAACGATTTATAAATCTTCCTTTTTGTCTAGCAATTTGATTCAATATCTTTTTAAAGTTTTTCATTAATTTTTCAGTTAACCAAATCTGTTTGTGCTTGGAATAACATTGAAAAAACAATCTACTAGTTTTTTTTGTGCTTCCTCACTAATTAAACATATATATTTATTCTCGTATTTAAACAAGTAATCAAAAATGTCTCTGTTCGTCATAATAAAACTTGGTTTCACCACTTATTAGCTAGTTAATCTTTAGTGAATATTATTTGTTTTGATTGTTTTGTTTATTCGTTTTAGTCTAAATACATAATGTTTGGATTGACTCTATAGTTACAAAACAAAACAAAAGCAGTCAAAGCTTTTTCTGATCTTATCTATTTACACCATTTTATCAAAAGCAAAAAGTTTTAAAGTTGGCAAATCGGGGCAAATATTTTCCTGTTTGATCAAAATTGTTTTTTAATAGTTTATTTAAAAAAGTGTTTACAAGCGGTAAATTAAATTGTCTTTTGAAAGTTTTTTTTTACATTTTGAATTATTTTATGTCGACCTTCTATATTTCAAAAGAATAAAAGTTTGCATACTTGTGAAATAGGTAGAAGACAGTGTATATTAAAGTTTGTAGGCCATTTTTTTCCCGAAAAAATGGAGTTATCTTCAATTTTTGAACTTTAAACCCTCCTTAAACAAATTTTTAAAAAAATTTCTGACCTTGAAATTTTAAATCTGGTCTTCTCATAACACATATAACTCAACTTTAAGATAATTTATTGTAAAACATTTTTTTTTTTCAGTGTTTCAGGCATGGTCCTAGACCACTTTGCAATCGAAGCCAAAAGAACTAAAGAATAAAATTTGATTTACGCGGGTTTGCCAGCACGTGAAGTGAGTCGTATTTCTGTAGTGTCTAAACTACAGAAATACGACTCACGATTTCACAGAACACAAAAGACCATAAGAAAATTGACTGAAAAACTTAAAAAGCAAGTTAAAAAAAATTTTATTATATCAATCAGAAAGACAGCAAAATTATGCAAAGTCAATGATAGGACAGTCAGAAGAACTCTAAAAGCACTTAAAAGTCAGCGTGGTCCGACTTCAATGTACACTCTTGACGGAATGGCAAATAACTTTGATAATAGAACAATCAAAAAAGCTTTCGAATCAGCTAAAAAACTTTTGGTGTTTTGTCACCAGTCAAAGGTTTCTCAGCTGAAAAACTTTTTTGTGTTGACTGTGTGATCAAAAGAAAATACGACAGATTCATAGTGCGGAAGGGTTACAGAGGACCATCTGTGTGTCACACCAAGCACCCTCAGTCCGTCATGATGCTAGTAATCAACGCTTACTAAAACGTTACGTGGTTCTATGCTGAAGAAGACATTTCCAGGAAAAAATTGCATCTGTCAACAAGGAAATGCACATTGCCGTGGGTCCAGAAATTCCAACAATATCTTCACGACATAATTTCTGGTCCAAACGCTTTAGGCCAACATCCAGCCCTGATCTCAACGCCAATGATTGCAGTGTGTGAAGTGTAGTTGAGAATACGGCTGGCAAAAAGTCTAATTAGTTGTCAAGTTACTAAAGTCATCTATTACCTGTTCTTGGAACTCAGTGTCAAGGGACTATATAATAAGCACCTGCCAGTCCTTTCGTTCTAGGCTTGAGGCAGTGATCAAAAAAAGGATGCCTAATGGAATGTTATGGTGGGAAAAGCATTTATCTTCAACTTTTCTTTTTAATATTCTATGGAAATAGTTTTTTAGTGCTTTAAAATCTCATTTTTAAAATGTTCTTAATAGTTCGCGAATTGGTGCCGCACACTTATAGCACATGACATTTTGGTGGTCATTAAGATGCGTTCAGTACCTATTTTGAGTCTGGGTGGAAAGAGAAGGCGTAATTTATTGAGTTGTTCACGAAGGTATTCGTTGCCGGAACTATTAGCCAGAATAGAACTAAACTGTTTATTTTTGATGGTCACATTTGCACACACCTCCACAGTTTTTTGAGCTCGCCATATAAACAAATAGTTGGTGCATATTTACCAAACTTTTGTAACTCTTGCGCAGCTTAACTCAGGTTATGGAAACCTTACGCTCATGTAACTATTTGGTATTGAACAATATTTCATAGCATTTGCGTAAAGCTAGAGATGCGCATAAATTGCGCTGAACTTACGCAAAAGCTTATGCTAAAAAACAACTGAGTTGATATTTTTTTCATAAACAAAGTTTTCGTAATTAGCAAAATACGATATGAACCATGATCGTAATACTTTTGATATAAAAAAATTTGGATATAAATGAATTTGGTATCATTCGAAGCGTAATTTTATATACTTTAATATATCCAAAATCCACTAAAATTCGTTTTGGACAAAAAAAGTTATAAATATTATTCTTGACCTCACTTTGTAGATTTTTTTTTTAATATAAACTAAACCCGAACGACTTGTTGTCAATAAGTTGAGATAATTCAGCGAAAAATGACGCGATTCATAAAATATTTTGTAAAAATATAGTTTAAAGCTTACAAATTAAAAAAATGTAAAAATTAACTTTATAAAATGCTGACATCACCATTTTTTACTTTAATACCAGCATAGCATGCACAAAATGCGCTAATTTTTCTTTTCAAACAATATATTTTGTGTACTTGGTAAACTGTAGAGCTGAATGTTGATGTTGCTAAATAATATTTTTAAACTTCATGTTTTAATTTTAGATAAATTATTAAATATATCTTAAGTTAAAGTATACAATGTTGAACACATTAAAAGAAACTTGTTTGCTATGCAAAAATAGTGACCTTGCTAATCAAACGATTAATGTTTGAAGGAAAGGTATTAACACCTTAATTCATTATTCACAAGTACGCAACGATAAGAAGAACTAAACCAATCTTGAAGAAGAACTAAAGGAAAGGGACACGGTTGCTGTTCATGTGGCATGCAGGAGTGATTTTACAAATCCAAAAAGAAAAGTGTTAAAATGTCAAATGGAAAGCCCTAACATTAAAAAATTGCGTTCAGTAAGATATTATCGTATTTAGTCAATCTTGTGCTTGTGTCACTGATCCATACAATTAACTATATTTATATATGAATGAGTTACTTTGTTCAACTATGTTCTTTTAGCTGTTTTTTACAAATTCATTGTGCGGTTCTTTAATAACGACATCCCACTTTCTTAAAAAAAGCAAAACTCTCGCTTAATATATGTATTTTTTTGTAAACAAGTTTATAACTTAGACCGACATATTCAACTGGAAGCAATGCTGTTTCATTCGTGGAAACTTAGCATTAGAAGATTCTAAACATCGTGATCGTAAAGCCGTAATACAGGTGCGTACAATAAAATTTAAACAAAGTATGCTAAAGGTTTGTGAAGACAGAAAAGATATATGGGCAAGTAAAAATCTCGTTTGAACTGCTGTTGTGATCTGGTTGCAAGTGATGCTATATACCACTTTGAATGTTATAAGCTATTTTCAACCAGCAGGGTTTCCACCAGCAGGTTTTAATTCAAATAGATTTTATTTACAGAAAAGCCTGATCGCAAAAGAATAGCCTGCTCGCAAAAAAAATTCAACAATAGGGGAACACTTTGAAAGGCTTTGTGGTTGATTTGAGAGTCAAATGGCTCCTGTGAAAACTACTGAGTTGCACATTAAAATGGAAGAGCTTGCGAATTCCAAAATATTTATTCAATGAAGCACTTAAAGAGAAAATTAGAAGAAAAATACAAAGACAATATAATTATTAGCCAAACTGAAGGAAAATCTAATTTAGTATGCTTTAAAGATGCAAACGAAGGTGAGGTTACCATTAGAACCGCGGCAAAGTTAATAAAGGCAGAAATTTTAAATCTAAAGTTCAGCACAGAGAATTACCCATCTAAATACCATTTTGAGCATCATGAAAAAAGTTTAAGCCGATTGCTTCGCCTCTTCATGAAACAAGCTACATCTGACGAACTAAAACAATCTTCCATTGGTCAAACTATAACAAAAGCTATTCGATCGCTGTTTTACGTCCCGCCTTTGCTTTTTGGTTAAGGAATAGAACTAGATCACAAGTTTGCATCAAAATAGTTGACAAATGAGCTATTTAAACTAGACTTTTACATAAATCCATCAGAATTTATACGCTTTAAACACTCTGAAGGGGTGCTGAATGTATTATTTACTCTGTGGGCGGCATACAATGTTGATCGTAATATCTTCACATTAGATGGTAAAGACACTTTTCATAGGATGGGAATTATCGCTGCTGGAATGATGAACCCTAAAGTTTTGGATAATCTTCATCGAATAAAAAAAATAAGATATGGTTTTAAGGGAGCAGAAAAAAATTATAAAATAAATATTCCGATTTTGCGGTATGACATTCCTGACACAGCAGCATTGACAAAGTTATTTTTCAAGCCAATTGTTGAGCTTCAGTCACCACAGACTTTTTCACTGTTTCTCGGTATTCATCTTTTCTGGCAAAGTTTGTTCACTTCAACGGCTGGTGAGAACCGGGCACAATGGAGTGAATTTATGCAACTTTATCATAATTGTAAATGTCATCCCGGAAAAAGTGAGATATTCATGACGCCTATCATTAACTTAAACCCATCTTGTGAAAACTGCATTTATTCTGTACTTGTTGTTAAACTAAACCAAGCAAAATTAAACAATTTGCCTACTCCAAGTGTAACTTTTGATCAGCCTTTGTGGTTTAAAGCTTACGAAATTGCAAAGTCTGAGCAATATAGTTATTATGGATATAGTTATTCGATTGGGAGGGTTCCACATCTTAATGAGCTTCCTAGGAAGTATTGGTATGGTCATGGAGGGATCAGGGCTGAATAGATTACTCGAACTTATTTATGCAAGCAACTCTGTCACGCATATAATGACTGGTAAAGCAGTAGCTAGACGCGACCTCAGTGCTTATTTGTTCTAACTCCAATTTTGTAAAAAATCAAAATAACTATAAAGCAGTCAATAAAGCATCAAAATCTTTATATTTTTATTGCTGATTTGTGTAATAATGTGCCGGGTACTTGTCAATTAAGAATTCACTTTGTCTTATCTCCACTTTTTTAACTTGTTTTATTATGCTTAATTGTTTTAACTCCAAAACGGCCAATCAAATAAAGCGTTACAAAAAACTTGTTTCCAAACAAGTAAAGTTTTTTAATGCTTATTTGTTCTAACAGATTTTAGCCAATCAGGCAGCTTGCTTTTTATAATTTGATAAGCATTTCAAGAAGGCAGACCGCGAAACTACAAAAAATGTCTTTTTTTGTAATTCAATAACGTAAGTTGAACTGTGATTATTTTGTTTATTTATTTAACAAAACAGTGCTTAAAGAATTTATCTTAAAATAATTAATAAAAAATTTGTTTATAATTTAATAATAATTGTGTAAAATTTAAAATAATCTTACTCAACATTACTCAAGTGGTTTTGTTGCTGTTGTTATTCTGTAAATTAAATTATTGTATTATCTTCTAAGTGAAGTCCAAGGAAAGAAAACTCGAAAACGGGCAAGAAATACTGATACGTGGAAAAGGAATTTCACAAAGAAAAAAAGAGAATCTGGCCAATCCTATATAAATTCAAGAGGGAAAAAAGTTGAAGAAAGAAAACCTGTTGAAAGTAATTGCTTAAAGTGCAAATTTTCTTGTGAATCAAAAATTTCCCCGGAAAATAGGAAACTTATATTCAAACATTTCTGGAGTTTAGATGACAATAGCAAAAATGTTTTTTATGCTAAATTTACAAAAAGAAATGAAAAAGTAAGAGTTAGAACTTTTTCAGACAATAGCAGAAGAAAGTATTCTTATCAATATTTTATGGAAAATGACAACATTATTCACAGGGTTTGTAAAAAGTTTTTTTTAGGAGCTCTTTGCATTTCTCAAGCAAGAGTGCATTATTTTCACAACAATTTAATAGATCTACATACAGGAGTTCCAGTTGAAAGAAAAAAAGGAAAGTACATAAAATACAAATTGCCACAAAGATTGTTGGATGAAGTTCGTACTCACATAAATATGTTTCCACGTATTGAATCTCATTATTGTAGGAACACTACCAAAAAAGAATATCTTGAAAATAAGTTGAATTTGTCATTAATGTATGACTTATATACTGAGCATTGCGCAAAAAAAGGAATTCAATATGTTAAGCAACATAAGTATAGAGAAGTGTTTAATACAGAGTTTAATATAGGTTTTTCAAAACCAAAATCAGACCGATATGACTGCTGTGAAGAGAATAAAATGAATATGGAGAAAGCAATTAACAGTTTAGAGTATAAAATACATTTTCAGCGTCATATTTTTTTAAAGACAGATTCCTATCAAGAAAGGAAGAGTGACAGAATCCAGAAAAGTTGTTTTATGTTTTGATATGGAAAATGTTATTCAGCTTCCAAGAGCAAATATATCAATTTTTTTTTATAAAAGAAAACTATCACTTTTTAATCTCACTGTTCATAGTTCAATAGATAACAAAGTTTACTGTTGTGTGTGGAGTGAATATACTGGTGGTAGAACTGCTAATTGTATTGCATCAGCATTGGTAAAGGTTTTAAGGCAATTAGTTTTAGAACACCCAAATGTAACAGAAATCATTCTTTGGTCTGACTCATGTGTTTCACAAAATAGAAATTCAATACTTGCTTTTGCTTTAAAAAGCTTTATGCTTGAAAATATACAAATTAAGACAATTACTCAAAAATTTTCAGAAAAAGGTCATTCTCTTGTGCAAGAAAAATTGAAAAAACTTTAGATAAAAATGAAGTATTTAGCCCAATTAGCTTAATTCGTATATTAAAAACGCTGAGAAGAAAGCCCCAACTCCACATTCTGCAGATGAGATCATCAGATTTTTTTAACTTTGAAAAATTATCAAAGACTATGAATTTTTTGCAGATACCTTTTTTTTCTGTCAAACAACTAAAATATCATTCAAATATGCCGCATTTTGTAACAAACAAGGACTGTCACTCTATCACTGAACCAGAAATATGTGTAAGTATTTTGAAAAAAGGAAGGACATTGCGAGTTGGCGTAAAAACACATTTGCAGGAAATAGTCCCAATCTCTAGTGTTTCATTACTAACATCACCAATTTCTTTAAGCATAGAAAAAACTAAAGATATAAAGTCAATGCTATGTTTTATGCCTGCAATTGACTGTGCTTTTTATGAAACAATCTTAAGATAAAAACTTTTTGTTGTACTAAAACTGATTTTTTTTTAAATAATCTTTGATTTTTACTGAATGCTGAAATTATTTCATATTGTTTCTGTATAGTATACCTTTTAATATCCACTATCACAATGTAGACAGTGGTAGTGTCATGGTTTTGGGGGTAACCCATCTTTGGTAATTTCTAAAGAAACGCTTTATTTACTTGAAGAAACAGTTTAAAACAATAGTCAAATTATGAGTATTGCAAACGTAGTAAAATGCTTCAAAAATGTTATCCTGATTTCTGTTATTGGAGATAGAATAAATAAGCATTGTTTTTTTACAAATATTTTTTTGAAGAATACTATCTCCAAATGAATTCAATTCATTTTAAAAAATATTTTTAGTATAAAAAAATGTTTAAAGTTAATCTGAAGAAATATAATTACTATCTCTTTCAAATAAAGTTAGTTAGAAATTTTAAAGGCGTATATATGTTAAGAAAAATAACTTTAAATCTTTTATCCACATTTTTTCAATGATATGTTTTTGGGAGTTAGAATAAATAAGCACTCGGGTCGCGTAGAGCACTAAGTGCTCACTTCTTAGTTGAGTCTGCCTTAATGAGTCTACTTTTTAAACAAAGCCCCTAAGATGAAGCTCATTTTCAGAGGTTTTAAGATGAAGTTATTTTTACTTCAGATTTTTTTTAACCACTCTTTCGAGCAGGTTGACATGAAATAGAAACCATTGAAAACGAATTAAAAACTGCACCTTTTTTCTTTTTTTGACGATTTTTCTAAATATTTAATCTTCAAAAAATGAGGGTGTCCTAAACTTTATTTGGCTATATCCTTTGAGCGTCAAAATATATTTTGATAAAATATGAAATCCAATTACAATTTATGTTTGAATTCAAGATAAAGAATTTTTTTTTTAAAAAAATAGTTTCTCTCAATCAGGGGGATGCAAGGTAGGGTGTGACAGTTGCCCTAACTTTGTCGTATGAGGCTGTTCATAATTTTGGTATTGTATATAGTCATAAAAATAAGATTTATAATGTTTTTTTTTTAAGATTAATCCACAATTGAATGACAACCGTCATATTTAAAATGCGGAATTTAGCCTAAAAATCACTATTTTTCTTACACTTTAATACCATGGTGGAGCTTATAAAATTAAAACGGTTTTCTTATATTAAATACAGCTATGCAAAGTACAAGTTGGTATGAAAAAGTTTTTTTTTACATGGCGTAGTAAGGTATAATTATCTAAATGAAATTAGCCGTTTTCCTGGACTAGAAACCATGATTTCTCTTTTAGTGCACGAAATCGCCTTTGCTGCTAAGGAATCCGTTGTCTATCAGATTCTACAACTTGGAGAACATCTTGAAAGTGCTTCTCATCCCTAGTTACACCTAGAAAGTCATGGCACATCTTTACACCAGGCTCTGCTGCCTCATTTACCACCTGAAGTTTGTTGACAATTAGCTTCATCTTTTGATAGTCTTCCCTATTAATCCAATTATGTGCCGGAGCATAGAGGAATTTATAGGGCATACAAAAAATGCTAAAAAATCTGAATAAATCCGGTCAACTAAAGAAGTATCATATTGTATGGTAGGAGTAAGATAGGGCTTGCCATATCCCCCAAAGTTAAGTTAAACTCTCTTTATGACAGAAGTCTTTTCAAAGAAAAGAATGGATTTCCTCATTTCCTCTTTAGTTTCTACTGCAACCATAGATGAGAACAGAGCCAATGAAACCAACTCCTCAGCTATGAACCAAGTGTGCCGACTGAAAGCCACACAAGCATTTTCGACTAAAGCTGAGTCATGCTCAGCAAATTTTACCATGTTTTCCACTAAAATCAAGTCATTAACTGGTGCACTAGCTGGTACAGGACAAACAAGCCACCACTGCACATATACTGAAACTTTGAACACAACATATCGTTCCAATTTTCTTATTTGGTTGCTAGTAACAAATTCAGATTTTTGAAAATGTTCTTTGATCTGTCCAGACAGAAGCACTTTCTTTAGAGTATAAAGGAGTTTACTCATCCACCTTGCTTTGTGAAGGGCACCAGGATAGCGCATCTTGAAGTTCTTTGGTTCAGATCACTTAGTTATTATAAGCAAACAATGCTAAACCAGCACTTTGTAAGCACCTCGAGTGAAAGATTGTATTAAAGATTCACGAAAAAAATTAGCCATCTCTTGCTGGCGTTCTTCTTTTATAATTATCATATTAGGGTAATGATACTTTGCTTGTTCATCTGATGATAGTTGAGGAAAATATTTTTTGAAACAAGAAAAGAGAAAAAGACAGTAAATAAATGTTAGCTTTTAAGTTAAAAATATAAAGAGCAAGTTCACTCATCCCAATTTTTAAAAGTAGCTTTTTACTATTATATGTGTCTCTTCATTGATTGAATGAAACACCAATGGTATATTCAATTAGACTCATCTTTGAGAGATCAAAGTATTTGGACTAGCTAATGTCTTAACTTTCAAACCTTCCCAGCAATGACTTAAAAGTAATTCACCCACATGCCTTCGACAAGGAAACCAGAATAGGGCACGATCTAATTCCTTCTGTAAAGACATACATGCAGCAGTTCTCTTTCCTGAAAATGCATACGTCTACAGTGTAGATGTAAGATCTTTATTCATATATTCTAAATTTAATTAATTAAGTTTACCTGTATTTCATGATGTTAAATCAAAAACCATACCAATAACATTTTCTTCACAACTCCATTCTCTAAGAAGTTTTTTAGTTGCTTTTGATATGATTTCTCCAAGAACTTTACCAGTTTCTTTAGTTGATTTTGGAAGTGGAGGAACGCCAAGGAGCTTTGTCCCATCAGCCCCAGACACAAGAATTGCAATCGGTTATCTGTTCCTCTGGAATCAAGAGTGTCCATAAGTTTTCCATCCCAATCCACAAGCATTATAGGCGATGGCATCCAATTTTCTTTGATCTTCAAACTTGTTTCAGGTACAATGGCGGTTCTATACCGGTGGGCTGTCCTTGCATTTAGACATAGCTAGTAAATGTCACCCCCACATGTTGCTACAAGGGTATGCACAATTACTCTAAGTTGGATTGATGAGATGTTGTTACGCATACTGCAAGAAATAAGGTCAGGGTTTTTCAATATATCATGAGGAGCAAACATATCTTTGCCATATTTAACTTATCTTCTGTGTTCCTACTTTGTGCTATGGTGGTAACTTCTTCAATATTCTCATCCCCACAAGAGCTAGTGCCTGGTTCAAGATTTATCATTTCAAAAGTACGTTTACACGGGTTTAGTTCTTCTTGCTCCAGATGATGTTTTTGTCTTTTTATTCGCTTTTTGTCTTTTCTGTGACTTCTTTATTCAACCCAGAGTATGTCGCTACTCATCATTCAACATACTTTTATAAATTCAATATCAACATCAATTGCGTCTTGTTCAACTTTAGTTAACCCCTTTTTCTTAGCAGCCATGTCCTTTAGAACTGTGTTCTTATAAAATTTCGTTGTCAAATTCAATTCTGGTTTAAACTTTATTATTCTAGGTTCATCTTCTATAAACTTTCAATTTCATCAAACTAATGAATTCCTTTTTATAGTAATCTTTGATTACTCTACCAATATTGTTTCTGCCATCTAGAGTTAGGATATTGGCTTTCTGATAGTGTAAGAGCACATTTTCTATAGTTGCAGATAAAGCTTGATCCTATTGTAAATCCTTCAGGTTTGATAAAAGACATAACAATACTTGTCTTTATGTTGGTTGTTTAGAACCTTTAACTTTCTTGTAATCATCTCCAGGAATGGTGCCAAGTAACTATTTCATATATTTTTGTGTACTTTTTCATCCATGATTATATACATATAATAATATTTATCTGAAAAAATATCAATATAAATATTTTTCTGAAAGGAGTTCAAGTTACAGTTCAAAGTCATCAACCAATAGTAACAAACATCAGGGTCGAACTAGCGTCGAGAGGTTGGGGGTCTGGGGTATTCCCCCTGGCCCCTGCCAGATACGAAGATCCTGGGCCTAACTATAATAAAAATGAACAAGTAAAACACACAAAAAGACATAAATAATAATAATAAATAATGTTTATATGCTTCATTTTTGTAAATAAATGCAATAAATACTGTTGTTATTTCTAGAATTAAATTATTTGTCACATTTTATTGAATAACAATATTAGAAATATCCTCTACCCTTATCTCTAAAAAACCAAAATTAAACCCTAAAGTGATTAAGGGTTTAATTTTTTTTGTGCTTAATTTTTTGCTACCATAAGGGCCTTATCTATGTCTTGCCTCCAGGCCCTTTACTGCCGTTCGGACCCTGCACAATATATTGGATAAAAAATGATAAAAAGAAAAAACTTTGCAAGGTCGGGGCTACTACGAAAATTTCACAATCATCTCGAAATTTTACATAAATGCTAGTTAGACCAATATGCAATACTAAAATTATGAACAGCCCTCTACGATAAAAATTTAATATTTTAGGGGCAACTGTCACACCCTAATGCAAGGGTCATTTTTCAAGGGTATTCCTGCTTCAGTGATCCGACTGCCGTAATTTTTAGCAAAAAAAATATCATTTTAATGAATATTAGCAAAATAATAGTTGCGATTATCTTCTTGTCAAAAATTTATTAGGAATGCAAATTTTCCATCTCCACTGACACTCACAAAATATGAATAAATCTCCGATAACAAAATCAGACAAATGAAATGCCACAAACTTTATTTTAAGAATTGTAATGTTACAAAAATGAAAAAGAAATAGGTGTTTTTTTCAATCTAAATATATTCTTGAAAAATCTTCTTAAAATCTCGTTGAGCTGTATTCAACAACCATAGCTCTTAGCTTTTCACCGTGATGGACGTTTTTCCCATACACAGCGAACCTTTTCAGTGTCTTGTTTAAGTTTTTATGCACTGCTTCAGATGTTTGTTCTGATTTAATGCCGAGTGGGATTTTCTGCCTATCGAGATACTCCTTGAGATGGAACCTGATTATGTGAAACTTCCATCCAAGTGAAATCTTCATTGCGAATACAGCATGGACATATACTTTTAAGTGAAGCATGGACTCCATAAACTTGTTTTTTTTTCTTTTTAGGATATATCGAGTTTTATCCTAAAATAGCATTCAGCTACTAAATCAAAAAAAATATAACCAAATATTAACATGCTGAAAATAGTGGTATTAACATATTCGTGTCTCCTATTTTTATTTAGACTGGTAGGTCAATAGTCCCTATCTGTACTAATTGAATTAAAAACGTTCTAAGAAGTGTAAAAAAAAAATTAAAAAAGCAATGAGTACCTCAGGGTTTCAATACATTCCAGATATTCAATTGGAGAATAAAGTGTCATTTCGTCCAATGATCTTAAAACTTTGGCACTGTTAAGTCCATCAAAACAACCACCATAATAGTCTTGCCTGATAACCGTTTTCTTTTCAAGAAACTCCTTCAGATTTTTATCAGTGAAGAGGAGATCAATAATTTTACTAACATGGTATTCATAAATGTGATATTCAGGTGGTGGAATTATGTTGATAATTTCTTCAGCAAATTTCTCATCCAACAGACATGGATAAGTAACATTTTTATAATATTGCATCTGTATACGAGGTTTGTAATCAAATTGATATTTTTTGAATTCATCTGCTAGTGCTAGCTAGATCCGCAAGTCCTTTGAACTCCTTTTTCATTCATCAACCCATCACAATAGCAACACGAGTATTTTCCACCGTTACCCTTGATTATAGAAAATAAATTATAGTTACTGCTTACTTAAAATTAAAATATAAATGTAAAAGATACTTACTGACAATCCAATTATGATGTTGATGAATTTGAGGTCAAAAGCCAAGTTAAACTTTAATTGATTGAGTTGAAGGATTTGGAAAAGTGTTTTCAGATTGTGATGATTCCTTTCTACTTTTCGAACTATGCCTAAGATAATCACTTTATTGACCCCGGTGTACTTCTGGTTTCTTGGTAGAAAATCTAATACTGATATGTCGTAATACAGATCGTCCAACATCTTTTATTATCTCCTTCATTATTCCTAACACTGCACAATTTGGAAGACCATGGTTTATCTTCAAGTTTATGATTGTTTCACTTATGTTCGCCTTTTAGGTGATCGGTCTCTGTATACTTTAACAGGAAGAGCTTTTCCTACTGTTGCAAGTTTTATTTTTTTACAATCACCAGCAATAGATATCTTTTTTAACGTACAAGAAACAACTCTGTCAACGAGATTTTGATTCTTTGAAGTAATTAAGGCGTGAAGATTTTGAACAGTTTTTTTTTTTTTTTGCTGCAAGGATGTCGAATACCAGTACCAACATATTGACAGCATTCTGAGTGAAATGAATTTCTTTTTTCGAATGTAATCTTTTTAGATTCTACGTAGGTAAATTCAGAAAGATTAAGTGTACTACTACTTTTAGTACATTGCACTAGGCTGCAAATAGCACAGTTGCAGTTGCCATCTTTTTGTTTAATTCTTCCCAACTTTTTAACTTGATCACAACCATTTATACAGGAAGTCTCCATAGCTATACTGATGGCTTTACCTTTCTGTTTTAAATATAAGTTTGTCTTGCAGCTTCCGCATATTCCTGACGGATGATAACTTAGGCTCAGACTGAATCCAAGGTCCACAAAGTCTTTGATCAGATGAATCAATGAATCATTCTACTCCAAAGATAGACATTTTTTGTGTTTATTGACACAACAGAAGCATATCCATATTCTATTTTCTGAATGAGATCTTGCTTTTTGCAGAATCATTTTGTACATTTTTTTGCAGAATCATTTTAACGTAATTTATTGAGAATCAGACAATTGACGTAATTTATTGAGAATATTTTGTCTAATTATTGTGTTTATGCCATTAGTTTGATATTAGATCATTTGTAACTAGTCACTAAATAAAATTAACTTCAATTTCTGCTTCAACACTGCATGCCCCTTGACAAACGCCCGCTGCATCCCCCAGTTTGAGGGAAAGTAATTTTTTAAAACAAACCAAATATTATCTTGAACCCCATCATAAACTGTAATTAGACTTCAAATTTTATCAAAACACATTTTGACGCTCAAAAGATACAGTCATATAAAGTTTAGGACCCTCTCATTTTTTGAAGGCTTTAAGTATTTAGAAAAATGGTCAAAAAATGAAAAAAGATGCGGTTTTTAATTCGTTTTTCATGGTTTCTATTTTATTTCAACCTGCTCGAAAGAGTGGTTAAAAAAAATCTGAAGTAAAAATAGCTTCAACTTAAAACCTCTGAGAAAAATGAGCAGTGAGCAGTGTAGTTATAAGGTTCAGAAATCTCTGCAGTGAGTAGTGTAGTTATAAGATTCACAAATCTTATTGAAAATTTAAAAATACAGCTTTCCCATTCATCCAGAACAGCAAAACTATGGTTGCGATATATTGAATACATTAGCATTATCAAAATGTTCATCACAGCAGAGAGAACTGGGAACTAGCTCGAACATCTGAAAGCCATTAGGCTGATACTTAATTTATTTGCCGCAACAGGGCATATAAACTATGCCAAAAGTGCTCGGTTTTATCTAAAATCCAAGTTGATGCCAACTGTTAAAGTTAATGGCGATGCATTTCACGTAGATCCTAATGTTTTGTTCCAAAGATCATTTTAATTGAGAGGGTTGAAGATTTGACTGACTGCTTCGAATATGAATTAACACCGGAGCCCACATCTCTCTTCAATGATGGATTAATGAGGAAACCAAGCAAAGCAGAGCTTGGTAGAGAACTCATTAAGGACTCAACAACTTTAAAAGCAAATAATTACACAACCTATATTCTTGGCGGCGGAGCTTTGTTGCATCGAGTTTTTTGGAGTTTCCCAGCTACATATTCAGACTTTATTGAACAATATTGTACTTATATTACAAAAAAGTATGGTAATCATACTTTAATTATTTTTGATGGTAACAAATCATCCATCAAAGATCAAGAACATCAAAGGAGAGCAAGAAAGTCTGTCAACATTGTATTCCAACCAAAAAACCAAGTGAACTGCAAACAATCTGAACTAATGTCAAACAGAAATAACAAAACTGCTTTGATCAAAGCATTAGTAATAAAGCTAAGAGAAAAAGGTCATATAGTAGCGGAATGCGAAGGAGACGCTGACAGAACCGTTGCTACAAAAGGAATTGAGCTTTTACAAAATGGAAAATGTGTCATTATCATAGATGATGATACAGACATTCTTTTTATGTTGGCTCACATGTGGAATCAAACCATGTGAGAGATTTTTTTGCGCCGCAAAGCTAAAAAGGTATGATAAAAACTACGGAAACAATTACCATAAAGAATATTACATTAAGTTTATCATGTCATGTGAAAAAATGTTTTTTGTTTATGCATGAATGGAGTGAATGTGATACTACCTCTGCGCTTTTTGGTCAAGGAAAGATAACTGTACTGAAGTTTATTGAATCGAATAGTTAGTTCGCTCAATCTTTATGTACAGTATTTCAAAATTCCTTTCCAACACAAGATTAGGTGGCTAATGTTGGACTACAAGTGGTTTTGAACATGTAAGGTATGCAAGACAATGATCATATTTTTTTTTATTGATTTATAATATTGTTTATTTTTTAATTATGCGTTCATATTTTTTTGCAGAGGTTTAATATAGCTCAACTATTACTATAGGTGAAAAAAATAAACAAGTTTAGCTAGCACAAATTAGGAAACAAAAATATATGAGAATGGTGGCAGCTTCCAAAAAAGGAATTCAGCCAGAACGACTACCACTAACTTAAAGTGCGATCTAGTACCATTCGTTTAAAGTTTATTCACAAATTCAGCAATGGTTGGAGTCAATATGGATGAAACTGGGATGGAGGAGGGAAAATGACGTTTAAGTACCTAGAAACGATAGACAAGGTACGCATACTGGAGCAGCAAAATAAATCACAAATGTCGATTTTACTTTCAAAACGTATTTCTTGAAAATACTTATTTTTCAATAAACAATCTAAGTTTAAACCAGCTCTTATAAATAGTTTTTATTAACTTTTTAACTTAAGTATTTTTTTATTCAGGATCCTGCACCGATTCACATTCTTTATATCATAAGATGTAACTCGGGACTAATACTAAAACACCATGTGGAAAACAATGCTAATGTCGACGTCATGGAATAAATTGCATGACAGCTTGCGGACATTGGCAAGGTTTGGAGTGCACAAATGCACCAAAAAATAACGTCAATATCGATGACAGCGAAAATGAATATGAAAGAAGTAAAGATGGAGATGGAAACATTTTTTCAAAAATGTTTGACATTTGATATTATTTCTAATTATAATAGTCTAGTGTAAAAGCACTCATAATAAAGCCTTAAATGAAAAATTATTCAAAAGCAGTTAAAAATATATCTATTATGAAAGAAAATATTTCAAAAATACTTTTTTTTTTAAATAGTTATACTAATAAACAAGTTTTTTTTATTTCAGGCTCAATATCAACTATATATCAAATAACTTTTTAAGTAAAAGTGTTTTAATATACTACAGTGGGTTGCATAAATACAGAATAAAAATGAAATATATAGTCATTTGATTTTTAATATGATTTTGGTTGCTTTTTTTTTAAATTTAAAGCAAACAAAAAAAAAAATAATTTAAATTGTTTTAAAATTTGTTAACAGTGGTTTTATAAATAAAATAAGAAAAAAAACTTTTTCAAAAAAAAAAATTAAGATACTTTTTTATGAGAAATACATACAGCTGTTAAAAAGAAAAAAAGCAAAAACAGAGCAAAAATACGGTAAGAAATATTAGGGTTTTGTCTAACCTTTCGATAGAGATAACTTGGTCTCTTGAAGTTAGCTTTTAAGGCCTATCAAGGCTTGGTGAATCTTTGACATCATTATGTAGCTCGTGGTTTTTCTACGTTGTTTGTACAAATTTGAGTGAAACATTGCGCATTCGAGCAATTTATCGCTGACTTTTCGTTTTATCTTTTAACAGACCAACAATTTGCCATCGTACGTTGTCTGAAACAGCTTTTCTGCCCATTTTTGTCTTTTTACTTTACCTAATAATTACCAATGCGAGTAACTCAAGATATAAAAATGATAACTTAACCCTTAAATGCATAATTTTGTGTTGCATATCTGCAACGTTATGCATAAAAGTATAAATTTATTGCAAAGTATGATAAGTTTTAAAACAATTATTTTTCTTATTGCAGCACAGATGCACCTTACATTTCTCATATAAGGTTTGTGCATATCCTTTGCATTTAGGAAATTTACATCTGACTCGTCCATCAGTCCAAGTTATCCAATACCCTACTTGATCTAGGCGAACTTCCTTTGGTGGTGCAAACTCAGATAACTTACTTTTTTTTTTGGCTTCCATCGTTTCTTCTAATGTACCATTGCTAGGGCGACCTCGTTTTATTGTATTTTTTTGTCCAACTTTCATTAAACAAAAAGACAATTCTTTACGAAACTCAAAAAATATCTTTTTTTTTTTGGTAAATTTGATTAGAACTTAATACTCTGCTATAAAGAATCCATGAATTTGCTAATGTCATGTCAATGAAATGATAAAAAAGACGCATATACCATTTCTTGCTTTTTAATATAATTTTGTGTCTTGAAATTATACCATCCCATAAATCCACACCTCCCATGTGACGGTTGTACTCTTTTATAACAAATGGACAGCTAATGTCTATCTTTTTCTTTGTTTTTTTGTCAAAGCGGTTAATAGTTGTCAATGGTAACTGGCCTGCATATGTGGACAGCAGATTAACTGCTTTATTGTCTTTCCAGACCAAGGAGCTTATTTCTATTTCATTTACTTCTCCAACAAACTCATAGGATGTTCCTCGAGAATCTTTTTTAATTGTTTTTTCTGTTGGAAGTTTGAAATTAGGTATTCTATTGCGACGTACAGTCCCTAAGCTTAGTATACCTTTTTTGGCTAGATATGCTAATAGAGCTGGAGATGTATAGTAATTATCAAAGTGTAGTCTGTAGTTTTGATTTGCTGGGATAATGGTAGATAATCTTACCACAACATTTGCAGAAGCTCCAAGATCTGGTTGATCTATTTCTGCTCTTTTGTTTTCTTGACCAGAATAAACTTCAAATTTATAAGCAAATCCACTAACTCCACAAAGTACAAACAATTTAAAACCCCTCTTGAATGGTTTAATTGGAATATACTGCTTCAAAAAATGACTAACTTTTGTGTAACATAACTGTTCGTCTACTGACAAACGAGCTTCCAGAGGAACCATAGAACTTTTTAAGTTGAGATGGTCAATAAGTGGTCTACCCAGTAAACATCGAACAGTTGGTAAGTAGTTGGCCCGATCCTAATAACCAACTATTAGCTACAGTTGGGCCAACAGTCGGCTATTTAGTTGGTACCGTGAAAAAAACGTAACGCTTTTACCAACACTTAGCCAACTGTTTTTAAACAATTGTTTGCCATTAACGGCCCAACAGTAATAAAACAGTTGGCTAACAGTTGGTACCATTACCGGCCCAACTATATGATTTTTTTTCGCGATTTCTTAAATTCACTTTTGCGCTTAAATTGAAAGTGCAAAAGTTATAAATCATGTTTTGAATATTGCTTAATAACAAAGTATAACTTTGCTTTTTCATATTTAATTTTCTATCTAATAGTGATTGTTTGTATATCAGACTTTACCAAACAGTACTACTGTCGACACAAAATATTGTTTTATTTATTGATAACTTAGTTGAATACAAAAAAAAGAACAAATTTTTTACACTTTTATTTCCAGACCGTTAAAGAAAAATATTTACAAATAAAGAACTAAAAATATTCTATTATTGTAGTTAATATTATTAAAGGCTTGAAACTAATATTGGCAGCTTTAATTAAAAACAATATTGTAAAACGCTAATATTTAAAAACGTGGCGATTTATTAGATAATTATTAATAATAATTAAGAAAAATTAGATTTATAAATAAAATCAAGAAAAATAAGCTTTTATAAATTTGCAAAAGAAAATAATAACTAAATATTCTTTTCATTGATTAACTGCAACTGATTTTTTATAACCTTGCTTTTCGTCTGTCTATTTATTCGCCCATCTCCTTGATCATTTGCGCCCTGAAACCATCTTGAAACCATCGGGTAAATATCTTTATCCTTGGAATTAAGATACTGAATTCTTACTGCTGCTAAAAGAATAAAATGAAAATAAATTTAAAAACTCAATTTATTTTTTGTTTAAATATAAATTATTTTTAAGTTATTTTTAAGCTCTTATACGTATACTTTGCAAATCAAGAATTACATTAACTGGTTAGCAGTTTTAAAAATATGTGCATATGATAATAAGTTCAAGTCACCAAGGGAGAATATAATATCTTACAAATTTACAACTAATGACAACACTGGTAATTGTCATAAGTACTAACATATTATATTCTTTCTTAGTGTTGTAAACATATTTTTGTAAATATAAAAATACAGTTGACTTTAATAGACTAAAAATTTACATAACTAGTAATACTTACATAGTAAGCACTTTAACACAAAATGATAACATCGCAACTTAACCTTGCCCATTCCAGTAGCTATCATCTTACTTGAAGATCCGTTTAGATTACATAAAACGCTAAAATTTTTGGAAAACATGGCTCCCAACACACATCATATGTATTTTGGACGTTCAACTTTACCGCCAATAGAACGCAGATATTCGACCTAAAAACAAATAATGCTACATATTACAACTTTTTTATTTAAACTATTTTTTCAAAGGTAAATGAAAATGTAATGCGGTATAATATAACTAAGGTATTATTAAATTACCTTTGATAAATTACAATTATAAGACTTATAAAAAAACTTATCTTTGATCTTATAAAATAATAGTTACTAGTTTAAACGCAACCTGAAGACTGCTAGAAACATTATAATACAAAAAATAATTTCAAACTTTATAGAGAGCCATCTCAGATTTCATCTGTATCATAAGGTTAAGCCTCTCCAAATCTTCCTTACTTTCCATTGGAAGGCCAGGGGAACAACAATATCTTCATTATCCAAAAAACTTTGAACTTCTAAAAACTTATTTTTTTGCTCCAGTTCTGTTAATCTTAACTCCAAAGCTGCTAACTTCTCTATAAACATACATAAATAATTAAATAATATTTGATTGCATTTGAATCTTATTGGAAAACTAGTTTCAAAAACACAATCTAGTTTTTAAATTGAAGACATACATGGATAAAGGTGTTATGGAACTCAAATATTTGGAGTTAAAATTTTAAACATTTATGTTATTTATCCCTGTAGGTGAATTGATTGCTGTAAAAATGGTATTCTAGCACATTTTTGTGCTGTGTTATTAAGGCCATGGAAAAGAGCGTTATTTAAAACCTTTATCTGCATAAAAAAGTAGAAATGTGTATTTTTGTAACATGAAATATGTATTTTTTTAAAGCCTTCATCCATTTATGACTTATATTAAAACACAAATTAATTTTTTTTACAAAAAATATAAATAGTTTTCCTTTGTCAATATGTCAGCATCTTAATCAATGTATGTATGCATAACACATATACAATGTATAACAAGTAGTAAAACAAAAACAAAAACAAAAAAACAAATAGTTTATCCAAAACCTTACTTTCCTGATCCCCAAAATTTTGAACAGTTTTCTCATAGTTTTCAGAAGTCGAAGTCCCTTTTAATAAAATGCTATAATTATATGCATTATATGAATATATATATATATACATATATATATACATATATATATATATATATATATATATATATATATATATATATATATATATATATATATATATATATAATAATATAATATAATATAAATGTTATATATGCTTAATATGAAATGTATATGTCATATTGTATATACAATTGCATATACCATTTATTTATATACTGCACATATTATGTCAATATTGTATATGGCATATATTATATGCAATATATACAAAATACATAGGGATGTCTGCCAATATTTTTAGGTAGATTTCTCTGACTTTTCCCTGATACTTTCCTGATCTTCTACCTGTTTTCCTTGATTTAATTTAAAGTTACCCAAATTCAACTTCACAAAAATTGACCTAGATTCGTTTAGAAAAATGCTCTTCAACTGCAAAAATGTAAACAATAATACAACCCACACTAAATGTATCAAGTATTGATACATTTAATATGGGTTGTATAATTGTTTACATTTTTGCAAGTGAAGATTCAAGATTCGCTTGATGCAAGTGAAGTTCATAAAACTATCTGCCAAATAAACTTTTATATTACATGTACTATGTACAACTTATTTAAGTTATGTAAGTTTGATGAAGAGCCATTTTCCCTGATTTCTCCCTGATTTTTTTAAAATTCAACCTAATTTCCTTGATTATCCTAGATTTTTTGCAGATATCTGATTTCCCTGACTTTTCCCTGAATTCCCCTGATCTGGCAGACACTCTGTGTGTGTGTGTGTGTGTGTATATATATATATATATATATATATATATATATATATATATATATATATATATATATATATATAGATAGATAGATAGATACATACAAACATACATATACATACAGAAATACACACATAAACATACTACTATACACGCACATATACATTTTAGCTGTATTTAAACTTTTGATAATAGTTAAAATAGAGCTAAAATATCTTATACAAATACAACAATGGTGTCATCATAAAAATAAATTAAAAACTCAACCAATGTCAAAAATTATATCTGAATGTGTTACTAATGGATAAATGTAAAATATTTCTACTTACCAGCGTAACGGTTATATTAAGAGGTGTACGAGAGTTTGAGTTTAAAAGTTTAATTAAAGGGTAGAAAAAGCGTTTGAAAGAAAAAAAAATGATAAAAAGCTTCAAACTAAACTAACTCTATTGAATAGTTTTAATCATTGAATGAATCTATTTGAATAATTTTGATAATTAGTCGCATGGTCTAAGTGAATATATTTATAATATACATTTACAAACTTACGGGAAACTTACGATTCAAAAACACGCGGTATACAGTCGGTTAATGGTTGGCAAGAAATGCCAACAGTTAGCCAACTGTAGCCAATACTGGCCCGTCAGTTGGACTAACTAAAGCATGTTTACTGGGTAATTTTGTGTAGTCTATCATGTGAAGGATTTCCTTGAGGTAAATGTTTAGTGTTATCATTGAAATGAATAAACTGGCAAATTTTCTCAAATCTATTAGCTGTCATACAGTTTTTAACACTGCTAATTTTAAACTCTGGCGACCAATATGATCGCACTTTAAGTAGTCGTAATACTGACATGTAAATAATAATGCCAATATATTGTCTTAGTTCTGATAGATTTAAATTTAATGGCTTACTAATATTAGTCTGTATTGAGTATAAATTTGATTCATCTACAATCATTTTCAGCAAGTCATCTGAAAAAAAGTATTGAAAACGTTTATAGGTTGAACTCATATTAAGAAATTCACTTGGAAGACTAGCATTTCCATAAAATTTAAGCTGATCATCTGTCAAGATTAAGTTCTTGTTTTTCCACAATATTTGCGTCTTTTTTTTTGCTAAATTTTTTGATTTAGATTGGCACACGTCTTCAGTGTAAGTTTTATGTTTTTCTTCATTTTTTGATTTTATAGGGTAAGGTTGCCAATATTGTACCCCCTAAGAAAAAATTAAAAAAATATAGGCAATCTACTGAGTAGAAACCTGGATTTTCAATTGGATTTCATAATTTAGGGACTGTTTGTTGTAAACATGTTTAAAAAGCTCAAAATTTAAAAAGCGTTAAGTCTCGAAGAATCAAACTAAAAAAATAGCGCTAAGAGTACAATTAAGGAAACTAGATCCTAAATTGTACCATTGTAATCCGATATTGTACCACTTTCTTGATTTCAATTACTTTACAGCTTTGCAAATATTTTATGATTTTAAATTTAAGGGATTTAAAGAACTGATTAAAAGGAATGGTTTTTGTAAAATCAGCAATTGGAAATATTTTACCAATGGGTAAGCTAAGATTAAAATAGTGGAGGAAGGTAGATATTAAAGATAGTTATACTAAATAATATAAAACAATATATACTATATCTGTTTTAAAAACAACCACACTAAATATTGTAAAATAAAATACATAAAAACATTATTTTTGGAAAAAGTTTTAGATATATTGTGTCTGTTTTTGATTAACACCTGCACAGTCAACATGACACCAGCCTTGACATATTGGTAAAACTGAACTAGAGAGTCTTTTTAAGGACTGCTTGTCAATACAAAAGTAATACTGAAATTTTTCTTTTTTTGTTTAAGTGGTGAAGTTCGTTTTATAAGTATGGATATTTCTCTAATTGGATTCTCAAAAGGAATTTGTTAAACTTTACACGAATTTTTAGCGGTCAGAATGGTTGCGTCGGTACAATTAAGGATATGCCTTTGAGGTACAATTTACGCAACTAATCTGACATTCAGTTAGTTAAAAAATTTGACATCTAAAAATAAGAAATTTTAAATTCTAGGTATTTATTTTGAATTTAGATAAATTATGCTTTAACATAAATACACTGAACAAATCATATCTTCTGCTTTTTTTTAGTGAAATACGCTTAGCCATAAAAACCTAAAATAAGTAATCTCCAATAACAAACCAACAAGAGCTTACTCTGGCCTTAATACAGTTGGATGACAAAAAAAAACAGTTGACTACTTAATTTCATTTAGCAAAGATAAAAAATAAATTAAAAAATTTCTTGTGGGTTGTAAAAATAACGAGTTATGTTAAAAGTACAATATAGGCATCGGTACAATATTAGCAACCTTACCCTATTATCTTCATCATGCTGGTCATTGCCTTCATCGCGCTCATGCTTATCTTCATTGTCCTCATCTTCATTTAATATTTGTAAATCTTCATTAAATGAATATTCAGGATCTATCAGAAAATCCTCATCAGTAGCATCTTCATCTTCACTAATTTCACTTAAATGGTCTATGAAGTATTGTAAATCCTCCTCACTTAACAGCTTCATTTTAATTTTGTTTGACATAATTTTAGCTCAAAGATTTTTAAAAAAATTTTGATTTGTTGATTAATTTCAAACACACTACATACGTAAGACAACATAAATTTAGCACTACTCATAAAGAGAGAGAGAGAAAAAAAAGATAATACATAATAAGATAATAATAAGATAATAAACAAAGGCTAGAATGCATAATGTAGCATTTCTGCAACATACAAAATTAATATAATTACTCACTATAACATTAAATTCATAGCAACAAATAATTTTAAAAATAAAGACCAACTTTTAGAAAAACGAAAATAAATTTATTTGTCCATAAAAGAACGCATTATCTACTTCAAAAATCACTAGAAATCGAATAAAATGGTCAACTCGGAAAAATATAATATGACGAACTAAAACCTCTCTTGCGCAGTGATTTTGAAAATATTGGCTAAAAAAGTATGCGCACCTTTTAGTATAATCAAGTATCAATACAGCGACACCATGCATTAATTATAAACAAATTTTAAAATTGTTTTATAAGTGATAAATAACTATGTTGCTTTTCTGCATTTAAGGGTTAATTTTATTTTCGCGAGAACGCTTTTTATAGTTCGGAAGAAATCAACCACCAAATTTTAGATCGCTCGGAAAACATTTTGTTGAGATATTTCAACTTACGTCGTTAAATTTTAGTTGAGAAATAGAGGTATGTTCTAATTGAATTAATAGTTACTCAAGACTGGTTAACCTAACGAGTTCGATTTATATACCATTCGGTAGAGAATCAATTAAGACATTTAATATACTTTTAATCGCATAAGTTAATTGGTTTCAAAGATAATTGTGAAAAAAACGAAAATTTCACATAAAGTAGTGACTCTATATTTATGCAACCCACTATATAAGTATTGGCCTATTTAAAAAACATAGTAAAAAAACTGCTGACATCAGCATTTAAAAGATTTCTGAAGCACATTTCATTTTTTTAAATTAGGCTATATCTGCGCAAAATTTCATAAAGACTAAGCAACTTTATAATAAGTTATTACAACTTATTGACAGTAGACACGACGGGTTTTTTTTGTATTTTCAATAAATTTGAATAAAAGTGAGGTGAGCTAAAATGATCAAAACTTTTTTTTCCTAATATGGATTTTGGTAGATTTTGGATATGTTAAAGTAGATAAAATTACGCTTCGAATGATACCAAATTCATCTTTTATCCAAATTTTGTCCAGGTTGGACCCTAACTTGACCAGACAATTATGACAAAGTTAAGGCAGCTCATATCAAACGTAGCTTTTCTTTTTTTGTGTAAGTTTGGCGTAAGTTTTTTTTAAACATACACCAAACTTACGCAAAAATAAAGTTTGTTGAATAAGCTCCGTCATCTACAGTGATCTGCAGCCTGTTGACGAGGGTGTATTTAATACAATAAAAAGCGCATGGCAAAAAATACTTGCGCACTTACTTAAACCAGATCCGTTATAGCAATGTTGATTAGCATGGATATCCTGGGTTATTAATGCGCTTTTAGGATGCAGGTGCATTTTCTAGTAAGAAAATAGTCAGCGACAACCTTTCTTCGTCCATACCACTAACTCATCAGACTTAGTCTAAATGCTGAGGAATATGTTATGAATGCGTGAAAAAATTAAAGCAGAATTTCAACTTCCATCTTTTTTGACAAGCAGGACATTCCATCTTTTTTGACAAGCAGGACATTCCATCTTTTTTGACAAGCAGGACATAAAGAGGAAAGGCAATAAAAATTGATCTTTTATCACACTTAATACAAATTATCTACCAGATAAAGATGAAGAGCGGGCACGTGACTGGCGTACGTTAGCCGCGTGTCTTAACCCAGACAAGGTAAGTAGGTGAATGAGACAAGAGGCAGGGAAACAAAAGTAGTTGAACAAATGTAAAAAGAACTCTAAATTTTGAAGCAGGAAAATAGCTGAATTGAACGCTGTTATTAATGCTAAAGAAAAAGTCTGTTACATGTTTCACTAAATTGATTCACATTAAATGCAGCAGATTTTCCAAACACTACACCTGGATAATTCTGGTCACAATCAAATGGAGTAAAACGCAGGAGCAACTCTTTGTAAAAAGCTTTTACAAGCTTAGCGTTGACAATATTTTTAAACCATCTCTAAGTCCCAGTTGACCTCATAGAACTACCTAAAGCTTTTTAATTGTAATGCTGTTTATTTATCCATCTGTTTTACCTTATATGGTTCCATATGATTCCAAAATAATAAATCATTGATATTTTGTATAACCTCTGAAATGGTGCAGATAAAAAAAGATTTACATCAATTTTTCCTCATGCCTTAGAAAACATTGAAATTTTGACAAGGTTTATAATACTGCTCCCTTTGAGGTTATTTGTTTTTTCAAACAATCTAAAATAGTGAGCAAATGCAGTCTGATGAATCAACCAAAGAAAAAAAACCAATATAAAGATTTAACAGCTGAAAATATTTTATTTTGCACGATGACTTTTTTTAAACCATTGTGCAAAACTACCAAAAACGTAAAAGCTACCCCAGTTTACGTAAAAGCTACCCCAGCTTAACTTTCTCCCGCTTTAGGGTTGCTTCTGATGAGCATGTAAAACATGTTTCTATAGAGTGCTGACAGCTTTTTTGGACTTCTAAATCAGGTTAGTCATTTGCACTGCTTAGTTAATGTGCCTTTTTTCAAGTTTTTCTTAGTTAATGTGTACTTTTTCTTTGTATGAGCGTGGAACGAGTGAATATTCAAGAGTCTGCCACCTTTTCTTACGTTCATATTATGCATGGTAATCGTTTGCCATTTGGTATTTAATGGTATAATTTTTTACCCATAAGTTTTTGTGTGAATTTGAACGTAATATAAATTATTAAGAAATTGAAACTTGCTATTTGTTGAATAATAAGAAGGTTGAAATAATAAGAAGGTTGAAATAATAAGAAGGTTGAAATAATAAGAAGGTTGAAATAATAAGAAGGTTGAAATAATAAGAAGGTTGAAATAATAAGAAGGTTGAAATAATAAGAAGGTTGAAATAATAAGAAGGTTGAAATAATAAGAAGGTTGAAATAATAAGAAGGTTGAAATAATAAGAAGGTTGAAATAATAAGAAGGTTGAAATAATAAGAAGGTTGAAATAATAAGAAGGTTGAAATAATAAGAAGGTTGAAATAATAAGAAGGTTGAAATAATAAGAAGGTTGAAATAATAAGAAGGTTGAAATAATAAGAAGGTTGAAATAATAAGAAGGTTGAAATAATAAGAAGGTTGAAATAATAAGAAGGTTGAAATAATAAGAAGGTTGAAATAATAAGAAGGTTGAAATAATAAGAAGGTTGAAATAATAAGAAGGTTGAAATAATAAGAAGGTTGAAATAATAAGAAGGTTGAAATAATAATAAGGATGAAATAATAAGAAGGTTGAAATAATAAGAAGGTTGAAATAATAAGAAGGTTAAAATAATAAGATTCTTGCGCTCATATGCTGTAATACCTTAAACATGCTAAAGATGTAAAAAATGTTCTACCTTCAAGTATTATGATTTTTTTTTCCATCAAATTGCGCTAAAACTTTATCTCAAAAAATTTTATGGGACTTTATTGTTCAATTAAATTTGTCACCTTCCGTTCTACAACGTTTTACATTCCTTTCTAATTTTTTCTGTTTGAATTAGTTTACTTAAACCTATAGAATAAACCAAACGATAAGCACTACATAACATAAATTTATCGGGTAATCTTTTATTAAAGATATTATTGAAGTTAATAATAAATGAGTTTAAACTTTCTCTATAATGGTGTTACAGGGGGTTGAATAAAATCTTCCTGATAAAAAGGAGTACTCTACGTTTTTCATGTTTTATTTAATCAAGAAGTAACTTTTTGCTTTTAATTTGATTATATTTTTATTTTTGACTTTTTTTTTTGAGGTCAAACGGAGAATTTGAAAAAACTGACCTAGCATATTCCTTAAAAAGTGAACATTGCGTGGCTTACTCATCATCGATATTTTACGGACAATCGTATTATCAAATGCTCTTTCAGAAAAAAACCTTTAGGACGTGAAAAAAACATTTCTTTTATAATAATCTTTTCTCAATATTTGTAAGTAATATTTTAGCGAGCTTTTCTTAATATTTTCTATTTTCTGTAGAAAACTTCCACCAAGGTGTTTTACAGGTCGCAAATACAAAAAAAAAAAACCATAGAGGCCCGGCGTTCTATGGACCAGCAACCTACGGAACTTCTGCTAACAGCAATTTACTTGACAATTGGGAAAAACCATATATATCATCTTTTTTTTTTTTTTTTATCATTCTCAAAAAGAATTTCAAATTTACTTCTATGTGGCGGATTTCTTCAAAAACTAATTTTGCAATAAAATACATCATTAAACGCAATTAATTTCTTACCAAAATGGAAGTGTTATCTATTTTGATTTGTGACCTTGTATAAAGATCATTTATGTCAAGTGAAAATAGTTTAGCTCTTTCTATTGAGATTTTTGTTTCTACCGGAAAGTAACTAAAAATTCTGTCAACGTCGTTATCGCGGTATCTTTAAATAGCTTTGACAATGTATACTTACAACTTGTTCATCCGCCAGCTGAAATAAAAATCTGAACTAATCTATATTTATAAAAACCGAACCTGACAAATATTTAAAGCGAATAAGCAACAAAAATATCGTTTGCTACTGTCGAACCAAATTAAAATAAGTTTTAAAAAATGCGGAAAGTTGAAGCTTTTTTATTGGAAATCGAGAGGACTTTTTCGTTTGTTTTTTTTGACATATTTTTATCTATCTATCATTAGCGCAACTTAACTTTTAGACTTAAAATGGCAACTATATGGAACTCTTTGCTAAAACGATCAATGAACTTAATTTTTCTAAAAGTTCCGTTGTCTCCATTGCAAATAAAAATCAGTTGTTATACCAAATACCTGACAGTATCCGATGGACCAAACTCAAAATACCTAAAACAAAGCACATTATCTTGAAAGTAATATTTAATTATTAAGCTGTTAATAAATGTTTTATATTTTAAAGAGTTTTGAAATATACAATGTTATGGCGTATACTTTGATTTATGAAGTATAAAACCTAAAACCTGAAAATTATATTATGTTTTAAAGTTAAATCATGATAGATTGCATAATATAAAGTCCATAATTAAAGTTAATACTCGAATTGCATATAAATTATTAAAATTGTTTTTCTTGTGACGGATATCAAAATATGTTTTTCAAGTGATGAAAGAAAAGCAACTTTTGAAAACAACGTTTGAATAATTAGGTTCAGTTTAATTACTTTTATATTCTAAAAACTTGAAGATGATAATAAAAGTTATTGTTAAACTATAAAGTTTGGTAAAAAAATAGTTTAACTGCCGCAGCAGTGATACAACTTAGACAAAATTAACTGCCTCAACCGAGACGCATAAACTAACTGCTGCAACCAAATCACATAAATGAACTGATACTTCAAAGACGCAAAAGGTAGAGACCTTACTTTGCTTTTTTTCAATATTTGATCTTAAGCATTCCAGGATATATTTACATTGCGTAGAAAAAAATTAGTTTATGCCAAAACATAGCATGGAAGTTACACAACAGTACCTATTTATTTATTTTTATCTTAATTTTAAAAAAAAGTTTTAACACCTTATTAGTCACGAACCTTTCCCATCATTTAGAAATTAATTATTTACATTGCAAACTAAAACAATCTTAAACTGCTTATTCAAGACGTGGTCTTTCGGAGGCGTGTTTCCATTGTTTTGAGAAATTTTTTTGATTAATGAATATTTCAACACTCATCTTGTTCAGATAAAAATTCGTTTTATTAAAAGAACATTTACCAATATATTATTGCATAATAACCGCGAATGGTTATTATGGAATAATATATTGGTATTATGCATAATAAATGTCAGAAATATATTGGTATTATGCATAATAAATGTCATTAAAAATGATTATGCATAATAAATGTCATTACAAATGATTATGCTTAATAAAAAGATGTTTTTTCAAATTTTATTTTGGAATTTTAAATGACTCTTGTCAAAACTTCTCTTCAGGGATCATCAGCTATTTTCCGTGTTTTAACAAATATGCGGTAGCTATCATGCAAGAATACATAAAGAGAAAAATCATTAAATGCCTAAATAGGTTTCTCATGTTAATTTTTTCTTCTCCAGTTTCAGTCACACGAATCATTCTGTCATAGAAAAATTATGAATTACCCAAACCTTTTATCTATTCGTCACTATCATTGAAGATATAGTCTGATGGAAACAAAGCTGACTTCAAGAAACATAAGTTTTCAATAAAAAACAGATTTTTTCTGCAATCAAGCATAATAAAAAGTTGTCAGCGTCAACCTAATTAGTTTTTATATAGTTGCTACTTGAATTGTTACTTTTATTTTTAGCTCTCCACAATCAAGTTTATTGATTAAATGATGATTTTAGCTATGTTTGGTTAACAATTTGTTCGAATCTTGATTTAATATCAGTATTTATAACCATTTAGTAACAATAGCAAAAAAAACATGATTCAAAAACGATTCCTAAAACTATGTTGCTTGGATCAAGTACGAAAGGTTTAGCCGGATTCATTAAGACTACTTGTTACTTATATAAGGAAAGTTTTTTCATCTTTGAAGACAGAGAATCATCTTTGCAAAAAAAAGTATCTAGGTTTATTGTACTTTGCTTTCAAAGATTTTAGTTAAATTACGTAACTTTGATGAATGATTTTCACACCCATAAATTTTCTGTCAAGTAAAAAGAATGATATAATAAGGAAGACACAAGTCCATTATCAGGGCTAAAAACTCTAAATGCTAATCCAAAGATAAGGGTAATCAGCTCGTAATCGTATATTTAAAAATTCTTTATCCCCTGTCGGGTATCTTAGAAACAGGAGTCCTGATTTTTTGTTAGTTTTCAATAGTATTTCATGAGGCGCACAAAAGCGCTTTTAATCCTGTTTATCATAAATAGAACTACACGTGGGAGCGATTTTGTTTACCGAAATAAAGTTTAAAGGAAAACTCTACCTTACACAGTTAATCTATGCGCCTATAAATATTTCAATTTGAAGATAATAGCTGGAGTCTTTTAGAAGAATAAACTGTAAATATTTCTAACTTGTTTTGATTATATTCACGAAAAATAAAAATGATAGTGGTATACGTAACATTATTAGTGATTCTTCTTCACAGAGGTATGATGAGCATGGCTTTACCAACTGCAGATAGAGTAGTTGTTTGTCAGAGTAAATGCAAACTTGATGTTCTTAAGATTTGTATTAGTGATAGATTTTCAAGCTTATCATCAGAAGAATTGTTAGAAAAATGTCGAAAAGAAGTGGAAAGATGCAAGACTTTCTGTCAATCTGTATTTAAAGATACTTAACGATTGATGGATAAAGGTTGTTTAGTGTCAAGAGTTGCTAAAGGAATTCATATAGCAGAACTACGAGAGATTTTAGTATATGAAAAAGCTAAATGACATCGATATTCGCATTTAAAAAGTCGCAAACTTTTATTGAATAAAGCAAGTTCTCACAAAGATACAAATAAGTAATAAAGGATACAATTACAATTATTCGGTAAATATTTCAGATAAAGGATATACGTTTAGAAACTTTTTTGTTTCAATACGATGCGATATTAGGTTGTGTGTATCGTTTGTTTCAATATATACCGATAATATCGTTTCCAAAAAATTCTTACAATAAAGTTTCGATATTTATCAAAAAGTTACTATATTTATCGAAAAGTTACAATATTTATTGAAAAATTATAATATTTATCGAAAAGTTTCAATATTTATCGAAAAGTTTCAATATTTATCGAAAAGTTTCAATAATTATCGAAAAGTTTCAATATTTATCGAAAAGTTTCAATATTTATCGAAAAGTTTCAATATTTATCGAAAAGTTAAGAAATTTATTGATGACTTACGATGACATTTGTAATTCATATTGTAAATAAAACAAATAATAATACAAACGATACATAACTATAGATCACGATATTAAACGATATTTTTTTACTTACTCTATAGAAAAAAATTTTTTTACAAGTTCAGTATGTAATTTAAGAAATAAATTTAAAAAATTTCATTTGTAATTTTGATTTTTTTATTTATTCAAGATTTAAGTTGGTTATCAGTTTTAACTATTGGTGTAAGAACCGAAGTAGGATGACTCAGACTTAAAGCAGCTAAGTCTTTGGTTGACTTCTCTTCAGATAAATCTTTTTCTTTTTCTTTTTTACCCTGACTGGTTAAAATCTATGTTATCATCTGGACCTTGGGGTAGTTTTTCTTAATATTAAGCAGTTTTTTAACTTGTTGAGGCTGTAAATTTGTTCTTTTATAAGAAACACTTGCACCACCGACACGGAAGATGTTTTCTGATGATGCTGACGAGGCAGGTACTTATAATTATTTTTTTAGCAGTCTGAACAAGGAGAGGAAATTTATATTTATTTTCTTTTTCCAGCACGTCCTCACTAACAACCCCTAGGATTTCTTGAAAAATTTCCCATTCACTGACTATGTCCGACTTTGGAGGTGGAACCTGCCAGAAAAGATATCCTCAGAGGACGAACCTCTTCCATTCCAACATTATAGAAAGGATCATCTTCTGGAGCTTGACCTAGGATTGCAACAAGTGGCCATTTATTAAACAATCTTGTTGCACAACTCCATTCCTGATAAGCCTTGGATTGCGCCTCATAGGTTTCATCATTTTTTTCTTTCATGGCGCTCCTTATCCAGGGCTGCAAACTGAACAGGGTGTTTGCTGGTCAAATGTGATTTTATAACGGATGTTTTGCTGTCTTCCAACTTGCAAATTGCAGAACAATACTTGCATTTTGCAATAACATATTGCTTTCCATCATTTTGTAGTACTGACTTCTTCCTCAAAGTGATTCCGAATTTCGGTCCTTGGCTTTAGCATCCTTCAAAATGTTGTTCAATTTTAATTTTAATACCAATTCAAAAGAAAGTTTTAATATCTTTCCAAAACAAAACAAAAAAAGGATTTTTAAAAGTTTAATTATGTACGTCTAAGTACCTTAAAGGATATCCAAAAACTTTTTTTTTCCCAAAAACTTTTTTTTGAAATGCAATTAGCGGTCAAACTAGACGAAATTTTTACTGCATAACAAGAACTATTAAAAATTTTACAATGTTCTCACCTGAATTTTAATTAAATTAACCACAATTGTTAAAATTCTTTTTGACTATTTTTGTTTTTATTTTAAAAAATAAACAGTTAAATAGTCTTCCTAACCAGCTAAGCCGATAATAACAACCTAACCTTAGAAATAGGGTTTAAAAAATAGGCGATTTTTAATTTTTATCAATATTTTAATCAATAGATTAAGAAAATACTTTTCAAAATTAGTCAAAATATTGTTTTTAACTGAACACTGCGTTACACTAATGCAAGTATTGTATAACATCGAAAAGTCTCGTTAAATATTGTCATGAATTTTTAAACGGGAAAAAAATATCGTTATACATTTTCAACGATATTTAAATCCACGTTATTGTTAATAACGATACGTTATAAAAATGATATCGCTAATACCGAAATCCAAACGGTGTCTCAAACCAATATGTGTTGAATCATATTGAAATTTTTATCAAAACTAATTATCGATAAGTTTTCGCTAATTCGATAATGATTGGCAGATGCTTATTTCAGATCTTGTCAATGTGCAAACCAAATTTAAGGACGCAATCAAATTATTATAATTATAACAAATATACTATGTAAAATGAAAAATTATGTTTGTTAAAAAACTTAGATTATGGAGAAAGAATAAAAGTATAGCATTTCTATGTGGATTTCTTAACTAATTGAAATCTTAGACTGTCTACAGCTCTTTATACCATAAAAGATGAAAACTGAGTTCTAAGCAGAACTCTTCATCTCAATGTAGTAATGTGTCTTTTTACAAGCGACTTGATTTATGTAACTATAAGATATATAAGTCAGGAAGATACATAAAATTGAACTGATATTGTTGGCTTGTTTACCTTGTTTATTTACATAAAACATATTTTGTTTCAAAAAAAATAAAATATAGAAACGATAAACGAACTTATGTTTAAATTAAAATTAAATTCTATCAATGACATCTAAAAGCTGATTAATAGCTTTGAAATGGCTATGTTTTGTACAAAAAGTTTCAAAAGTAATCTTAGACAACATTTGATTTTCAATCTGACATTAGACTTCTGCCTTACTTCTAGGTGAGAGTTCATAATCATTTAGAATGCGTAACACCTGAGGCTTTATAAGTTATAATAGCTACCAAAGTATTGGTTATTTAAAAGAATTTTTGCTTGGTATTTAATGAGGTAATTTGGTATTTACTTTGGTATTTAATAAAAAGCTTATAGATATTGCGGAACAGCTTTTAAAAAAAATTTTTAAATTTTTAGTCCCTAGTCTCAAGTTATTTTCTACCAAATAATGCACTTGTTATATTTTAAAGAACTAAGTATGAACATTTCTCTGATCAAAAGACTTAAAAAATTTTACAAAATTTTTTTTTTACCTTATTGTCAACTTAGAAAACAGTGTATTAATGGTTAATTCAGCAATAGTAGTCATATTAATCCTTTCATGCTCTAATTATCGTCCCTTAACTAAAAAAAATCCAAACTTTGTTTTTATAAACCTCACTAACGCCATTATGGCAAATAAAAATAAAAATTTATGAAAATATTTTGTGAAAGTATCATTTGACATTGTTGCTGTGGAACAAAACTACTCCATAATGGGTATTTTTAATAAATAAACAATTTTTAGTTTTTGAAATCTTAATTCTAAACTATATTTATTAAAACAGCAATAAAATAAAAGTAAAAAAACAGTCAAAGAGGGATGTTAACAATGGTCAAAGAGGGATGCTGACAAACAACAAGAAGTAACTAGTTGTGGATTAAAACTTTAAAAACTGTTGGTCGATCCCATGAAACTCATTGAAAGCAGTTTCTTGCTTTTAAAAGACAAGTTTATCTCGTATTTCATTTATTGAATAAAAGTAAAACCATTTCCACTGTACGTATAACAACTTTTATCTGTTGAAATACTGGGAAATGGCTACACATCTAATCTGATATCTTTAGAATGGTTTTCAACTGTTATTGGATGTCTCTTTTTAGCTACTTTATTTTCTGCTGCAAGTGATATCCGCTCGCACTTATCAAGTAATATACTTTTTCAACTTAGCACACAAACTGTCTCCAACTTGTTTTCAAAACTTTATCAAAGATAGCTGATTCTTGAAAGGAATATGTTAATTCAAATGATGAAAACGCAGAAGCCAAGTATTGTTTATAGATATGCCAACACGGTAATAAAAACATAACCATATAATACTTTACAATACGTTATCTCAGATTATATGTCTATAGCAGCATGTCACATAAATTCATGTGTAAAAAAATGAGCCCTATAAATTTCAACAACCTTGGGTTGACCAATAGCCACACATTTTTTATCCATTTTTGACCACCTGTTAGCAGGAGTACCTAGTTGATTTCCGACATTATTTTGAGATGAGTTACTCATTATTATTAACACACCATCTCACAACACAAATTCCTGAATTAACATCAGCTATATAGTAAGAAGAGCTTCTTCCAGCTTTTTTGTGATCTTTTTCATTAGGTAACTTTTTACTAGCATCCTTCAAGCGATATTTACGAGTTGCTGTAAAATTTAAAAATCTTTTTAAGCAATCCAAGAATATTGTTTAACTAGTGGCGTAAACAACAACATCTATTTAGATAAAATCTAAATATATTTTGTAGTTAACACCACTAATTAATCTTTGTGTCAAGGAATTTACAGTATTGCCTTCTATCAATAGACCTGGAAGTTCATCTTTTTTCAAAAAAAATTTTCCAATATAAATCTCAAAATCGTATACAATTCCTCAAACATCTCATCTAGCCCATACTTTTATAACCCTTTTATGGGAATTTTTAAGAAAGTATCGTCATACAAAAGATCTTCGTTTGGTTAGCCAAAACTGCCCATCTATTGAATCACTTTCTTCTTGTAGAATATTTTGATGTTTTTTGAATTAAGTTGAATTAAATTTCATAACTAGAATAGTTTAAAGGAAGTGATTTATTATTATATATCTAAAAAATGCAAATAATGTTTTATTTTCTCAAATTGCTATGAAGCCAATAACATCAGCTATATTTGGTAAAATTTAAAAATAAAATTTCTAATGTGGAGGCTTAACTATCAACATCAAAACTAAAAGGCTAATAAATTTTTTTACATCAATCGTTTGTTAGTGCTACTAATTTCCCTGTTAAATATTGAACTATACAGATATGTCTGTTCTACAATTAAATCAAATATTTCAGAATTAAAAGTTTGTTTAAGGTACTGATAACCCAGCGAGGCACGACACTCGGGTCGTACGCCATTTGTCTGGGCTAGTGTGGGATGCCCAGCCTGGGTTCAGTGAGGTTTTTGTGTCGGTTTCCCAAAACGAAAATGTATTATGACGCAAATAAACAAAAAAAAAATATTTTTCTTAAACAATGATTAGCGACTGAAAGCAATTTAAAATGTTGTGAATTTAATTTAAGTACTTACATATAGATTCATTTATGGGAAATTTTTTAAAATATTTTCTATTTTTATATAGTTTATGTACTCACTATAATGATAATTGTATACCAATTAAGTTATTTTTAGAATCTGTCAGATAGTCTGATAAAACATGTTTACAATTTCATCAGATAACCATTATTATCTAATGAAACAAGCAACAGATTATCTGATGCACCACGAATGAATAATGTTCGATCAATTATGATGTTACCATATATATTTGCATCTGTCAGAATTTGATTATGATATCATTTCTAATATAAATGTAATTATAGTAGTTAAGACAAGTGATAACTATCTCAACTGTTGTAATTTGTCACACATTTGGAATATATTGAGACTATTGAAAGCCATTATAAAAAAAATTCTTTAGAAGTATTAGTTTCTGTATTTTTATATTTTTAATTGGGACTATCATTATTTAAAGGTTTACTTGTTTTTACTATTATTTTCAAAAGAAAATTATCTTCTGTTCTACATTTAGATATTAATTCCAATTTTTTATTTAATAAACACTCTTGGCTTTGCATGTGTCATTACTTGAAATTTTTTTTTCAGGCATAGTATGCATCTTTTAGAAATATCATTAAAGTATCAGGCGCTGTTTTAGGGATGAGCCAGTTCAATATAAAATCATCATTTTTTTAATCTTTCAATTCCCATATGTACTTTGACAGCACAGTGTCTTTTACATTATATTTTTTTAAACAACAGTTCTAATTGGAAAATATTAAGTAAAGTATAGTATTATATTGGCAACATCTAATGATAATTTCAAGTTGTGTTCAGATAGAACAAAACGAGGAAGAATTAATTTAAAGGTTTCAAAATAAAAGGTTGAGCTTTGTATGAAAAATGAGAATTATGCTAGTATTTCCATGATAGATAGAGCTGTGGGTGATGTAAATTTTAGTAAATCAAGAATGAAATTTGATTAGAATCCAAATATTTATGAAAAGTAAAATAAACCTATAACTACGTTTGATTGGTTAACCTCTCAAAGCGAGATTTCAGAATAGTTTTCTGATAGTATTGATAATAAATCTAGTATTGATTTTGATTATAGTAGGGACGGTAAGAAAACTCATGAAATTGATGAAAAGAAAAAAAGTGATGATGCCTATGATAATTTTAACCGCAATGACTGTACACTAAAGACTAATTGCGAGATTAGGCAATAACTTACAGGATATCACACTCAGCTTTAAAAGGTTTATTGTAGATATTGAGTCCATTACACTCTAATCTTTCTAATGAATCAAGAACTCTTTTAAGTACTCAGCAAAATGTAGATATTAAGCATATAGTTGCTGGAGAATATTATTAATTTGGGTTGCAGTATTAGTTGCGTAATATTTTTATTTTAAATCAGCCCGATTCTATATTTGACCTTTTGCTTGTTCATATTAATTTTGATGGTACACCGCTGTTTAATAGCAATTCAATTTATCTTAGGCCAACTCTTGGTTCACTGAAAGGGTGTCCATTAAGTGGACCTTTTCCCATTGCAATTTACAGTAGTACAAAAAAGCATACTACTCTTGATGAATATCTGAATGATTTTGTTTCAGAAATGAAGAGTTTAAAGCAACATGGTTTTCAATTTAACGGTAAAACTTATATAGTGAAGATTGATGCTGTAAAAGGTGATGTATTAGCAAGGGCTTTTGTAAAATGTATTAGGCCTCACTCTGGTAATAACTCATGTGAGAGATGCATGCAGCGTGGCAAAGTAACACTGCCCAATTTAGAAGCACCACCAATTTCAGACCTAATCTTTACTGAGCGTCATTATTCTGACCATTATGTAGGTGCTTCACCATTGGAGCAGTTGAGTTGTGATATGGTTACAGAATATCCTTCGGAATATATGCATCTTCTGCGTTTAGGTGTAATGCGTAGGCTATTATTTCAATGGATTCATGGACCTCGTGGGGATTGTAAGCTATCTAAGATACATGATATCTATGATATCTGATATCTATGATATCTAACAACTTAGCAGTTATACGTAAACACATATCCTGAGAGTTTTCAAAAAAACCAAGATCTCTTTCAGAATATTAGAATTGGAAAGCTAATGAATTAAGACAATTTTTATTGTACACTGGGCCTAGGTACTTTATCTCCACATCCATTGGAGATAATTGCTTTTAGATTGAGATTAAGGTAGGTGTTGTGGTTTTTATGTGCGTCATTCTTGCTAATTATTGACAAATATCACACGTTGTTTTTCTTGATAGTTATGAGAACGTTTTTTTGAAAAAGGATGATTAACTATCGACAAGAGTCGCAAGTTGCATTTTAAGAAATATATATATATATATATATATATATATATATATATATATATATATATATATATATATATATATATATATATATATATATATATATATATATAGCGAACAACTTTTTCTAAGAGCAGTTTGTTGAGAAGAAAGAACTAAAAACATAAAATGACTCTTAAATGCATTGAACAACAAGCTAACCGGGCATGTCTATTATTACCGAAATAAGAAGATGGAAAGCCAAAGCGATTTATTCGACAGACGACCTCTTTCTTCTTAGTAATCAATATAACCTCAGAACAACATGCAGCGTACTTGCTTCCTGCTCTTCCGTTGAAGACTTACAAGACTATGGAAGAATTGACAGCATCAGAAGTTGCAGAGAACGTTTTGTACAAAGAACTGGTGACGAAATTAGAAACGCTGGAATTAAGAAAATCCTCGTTAATCTAACGGTATGAATTTGGTAAAACTTATCGTGGCAACGAAAAATCTATACAGATATTCGCACACCGAGTGATTCGAGCAGCTCAAGATTGCAAGTTCTTACCCTCAGAGAGAGAAAGCCGACTTCGTGACCAATTCATTTTTGAAATTAATGATGGTGCTTATATAAGAGCTATTCTTCGGGGAGAAGATGCGTTGAGCTTTGACGATTGTGTCAAGACTGCATCTGTGGTTGCGCAAACCAGATCAGATGCGGCATGCTTATTTGCAAATGAAGAAGTAAACGCAAGTTACCGGACGACTGAAACTGACAAGTTATACGTGAAGAAAGAAAGAAAAGCGATGTTACAACTGTGAGTCATTAGATCACTTTGCACGTGAATGTACCTCTTTATGCCAGAAATTCTCGCATAAGCATGCTGTGAAAGACTGCTACAAACGTCTACGAAACCAGGAAAACTTAAATGGGACGAGTTAGCATTTGGTATTTTAACAATAATTCGTATAAATGGAAGAAAAGCTACAGCGCTTGTCGATACTGGTTGTTCGCAATCAATCATCACCAAGAAGTTGCTGCCGTCTGACTATAAAGGAATTCCTGTAGTAGATGTTGCAACAATGGGCGGAATAATTCGATGTTAAGAATTTAGTGCTAGAATACACCACTTAACGAACGGGTGCTTGGTGGGTGCGTTGGTTTTAAGTGTGACTGAAATAGTAAACAAATACGACATGATTATTGTTATGGATCTAATAGAGACGTGTGATGGAATAAACATTGGCACTGGAAAATCGAAGTTTTGTAATTCTGTGATTAAGCTGTCATCGACACCTCGTGTTGCGTCAATTGATATTGAAACAAGCTTATTTTGATGGCTAAAAATGGATTGTTAGTTGGGAGTGGGAGAATGAACCTAAAATAAAAAACAGAACAAGCCAATATAATGTGTCTGACCAACATTGTGAGGTGTTCAACAACGTAATAAATGAAAGGATTAAAGAAGGTATACTCACCAAATATGACAACCCTAACTTATCATTTGTCCGGACCATTATTAAGTAATTAGGATTTTTTTAATTTTTTATTTTCGAAAATCCTTAAGGTCCCTCAAGGGGGTAAAAGGGGCAAATTTTTTTAGCGTTTTGTACCATTTTTAAAACAGTTTGGAGGATGTCTTAACATTGAAATTTTTAATTTTTTTTTTTTTTATATTTCTGTTTGTAAAGACCTAATTAATATAAATAAATCGGGTTCTATTCTCCAAAACAAAAAAAAAAAACTACTAATAAGTTAATTAATACTTCGTTAAAAAGCTTAGTTTTCGATGCAGTGCTATAATAAGTTCACTTGAATTCAGCTAGAGGGTTTATTCTAGGAAATAATAAGGTAAGAGGGCCGGGGAAGGCGTAATAAGGGAATGATTAAATATTTTTGTAATGAAGTATTCAAAACTAAATGGTTTTTTCTAAAAACTAAAAAAAAAAAAATTTTTTAAACTACAAAAAACTTCAAATCCAATGTAAAATTTGTTTTAAATTGAAATACAGTAATCCTAGTAAATTTATGATCATCTTTATTACAGCTATCTATTAAAAACAAAGCAATTTTTCAAATTAAAAACAGATTAAAAATTTGTTTAACAAAAAAATATAAAATAAAAAACTAGATTTTTTTTCTGCTAGCAGCAATTTCATAATCGTTTTTTTTTTCTGCTTTTCCTGTTTTTCTTGTAATCATTTGTAAAGAGAAGAGTGTCTTGCCTTTTCTCCTCAGAATATGCTCTGTTTATTAGGTTTTGAACAAATTTTTACCGCCCTCTCAGAGCAGTCATTAACAATACTAAGTCCAATTACTGTTGCTCTAAATTCTAGATAAAAATCATTGAATTTCTAAAGTTCTTCTGGTGTTTTCATCCATTGAGATTCTGCTTTTCTATGTCTAAGCATATCAAAAACTAGCCACGACTTGTCTGTTGTTAATGTAGCTAAACTATGAGTCTCATCTTTACTGAATCAAGACTTTTTAACATAGCTTGGTCCATTATTTGGCACTTCAAAGGGAAATTTTCATTTCGACATCTTGGTAAACTATACAGATTCTTGGCCATATCACCTCGTTCTCAACATTCTTCATCTGCTAGGGCGAAAACTACCAAAGTGGAATCCAAAAACCAAGTATGTCTGAGAATAGAGCTCACAACAGCTTGGGAACCGAGTAAATTCTATTCCTCAAATCTTCTTATTTGCCAGTAAACTTTCATATCCTAATAAATATTATTAACAAAAATTTTGAATCATTTTAATCAATAACAAGCTTTCTATCCTCTCAATAAAATATTAAAAGACCATATACCTGTGCTAGTGCTAAAGAACTTAACTTTGCCTTTAGAAACCACTCTGTAAAGAAAAGAGAAATGAATAAAACCATACCAGTTATTTCTTCCTTTTCTTTGTTATTTATTAAAAGATACAATTTTAAATTGTATAAACCTTTTCCCATGAATCTTTGAATGGTGAACTGGTCCCGGTATATGGAATTTAAACCTATTTGACGATAGAACCATTAAAGTAAGTTCAGATAGCTCATGGTATTCTTTTCTAACATTTCCATCCTAATGAATTTTTAATATATTTTTAATTGTTACAAATTTTTCTTTTAAATATTTAGAATAAATAGAGATGACGAAATCAAAATTATTATAGCACCTTTTTTTAAGATCTTTTAATTGATCATATTAGTACAAAACTGAACAGCAGCTAACTTTTGATTATATATCCATGTTCCAGGTGGTATTATTAGTATTTTTTTAGAAAATCAAATAGTTTGTTTTCTGAACCAGAAGTTTCGCTGCTAGGGTAAATCTTCCAGAGATGTGTTATGTGTTGCTCAATTACCTGATGTCTACATGCAATCAGCAACAATGTGCGTCAAATCTGTTGAACTAGTCTCATGCAAATACCTTGCCATCTTCCTGTATCTGCTGAAGTTGTGTCGAAGCAGAGATATTTAACTTTATCTCCTAATCCCAAAAACTCCATTAATTCAAAAATAGCTTGCTTTTGATTAACCCCTGTACTAGACTCTAATGGAGGAATGCCAAGTAGTTCTGTTTTCCCATCAATCCTTACCAAAACTGCAGTTCTATCTTTTTTTACTTGCTTTCCTTCAATCAAATCATTAACTATTTTTCCATTAAAGTGTACGGTCATTTGTGAATCTGATGATAGTGCACCGTTTTTTATATATTCCCTAATATCTGTTGCTCCGGCAGATATTATGTTCTCCGCAGAGTTCTATAAGCTCTATAAGTTGTGGATTTAGAGCACTTAAAGTTTGCTACAGAACCACCAGCCATGGCAATAACGCTTCTATTCAAAGTTCTATGTTGGTGGGGTTTTATACCCACTCCCACTGCTGTACAAGCGGTAGATTGAGGTATGTTTTTAGAAAAAAGAACAGAATTTTTAGTATTGGAAACCTCGTTAAAATCCAAGTCTATATCTTTTTCCTGGCCTAAATCGTCGCTAGTGTAACTAGAAGAACTTAGATAATCTAAACCATATTTATCTAACTCTGCAGATAGCTTTTTTTCTAAATTTGATTTGCTTCTTTTATTTCTTCCTATAGAATACTAATATCTTTTATCTTTTCATCCAAGACTTCCTTTCTTTTCCCAAAGCAGGTCTTTTAAGAAAGCAATATCTTCTTGCTTGTCTTTCACTTTTGTTATTTTATCTTTAATATTTCCTCAAACATATCTAGAGGATGTTTTCCAATCCAATATACTTTATTCTTTTGTTCTTCAAACAAATGTCTTTTATTTACTTCTGAAAAATTTGTTCTTTTTCTTTTATTTTTTAATTTCATCCAATCCTGTAACAATAGCTCAAACTTACACCTTTAAAAAATAATAATTGCTTGTATAAAGGCTTATAGGTTAAAACTGATTTAGAGTTCAATGATAAAAGTTACTTAGCTTTTGAATTGTAAGCACTTTAAATCCACCATGTATCCAAGGATCCATTAGTTTAAATAGTATGCAGCAGTCAGACTGATCAACTGGGCAGTTAGGTGTGAAAGAAGAACTTTTTTTAGGACAACCTACTAAGAACTTCAATTTTGCTTCACATTTTCATTTTCGTAGAAAGAGATAATATTGAATTACCTCTTTAGCAATTGCATATTTCTTTGGTGGAAGTTTTATAATGAATTTTTTAGCTAAAAATATTTCATCCAATCTATTACTTCAAACCTTTTTTTTCTTTGGCATTTTAATGACTTTTTTTATCTTTAATCTGAAATAAAAAGGTTTATATTGCATATATTTCAATAAAACATTATTTACTGAAAAGATTTAAAATTTTTTTTAAAAAAAGTACATAAATAAGTACAGCGTAAAAATAATTGTTTTTGTTAAATATTTTGGGATTTTTCAAAACAGTTTTTAGAATTTTTTTTTTTTTTTGAGAATAAAGCCTGTTTTATTTAGATTGAATGAATGAAGAATGTTTCCCAATACTAAAAAGAGAGTGGGCCAATATTCCACAAAATGTAGGCATGTATGTATGTATGTATGTATGTATGTATGTATGTATGTATGTATGTATGTATGTATGTATGTATGTATGTATGTATGTATGTATGTATGTATGTATGTATGTATGTATGTATGTATGTATGTATGTATGTATGTATGTATGTATGTATGTATGTATGTATGTATGTATGTATGTATGTATGTATGTATGTATGTATGTATGTATGTATGTATGTATGTATGTATGTATGTATGTATGTATGTATGTATGTATGTATGTATGTATGTATGTATGTATGTATGTATGTATGTATGTATGTATGTATGTATGTATGTATGTATGTATGTATGTATGTATGTATGTATGTATGTATGTATGTATGTATGTATGTATGTATGTATGTATGTATGTATGTATGTATGTATGTATGTAATTCTTCTATGCATTGAGGTGCAGTTAAATGAAATGTATTAAGAACTAATGCAAGCCAAAAGAAGGTCGAGGGCGAATTGCGCAAGTTGCTCTTTAACGCCCTAGACTGGGGCTAAGACAGCCGAAATATAAAAGTATCTGCAACATCTTCAGATTTTTTTTATCAGAAATAGTTAGACTTTAATATATATTCCACTATTCATTAAAGTATAAAAGGTATACTAAGTTTCAAATACATTTGAGGATTGCCATTTGGTGATACTCATACGTGTGGTCATAGAGGTCGCAGATTGGTCCCAAGATGCATAAGTTAAGCTTGCCAAACGGTCTCTGTGGGTCATATCCCATGCACTTCCCGTGCAGGACCCTTCTAAAATGTTCCTTTGCGGTTCCCATACGAGCCCCCCGGACAAAACCTTGAAAGTCCCCACCAGGATTCCTGTGCGGGACCCATACTTTAAATAACGTGCGATCCTTACGGGTCCCGCCTTTTTTCGCTGGCTGGGAAAGTGTTAATTTTAGACAAAAGTGCTTCTGGAATTGGTTCAAAATGATTAAAAAATATTATAATTAAAAAATTCTTATCGCATAAAACAATAATATTAATGGATTGGATTTTTTATCGTTGGAGTGCAGTGTTTTCCACATCAACAGCTTCATTTCATTTACTATATCAAAAAGGGATAAATGAACAAAAATATAAATGAGTAGTAATAACAGCATTATGATAAACAAGCAGTAAACCTTTTTTTCACAAGACCAGTATTAAAAATCCTTTAAACTAATAGTTTTCATGTCTGGTCCTATACCAACATCACCTATAAAAATCATCTGCATAATGTCAGTTGTAATATGAAATAGCAAAGTAGACTTTTTCTTTTACCCTAATCAACTATACTTTATAAAGTAGTATTGTTTTCGATTGGTTAGGATACACAGTTTGCATTGGAGATGCTTGTTTTAATTTATTATTGTAAAATAACCCAGCATATGAAAAGGTGAAGAATGTTATAAATACACAGTGGTTTTCAAAAATAATAAGTCACGTAGATTTTTTAGCAATTATTGAAACTGTTTCCATGTATTTTAAAGAAATAAAAAAAAAAAAAGAAGTGAGATTTTTTTAAAGACTTTTATTCGGAATACATTGTATAACCAAGATAAAAAAAAAGGTTCTAAAAAAACGTCACTTTAGTGCCAAAGTCAATCAAAAAAGAGAATGAGTTCAAAAAACTATAATAACAAAAAAAGTGTTAAAAATATAAAATATAAGGTTAGGCTTTAATTCAATATTTTGCATGACCACCAAGTGCTTTTGCGCAGGCTCGAATAGGTATATGGGGATTCATTTCTAATCAGGGGTTAGGGTTTCAAAATATTTATATAAGGAAAAATGACCAGTATAATTACAGAGACTTTGAAAAACAAGATTTTACCTACCACTAGATCATTTTTGGAAGGCGTAAAAATTGGATCACCAACTCGGTAAAAGAGTGGTTTCAGAGGCAACATATTACTCTTCTACAATTGCTAGTAAGATCTCTTGATCTGAACGCAAAAGAAAATATTTGGGTATGGTTGGACAAGAAATTATCAAAAGAGAATGTGGAAAGTACAATTGAAACATACACTGGAAAAAAATTTAGAACCATATTCTTAAGGAACTATGTATGCATCTGATTGACTCTATGCCAAAACGTACTCGATCCTGCGCAAAAAGCGCATCGTGGTCATGCAAAATATTGAATTAAAGCCTAAACTTATCTTTTTGATACCATATACCTATCGAACAGTCACCGCCTTTTACTCTTGGTACACAAAATCTTTCCTGATATTTTTCTGAAGCTAATCTTTTAAAGACAAATCTTGATTTACAATTACACACCTCAAAACTGGATTCATAACTAAAAATGACCTTAGAGCAATCTTCAACTGAAAAGTGAAATCTTTTCTTACACAAGTTATATCTTTTAACCCGATAAGTTACCCTAAAACTTGGTTTTCTGATGGCAACATAACAATCACAACCTTTTTTATTAAAAAACTAACATTTAAGTAACCAGTCTTATTAATAAACTCAGCTGACAGCTCCTGGTAGCTAAATTTGGGATCTTCCCTTACCTTGCAATAAGCTTTGATTCCTAGAATTAAGCTTTGACGGCCTGTACAGTTCTAGGTGAATCTTTTACTTCATGTAAAAGTTTGTAGTTTTTCAGCATTTTTTAAACATAACAATGTGAAACACACATTAACTTGCTATTTCTCGTTGAACTTTTTTTGTTATCTTTGGATAGACCAACTATTTGCCATTTCACTTTTTGTGAAACTAATTTCTATAAATTTTTCTTTTTCTGGTGACGCAAGAATTTACTAATTCAATTTTTTCTTGAAATAATACTAAGGAATAGATTTTTTTGAACTTATTTGTAATTTCTTTTAGCCACAACGAATAAACGTTTAAGGGATTCTCTTATAATTAATTTAATAGTTATTAAGTTTAAATTTACTGACCATACACTTTTGACACATTTTTTAATAAGTAGATAATGGGTTGCTTTAATTTAACTTTAAATTACTCAGAAAGCATAAATTGAACCGATAAGTGTTATATATCAAGGTAAAGCTTATTGATTAATTAACTCATGTATTAAAAAATTTACTTTAACTATTAATTAAAGGATATTTAGATAGCCGTAAAAAAAACATTTATAGACTTATACTTTTGAAAGTCACTGTAATTTAACATGTTAGAAGTATTAAGAATTTTATTACTAAGATAACTGACCGCTAAAATGTTCTGAGAGCCAGTCTGAGGAAAATCAATCTTTGTAGACTTAAGTGGTTTTGAAACAAAGTTTGTAAAACTTTTAATAGTTGCAATAGAGGCACAAAAAGAGAAAATATCTATCAAAGGTTTTCGAAAAGTGTAATAATTTTTGAAGAGAGAAATGTTATGAAGAGCAGAATAGTCCTTTGAAGAGCGGTAAAAATCGTTTGTAGGATTGTCTCATCAAATAAGATCTCATCTTAATTGTCATTAAGAGTGACAAGTATCATTGATTTAAATAGTTATAACTATGTTACAAATAGTAATTGTTAACAAATGTCATTAATAATTTTTAACAAGCATCACTAATTTAAATAACTACAAGCATGTTGATAATTGTAAGTATGCTAAGTGGATTGCTATTAAATATAAATTTTGGTTAAATTTTGTTAAAGGCAGAGTTTGATTTAGTTAATCAAGATTTAGTGAATTCACACAATGCCAAATCAAGCAAAGATTCATGATGAAAATTGAAAATTTGTGTGAATGTTATGTCTAAGAAAATATTTAAGACAGCTTACTACTTTCCAAACAGATTAAATATGCCAACTGAACAAGACCAAGATTAATGTCAGTGATTCTCAGGAACACAAGGACTCTGCGAATCATGCAGAACTGTTTTGTGCAGGAAACAAGAGGGGCAAGAAGTTGTTTTCCCCCTTTATTTGATTTCAAGTCAATGCAAGTGATACTTGATGTGTCATTACCTAATCTACCAAATTGGTCGTGCAAAGCTGCAAGAAAAACATCCTCTTAAAGAGCAAACCACCATTGGGAAAGAAACAAGTATACGCTTCAGCACATGCCTCAGTCCTTTAGGAAAAGGTTTGCCACACCATTTCTCTCGAATAATTTACAGGGAAAACCTTCAATCTTTAGCTACAAATGATGCCAAAGAAGCCGAACAAGTTGCATCTCGAGTTATTTCCAATAAAGGATAATCACCGGAAGAAACTATTCGACTTGCTAAAGTATCCGGCGGGCCTCGGCTTACAATAAACCCGGGGTAAATTTTTATACTTAAATTTTTGACATGCATTGAAAGAAAGTCTTGACTAATAATGAGACATTGAAAGAAAGTCTTGACTATTAATGAGACATTGAAAGAAAGTCTTAACTATTAATGAGACATTGAAAGAAAGTCTTGACTATTAATGAGACATTGAAAGAAAGTCTTGACTATTAATGAGACTAGAAAGATTTCAGAAAATATATTTTTGACTAGTTTCTAATCTCTTTAAAAACGAGTATTTTAAAAACTTTATCAAATTTTTTGAAAAAAGCTTATTGGATTTCAAGTGTCAAAAAGTTGTTAACAGAGACAACTTTTTTTTTTGTTTTTCCTACTGGCAGTCCTTTGACCAGGTTTCTCACGTCTTTTTGCATTTTGGCAGTTGTTTATACCTTTGGAAAAACTAAGATTTTTAAGTTGTTTATACCTTTGGAAAAACTAAGATTCAAACTACGCTTTAAATAGAAAACCAATATTTTGATCTATAAAATAAAAACGGTAAATATTGCAGTTAAACAATTATAGTAAAAGTTGTTGGTATTATATTGTAGAAAAATCATGTAACAATTGTTTTGAAAAAAGTAACCGAATATCACAGTAATCGGTAACGTTTTCAAAAAATTAAAAGATTTCAAAACTTGCATCACACATGATGTGTGTGCTATATTAGTGACGTTCTTGGGTCAGCTAGGTTGGCATTATCATGATCCATGATAAGCGTGAATCTTTAAATCCTAAAACTTTAAATCGTTAAAACTTTAATCTGGCAAGTTAACTACTTTTCAAAACTTCTAAACTCTTTTTGAGATTGAAGCTGTTTGATAACAATTACATAAACTTCTGATCAAAATATGATGGTATTTATTCGATAAAAATAGAGTGCGAATCGCATTTAATTACAAGTTTTTGCTTAAAGAATATTCTTTAATTAAATGCCTTGAATATATTCTACATTAAAATTAAATTGATTTACTTATAAGGTTTTATGACAGTAAATTGTATATCCACCAATAAATAAGGATAACATACCAAGATTTCCACCTTGGCTTCTTATTTATTTGATATATTTTTTCAAAATTTATACTTTTTATCCCCTTATATTACACTGAAAATATAATGACGTGATAACATTTTCTTTAGAGTTTACAAAAATATATAAAAGATTTTTAAAACCACAAAGCAATATGAAAGATGAACAACTTTTTAACAATAAAGAATTAAGCGCAAAGCATACGAGTAATAAGTAAAAATTGAAATTCAATCAGCAAAAAATACATATTACAATAAACTGACTGACCTTACTTTTAGAGTACCTTTCATTGAACGTGAATATTGTTTTTCATTATTATTTACTAAGTCAATAAATCACAAATCAATATATTTATTTATATATACAAGTATATATATGTTTATATATATACTTGTATATATTTAAATATATTTCTATATATTTCTATATACTTGTATATATTTTTATATATTTCTATATATTTCTATATATTTCTATATATTTCTATATATTTCTATATATTTCTATATATTTCTATATATTTCTATATATTTCTATATATTTCTATATATTTCTATATATTTCTATATATTTCTATATATTTTTATATATTTATATATATATTTATTTATAATTATATATATTTATATATATTTATATATATTTATATATATTTATATATATTTATATATATTTATATATATTTATATATATTTATATATATTTATATATATTTATATATATTTATATATATTTATATATATTTATATATATTTATATATATTTATATATATTTATATATATTTATATATATTTATATATATTTATATGTATTTATATATATTTATATATATTTATATATATTTATATATATTTATATATATTTATATATATTTATATATATTTATATATATTTATATATATTTATATATATTTATATATATTTATATATATTTATATATATTTATATATATTTATATATATTTATATATATTTATATATATTTATATATATTTATATATATTTATATATATTTATATATATTTATATATATTTCTATATATTTCTATATATTTCTATATATTTTTATATATTTATATATATATTTATTTATAATTATATATATTTATATATATTTATATATATTTATATATATTTATATATATTTATATATATTTATATATATTTATATATATTTATATATATTTATATATATTTATATATATTTATATATATTTATATATATTTATATATATTTATATGTATTTATATATATTTATATATATTTATATATATATATATATATATTTATATATATTTATATATATTTATATATATTTATATATATTTATATATATTTATATTTATATATATTTATATATATTTATATTTATGTATATTTATATATATTTATATATACTTATATATACTTATATATATTTATATATACTTATATATATTTATATATATTTGTATATCATATATTATTTTTATCATATATATTATTGAAAGATAGTTTTAACATCACTTTAAGAAAGGTCGTTTGTCAGAAAGAAACTATCCCTAATTTCTGATAATCGATTTTTAGGAGGCTAAAACAAATGATCAAACCCTAAAATGCATCATGTATAAAATGAAAAAAAGAACTATATTTAGTGGATACTTTGATTGAAGTAATTGATATTTGCATTTTTTAAAATACCATGTCGCGAATAAATCTTTTTGTTGAGTTGCATTGAGTAAAACTGATCGGCTCCAAAACCTCTTTCTATATACATATTAAGAAAACAACGTTATTTACACTAAATCTGAAATAAACAAGTATTAGCTGGCAATTATTCGTAACTAAAAATACGTTGCTAGTTACCAACTTGATGCCATATATTAATTACCATAATAAAAAGAGACGTCATCGCGTGATGCGTAATTAAATAATAAACGTTTATGACACACTCCCCAATGCGTAGAAAGAATATTTACAAATTCTCTTCAAAATGTTCATTAAGGGATTTTATTTTTATAAGTTCCTCAGCCTTTGATATCGCCATTCGCGAAGTTTTTTGCCTGATTGTTTTTATTTACTCTTGTGGTGTGTTTTCAGTAACTTTAGAATCCTTTAGGATTTCTTCGATCTCAGTAGACCTTAGCAACTAATTTCCAACTGATAAAGCATTTGAATGGACTCGCTGATAAACAAATTCTTAAGTGAAATGTTTGTTTAACACGTTCGCTGCCGAGCTATTTTAAACTATGCCAACTTACTACGAGTATTCTCGTAGTTGGCAGCGAAAGTGTTAAATGAATGGCAGGTTTGGTAAAAAGATCATTACACAACGCAACTGGAGGGATTTGTCTGACTTTCAAACAACTTAAAAAAGGTTAGATTGATGTCGGATTCACTTTGCAGTATTTACAAATGTTTTACCATTACTGTTTACTATGAGTGCAGGTGTACCTCTTCTACAATCAATTCTTTAATGCTTCATCAAAAATCTTTATTTTCTATTGTTTTTAGAAGATCCAAAGGGTTGCTCTTGAAGTTGCACAAGTGTAAAGTACAATATGCGATTTTTTGAAACACCTTTTGCTTACTTTATATTCGAATGGATCAGCAAAATCTAGACCAATAGTTTAAAAGGGGTATTTATCTTTAGTTCGATACTTTGGCAAATCAGCTGTTTATGAACCTAGTTGTGATTTGCACCTGAATCTTTTACACCAGTTACAACTGCATATTATTGTTTTAACTTGTCTACGTAAGGTATTTGTCAAATAATGCTTACGCAACTTGGATATTGTTAGACCAACCATCCCATGATGTGTTTTTGCATGAGCTCTTAGAATAGCTAAGTTTGTAAAGGGATACTTGAGAGGTACAAACATTGGGTACTTGCCTTGTATACGATTCATTCATACTAAATCATTTGTGATTTTTATGCAATCATAACCTTTCTTAAGTTTTTTTATATTGTTCGCATTTTTCAAAATTGTATTGAAAAAATTTGATCAACTTCTGCATAGTCTCGTTTCTTTCAGAAGCAGATAGCACATAGCGACCTTTTTTTTACTTTTGAAATTGTTAATAATCGTTAAGGCCCATGCCATTATTCTTATAACTTTTGCTAGTTCATACTTGTTCATAAGTTCATCTGAGTAGTTAAATCTCTTGGCTGTGGCAAGGTTATGCATTTTAATTGAATTAACTTCTTTCATTTCTTCTTCCGTTTGTGTTTGTGCTATATTGGGTGGCCACTGATTCTTTTTGGGAAGCCATGTTGGCCCTTTGAACCATCTTTGTGGAATTTTTCCATTTTCACTTCCTCTACTTCAACCAATCCAGCTAATGATTTTGATTGGTTGGGCAGTGGTGCCAGATAATCCAATTTCGTATATTGATTTCTTTGACACGAGTTGATACAAGCTACTTCAATTTGCGATTGTCATTAAGGATCCAATGCAGTGCTACTGAACTATCAAGCTATAACGTATTTCCATAACTGGGTGTCTTTTAAGTGCCAATTTAGCGTTTGTAAGAAATGTCCAGAAATCGATTCAAATCCGGGAATACAACAAACTCGTTTTGAAATGCGTGATTTGGCTGTAAACAATCCTTGCATTACTTTGTTACCTTGATGTACTACTACGTATATTACACTTTGCTTGCATCACCAAACCCATGGACTTCAATGTTTTTTATCATCTGATTCAAAACAGCTATACTTCTTGGTAATGGTCTTAGGTCTGGTAAAGTATTTTTCCGAAGCATCTAGCTGTTTGTTAAAAAAGGTGAAAGTTTTTTATCACAAGCAAACTTTAAATCACAGATTTCTCGATATATAAGTTTCATTGTTTATGGTTTTGGGGGAAATCAAACCATGTGATCAATAACATAAGTGGAGTTTCCTAAAATTCATTTCTTGGTAGAATCGGCCTAAAATTCACTATTAAAGTGTCATCATTTTTGTCCCACAGCAAGATAAGAACTTTTGAATAACTTTGATTTCGTTCATTAATGGTAACTTCATGATAGTTCTCTTCTGAATCATTAGTTTTTAATACAAAAAAAGTTTGAATGCCATTTCTGGAGCTGGAATCCTCTCTTTACAAACAAATGATTTGCTATATAAGTTTTTTGATAAAAACCAGGTCAACTCCCCCAGTGATTATATCATCAACATATGTAACCATGTTGATTATCTAAATTTCATTCTTTTTATGCGGATAATGTTTTTCATATGCCAATAAATGTTGCTTGATTACTCTCCCAAGAATAAAGGGACTAGTTGCACAGCCAAACGGGATTCGAGTGATTCTATGAGTTGATACTTCTTTAAATTTAAAATCCGATATCCAAAAGAAATGGAAAACATCATAAACTTTGGTTTCAACTCTTATTTGTAAAAAGGCTTTTTTAATGTCTCCAGTTAGACAAACCTCCAGTTAGACAAACAGTTTGCGATCTATTTGTTAAAATAAAATTTAGTGGTAAGGGTAGTAATGGAGGACCAATATGTAAACAGCCGTTAAGTGAGGGCGATCCGTACTCTTTAACTGAAGCATCAAAACATTATTTAGCTTGGTTTTTTCTGAATCCTCTTTAATAATTACTCGATGAGGCATGTAGAATATGCTCTTTCAGTTGGTTTGTTTTGTGCATACATAATTATCCCATGCTTTAGCTGTTCTTAAATGATAAAGTTGTACTTTAGAAGATTATTTGGTTTCTTTTCCCGTTTTCTTAGTACGCAATTGAACTTCGAGATGAATAAGACACTTGTTTTGAACGTTCCTCTTGCCATGGTAATCCAGTGTATAAAAACCAGTCGAGTATTGTTGTAGCTGTCCTTTAAATTCTTCATACACTTTATTTTGATTTGCTAATGATCATCATCGTGAAAATGCGATCCGTCTAAGTGTTTGCATTTCTTTTTTAGGACCGGTAACCTCGGATTTTGTAGCACTGTATCCCTTGCCGTCCTTATTTGTAAATTTTAATATCAAGGCTGCCTTTAACATCCAAATATGAACATCATGATATCCATAACGTCACAAAAAGCGTATAATTACAAATTCGATTCAGAATCATTTTCGCTTTTTCATAACCATTTGCATTAAAAGAGAGTTCAGCAGCTTAGTAATAGTTCACGTAGGTATGATAATTTAACTACTGGAGGATAGCTTGTACTGTCAATTTCTATGCTAATTTGTTTCTACAAACGTACCCAATCTAGATTTGTCTCATCAAATTTTAAAATTTGTATGGTTTGAGTTGTTTCTTGTTTTCTTTCATTTAGTTCTCCTTTAAGCAAGTAATTTCTTCGTGCTTCTACTTCTTTTTTGTAATATCTCTATTTTATACGGTGTTTTTCCAGTGAGGTGAGAAGCTCGCTTTGTTGCTTAATTAAGTTGTTTTGTTGTTCGTACCAGTAGCCAATTTCTTTATTGTCGGCGTTTTCTTCGTCTCTTTTTAATTCTTCTATGCTTTAGATTAAGTTGAAAGTCTCCGACAGCTTTATTTTGATGGTTGGTTCCAATCTATCTAATTACCAACTTGAAGCTATATATTAATCACCATAATAAAAAATAGACGTCACCGCGTGATGCGTAATTAAATAATAAATGTTTATGACAACCGATTGACATAGCAGGATCTTTTTTTACAAGATTTATAACAGAGATGCCCACGTATGAGGTCAATAGGAGCCGCATAAAGAATTTTTAAATATTTTTTAGAATAGCACTTACATTAGTTATCAATCCAAATACAAATGTTATGTAATTTACATTAGATAATTTATTTTTCTTCAAGGACATAAACTGATACAGTATTAAAAGAAAACAACTCAAGATTTAAATTTCAAAATAAACAAAAACATATATAAAACCAATTAATTTATTATATCTATAAAATTGGTAGACTATTTTTCGTCAAATCTCTAAAGCTTTGTAAGAAATTGGTGAAACTTGTTTGCAACAAGTCAGTTAGATGGTCATTTGTCAATTGGGAACGATATTTTTATGATACAAACTTTGATGAAGAGTATAATGGTTTGCATGAATATGTTGTGCTAAAATTAGAAAGTAAATGGCAGGTTGCTTTCCTTAAATACGGATACTTTGATGCTAGCACCAGTTTCTGAAATTCAGCTATAGACTGAGATTTATGATGTATTTGCAAAGCCTGATCTTCTTTCATTTCTTGAAATTTTAATCCAGTTCATCGAAACGGCTCAAGAAGCCACACGGAACCCTTTAAATACCCGTTAGTTATACATCAATTGCACCGTTGTTATGTAACTACCGCCCTCAAGTGATATTTTACTGAACTATTTTTGTTGTCAAACTTTTTTTTATCGTTTTCTATTGAAATTGAAAATTTTTTCATGGTTCTACGGTAAATTTATATATAAACAAAAAAAAACAAATGAAGATAACAAGTTTGTAGAGATTTTGATGTTAAAAAATGGATTTATTCTTACTTTAAACTGACTCTAAATCATGTAAATAAATTGATTGCTTCTTGAGTCTGCCAAAGTTATTGCTGTGTTAAAACTACATAACAGTTATAATACTAGCAGAAATTATAATACTAGCAGAAATGTGAAAAGGTACATCTGGCCAATATACGCAGATTTTATGTTTATGAAGGAACTGTTTACATCAAATCAATTAGAATGAACGCTCGTTAGAATTGATCTGTGAAGCAATTTTAACAACTGAAGTCCATTATGCGATCTTAGAACTAATCAGACAAGGTTTGGTAACATCCTTTAAGTTAAAATGTGGATTTCTCACAAATTTGACTTTACCAAAAAAAATAATGCTATATCAATTAAATGGTTGAAAAAAGTTACTTTCAAACTGAGTTAGGAAATCCTATATCAGTTTTTCACCACCTTCGTAATTAAAATACGTTTTCTTTCAATCGTTATTGAGGTAACTTTCGCGTAGCACCAACTGCCTTTAACGTCGATTTACCATCTACATTTTTGAAACTAGAGTTACAATAATTAAATAAAAACACTTTTATTGTGATGTAGCAGCTCTGACTTGCACATCAGAATCTCTGGATTATTTTGCTCATTTTGTTAATCTGCAAGAGAAAAGTGTGAGAAATTTACTGTTTAATCCAGGATTAAAAAGAATTTTGAAGCGTGAAGTGTTTTAATCTGCAAATATATTTCAAAAAAAAAGGCTTGCGGATATGCTGAGAATTAGATTCATCGTGAAGTAAATTTCGTATGCTGATAATATTTTTACTATATTTAGCATGGTGAAATGGGTCTTATTACATAATTACATATGCAACCATCATTATGCATAATTTGTCTTCATCAATTGTGGCAATCTTCTGTTGTTTTTTTTCCTCCATATAGTATTGTTTGTTATATGTTTAAGTCTACTCGTTAAAAAATTCTATTTGTTCTATAATTAATGAAGTGAATATATCTGGAATCCTAAAAACTCAGAATATGTCTTACATTTAATCTGAGAGTTTACATATTCAAACTACCTCAGTTACTGATAGAGAACAAATAAATGGTAACAAAAAAAAGAGGTTGGTAAAACTGATGAAAAACAAAAAGCGGAATGCCTAACATCGGAATTGAGAAAAAATTTCAGATTTACTTATCTTTAACATGTGATTTAGTAATAAACAAAATCCCTTAACGTTGTAATCAAACATAAGATGCTAAATATTGTTTAATCTCTCTATAAAACTTCATTTACTTTTTCATTATTTTTAAAACAGTTTTTCTTTTTATTATTCCAAGTTCATACTATTTCAAAATGTGTTTAAAAAATCGCATTTAAATATCATCTATGCACTTGTGTTGATTCATTTTGCCCTGATATTGTTGAGAGAAAAAATGAATCAACACAAGTACATTAATGTTATCAATATTGTTACCATACATTCCAAATCATTTTCCAGATGGAGATTGTATTTTTCAGCATAACAAAGCCCCCGGTCATACGGCCAAGTAAGTGACTGCCTTTTTGAAGAATAAAAACATTTCCATTCTTCCGTGGTCAGGTAGTTCACCTGATAAAAATACGATTGAAAATTTGTGGATGATTTTCAGACGGAGGATTGCCCACTATAAGCCAACAAGAAAAGTTTCTCTTATTAAGCAATCTCTCTCTATATATATGTACATATATATATATATATATATATATATATATATATATATATATATATATATACATACATATTTCCGCAATTGCAATATATATTAAATATATTTCCGCAATTGCAAATTATCTCCTCAACATTTATCTTAACTGCATATAGTGTATATATATATATATATATATATATATATATATATATATATATATATATATTTATATATATATTTATATATGTACATATATATATATACTTTATGCAATTAAGATAAAGGTTGAGGAGATAATTTGCAATTGCGGAAGTATGTTTAATTAATTTGTTTATATTTTTTTAACATATTTAAAAAACCCAAATTTTAAGTAATTGTGTTATCAACAATGACTTTTAAGGGATTTTTATTCATATTAAATCACGGTTAGCTTGAAGGTGACCTAAGATCATAAATCGCCTTCCTTGAAATTTTTTATTACATTTTGAAAGCAGTTCGTTTGAACATTCCAAGTCATAACTTAAATTATACATTGGTAGCTTTTTGTGAAAACTGAGCTAAAAGGCTTGTTTTAGTTAAAGATAACTACCCTTCTGACCGACCATAAGATTCCTTCGAGTTGATCTGGTGCCCAAATTTCATATGTTTGGTTGTTTGACCCAAGGGTCGAGGACTTAGTGGATCAGATTAAGCAATAATTTCTGATAAGTTTATGGGTTCTAGTTATGATATTGACTAAACTATCATGTTATAAAAGTCAACTGTTTTTTGTTTTTTTCTTTAATTACAGGGTGACATTATTTTTTCTTATTTTAGGGGATAAGGTATTTTAAAAGGAAATGTTTGACTTAACAAAATAACTACTGGTTTTGAAATTAGAAATCTGAAAAAGAAAAGAATTTTTTCTTCAAAGGAATAAATTACCATAATATGAATTTGAATAAAGTTAAAAATTAAATTTAATATAGATTTAATATACAAATACATCACAATGTAGAATTAGTAATCTATACTTCAAAAAAAAAAAATTCCATAACTTAAAGATAAAAAAATGATAAACAGCATGATATTGTGCTCATCCAGATAATTTTGTAAACAATTAAGTTTTCTCAGAAACTTTTTGGATTCATTTCCTTCTTATCTGTGTTTATCTTGATAATGCACTCTGGCAAAATTAATCCTACACACAGCTATTTACAAACTGAAATCCTTGATTAGTGTACTCAAGCATATTATATTCAATAAGTTTGAGAAATTTTTCATCTCTTCCTTGTTATTGTTTAGAAAGATAAAACAAAATGTAAAGAGTTTTTCATTTTGGAGGTCAATGTTTATTATTTAGTCATAGTTCAGCACGCAAACATGGAACAATTGCAAAAAAATTTTTTAAGCAAAACAAGGAGTTTTCTTTAAAAAATTTAATTTGCAAATGTTGCATGTTTAACAACTTTATATCAAAATTTGCAAAAAGATCTTGGCCTACATCCATATAAGGTCAATTTAACTGAAAAACTAAACCTATTTACTTTGATAAAAGAAACCCTTTTTCATGTACTTTCTTATAATACTATTCCAAATATAGATGGCTGATTAACGTTTGTGAGGAAGACTATTTGAGGAAGATGGGAATGTTTTCCTTCCAAATAACACAAAACTCATTTAGTACATTTCCCGGTTAAGTACATCTTTAGATTAAAAGCTTTCATTTCGAACCCAGGAAAGTTTAAGGAGAGCAATTATCCTGAAGGAAAGAAACTTAGGTCCTGAATCGGAGAGTGGAAATTTCAATCTTTTTTAGCTGAGCATTAACAGTTAATTATGATCAGTTTGCTTTCTCTTTATTTATAATTGATTTTTGTTTTCAAAAGCTTCTTTCCATGTTTGCTTTAGAAATTTTGAAGGTTACGCAATGACGGTTTGAAGTAGCATCCGTAAGTACGTTTTATTATCTCTGTCATCAAGAGGAGCATTTTTTTAAGTTGGGGAAGGAAAACCCTTAAGTAACGTCCTTAGTTATCAAAAAGAGCTTTTTTTCAAAAAAAAAGGAGTTTTTTCGATATTACAAGAAAACAAAAAATGTGAAGTTAGCATTAAATCACTGCTTAGGAATTACAACATCATTATTATATAGAAAATGTATATTATAAACTTATTCTGCGGAAAATGTTGATAAACATTAAAAAATAGTGAGTGGCAAAGCCTCCAACACAAGTTACAGTTAAGAACGCATCTGCAGTTAAGAACGTTAACAACTCAGGATCATGATACTGACATCATGATCCTGAGTTGTTAACGTTCTTAATTTTAGATTCGTTCTTAACTGTAACTTGTGTTGGCAGTTTCTATTTAACTTTTGAAAATTTTAAAAATTAAAAATAGTTTCAAATTAGAGCGCGAAAGGCACGATTGAAATTTAAGTATAAAGTCCAATTTACAGTGTTTAAAGTTTTATATTTATTCTTTTAGAAACTTATGATAAAGAAATTTCTTTGTCCGCAAAGTAATTACATGAATTTTGATCGGCCTTTACCTATATCCAATCGGAAATCTTTTGTAAAGTAATTCAATCAATTGGAACAAAGTTAATGGAAACGAGTAGAGCGTCAATTAACAAGCTTTTTTCGACCATTATGTATGCATAAAAGTAATACTCAGCTTAAGGAAACAGCTCTATTTCTTTACTCTCTGTTCTGCCTTGTGTATATTGCTAAAAATGTGGAATTAATATATTGAATGATAACAATTTTCATGAATTAGTTGCTAAAGAAAACTCTTTAGTTTATTTTGTTTTTCACCCTTTCGGATAAAGTATAAGGTGCGTAAAAACGCATCAGAAAAAGGTTTGAATTTTTACAAAATCAAGCCCACTGCCCTAAAACAGAATAAGAACCAGAACTCAGAGGTTAAGAGCCGTTTTTTAACTTATTTGGCAATATAGGCAGCTTAATAGTTTTAGTTAGATTTTTTTATGCCGCTACGAATTTGGTGGCTGTTATTAAACTTCAGCTTATTAATACACTGATTGACATGCCTCACGCATACAAGCGATGAGATGCCTTATGCACACAAGAAACAAAAGGGTGCCGGAAGGAATTGGTATTTTGCGGAAATCATCAAGTGTGCAGCTATTGACTGAAAAGATAATAGTTAAGAGTTAAAAATGCTACTTTCTTTTATAATGTGTGGAGGGAAAACTAAAATAAAAACGACAATCGATAGAAAAACATACACAAGATGATTCACCAACTCTTCACATAAATAAGTGATAAAGCGATAGAAGAAAAGTTAAATACAACTGTGGAAAAACGTAAACACGAAGACGCGTAAATGATAAAGCGATAATAAGAAAAGCTAAAAACAACGATCGGAAAAGACACATAAAAGATGACTCGTCCACTATTCACATAAATAAATGATAAAGCAAAAAGAATTAAGTTAAAAACAACAACTGAGAAAAGACTTAAACGTGGAGACTTGTAAACGATAAAGCGACAATTAGAAAAGTTAAAAACAACGATCAGAAAAGACTTATACACGATGATTCACCGATCTACCACGTAAGTAGACGATAAAACGGAAAGAAGAAAAGTTAAATACAACTGAGAAAAGACGTAAACACGAAGACTCTTCAACCTGCCATATAAATAAATTAAAAGATATCGCAACAGGAAAACAACCAAAAACTATAAAAGCTCAAAAAGAAAGAATCTGACAGTTAAGTGGAGAGAGAGTTAAGAGGAGAAGAATTAGAGTTTTTAAGTGAGGTTTTTGGGAGAAGAGAAAGAGTTTTTGAAGAAGAGATTTAAAAGAGAATTTTAAGAGAAAGAGTTTTTGAAGAAGAGATTTAAAAGAGAATTTTAAGAGAAAGAGTTTTTGAAGAAGAGATTTAAAAGAGAATTTTAAGAGAAAGAGTTTTAAAGAGATTTAAAAGAAGATTTTTATAAGAAAAGAGTTATAAGAGATTTAAAGAGGATTTTAAAGAAGAAAAAGAATTTTGTGGTAAGAAGAGTATTTTGATGAATAAACAGTTTAATAAGCAGTTGAATAAAAGAAGAAAAGAAGATTTTAATATTGATTGTTGGAGAATAACCAGAAGATTTAATTAAAGAAGAGATATTTGTAATAAAAGAAGATATAAAAGAAAGAGGAGTAATTGAAATAAAAAGTATTGAACACTGCAAGAATCGTAAGAGAATATTATTTGTATTATATAAAAGTTATAAGAGTAAGAGTGCTACCATAACACATTAATAGAATATTTGTTGAGTTTCATTATATTATAGAATATACTGAGGACGGCGATTATAAGTTTAGCCCTTTTAGATTAAACCTTGCCCATTCCTAACCAAACTATCCCTAAACCTTGCCCTTAGCTAACCAAGTACTCCCCAGACCATCAACCTTGTTCCCAACCTCCATATACCTAATCCAAACAAACCTTAACCCAAACTTCCCCTTCCCCTTACCTTCATCAGCTAAACAAACGTTAAACAAACATTAAAAAAAAAATTAAATTAAATAGAGAAAAAGAAGAAACAGAATAATAATAATAATAAATAAAAACGCCACCCTCACAATAAGCTCAACCACACTTTTTAATTATTTGAATGGTTAAAGAAATGTTTGAGTTGGAAGACCGACTTTGATTGTAAAAGACGAAGAGCAAATAAAAATGCACGCAGTCCTTAAACTTGATGAATAGGAATTCGGGGTGTTTCAGCCACTCTCAGTAAAAAAGGGCTTTAGCATGTAATCCATATGTAGTGAATAACTTGATTTTAGTTTGATAACCTCACATCAGTTTATGAGCATATGGGCTTGAGAAAAAAGTCTCAGAATTTTTTTAATGTTGATAACACAGGCTTCTAGAAAGATATTTGTAGTCAGATGATGCTCTGTAAACGTGGTGCTTAAAATAAATACGAAAAGGTTACAACCTCGACTAAATACAAGTACACCGTACAGACCAGCTGCTCAGCTGAAGGTAAGTGTCTGCGAATGTACGTGGTGTATAAAGGTACTACACATTAAATGGTATTTTGGTAGTCCTAAAGAATTGTTTTGTACCTGCTCTTGTTCTGGGTGGATAGTGAGGAAACAACTCATTTATTAGTTCACAAAGGTATTTCTTGCTGGAAATAGTAGCCTGATCAAGTTTAAACTGTTGATTTATGATGGTCACAGTTCGATTATATATTCACAGTTTGTTGACTTTGCCATACAAAACAGCAAACAGTTGTTGTGCTCACCAGATTAACTAACAGAGTTTTGCAGCCACTTGAAGTTGGTCTTTTTAAGACAGTGAAAAGTACCTGGCGAAAATGCCTGCGCACTTACTTTGGCAAGACTCGTTATAGCAAGGTGGATAAGCGTGAAGTTCCCGGATTATTAAAACGCTAAATGGTTAGTGGTGCATTTTCTAGAGTTAACGCTATAAAGGAATTTGAGGGTTGTGGAATCTATCCTCGGAACAGTGAGATAATCACCGGCGACAACTTTTTATCTTCTGTACTACTAACACACCAGACAGAGTGAAGTCTGAATACTGATGTAAATGCACTTGAAAACATTTAAGTCGAAGTTGAACTTTCATCTACGTCAAAAAACACGACATTAATTCTTAGAAGAAAGGCTTTAGAAACCAAGCCTTTATTACAGTTAATGCAAATTACACACCAGATAAAATGAAAAGTGTGTGCGAATCAGGTGTACGTTAGCTGAATGTCATAACTCAGACGAGGTAAGTTGACAAATGAGAGAAGATGAGGTACACAAACAAGAGCAGTAATTGAAGAAAGGTAAAATGAAGCCTAAAGCTTTGAAAAAAAAACAGTCGTTTCCGTAATTTTTATTAATGCTAGAAAGAAGAAATTTAATTCAGGTAAGTTAGTGACTGTTTTAACTACTTACCTGGCTTCTTCTGTTCGTTATCAACCGGAGCAATTGCCATAGCTACTGTTAGCATAATGTTTTTTTACAAGGTTAATGCTCGCAATATTCGCAAGCCTTTTCCGACTGTCTATTAGCGTTCTCATAACTATGATTATATAACTGTTTTCACATAATTTTTACAACTCGCAGTACTTTTTATCAGGTGTAAGTAAGTTGTAATTTAATTAGACAATTATTTCACAGAACACGAACGTTTTCAGAAATGGGTTGTAAGATTAATAATCAAGAGTAACAATGACTTTGGGCTAAAAGTTACCCAGCAACAACTTGTAATAACAAAGCTACCTTTTCTCTTGTTAAACCTATAATATCATGCATTAATGATGCATAAGTTTTCATTAATTCCTTCATATAATTATCATTTAAAGTAATTGATCTGTTCCAGAAATATGCTTGATTTATTTAAAGTTTTCTTGACGTTTTAGTTAATTGCTGTGTATTCTTAAATGCTAATTCCTCTATGTTGTAATACTGTATATTCTGCCATCAGTTTTACTTATTGTGATAGAATAAATATTAAATGTAATTTGAAATAGCAAATCATTGCTTCTTTTTATGATCTCTTACATGGAACAGCTACACAAATATTGATGTCAATGTTTCTCCGTGCCTGTGGGAACATTGACAAAATGACTAGGTTTTTAAAATTGCGTGAAATGAGGCAGATTATTGTGTATAACATGTTTTAAACAGGTACCGACAGTTTTTTTGAACGTCCAATAAGGGGGTTATCATTGGCACTGCCTAGTTAGTGTGTAGTTTTTTATTGTTTTATGAACATGGAACTTAGAATCATTCAAGCGTTTACCAATTTCATAACTGCTTACGTTCATTTTGTGCATACCAATCGTCTACTGTTTGGTATTGGATGATACAGCTTTTTTACCCAACAATTTTTTATAGATGAATGATCTTTTAACAATTTTTTGTTAATTAAACGTTGAATAAGATTCCAGACACGGTCTTTACAACAAATTCAACAATAAGAAGGCTGAAATTATAAGATCCTTGCTCTCAAGACAAAAATATCTTTAAAGAGAGAGTTATTATTTAATTATATCAAAGAGCGTTTAAACTTTAGTTCAAATTTAATTTTTTTGGTATTTTCTGTTAAAGCCTTCTCAGCAATCTGTTTCAAATTTCAGAAACAAAAAAAATTTACGCTTAGGGGTCCAGCATTCTGTAAACTGGGAGCCTGCGTAACTCTTGTGGGCAGCAATATACTCGACCATTGGGTAAAGCCATATACTATAGTGGGCGAAAAATACTTGGAACTTGTTTATAAATTAAAAAGTCTTTGCTTATTCTACTAAATTCGTTTTAACTTCCTCAAAGTATTCCCCACGGGTGAAATTCACTTGTGATAGTTTTTTTCCATTTTTCAAAACATGCCACATAATCTGCCTCCGGTATATCCCTCGGTGCCTTCTTCATTTCAATTTCTATTTCTTCTATCAATTTAAAGCAGCGTCTACGAAGCTGTTTTTAAAGTTTCGCAAATAGCCAGAAGTCACATGGTGCTAAGCCAAGAGAATACAGTGGTATCAGAACCATAAGATTTGAGTTTGTGCCAAAATGATCACAAATTACGGGTGCAGTGTGAGATGGTACAAAAACCATGAATTATCTCTCAACAAGTTTGGTTGTTTTTGACGCACAGCATTACGCAAACGACGTATAGCACCCAGATATGTTATTTTTGTTAACAGTTTGGCCAATTGGAAGGATTTCGTAACGCACCACACCATAATAATCAAAAAAAGCTGTCAACAATTCCTTGGTTATTGACTTGCTTTGAAGAGTGTTTTTTGGTCTCAGCTCACCTTTAGCACGCTATTCACCAGATTAATCGGTGGTTTCCGGGTCGTAAGCGTGGGTCGAAGTTTTATCTCCAGTTACGATGCTTTTCATTTATTTTACACACTTCAACATGGTGTTGTTTTTCCATGAAATTGAGCATTTTCGGCACCAATTGAGATTTCATTTATCTGAGACCCAAATGGTCATTCAAAATAGTTTTCACTGATTCGATTTTGATGTTTCAACAAAGTCAGTAAGGTCTCAGACTGTCAATCAACAATATCGGAGCACCAGTTCTTTGATTTCGTCGACGTGTAACTTATCAGTTGACGTTGATGATATTCCTGGCCGTGCATTACTTTTAACATTTCGGAGGCAGAAATTTCATTCCGCACAAAAAATGTAATGGAACTACGCTGTTGAATAGTTTTAGACTTAATAAAAAACAAAAAATTCACTTTAAGCCGTTTACAAAAGAATGCGTATCTTAATACTAATGAATATTTTGACGTAATTGGGAACAGATATTGGTAACTGCAGTACCAAATTAAAAATAAAAACATTTGTCCATATCGGAATCACAAGAAAATTCAAATTTCACGTTATTTTTTGCCCACAGTAGTATATCTTTCTTTTTTTTTATCATTCTCAACAAAGAATTTTATATTTAATTCTAGGTAGCGGATTACTTTAAAATACGCTTTTAAACGCAGTTAGATTTTAACAAAAAAAAAAGAAAAGTTTTCTATTTTGTTATGTAACCTGGAGTAAAGATTAAGTAAATCTAGTGAAAATAACTCTGATATTTCCATGGAGATTTTTATTTCGATATCTTTTAATAGATTCGACAATGTATTCTCACAACTAGTTCACTCGCTCACTAAATTGAAAATCCGATATGTTTATAAACAAAAAGCTTAAGCCTGACAAAGATTTCAAATGACATAAACGTTAATCGTTGCTCCAGAATCGAAAAAGACTTTTCCGTATTTCTTTTCTTTTTTTTTTTTTTTTTATGTTAAAAAAAAAATTGAAAAACTTTTTTTTAATGGAGATAAAAATAACTTTCTTGCTTTTTTATTGATATATAACTTTTTTTATGGGTATACATCACTATTTTTCTATCACCAGCGTAACTTAACTTTTGATTTAAAATGGCAACTAACATGGAACTCTTTATTAACTCGATCATTTAACTTAATCTGTCTAAAAAATCCGTTCAAACATGAAGTCTCTATAGCAAATAAAAAGCAGTCGTTACAGCAAATATCTGAGTCCATCCAATTTGCCAAACTCAATTTCCCTAAAAATAAGAATAATTATAAAGCTAATAATGAACATTTTATATTATAAAAGGTATTTGAGTCCAATTGACCAAACTCAATTTCCTTAAAACGAAGAACATTTCTCGAAATAAAATTTATATTATCAAACTGTTAGTAAACGTTTTATATTATAAAGAGTTTTAATTACATATCCCGTAAACTTGTAAATTATTGTATATATTACTATGTTTTTATCTAGGTGGATTGTACATTATAAAGTCCATTTTCAATTTTTACACTGGAATTGCTTATAAATTATTCAGATTATTTTGGTTGTGAAGTACATCAAAATATGGTTTTCGCGTGATGAAAGAAAAATAACTTTAGAAAACAACATTTGACATTCAATCAGTGTCAGTATATTTATTTCCATAGTATTTTATAAACATGAAGATGCTAATGAAATAAAATGAAGAACTATAAAGTTTGGTAAAAAATAGTTTAACTGTTACAGCGACAAAACATTTAGGACAAAATTAAAACTGCTGCAACTGAGACGCATAAATTAGCTGCTGCAACCAAGCCACTTAATTAACTAATGTATATGTGAGGCATAAATTTCAGATCTTGCATTTTTTTAAATATTTTATCTTAAACATTCCAGGTTATATTTAAATTTTGTTTCAAAATAAGTTTATGCAAAAAATTACACGGAAGTTAAATAGCAGTTAATATTTATTTAGTTTTTCTCGTTTCAACTTTAAAAATTGGTTTAAAACATAATTAGTCACGAAGATTTTCCATTATTTAAAAATTAAATAGTATTTATATTGCAAACTTAAATTATATATTCAAAACCTACCCTTCTAAAGCCGTGTTTCCGGTGCATTCAGAGGTTTTTTGATTAATGAACACTTCAAAGTTCAACATATTCAGAAAAAAATGAGTTAAGTGAACTTTTTACAAAATCATCTTTATAAAATAGATTATTATCGAAATGACTATAATTAACAAGAAAATGGTTGTTTTGTAACTTTGAAATGATAAATACCTCTTGCAAAAGTCAATCTCCAGGGCTCTTCCGCTACTTTCGACAATTTAGCAAAAATGTGCTAGCTATTACACAAGAGAAAAGTGATAAAATACCTAAATATCTTTTTTAATAAAAGTTTTCTTTTGCAATGAATGTTATTGTTTCATTTAAGAAGCTTTAGTCACACGAATCATACAGTCAAATAAAAAACAAACATGACTTATCAACTCAAATCTCTTATCTGTTTGTTACTGTATTTGATAAAAACCTTTTTCTAAGGAAAAGAAAACGAATCTAATAATTTATTAAGTTTCAGTAAAAAATGCACTTCTGCAACTAATGATTATCAAATATTGACAAAGCTAAACCTAAAAAGTTTTGACTAAGTTGAACCGTTTAATTTTTATTTTTAACGTTTCCACAGTAATCGACAATCAATTCTGTGATTATATTATGTTCGTAATTATGTTTGCTTGAAAATCTGTTCAAATGGTTTAATATTAGTATCGAAAACAAAATATCAATAGCAACAAAAGTTTTACACGAAAACAATTCTTAAAGTTATGTTGTTTAGACCAATTCTGAATTGAATTCGTTGGGACAACTTGTTTAAGGGTAAATTTTTTTTATCTTTGAAAAATCGAAGAAAACTGTGAAGGAAATGTGGACTCTGGTTTAATAAACCTCGCTTTCAGCGATTACGGTCAAGTTATGTAACTTATGCTTAGAGATTTGTTTTACATCAACTATTTTTCTGTCAAAAGAAAAAGAGCTTTCTAGATATGGTTAGTTGAGTAATCAGTTTTATGATAAGGAAGATTCAATTCCATTATCAGGGCAAATTAATTCCTTCAAAATTTTAGTTTTTGACGTGCATCTGATTGCTAAAAAAGAGTCGCCAGTTTTAGGTTTTCTAAGTGGAAATCAAAAGATAAGGGTAATCAGCTCGTAATCGTATATTTAAAAATTCTTTATCCCCTGTCGGGTATCTTAGATAAAGGAGTGCTGATTTTTTGTCAGTTTTCAATAGTATTTCATGAACCGCATAAAAGTGCCTTTAATCCTGTTTATCATAAATAAAAATTGACGTGGGAGTGACTTTATATTCCGAAGTGTAGCTTTAAGTAAAACTCCACCTTAGGCAGTTAATCAATGCGCCTGTAAATACTTCAATTTGAGGAAGTTAGCTTTTGTCTTTCTGAAGAGTTAGCTTTAGATACTTCTTCATTGGTTTTGATTACACTTACAAAAAGGAAAAATGAAAGTGGCATATGTAATATTATTGATCCTTTTTCACAGAGGTATGATGAGCATGGCTTTACCAACTGCTGAAATAGCAGTCCTTTGTCGAAACAAATGCAAACTTGATTTACTTAGGATTTGCATTGGTGATCCATTATCAAGTTTAACCGCAGAAGATTTGTTAGAAAAATGTCGAAAAGAAGTTGAAAGTTGTCAGACCTTATGTCAATTAATTTTAAAAGTAAATTAACGAATGATGAATTAAGGTTTTTCAGTATCTAACATTGAAATAGAAACTCATAAAGTAGAACCACAAGAGCTTCAAATGTAAAAAGAGCTATATCACATCCAGAATTACATTTAAAACGTTGCAAACTCATTAAATAATTAACTTTTTACAAAAGTCAAACGAGATTGTGTATACAAGTATTTGATAAATATATCAGATGTTGTCTTTGTGCAAATGAAGTTTTATGTAGCAATCAAATCATTTTAAATATGACGTAATTACTATTATGTAAAATATTAATTTTGTAGAAAAATATATAATTTGCAGAGAGAATAAAAAAATAGCAATAATAAGTGGTTTTCTTTTTTTTGTAGAAATACTGTTAATAGTAGTCTACAACTTTATGTTTCTATAACGAAAGATGTAAAGTGAATTTCAATCAAATGTCTTCATCTTAATATAGTAATTAGCATTTTTACAAACAAATTGATTTATATCTGTGTAAGATGAAATCAGCAAGATACATATACTTAAGCTGTAATTGGTGGCTCGTTTACCTAGCTTACTTTCATAAATTATATTTTGCTATAAATGAAAAATAATAGAAACAAATAACGAGTTTATCTTTACATGTAAGTATATCAACGACATCTTAAAGCTGAATAATATCTTTGAAATGGCCTAGTAATAAACAAAAAAGTTTTAAAGTGATATCAGGCGTTATTTGTATTTCAATCTAACGTGAAACATCAGACTTTGCAATTATAAGGAATGCCTAACCCTTTCGTAAGAACATAATAGGAGCATATTTCAGTAAGAAATGCATTTTGTTAGAAACTTTACTAACACGTATTTTTAATTAGCTTATAGTTTACATAAAAATCAGTGAATCAGTTATAGATCTGTTATAAATTTTATGTTACAAATATAACTTAGCACATTATAAGTATTTAGAATTCTATTATTCTTAAATGATAATGCATGTATATTCTTTCTTGGTAAGTACATTAAGTTACAACTAAGGATATTGTTAAAATATAAAATAAAGTACCAATCAATATATAAATAAAAAAAAATTAAATTAAAAAGGTTTTCAATATCTACTTTCATTTACTTGATATTTGATTGCAAATCTTTAAATAGTAAAAATTTATTAGGTCAAAATTTTGTTCTGGGCAATAATTTACTTTTTAAAAAACTTGAAACACTCTTTGAATGATTTATTGAAATTACTTTAATAAAAATTGCTTAGGTTTGCAACTATAACATTCATATATTTATTTGACAACAAAAAGCGTGCGATTTGCATTAAGTAAAAAATTTCTACATGAAGGATTTTCATTCATTAAATGCCTATAATGTATTCCACATTAAACTTATGTTGCCTAATTTATGAGATTTGTAATCGTAGGTAGTATTTTTAAATCTCAACTATTAAAAAAATTAACATGTTTGGCATTTTTAATCTTCATTCTAGCTTTTTTTTTCTTGTTTTGATTTGATATATTTTACAATTCTTTTTTCTCCTTACATTTCACAAAAAATTTTATTGCAAACAAATAAGTGCAAGATAAAAGCAATATTTTTTATTTTAAAAATATGTTTTGCGAAGTTGTATATATCTCACATCATTCTAATGAAAGCCAATGTAAAATATAGTAATAACATCTTTTTTAACAATTGCAATAGTTTTAAAACATTTAACGGATTGCAATAATGAAAATTTTATATATTACATTTCCCATTAGAATGTTCAACAAACTTTAAACAATAAGAAATAGAGAACAAGCCATGTACTAAGAAAAAAAAGAAATTTAATAAATGCTGAAGAAATACTGTTACAGTAAACCGACTGACCATTTTTTTGGTATGCCATTAAGTTTGTGTAAAAATCGTTTTTAATTACTATTTGCAAAATAAATGCAATTTTGCAAAGTTGTATTTTTCTCATTTTACTTTAGTGAAAGGCAATTTATAATTAAATAACAACATTTTCTTGAGGCAATCATTTAGCAATTTCAATAGTTAAAAAACGCAACAGCTTGCGACTTATATGTTAAGTATATTTATTAAAGATTTATGCAATATATATATTAAAGATTTAAAAGTTCATACATCATGAGGAAGATCAACATTTTTATATTTTTTTTCAACACTTTACTTTTTAGCAAAAAACAATAAAGCGCAAAGTATGCAATAAGAAAAAAGTGAAATAAAATAAAAACTGAAAAAATCATAATACAGAAAACCAACTGACCTTGATATTGATGATAACTTAAAGTGAACGTGAAAATCTTTTTTAATTACTCTTTACTAAATAAGTGTTTTAATTACAAAAGTGCACATAATATACATATCATTAGGAGATAATTGTTATATGTAGAGAAAAGTATAGGTCGAAACGCCAAAGTGCCTTATTTCATTTCATCGATTTTTAGGAGACCAAAACAATTGATTACAAACAACCCTTAATTGCATGAAGCAAAATAAAAACTAAATTTTGTATGAAAAAATGTATGAAGCAAAATAAAAACTAAACTTTGTAGATTCTTGGCATAAAAAATTTTATATATGTTTTGTTTGAATTACCAACTAATATAGAGGGATTTTTTTTTAACAAGGAATGTAATAACTTACGCTCTGAAGTGATATTTTACCGAACTATTTTCGTGGTTAAACTTTTTTTTTTTTTTGTCGGAAGTGCAACAAGAGTAATCTCCTTAAACTGATTTGGAAGAAACTTAATTTGATATTAGATTATTCAAAACAAGTTTCGAAGGAATTTCATCTCATCGAAATGAAATTTTGGATTTGGACACAGCACACAATTTTTTCAAACATTTTTTTCACTGAACTTAAATTGATTATATAGTTTCAAAAACAAATGCATATTCACTTAAAAAAATGTTCATTAAAATGTGTGAATATATCTGATTTGGAAATATAGAAATATATGGGAATTCAGATATCCATCCATAAGTACCTATTAGCCCAACAAGTAACCCTTTGAAGGAGTAAATGAAAAAAATTGACACTGAATTGTTTAAAAAATAATTGAAATATTTTCAGGGCAAGAAAATGAAGAATGATTTAAGATTTTTAATGATCTAGGTTCTAGTTTTAACATTGTTTTTTATTCGCTACGTGTTCAAAGCCTATTTTTCAATTATCAGGGTTGAATAGCGTTATTGGAAACCAGTGCCCCTCCAACCTGCCTCTTGGCCCATATGAGGGATGTAACCTATCAAAAGTCATTTCTTAAAAAAAAAAAAGATTTGTTTGGTTACTTTCTCCTTGATTTGATCCAAAGTTTTTTTAATCGCTATGAGTTTAAAGACAGATAAATCATTTTGTTTACTTTGACAATTAATACATAAGTGTTCCACTTCTTACATATCTAGTAAAAAAAGGAATTCATGGATTAGCTACAACAATGAAGAATCGCATATCGTTCTTGTAAATTATCCAATGAAAATAACTTTAAAATTTAGGAAACTGGAGTAAGCCAAGAGTATGCAACAAATCATGATTGAGTGGAATTGTCATCCTAAAAACACCTCAGTACCATTTTTTTAAGGCATCACACTTGGTTTCACTTTATCATATGTCTGAAGTTGAAGCTGATATAGAATCAAAATGGTAAACAATTTTTATTTTCTTTACTTTATGTTTGAGATTAAATTTATTTTTTTTTTTAAGACTAAATTTAAATATACGTAAGTTATTACATTTACTTTCTTACTTTTTTTTCTTATTACATTTACTTTTCTTACTTTTTTTTCTTATTACATTTACTTTTCTTACTTTTTTTTCTTATTACATTTACTTTTCTTACTTTTTTTTCTTATTACATTTACTTTTCTTATTTACGGATTGAAATCGTTTTATAAAAACAAATTAAACATTTTCAAAAAAAGGTTTTTATCTGGCTTAAAAAATAGAAAAAGTGCTCATCACTATTCAAAGTTTATTTCCTGCTCATACGCCATATTAATATTTCGTTAAATCGCATAAAATAGTGGTTGCTTATCTGAATTGTGCGACTAAGTTAGCAATTGGATCAAAAATGTTCGATAAGAGAGCGTGCAAGTGTTCATGCTGAAGTACTTCATTTTAAAAGAAAGATTTTTTGTTATTTGTTTGATCAATTTTACAAGATATATCAAAAGATATATAATTGATCAAATATATAACAAACATTTTTTTCAATGCTATCCTAGTTTTAAACGCACATTTAAAACAAATTAAAAGTTGCCATTAAAAAATACCCTCCACTAAAAAAACTTTTTAAACCTCTGTTAACTCTAAGATTATAAAGAAAAAGAAAGAGTATGGGGGCGCGTGTGTCACTCAAGTGAAACTATTCAGTATCTTGTGAAAAAAATCTTCGCAGATACTTTTAGAGTTTTATATAATTAAAAGTGCATACAAAACTCTCGAATGGAAACGGCCCTGGACTCGCCACCGGACTCAGTCATGAAAAAATAATGTCAAACTATCATCAAAATTGATCAAGCCAATTAAAATTTCTTGGACCACCAAATACTTGGAAGACCAAATACTTGGAACACCAAATATTTTTAATTTTAATCATTCAGACATCCTTTAAAAACGTCATCAATAAAAAAAAAATGGCAGCACTGATATACCTGTGTGACGCATGAGCAAACCAAAGATTTAAGCAGTTGTATATCATACATTAAATATTTATATTATTAATTGCACTTAATTACCATTAAACATATGTTAAAAAATAATTTAATTTTAACAATAAATGAACTCTAAATCATCTAAATAAAATGAATGTTCTTGTGTCTGCCGAAAATATTGTAGATTTAAAACTACACAGCAATGTATAATAATATTGGCACATTTTTTAGTATGTATAGCTGGCCGATTGTTGCAACACAAATTTTATGTATTTACGTAAGAGTGGATTGCGGATTTTAGATGATGTCAATTATTATCATAACTAATATGAGTTTTTAATTGGTTTCATGAACTAAACAATTCTAACCTGTGCTTTAGTGAGAATAAAGCAAAAACGATCCCTTTCTTAACTTTTTCATAAAACTTTTTGGTGTGCATTAAATTTTTATTGTATTTATATTCACAACTTCACATAATAGGTGAGAAAATACTCAATGTTAATACACAGGTACCTTTTAAAGTATTAGATACAGGTTTACATCTCTGATAAAATGTGGTTTGGTAATATTCTTTTTAAAGAATATAACTTGCAATTTGACAGCAACTCTAATTATCATGCCAACGATGATTTCATAATCATTCCAATGATAAACTTTATTGCACTCCATAAGTTGTATTCATCAGCACTTCCTAAAGGTGTTTCAAAATGCCTTCTTTTAAATGAAGTGAATCTAATCTTACTTCGTTTGTTTAATTTTTAAGTACCACTATATGATTTTCATCTTCCTAATTGTTCTTGCTATTAACATTTTAGGACCATTGTTCCATCTTTAACTTTTAATTATTTCTTCCTTCAATTTAACAGCCTCTTTAAATATTGGCTCAAGTGCTGTTTGGCTCGGAGTTGGAATGTCAATACCATCATGTGACAACTGTTTTACATATTTTAGCAGACGTTTTTGTTGATTCTTTGTTAAGGATGACCAAGTTGGTTGCAACATTACCCATAATTTTTTTTCTGACTGAAATTAAAATATTCTTTTTTTCATATTCGATGCTAATGCATTCATCTGATTTATTCATCTTAAGTCATTAGCGCTAATAATACTTGAAATATTTCATTTAAAAAAAATTCAAAATGTTATAACCCTTATAGTCGTATCATTTACCAAATTTTTGGGTTGTTTTGTGTCAGTCAATCTCTCTGATCTTTATTCGGCTAAGTTTTCTACTTAAGGTTAAAATGTGGACTCACAAATTTTGACTTAAAAAAATATCAATTAAATGGTTGAAAAAGTTACTTTCAAACTGTTTTATGATATTTTATATTAGTTTTTAACAAACTTTGAAGTTAAAATACCTTTCCTTTCTATAGCTATAGAGGTAAGTCACGTGTAACACCAATTGCCTTAAACGTCGATTTTCAACTACATTTTTGAAACTACAACTACAATAATTTAGTAAAAACACTTTTATTGCATTAGGTAGTGATGTAGCAGCTTTGATTTGCACATCAGTATCTCTGGATTATTTTGCTCATTTTGTTAATCTGCATGAGAAAAGTGTGAGAATTTCATTATTTAATCCAGGATTAAAAAGAATTTTGAAGCGTGAAAAGTTCTAATCTGTAAATATTTTTTAGAAAAAGGATTGTGAGTATGAAGAAAACTTGATTCACCTTCAAGTAAATTTTGTATAATGATGATATTTGTACAATATTTTAATATTTTCGTACTTTGAACTTGAACTGTTAAAAAACCCATCTTATCTTAGCTTTCCATATGTATATAGTAATGCTCTTGGATAAACAATGGCCATTTTACTTCAACATCAATATGTTCATTCAGTGCATTATATCTCGCCCTCCTGACATTTTCATCATAAGTAATTAGCATCATGTTAAGCTTTGTTCGAATTGCTTCATGCAAATCATTTAAAAACTTCACCAATTTATTTAGAATCATTTTATCTCCCGTAATTTTTTACTTTACGTTGATAACTCGATTATTCGTGACTTTGTTCGTTTGATTTCTGCTCTAAGTAACTGGAGTCAATAGCTCGCATATGGAGTGATATTCTTCATTTTCCTTCTTAGTGATAATTTTTCCAAGACATACTTCTTATTCTCTTTGACTGCTGACATCAACTTATTGGTCCAGATTTCTTTGTTGTTCTGTAATGCAGCACTTGTGCCACAATATGTTTTGCTACAGAACAAATAAAAACAAATATAATAAAGTTGATATTTTTCTCACAAGTTTTACTTACTCTTAAAAACTTTACTTAAACTAAAAAGATTTCTTGAGTATTTTAGAAATTTCTAGATGGTTATAAAGAGTTTTAGAGAGTGCTAACATTTCTCATATAGATACTGATTCCAAATATTTCTTCGAAAAGGACACATTTTTAAAATTGGAAAAATCAATGTTTTTAAAATATAGTTCATCCACTAATGATACAGGAAACATTTTATTTGAAAAAAGTCAAAACGTTATAACCCTAATAGCCGTATCATTTACCATTAGTTAAACAAGTTTGCTGGTTGTTCAGTGTTGGTTAATCTTTATTTTTTTAGCTTAGTTTTCTAGTTTTGAGTAATAAAGTAGATTTGTCACAAAATTTGACGCAAATCAACGCTTTAATCAAAAGAATGCTGCATTAATTAAAAAGTCAATTTCAAACTGCTTTTGGACATCCTATATTATTTTTTCAAAACCTTTGTAATTAAACTACCTTTTTTTCAAATGGTAACACCATTTCCCATTTATGTCGATTTTTAAACTGCATTTTTGAAACAAGGGTAACAAGAATTTAATAAAAAATTTTCGATTGCATCATTTAGTGATGCAGCAACATTGACTTGCAAATCAGTATCTCAGGATTATTTTGCTCATTTTGTTAATCTGCATGAGAATAGTGTGAGAATTTAATTGTTTAATCCAGGATTAAGCAGTATTTCAAAGCGTGAAGTGCTTTAATATGCAAATATTTTTCAGAAAAAGGCATGCGGCTAAGAAGAGAATTAGATTCACCGTGAAGTAAATTTCGTATACTGATGATATTTTTACTACATTACAACATGATAAAAAGGGTCTTTTTACATAATTACATTTCATCCATCACCAGTATGGCTATACTCTGTTTGCAATTTGCGCTATTTATGTTTTTAAAAAAAGTAGTATTATTTTTAAATGCTCAGCCTGAGGAATCGATTCAATTTTATTATGTTGTGATTTGATAGCACATACCTGTTTGTATATTTTAAATGCAGAGTTTTTATAATTTCATTAACTCATAGTGATATTTTCCTTAAACTTGTTTAAATCAATTTTTCATATTTAATGGCTAGTTAAAAGTGATTGTTAAAATTATTGATTATTAATAAAAATTGTTGCTATCTAAAAATTTGAAATTTTATTCACAAAAAAAAAACCTTGAGGCTTTTTTTGTTTTGAGTTTAATGAGGCATAGCCCTCGGTCTCCAAGGGACCGGCCTTGCAATTACATAAATGTAAAAAGTACAACACTATTTTTTAGAGCAAACACTTTGAAAAAGGTGTCTAATCATATAGGGAGAAAAAAAGCATTTATACGTAGTTATTTAAACTTATTATAAAATGTTTTCTTTCTCCACACAGCCTTGTTTGTTGCATGTTTATGCTAACTTACCATTAACTTGTATCTAAATGAAAGGCCTGCAAAACAGGCTGTTCTTTAATTAGTGCAGTAACTTTTTCTGATATGCTAGACCAACGCGAAGTACCTTATTTAATAATAGACTGCAAAGAATCGACAACAAAAAAAGAGGTTGATAAAATTGATAAAAAACGAAAAAACGCGGAACGACTAACACCGGTTTTGAGAAAGAGTTTCAAACTTATTTATCTTTAACATATGTTTACTGATAAACTAAATCACTTAATATTGCAGATGCGTAATATTGTTTACTTAAGATGCATTATATTGCTTACTCTTTATATAAATCCTAATCTGCACTGTTATGAATTTGAAAACATTTTAATTTATTGTTATTCCAAGTTTACACTCTTAAATAGATATTCAAACTTTTAAAATATATAAATTCAATATACTTGCCGAAGAATGAGTCCAATAAAACAAACCAAATCAGTAACCAAAATGAAAAAATGCTGCTTGAAAATTTTTTTTTCTAATATTACTGCTTAAATAGCATTTTTCAAGTTTTTTGAATACTTTTTTTTAATACGTCAACTCTGTTAATAGTTTATCTATTGCCTAAAACTTAATTAAACGAAGAGATTATAGTTAAACATAAACTGATTGCTTTAAGTACATACCCAAGAACACTAACTTTGAAATAAAATTGTTAAGTTGGAATAAATCAACATTTATAGATCATTCGATTGACATCACTATGTAAAAAAAAAACCCTGCCCCATTTAGGAATATAATTAGAAAATATTAGATAATCAACCAGCAGTCCATTAGTGGAAAAAACAACAAAGTTTTAGTATAAACTTTGCATCATGTCAGATTTTCATTGATTTTGATTAAAAGTATTAGTGTATTTAACAAGCTTTTAAAAATGTTTAAGGAATATTTTAAATGCTCCAAACCAAGAAAAGATGATAAGCAACGCCGGAACAATGTATGCTTTAATTAAAAAACTGATTTCATAAGCTGCATGAAAAAATTCTTTTGAAACAAACCAAAGGAAGAAAAGTTTCCAGCTGCCAGATACACCACATGCTTGAGTCTTTTGTTAAACTAATTTCCCTTATAACAGCAATTAATCTACAATCAGAAAAATCACGAGTCTGGCTGCTTAAGGTGGTATGGTGGTGGAACAACTCCGATTGCTGCAAAAGAACCCTTGCTTAATAGATGGCAGCTATTTAATTGAATATCAAATGCCGACTATTTAATCTCTATCCGTTTTTTTGGCCGCATATGTTTCATTTATACTATATATATATATATATATATATATAGTACTGTAGAAACTATGTTGATATTTCCAGTAAGAGTACTTAATACAGCGTAGAATAAGTAGAGCGAATATATTATTATTGTTATTATATAAACTAAATTATTAGTTTGGTTTATATTACATTACTTTAAGTTTCACGCAATAGCGATCATTAGACATTTGATGATCGCTATTGCGTGAAACTTTAAGTAATGTAATATAAACCAAGCTAATTATTTAGTTTATATAATAACAATAATGTATATATATATATATATATATATATATATATATATATATATATATATATATATATATATATATATATATATATATATATATATATATATATATATATATATATATATATATATATGACTAAATACTTTAGGAAATTAATGTTACAGAAGCTGAATTATATCATGCTTAACATATGTGTCGCATATAGTTATAAAACTGGATAAATCAGCTCTTTGGAAGATAAACTGGATGCCTTCATAAAACTCTGTTTTGTGTGAAAGCATTTTAATAAAAAGTGAATTATCTGTGGTATAAAATGCAAGTAAAATTGGAATCTAGATTCCATTCCTGAAATTTTCTCAAGTGAGTGCTTAAAACGTCCTTCCACACTACCATCACCTATTGCTATGAGAAGACAACCTAAAACTTGTATATATCAAGAAGATGAAGGCTAAGTTCTTTTTCTGAAAATGATAAAATTACTGAATGGAACAAGTTAAATAGTAAACATTCACTAGAGGGCTTTCAATTTAAAAACACACCTCCATTGTGTAAATTTTTATTATTTAATATTTGATTCAATAACACATTTTATATTGGTTCTTAAATCAATAAAAACTGAGCAATGTTTATTTGTTACTTTACAATAAGGAGGAAATAATGTCTCACTTCCCCCATGGTCTATCTAAATGTCATAATGCCAAAATAACTAGCTTGACTATATTAGAAAATCTTGCATCATACATAAAAATCATCATTTCTAATAGAAATATTCTTCTTGAAGAAATTAATAGTCGAATATAATATAAATTCAAGGGTCAACCACAAACCTGCCATTATCATTAGACATGCTTTATCATTAAGATATACTTGAATCATTTCCATTACCTTTATTCCATTAATTTTTTTTATTCAATAAAATAAAGCAAGGTAGAGTTGATGCAATAAAGGCTGTTAAAACACTAAGTGAGAGAGGTTCAATACACAAAGATATAATACTAATTGTAGCTGAATTTTAACTTCAGAAACAAGCACAATATTGTAGTGGTATTTATGTGGATGCAAAGGACAAGGTTACTCTGTACAAGGAGTTGTTGCATTTATGATAGTTTAAAGAAATCTATTCCTTTTATTATAAAATACCTGAAGTTACCATAAGTGGTAAATGGCTTTCAAATCAAATATCAGATTCTATTAGCTCTCCTTCTCTATCTGGTTTTTAAAATTTGAGGAATTGTCACTGACAATCACCAAGCAAATGTAAGTGCATTTAGTTTGCTTCATTCTAAATTTGGTAATTAATCAAATTTTTTTATTTATCATCCTGATGGTCTGAATAATAAAATATATTTATTTTGTGATAGGTTCAAATAGTTAAAAATATCAGAAATAATTTATTACACTGTAAAAATCTTCCATAATTCACATACAATATAAAAAATGATTCTAATGTTTGTATAGCTGGCTTCGTTACTTGGGGAGATTTTCATCATCTACACTCTAAAGATGAGCAACTCAAGGTAATTTAAGAAAAGCTCCAAAAATCACATATCAATGTCTTCACCCTGGCAACAGAAAGCAAAATTTTTCTCTTCCACTGTCCATTTTCGATGAAACAATACTTGCAAGTTTTAAAAGTTATTTTCCAGAATGAAAAGAAATTTTTGGTTTTCTTACTATTTTTCAAAAATGGTGGACTGTTTTAAATTCTAAACAACAATTTAGTCCGAATAAATTTGGCAATTCAATTATTTGTGATGATGGTTATACAACTTATTTTAGGCAACTAGCTAATTAGATTAAACTTCGGCAGAAATCTCCATACTTTACACTATCAAAACAAATATCATCTGTTCTCATTACAACTCTGCGTTCTCAAGCATTTCTAGTAGATGAGCTTATTGAAGAAGGATATTTGTACTTCACAACTTTATAGTGACCCAACAGAGCGTAGATTTTTGCAATATAGACAAATGAGTGGTGGGGGATTCCTAGTAAGCTTACTTGAATTTCAACACTCAGAAATTATTTTAGCATGTTGGTCTTTATTTAGGAGAACGTAAAATTTTGGGAAGAAGATCTAAAGAAGAGCCATAATAATCCAATTAATAAAGAATTACTGACGATATTAGATTTAAACTCAAATGAGATATCTAAGTTAACTCTCTTACCTGAATCAGAGGTTGTAGCAATAATTGCTTGTTACATACCTAAGAAATTGATAAAAAGAAGCAGCTATAATTATTTCAAATCTATGTTAGTTACAGATACACACAATATAGTTGTTTGTCCATATCTACAATTACTTTCAAGGTGGTCTAACTGTATCATCAGTTTCACTTTTCTCATATGGATGTTTTGCTGCCAGATAACCTTTCAAATTTAACAACAAAACAAGGTGCTGATGTTAAAAGCGTATCAAGCTTTTTTATATAAAAATACCTCCCAACAATTTGTTTTACTTATAATTTACACAAAGAGTGGGGTTTTAAATTTGCTTCTAAAATTATAGCTGTCTTTTTTAAAAAGCAGAACCTAGTCAACGCCATTGTGCGAAAAGATGGTGATAAAAGTTTTAAAAATATACAGAGAGAAAAATAAGGTTAAAGAAACAAACACTGTAAATAGATAACAGAAATATAGAAAAATACAAAAAAGAACATAAATATTAACTTTTGATTTCTTTGTAAACTGCCAATATTATTGTCAATTTAAATGTATAATGTACAAATATAAAAATATAAATTAGATAAAAATATATAATATACATAGATATATATGTTTATAAATACATAAATTGCTAGTGTGAAAACACAGTGTCAGTTTTCTGTGAATACATTTTAATTTGTACACGTGGTATGTAGTTCGGATGAGATTTTTTTTTCTGAAATTGCGTAGCCAACTATAAAACAATGATATATTATATATACTAGATGTCTAACTTGCGGGATTTTATTGAACGAAAAGTGAAGCCGCTTTTTTTGTTTACAAATTGAATCCGCCATTTGTAATAAGGGCAAAAGCTATATCCGACGTGCGAAATAAGTTAAAAATGCATGTTTTTGCCCGAGTTAGAAATGGCTTCCACGGCTTCACTTTTCGGATCGAAGTTAGACATCTAGTATATATAATATATCATTGCTATAAAATGGCCTCTTATACTCTATACACACGAGGGGATATTTGATGGAATATTCCGTGGAACATGGAACATGAACAAACATTCTCTGTTGTGAACGCAACTTCAACAAAAGTTCAGGGAACATTTGAGGAACTTTTGTACCGCCCCGCTAACCCAGAACAAATAAATGTTCCGGAATATTTCTTTGTTTTCGTATGAAAAACATGGTGCCAATTTTAACTACCTTCAATGTATATCCAGAAAAAGCGTGTACGTATATGTTATTACACAAGAAAGTGTAACAGATGTAAGTGTCAAGAGAATAAAATCAGTGTTGCTTGATTTATTATTAAATGGTTAACTGCAAGATTTATATTTGATGTTAAAGCAACTCAAACTATGCTTTTTACAAAGTTGATTGCTAGCTTAAACTGAAATATGATTTCCATTGTGTTATCCTTTTACTATTGTTAAAAAGAAGTTGTGTGTAAAACTTTCAAAATGTGGAAGGCTTAAACCAGTCTTAAAGTGAAAAACAAATTTGTAGTGAATAGTTTAGGGGTTAGGCCTATATCTTTCTAGAATATGCATGATATAATTAATTATATTGTATGCAAAAGTATCAAGTTACACAAAAAATTTATACCAATTGTAAAGTTTAACCTTTAATTTAATTGTGGGGCAGTTTTTTTTTTTTTTTTTGGTAGATTCAATTAACTTATTTATTTTAGTAGGTGATAAGCTAATACATAATATCTAGTAAATTTAAATTTTCCACATTGTCTAATACCGTTATTGCTGCATCACCTGTGAATAAATATGTATGGAATATAGCTAACACAAGGGAATTATTAGATTTATGGAATATTAATAAAGATAATAATAATAATAGTACTAGTAATAGTATTAGTAATAATAATAATAACAACAACGGGTAACAACTGAAAAGCAAGACTTGATTAGGGTTGGGAATCCCGGGATCCCTGGATCCTGAAATCCTGGGATTCCGCGGTTTTTAACGATCCCGAAATCCCGTGAATAAGCATTTAATCCTGGGATTTTTTTTGAAATTGTTTTCAGTTGAACATTTTTAAATTAAACTATTTTTTTCGTTCGATTGCAATCAAATTCGAACTTTACAATTTCGAAATTCTTGTAGTTATGTTTTTGAAGAATTGGAATAAAGTTTTTATAACAATTGAAATTGGAATGCAATTACATTCTTAAAAATTTTTGGTGCTTAGTCGTATTTATTCAAGTTTCTGACAATTTTTATCTCGAATAGACGTTATCTGTTTGTGACTATTTTAAATTACAAGTTTTAGTAAAAAATAAAATTGCTGGTTATTTGAACAGTAAATTTTCTAAAATTATAATGGCTTCGTACATGGAATATGACAAAAAAAGTAATTCTGCTGTTTGGAAACAATTTTTAAGAGAAGAAAAAGGGCAAACAGCAATGTGTAAGTCTACTGACTGCAAAAAAATTTTAAAAATTGGAGGTGGTTCAACGAAAGGTCTCCTTACGCACTTACTTTCCGTCCATAAAATTAACCTCACACCAACTACTATTTCAGTAAGCACACGAGATGAACCACCAATAAAAAAAAAACAAAACGTTAACCGATTTGTTTCCGACATTGGAGCGAGAAGAAATATCACTTCCTGCTACACTTGCACGATTAGCAGCCATTGGTGGGATTTCGTTCAACATGATATGCCGTTCTAGTGATATACGTGCAGGTCTTATAGCTACAGGATTCAAAAGTTTACCCACAACAGTCAACACTGTGCGTAAAATGGTTGAAGATTACAGCAAAAAAATAAGGAGTTTTTTTATTACTGAAAAAAAAATCTGAATTCGGTGTAGGGGAAAGATTTTCTTTATCTTTTGATGAATGGACATCATTGCGTAACCGTTGCTACATGAATATTAATTTACATGCACGAAATTGTCAGTTCTGGAGCTTAGGCTTAATTCGTATAACGGGATCAATTTCTACAGATAAGTGTATTGAGCTATTAGAACAAAAGCTTGCACAACATAGACTTGATTTGAGAAAAGATATTGTTGGTATTATGACTGACGGAGTAAATGTGATGAAAAAAGTTGGGAGAATATTACCTGTAAATCAACAGTTATGTTTTGTCCATGGTGTGCAACTGGCCGTTATTGAAGTACTATATCAAAAGCAGGATATAGAAAGAGAAATAGATCAGCAAGACGAAGACGAACAATCAGATATAGAAGACGATTTTTCAGAGAGTAACTCTTGCGAGGATGATAATTTTTCTGACGACAATAAATTGGTTGATCTCAATGCCAGTCATAATTGAGGAAACAAATGTGATGTTACTGAGGTAAATTGTGGTCCAGTGATCAAAAAGGCACGAAAAGTAATTGTAATGTTCAGACGATCACCAAAAAACAAACGATATCTTGCAGAAGTATGTTGCGGCTGAATTTGGGAAACAAATAGCTCTAATTAAAGACTGCAAGACAAGATGGAACAGTCATTTGTCAATGCTTCAACGCGTCAATTTATTAAAAAGTTGTATACAAAAGGCATTAACAGACATAAGTCTACCGGAAGGTGAATCTTTGGCTTTATCTAATACTGAGATTAAAACAATATCTGCTATCATTAATGCGCTACTTCCAGTAAAAGCAACAGTTGAGGCCCTTTGTCGTCGGGATGCTAATTTGTTTACAGACGATGTTGCCATAACTTTTATGTTAAAAAAACTTAAAGATGCTAACAACGTTATAAGTCAAAAGTTGCATTCATCTCTCGTTCTTCGAATGCAACAAAGGCGTACCGATCCAAGTGGGATCCTTCAGTATCTGCACAATGGTAGAACCAACATTCAGTCCGAATCTTAAATCGAGCTAGTAATAGTTCCGACTTCAATAAAATGTCGCAAATTAATAGTTGAGTTACTTGAAAGACTAGAAGCTACAAATCCAGCTACATCATTAACAGCTAATGAGTCTGAATCAGAAGTTTAACTTTCTGTTTCAAATGAGGCATTACTCGAAATTGTTTCTGATTCTTCTGACTCTTCATCTGAATCTATTTCTTTTGCTCTTAAAAACAGCAAAAGAATCACAGACAAACTTAATAAAGCTATAAAAAAGCACATTTGCCCAGCATACCAACTCGATGTGAGACGTTATCGATAAAAATTCAAAAGGAAATGGTGATGTTTGAAAATGGAGGAACACGTGGTGATTTTTTACAAAGAGCGAATAATTTTTTAATAACTATTAAGCCTACCAGTGTGGAATCAGAACGTGCTTTTTCTGCGGCCGGACTTTTTGCAACAAAAATAAGAAGTCGTCTGGGCGATGAAACATTGGATATGCTCTGCTTCCTCAAAATGTATTTCAAGAATAATCAAAAATAATTACATACGTATATTCTACAAAAACAACGAAGTCTTTACAATTTAATAAAGTATGTATAATATTAACAAACCAAAGAATTTCCTTGTAATTTGATAGTTTTTTCTAAACATATTTTAAATGTCTTATTAATTTCCTTAAAATTTTTCTAAAATAATATGTTAAAATCTTTCAAAAACAGATATTTCAAAATCCCGGGATTAACCACGGGATCCCGGAAATAGGTAAATGTAATCCCGAAATCCCGGGATTTTAAATATAGCACGGGATTACAAATCCAGTCACTGGATTTAAAGACACATCTCTTTTAAGGTGTTAGGTAAAACAAAAAAGAAAAATGTTTTAGAAAGTATTTTTGTTCTAGTTTTTAAATATATTATTTGTTTTTATTTTTGAATGAATAAAAAATAAAGTTCAAAACAAAAAGAGATTAGAAAACGTGTGCATGAATTTTATTTAAATTACAGAAATGCTCATAAAAAGTATTCTTATGACCACTGTAAAACTGAAAATACACCCAAAAGTACTATCTGCAAGATAATTTAATGTGTTGAAAGTGAATCTTTTTCTGTAAATTTCTTAGCCCTGTTTTAGTGCCAAGTGGACTAGTGGTAAATCAAAAAATCCACTTACACAAATGCACTGAGAAGAGACTTATTCCGTTCATGGATAAGTGTCCTTCAGATAGTGGATATGTATTCTGACCCAATTTGGCATCATCTCAATATGCAAAAACAGTAATCATGTATCTAAACAAGAAAAAAGTGCATTTTGTTGAGAAAGCGGATAACCCTACAAACTTGCCAGAATGTCGTCCTATCAAAAATTTTCGGAGTATTTTGAAAGGTCTTATCTACAAGAATAGTTGGTATGCAGAAAATCTTAAAAAATTATGTTCTAGAATCAAGTATTGCCTCAATAAAATTGATATTGAGCTCATGTAGGGTTTAGCTCAGTCTATATTTGGCCTACTTGAGTCAAAAGGAACGGTTTAGTTGAAAGTAACTGATTATATAGATAAAAATTAGAATAAAAATATTTTCTAAAACATTTTTGGTTTTTATTTTAACTTATACCTTAACAGAGATATATGTCGTTAAATCCAGTCTCGTTTTTCAGTTGTCACCCATCAAAAAAGTTTTATTTCTCGTAGACTATTATCAAAAAGTTATATACAAAAGTATTACTTTATTTTGTGTTTAGGGAAAATTGCTTTATCATAACGATTTAATTCTATTTACATTAGTTAATGTTTATTTAAGCGATATACCTTTTATGCACCGTCAAGCCGAATTTACGTAAGAACGTCACAAGGAACACTTTGAAGTATATTTTGTTCCGGCAACATTTTTTCCGGAATAATATTCCGCCAAACTTCTCTCGTGTGAACATGGTATTAGAATCGACCTCTAAACTGTAACATACAGGGCTATGTGATATAGTAGGCCATGCTTCAATGCTCTCAGAATAAACGCTTTAAATTGTGAATTTTTAATAAATCATTTTGCTGTGAATCGTAAAAAGTAACTAGACCTTCAAAACAGCTTCATTAACTGAAAGAATTTTTCATCTGAGCCCTTTATTAAACTTAGAATCAATGGAAGGGGAGGCTTTTTATGGGATGAATGATCATCTCCTATTAAAAGAGTTCGCACACGAAGGATCGCCAATAAAAAGATTTTGTCACTAATCCATGCCAATTCTGTAAAAATGCCTGTGGTATGAAGAAGGCAGACACATGTCGCTTACACCCTCTTTCCAGTTCAAACCCAACTGTAGGCTGTGATGTAGAGTTTTGAGAACCAAGGAACCTTGCAAACTTTAGGTTCTTTAAAGGTATTTTTTCAAACATCTAGGATCTCAGGTAGTGTTTTTTCAAAACTCGAAAAAATCTCACAATATGTTCAAAGTACTAAAAAACATATGGTCAAATGGTAACAATATCAAATATATATGATAAGATATGTGCAGATAATGTGCAATTGTGGAGAAAATGTTTCTCAGTTTTATTTTTTTACTCCACCATATTTAAAACTTTTATCATGTGTTATGAATAATGATTTCTACGCAATGTGATAATCATAATGTCACATGGATACCCTGAAGGTGACCTAAGACCTTATATCATATCCATGAATTTTTTTTTTTGATTTTGAAAGCGGTGCGAGTGCACATTCCAAATCTATCAAAACATCAATTACTTATTGGTAGCATTTTATGAAAACTTATCTACAAAGCTTGTTTTAACAAGATGATTAGTATTTCTCTTACCCACATTAAGACCCCTGCGAGTTGATTAAATGGCCATATATCATTTGTTTGGTTTTTTGGCTGATTGTGCTGATAATTTGCGGACATGGGCCTTTAAGAGATGGAAGTGCAACTTATTGTTTTTTTTGCGAACCATGCTCGTTGCGCATTGTTACAAATCTTTTGTTTTAAACCATAGAAATTAAATTATATTAAAGTCTGTCGGATTTGTCGAAATTTTTTGGTCTCGTCTAACCAGTCACATCAACTTCCTTTCAGTTATTCAAGATTTTCACAATTGAATCATGTTTTAAGATTAATTTTATATAGCTAGATATTTTTAATACTTTTAGAAATAACGCTGATGATAATATAGCAATTGAATCATGTTTTAAGATTAATTTTATATAGCTAGATATTTTTAATACTTTTAGAAATAACGCTGATGATAATATAGAAATTGAGATCATTTACTTAACTACTTTAGTACATGTATAACTAGAGATATAGTAAATAATACAAAATATCTACTAGTTTTGTAGCTACCTAGAGCATATTGGTTTCATGTCCAGGGAACTATTCCATCTACTATATTGCTTTAGACTTCTAGTTTATGAATTTTCTATTTTTATGTATAACAACAGAAATATATACAGTTAAGGATAAATAATTTATACATAAAATGAATGTAAATGCAATAAAGAAAAAAATAACTTGTCACAGTTTTAAATAATTTAGCAAAGCCAATTTATGTCAAACCGCAAGAATAACTAAGTATTTAATTTTAACATAACATGATTTATCAGCTATATATAAACTAATTTTTATTTGACAAAAACAAATGGGTCACAAATGAAATAATATATGAAATATGAAAAACGAAAATATGAAATATCTGGCTGCATTTTGCAAAATAATTATAAATTTGAATAACTTTTTAGAAAGTTTTGCATTATCAAATGAATTATAAAAAAGTCGATTAGAAAATACACCTACTAAAAAATAATGCACGGTGGATATATATATTGGAGCTTATAGAGTAGTCGAGGCAAAAAATGGCGACATATCGGAAAAAATACTCAAAAAATACACAAAATTAAGGCTGGTGAACGAAGGACCAAGGAGTTGAATGAAACCAGATCTTGAAAAAATATTTTATTTAAGCTTTTTTATATTTCGCTATACTTTTTTTAGTCATTTTAAAATTATCCTTACAGGTCTATTTTATTATTGACGGAACTTTGTTTACACGAAAAAAGTACCTAAATTTACAAATGTTTATCTTGGAGAAATGATGAAAATCTGTTCGTGCCGACAACTAATTTCCTGTGCCTTGGTGTAATTTGTTTAGCAATTTGTCAACCCATGACGTAGTTATTTTATTCTGAACAGTCTTATTAAACAAATGCTTTAAAAAGTTTAAACTATTTCCACGTGATCAGAGTTTCTGTTTTAAAACTGTAGGCAGCCATTTTGATAGATTTATTTGTTGGCCGGTGAAAAATTAGAGTTTGTTGGAAACTCGCATGGCTCGCTGATTTCTGCGGCCTCTTTGATGTAAAACAATAGGTTGCACGTCCATATTTTCTAATAAAGTAATAAATTTTCTAGTTAGAATCTTGACTAAATCATCATGTGTAAAAAATTAAATAAGATATTTTTTTAATTATAAATGGATAAAGTATTTTTGCAGGAGAACAGTTGTTTATTAGAATCACCTCTGGATTTTGGATAAGAAACCCGGAAACAAACAAATATTTTTTGTGCAAAGGAATTAAATACCATAACGGAAATACTAAATTTAACAAAAGTTATAAAGTATATACGTTTTATTTACATGTAACTCTTTAATTACAAGTACCCTCTGTTGCACACAGACAGCCCTTCGCAGGACTTCATTGAAATCGGCGAAATTTCTCAAAATTGTTTGAAGTTTTGAATGAACTGATTCCAATGATTGCTTAGTGCATCGCCCTAAACATTTGTTAAAATGATCAAGATTAATATTTTTGTAAGTAAATTTACAAGGTTATCCGTTGTTTTTCTAAGTATACACTAACCAAATTTTCCTCTTTTAATTACAATAAACTCTTCTCATAATGCTTCATTTTATGAACTTTAAGAGTAATGTTTTAACGGAGATCTTTGAAACCTTGTGAAAATCTTGTAATATGATCATACTTTTTTTAGAATTTATAGTGTAGTTTTTTTGGATTTAGTATTTTCCCCAAATCATCCATAAAAAATATCGTTTCAGTCTCTTCATTTTTTAGGCTTATTAGCTTTTATATATTTTCCACCGATAGTTTTGTACTCATTCAGATAAATTTGAAAACGATCAAGTTTTCTTAGAAACTGGTTGGATCCATTTTCTTCTAATCTGTGTTTACTCTGATAAGGCTCTCTGGCAAGATTAATCCTACACTGCTAACTATATACAAACTGAAATCCTTGATTAGTGTACTTAAACAAATTATATTCAATTAGTTTAAGAAGTTTGTCTTCTACGCCTAGCAAAATAAGTATGCATGATGTATGTGCAGTGGCAAAGATCTTCTTCATTACATTTCCAGTCAACAAAATATGATTCACTACTTCAAAAAACCATTTTGTTCATACAATGTTTTCTCCCAGGAGCCATCCGTTTGTTGTACTATTCACACAGAAAAGTTAGCGAATATGGGTCTGCTCTCAACACATTTGGTAATTCTGTTTTACAAAATGTTTAAGAAGGTTTCAAAAATGCTAACTGCTTTCCAACTTTCAGCAGAAGAACATTCAGATCTTCTGAAACAGAGAATTAAGCTTTAGTATATCCAATAACATATTTACGTTTGCATAATGAATTCATACTTTAAATAATTGATATCATTACTAAAGGGTAGTACAGCCAAAACTAATGCTTTGTTAACACTGGTAAAATTAAAATCTTTAAATAAATACTTATCAGATCTTTTTATTTAAAAATTCAATTAAAAAAAATTTAAAAGCCTGGTCTAAAAACCTATCAACTTATGAAGATTATTGCATAATCTTAAACCTATTTTATATAAACAAAAAATAAGTTCTAGTTAAAGAACTCTGAAATATTTTTTTTTTTGCTTGATTACTTGAAACAAAACCATATAAATATAAAAACGAACAAAAGTATACTAAGTGCATCATTTTTTTCCCTTTGCTTTTTGTATTGAACAACTATAGACACAAATCATAATCCCTAAAACAATCACAATGATAGATTGCTTTGCAAAACAAATATTGCTTTATCAGAACGAGAAAAGGTGTAGAGAGGAACTGACCACGCTTTTTTGATCTTAATGTTAATCTTACCAAAAAGTTTTCTTCATAAATACTTTTGGTTTTTTTACTTTTTGATGTTTTTAAACTTGCATTTTGTTAAATTTAGTATAAATATTAATGAATCAAAAAATGGCATAAAAGTTTTTGACTTTTATTTCTTATAATTTTCAGCACCCTTATCCTTTCCACAAAAAGTATTATCTGAATCGGCCTCTAATTGAAATGTTTTTTTTGTGAATGTCTAATTGGATTCCATGCATTAAGGTTCTCAGACTTCTTTCTTATTACTAGTCATCACTTAAACATCTTTGTGCTACTTAACTAAACAATGTGGGTTACAAAGAAAACGCAATAAGTCGAAATATAATCAATTTAATACTAGATTTTAATGAAATTCCATTTTGGTGATGACAGAAGAGAGGTGTTCAAAAATGATAGTAACTTTAATATAAAATTACTTATGAGTAGTGAAAAGAACTCTTGCTACTATTAAAAAAGGTAGATGCAATAAGTTCCCCAAGTGCTAATGTACATCTTTAATCAGTTGTTTACTTCCTATCATGCTTGAAACGAGCCCATTGGGACTGGTAATAGTTTTTAAAATATTTTCATAACAACTTTACACAAAGTCTTGCCATAGTAATAATGGATAAATCGCAGAAAATACCCAGATAAAAAGGGATAAGGCTGGGAGCTTGAGATTATTTACTTTGATAATAAATGAATAAAGATATAAAGTTCTAAATTACGATTTGTGGAAATTCCCAAGAATTTTTAAAAAAATTTTAAAAACCATTTGGAATTGAAGGTTTACTTTGGTGTGAAAAAATTTTATGAGTCCAAACTGTTAATTTTAAGTTTTTTAGATTTTTTAAAATGTAAATTAAATCTTATAAAATAGACATCCCCGTACAAAAAATTCCATATTGTTTCGTAATTGACTCTTAAAGAAGTTATTTCAGACTCTTATAGAATCTTAAAAATCTACAAAAGAACAATAGGATTTCAAAAGAGCTTTATGCACTAGAATAATATAAAGTTATAAAACAAACTTTTAATTTTGTAAAATAAATATAAAATGAACTTACAAAATTTTCTTGCGAAATAAATTTACAAAACAAACTTGTAGAGTAAGCTTAATAATTAAGTTTATACAAATTTATTTTATTGTTTATCTTTTTAAAACAAGATAATTGATAAAACTAATTTATCGTGTTTAACTTTAAAAAAAAATGATATAAATAAAAACTAGTTAAATAAACTAAGCACCTGCGTATCGTTATCAAAATATCGAAACTAACCGATATTTAATACGATAATGTGTTTTGATGATTTGATTTGATCCAATACGTTTCGATATGATTTCGATAAGATATCGTTTGGATTTCGATATAAGCGATATCATTTTTGTATCGTATCGTTGCAAGCGATAAATTTTGATTTAGTTATCTTTAAAATGTATAACGATATTTTTTGTGTTTCATTAGAATTCGATAAGTTTCGATATTAAACCGATAAGATGTAGTTTCGGGTTTTGAGACTTTTCGACAATTTACGATACTTTGTGTTAGACGTAAGTAAATGTTAAATTATTTATTTTTCAATATACTTTGTTAATGCATTGATTAAAATTGTGATAAAAATTTAAAATCGCCTATTTTTTAACGCCACTTTTAAGATTAAGCTGTTAAAAAAAGACTTACCAGATTGGGAGAACAATTCAAGTGTTTATTAATTTTTTTAAATAAAAGCAAAAAACCCTCAAAAAAAATTGGCATCTTTTAAAAAGGAATGAATAAATTTTTTGAAGGTTTTTTTTTTTTTTTTTTTAAAATAGTTATAACACTTGTGGTTAATTCAATGAAAATTCAGATAAGACCACTTTTTAATTTATAATAAATATCTTTTATTTAACTAAAAAGTCGTCTAGTTAAAATCCTCGCCGCTAACTGCAGTAAATTGAAACTTTCGGCTTCGTCATCGGTTTCGGCCGAAACCGAAACCGAAGTTTCCGCTTGTACAACCTTTTACTTAATCTGTTTCGGCCGAAATTTTAGTTCAATTCCGTCACCGTAATAAACCGGCACTTTTGTTAGGTTTTTTTTTTTAAGTTTAGAAAACTCGTTTTTTATTTAGTGTAGGATCATGGTTGTTTCCTATTTATAATGGTGTTTTAACTGTTTGTAGGTAAATCATATTTCAATTATAACAATTGAAGTATTTTTAGTTGAAATCAAGTGACATAATGATTCAAGTTACTAAACTTGTTATCTGTCCAATATATCTAAAACAAATTTTCTGCCGACATAAAACATGTCCGAAATATTTTTCGGTCCACATATTCCGACATAATTCATAATTTTATGTCTCAGACATTTTCTGTTGACAAAATGTCAGAAATATTTTTCTGTCCCTATATTTTGACATAGTTTTATATAAAAAAATATTTTCTGCCAAAAGAAATATGTCCGAAATATATTTTCTGTCTAATTATTTTAACAAAATTTTATGTCTGAGACATTTGTTGTTTTTTATTTTTGAAGAAAGAATCAATCTTACAAATTTACAGCCCATTTCAATATAATTTAAAGAGAAAAATAAAAGTTCCGATTTCCCTTATTGGAATGTAAAAACTTAGTTTTTATTACTGAAATTGGTGTTAATATATGCCCACCCAACAACAAGTTGTCTTAAAGACAAATTGAAGACGTCTTGAAATTGGTCTTAAAGATGTTTTAAACTGGTCTCAAATGAAACACAGTAAGTCGTCTTATCTAAGACGTCTTAAAGTTGCTTTATTTAAGACATCTTAAAGTTGTCTTAAACTGGTCTCAAATGAAACACAGTAAGTCGTCTTAACTAAAACGTCTTAATATTATCTTACTTAACACGTATTAATGACGGCTTATATATATATATAAGCCGTCATTAATACGTGTTATATATATATATATATATATATATATATATATATATATATATATATATATATATATATATATATATATATATATATATATATATATATATATATATATATATATATATATATATTACCTTTCAGTCTCCAGCCAATTTAGCATAAATATATATATTTATATTGTATTAGAAGGAGACTGGAAGGTGGTGACAGAAAATTGAAAGGTGTGAATGTTTGAACTATCCAAATGCAATAACTAAAAAAAGAAACATGATTTGCTATAGAAAAATACTTCACAGCGTCCAGAAAAAAAGAGTACATGATTATAAAATTTTACTAATATTTTCGTGATGCTGGTGCGTTTTTTAACACTAGAACTACTGATGGAGTCATTTTGCCTTCTTTCGTTTTTTATTTCTCTTCTGTGACTACATTTTTCAGAATTCCGGCTTGAAACTCGGTGGACTTTTCCTCAAATAATTTTGGTGAAAAATTTGCGCGTTTTTTTCAAAATTTACCAAAAACTACTGAAGGGAGTCATTTTGACTCCCTACTATATTTTCAGGTCCTTTTGTCACTAAATGTTGCTATAAAGTTTTGTGCATAATTTTTTCACTCTGTCTTATTTACCCTGATGTTCATATAGATGTAGTTCAATTTACATGTTAACTTTTCACATTTTCCTTGTGTTTTACCTGCTTGTATTACTGTGTAATACTGAACAAAATAGCTTGTTTACTCTAGGCTCTTATCTTATGCTAATGAAGGGTGGTGTTTTTCTAAGGTTCTAGCAGGAGACAGTATTCTGGATAGTAACTTTACTTTCAGTTCAGCTGAAGAGACAAAGAGAACAGACGCAGACATACGAGCTCTGAAGACTCATACAGGTATGAATTGTTATGAAATAGTTTAGCTGTCTGTCAACTGATTAAGCCCACCTACTTTTGAAGGTGGCAGAACAGTTATTATTTCTTTTAGTTTTACTTTCATTTCTATTTTTCAGCAGGGAACTATATAGAATTATGGAATTTGTGAGGAATATGGAGAGAAGACGTTTGATAAAGCCTCAGGATATTCTGGCTACTTTGCAATCCATACCGGAGGATGAATCGGAATCCGAATTCCAGGAACATGTATTTGATTCTGAAACTGATGAAGATTTCATTCCTCAGAACATATCAAGTGAATCTGAAGACTCAGAAGGAACAAATCCAGAAGGTAAGTAGTTATGTGTATTTATTTGTTCTTCCACACACTGAGTTAGGGCCTGTGCACACTAGCAGAATTCTGGCTGAATAGCCATCTGGATATTCTTGTCGCAATACAGGCCGTACCTGCGAGGACCGTTTAGCTGACCATGTGGTAATGAAGTTATTGGACCCGTTTTTGAAAAAAGGTCGCAATGTTACAACCGATAATTATTTTACTTCAGTAAAATTAGCTAAACAGCTAAAAAGCAAAGGAACAACCATCGTGGGAACACTGAAGAAGATAAGGCGAGAAGTGCCTAAAGAAATAAAATCCATGAAAGAGGAATTTTACAACAGTAAAGTGTTTAGAAATGAAGAAAATTTTACACTTACAGAATATCAAGGAAAGGTCAACAAAAATGTTGTCATTTTGAGTTCCGTCCATCCAGATGTTGTTGTTGCGTCTGATTCCGCTAAAAAAACTCCAGAAACGGTAAAGTTTTACAATGAAACAAAATATGGAGAAGATGTAGTGGATCAGATGGCACGAAAAGATACCACACGAACACGCACAAGGAGATGGCCTGTTCATGCATTTGAAAATGCCTTAGACTTTGCGGGTATAAATGCATGGATGATATTCAAGGAGATTACCTACAAAAAAATGTCACGCAAGGCATTTTTGCAAACGCTTGTAAGAGAGTTGAGTGATCCTTATGTCACAGATAGGGAAAAGGGTTCCACGTCCCAAGTTTTTACATGCTCAGAAGTGATGGTTCAAACAAAATTTTGCCAGATCAAAGAAAAGTGCAAGAAAAATAGATCTGTCGGCAATTGTAAGACTTGTGGTAAGTCTTTGTGTGGGCAATATACTGCCATAAATCAAAGGCAATTCCTAAAATGCGAAACACTAAATGTTTAGAAGGTGAATTCTGCGCCATATTTTCATTTTTATGCTCCTCCACCTACATTTTCTCTGCTTTTTGTTCTTCAGTTGTTGTTTATATGTGTACTTTTGAATAAAAAAAAATGTTTGAAAAACGTCTATTATAATTATTGTTATTTTCTGTAGAAAAATAAGAAAAGCAGAAAAAAAACAATTGTGGGGAATTATTTATACTTTCCCTGAGACACTAAAGAGTCACTTTTTGAACTTGATAATATATTTTACATCTGACTGCGAATCAATACATTTTACAAAATACACACTCTTTTTATACACTTTTACAATCGCGTCATTTTCACACATTTTATGCATTAACAATTAAATACCTTAACACCTACACTCATTAGCATCTACAAAATATTAACACCTTCAAACACGCCTTCACACAAACACACCTTCAAACACGCCTTCACACACCTTAAATTACGTCTTGAAGACTTTATTCACGACACCCTCCCCCGATTAAAGCTGAGACTTCGGCTTTAATCAGCTATCTTCCATCTCGTCTTCCATGATGTAATTGATCTTTTGTCTTGCATCCAATTTCGCGAGTCTCGTTTCTCTTTTCAAGGTATCCTCTTCGGCTCTGGTTTCCAAATTCTCGTCCGATTCGATTTCGCTTTCTGCCCCACAACTCATTTCCAAGTCACACACCAACTGAATTGGTCGTTCAATTACATAACCATTTCCCAGTCGTATTTTAAAGCCACGAATAACTCCATCTTTCCCTTTAATGTTGTTTTCAATTCGACCGATGTTGAGAAGTGCCTTGTCCTTCACATCGTCTTTAATGAGAACCATGCTTCCGACACCTGGGAGTTTTGCATTACCTCTCTTTTCCTTTGCTTGTTGTTGTTCTTCCATTGCGTGCACGTACTCGTTCATCCATCTTTTCCTTAAGTGATTCTTACCAGTTTTCACAAACTTGACTCTCCGGAGTGCACAATCGCCCCTTGTTATTAAATCAATATCTTCTTCAAGCAAGATTGCAGGGCTCCCCCTCATTAATACATTTGGCGTCAATACTTGATTATCGAATTGGTCACCTTGGTAACATAGTGGCCTATTGTTCATAGCGCATTCCACATCCAACAATTCTTCTTCCAATTCAAAGAAGCTCAGGATGTCCTTACCGATTGTTTTTGACAAACTTTTCTTCATTATTCCAATTAATCTTTCAAACAAACCTCCCCACCACGGCGCTCTTCATAAATTGAACCTCCATTTTATGGCTGTAGTAGCAAGATAGTTTGGAAGATTTTCATCCTTCTTATGTGTTAATAACCACTTCCCTGTTGCCACAAATGTCCTTGCGTTATCACTAATCATCATTTGTGGTGGTCCTTTTCTCGCAACAAACTCCTTTAAAGTTCTCTGAAATTCTCCTGCCGATAGATCATGACAAAGTCTAAGGTAGACAGCTCTTGTACATGCGCATGTAAAGAGTGCAACATAACATTTTTCGACCAACTTTTATGGCGTTTTATATTTTAGCGGACCAGCAAAATCAACACCTGTAACCGTAAACGGTTCGATATCTTCAGTTCTAAAGCGTGGCAACATTGCTCTCGTTGGCGGTAAAAGCGGCTTCACTCTATATCTCTTACATAGATTACATTCACAAATGACCTTTTTTACGGCAACTCTCAAATTCGGTATCCAAAATCTTTCTCTTATGCTACTCATTGTACCTCCTACTCCCCCGTGTAACGTTTTTGCGTGATGATGCTCAATAATTCTTAGAGTTAGTTGGAATCCATTTGGTACAATTATCGGATTATACCCAGAGACTTTTCCGTGACATCTCCAAAGCTGTTTCTCATCCTGTTTAACTTCCACATCGGACTTTATTGCAACAGCTTCTTGTAGTAACTTAATGTTCATTAACTCCGCTTCCATCATCTCCTCAGCTTTTAGCGGTCCTGTTATTTTTACTTCATTTCGACAATTGTATATAAACATTTTTATAAAGGATGATATTATTATGATTTTCCAATACTTGTGTTTACTCAATATTTCTTTAAATATATTATGTTCCTTTATTTCTTCAGTTGCCATACCGACGTTCTCTTTCACACTAATAGTTTCACATGATGCATTCGGCGCTTCGATTATTTCCGGTTGGATTGGCCAATTTTCCTTGTGTTTCAACCATATAGGTCCATTTAGCCACAAGCTTGATAATTTCTCAGGACTCACTCCTCTTGTTCCAAGATCACTTGGGTTTTCTTTTGTTGGGACATATAGCCATTTTACTTCTCCATTCAATAAGATCTGCTGAACTCGGTTTCTGACAAACTGTGACCAACTGCCCCTTTCTTTTAACCAGTAAAGTACCGCAGTACTGTCAACCCAATGATATACTTCAATGACATTATACTTGGTTAATGTCTTCCTAACATGATTCATTAACTTGCTCAAGGTGTGCGCTGCTACCAGCTCAAGTCTTGGAATACTAAGATCCCTCGGTGCAATTCGTGCTTTTGCTACAAGTAAGTTGCTTGTTTTTGAATATTGATGACTCACTGCAACGTAGACGCATGCACATACTGCTGATTTACTTGCGTCTGAAAATCCATGGAGCTCCATTTCAATGATTCTTCCAGACAAGACACTCCGCGGAATTGAAATAGTTCTCTTGATGTTTATTGCCTTGATCCAGGTTTTCCATTCTTCTGAAAGTTCATTTGGAATTTGTTGATCCCAACCGAGTTTTAACAAGCATATTAATACAGGTGCACTAAGTGATTAATACAGGTGCACTAAATCCCAATATGTCAAAGACACTGTTGAGAGCTGATAGCATTTTCCTTTTTGTTATTGCTCCTTTATTTCCGATAGTGATGCATGCAGTATAGTCAATCGATAGTTGATCCGATTCTTTGTTCCAAGGAATCCTAAGTATTTTTGTTGATTTAGCCTCAGCGTCGCTTTCCAGATTGCTAACGTTGCTATGCCATTTGTGCAGCTGGAACCCAGCTTCCATAAAGATTTGCGTTGATTCATTTTTAAACCTGATAAGTTCTTCTTCTGTTTCTCCACCTGCCTGTATATCATCGACATAAGTATCTTCTTCCAAAGCAAGCACCGTTTTTGGATAAATGTCCTTGTATTTTGATATATGCTTTTTAATCGTGGCGCCAAGAATGTAAGGACTTGAACTTGAACCAAAAATCACCCTTGTAAATCGTAACTCCGTTAATTCCATTTTCTTTAAGTCCTTATACCAAATTAAGCGTTGTGCGTCTCTATCCATTTCGTGTATTCTAATTTGTAGAAACGCCTTCTTCACGTCAGCTAACACGCAGAGTTTATTCATCCGATTTCGTATGAGTATGTCAAATATCAAAGGTTGCAGCGATGGTCCCACTTCTAGACAGTCATTTAATGAAGGTGATTGAGCGTCTTTCCTAGCTGAACAATCATAAACTATTCTCATTTTCGTTGACTCAGCATTTTCTTTGATTACTGCTTGATGAGGAACGTAGTAAATAATTTCTCCCGTAGGTTTTTCTGGTGCCATTTCCAATATTCCCTCATTGATTTGTTCCATCATTATATCATTATACTGTTCTAGTTTTTTAAGTTTTTTCAATCGAGTTGTTACACTTCCCAATCTTTTAAGAGCCAGATTTCTGTTGTTTGGCAGTTGAACAATACCCTTTTTCCACGGCATTTTGGTTTCATAGTAACCTTCGTCGGTTTGATGCAGTTTTTCGCTGAAGTCTTGGTGGAACATTGACTCACTGTTTGTGTCTGACAATCCAAGTACTTCTAAACTACACATTTGCTCAAACTCATCACGACCAGTGTTCAATAAGAAACTTTTCTCAATACCAGAACTCAATTGTGTTCGTTTCCCAGAAAAAGTCCATCCCAACATAGTTAATTCTGCTCCTGGATCTTTATCCGGATATTTTCCAAGAACTACCGGTTCCGTGGTTTTTATTGGATGATAATCAGCAGCACCGAGTATAATGTGAACAGGTTGAAGTTCGTCACTCCCTTCATCATCGCTAAATTTCAGTCTCCTTAGTCTTGCAAAATGATTCTTAACATCCTTAATCATCGGATTGGGTAAAAAGGTGAGTGTTTCTTTTTCTGCGTTGGTGCATTCAACCTTAATTCGAAATTCCGGTATCGTTGTTGATTCTATCGTAACGTCATAGATTTCCACACGCTTGTCCACCGTTCCATAGAGCTGTTCAATACTTTTATATTCCTTTCGTGTAGGTTTCAGCTTTAGTTTCGTAATCAAGTTTGTACATATATAGGAACTTCCAGCACTCGTATCCAACATTATCCTTGCTTTTTCACCATTTACTTTTGCAATCACTGTCGGGTGAATAGTTGTACTTGCATTTAGCACCGCTCCCATGGTTTCTTTTTTATTTTCCATTTTACCATCCATCGTTGCGTTCCCATTTTGACAAATGGACGTGTGATGTTTTTTGTTGCACTTTCTGCATCCTCTTGATTTACAACTTGCCGCCGAGTGTCCGTAACCAACGCAGTTGTAACATAATCTTTTGCTTGTTAAAATCTCCCTGCGTCTTGCAACAGTTAGCACTTTTGTACAATCCTCGCTTTTGTGATTTTGTAACCCACAGTAGATACATCCATGCTTACCACTAGTTGCCATGATTTCTTTGTCATAAAGACCGCCATTGTACTGTTTGAATGTAGTGCTTCGATGTTCATAGGACCTTGACTGCACGTTTGTGTTCTTTTTATCGCCCTTTGTTTGTTCGTCGCTTGGGTTAAAAACTGAGTTCAACGGATTCCTTTCAATGTACTTTTGCAACTTTTCGACAAGTTGCTCCAGTCCCCATTCTTACCATCCATCATCGTTTTGTGTGAGTATTTCACGAACTGGTCCAAGTTTATCCATCAATGAATACACGAATGATTGAGCCGTTTGTAGTTTCTGCATAGTTTTCAATGTTCGTACAATCTCGCAAGCTTGTTGTAAAAGTCGTGAACTTCTTTGATTTTGTGCGTGCTGTGTATAGCCGTCAATCCTTCCAAATCTTTAATCAATGCTTTGTGAACCCAAATATCTTTTCCGTAAATTTCTTGTAGTATGCGTTTAGCTTCATCGTATCCCTCCAACGAATGTGGTAAACCAAGTATGTCCTCTCTGGGCTTTCCTTCGACGAGTTCCAGTAAGTAATTGAATTTGCTGATGTTTGATATGTTTGAGTTGTCGACTTCTACCGTGAATTGATTCCAAAATCGCAACCAGTCCTTATAATCGCCATTAAATTTTGTGATTGTGTACTTTTGTAGCTTGACGGATTGCTGAGTAGCTTCGTTTTCGTTTCCAAGTGATTTACGCATTGTTTCTTTCATTTTTAGTTTCTTTAGATACCATTCTTCTTCGCTTTGATGTTTTCTCAATGAGGCTTGTTCTGCTTCTTTTTGAATCGTTAACTGCTATTCCATGATTTGTTTTTCATACTCGAATTTTCTGACGCATTCGTTTTTGTTTATCGAATCCAACTTGTCCACCATTTTGCTTTTGATTTCAATCGCTGCTTCTACTTCCGTTACTGGTTTCGAAAGCCATTCTTCTACCGAATCGATGTTTTCGCCGTCGTCGAGCATTTTTCTGGTCAGCTCATCCTTTGCCATTTCAAGTCTTCCCAATAAATTTGTTATTTTGTCCAGCGCTAAGATTATGCTTGATTTGTCGCCATTAATCGTGTTGCGTTCTATGCCTTTAATGTTTATTCTTATCATGTTGATTTCTCTCTGGTAAATTTGCTCTTGGTCCATTCTTCGCTAACTCGTAGGTTTTGTTTTCCCTGAGACACTAAAGAGTCACTTTTTGAACTTGATAATATATTTTACATCTGACTGCGAATCAATACATTTTACAAAATACACACTCTTTTTATACACTTTTACAATCGCGTCATTTTCACACATTTTATGCATTAACAATTAAATACCTTAACACCTACACTCATTAGCATCTACAAAATATTAACACCTTCAAACACGCCTTCACACAAACACACCTTCAAACACGCCTTCACACACCTTAAATTACGTCTTGAAGACTTTATTCACGACACAATCAAAAGCAATACTGTTGCATCACACAATAATAATAATACATTACAAAAAATATAATTATTAATAAATAACCACAAATGAAACTCTAAAAATAAACGAAAACAAGCAAGGAGTCAAAATGACTCCTTTCAGTAGTTCTAGGTGGGGTCACGAGTCCAGTAGTCCTAATGTTAACACACCCTGAATAAATTTATGGACTGACTTCTCCGATTCCTTGGATATGTCTTTCGGACAGCCTCTAAAAAGAGAAAATTAATGAAGCAATAATAGGTCAAGAAGATCATTATTTTTTTTTTGGAAAGCAGCGTTAGAAGACACTTACCAAGTATACATTTATAAAGGTGGGTTTCTTTAAAATTTCTCTATCCGCCTCTCTGTCTATCCATGTTGAAATTTATCATCAGCGAACAATGTAATTTCTAAATTCGATTAGTTTCTCAGATATCTGTAAAATATGTGCTTGTAATAACCTACCCATAGGCCCTTTACGGAAATAGTTCAAAGTTCTTTTGAATAATTAGTTGGTCTTTTGCATATAGTAAACGCAGAAATCCGGAAACATTTATAATACCAGTAGCTATAAGAGAATACTATATTTTTAATGTTACTTATACGACATGAAACTAAAATCGTAATCTGTTCGCTTGCAAAATTCTTGTTCTTCATTAAACTATTTTAAATATTATTACTACTCTTCCTTCCCAAGAACTTTTCATAATACACCCTTTCACAAGAATAATATTCAGTATAAACAACAGTCTATTTTAAAAATGATCTTGCTGGAGCATCACAGAGAAAAGTTCTAACTTTAACGGTGTGTTAAACTGAATTTATCGTCAGACCGGATAACTTTAAACCACACAATTCTTGTAATGCTTCCGTAAATGGATATAAAGACGTAATTAAAAACGCATTTAAGGAAAGAATTAAAGCATGGACGTATAAGAGTGGACGTGCAACTTATTACAGTTTAACTTTTTGCATTAGTTTAAACTTTTATAGCATTTATTTAATAAGACTGTTCATGATAAAGAAACTACTTCACGTTTTGACAAATTACTAAACAAATTACACCAGGATAAAGAAAATTAGTTGTTGGCACGAATAGATTTTAACATTTTTTCAAGATGAACATTTGTGAACTTGGGAACTTTTTTCGTGTAAACAAAGTCTGTGAATGATAAAATAGACCTTTAAGGATAAACTTAAAATGACTAAAAATAGTATAGCTAAATATAAAAAAGCTTAAATATACTTTTTTATCAAGATCTGATTTCATTCAATTCTTTCGTCCTTCATTCGCCCGCATAGTTCCTTCATTCACCAAGCTATTTTATAATTCATTTGATAATGCAAAACCCTTTCAAAAATGATTTAAATTTATAATTATCTTACAAAATGCGGCAGATATTTCATTTTTTCGTTTTTCATATTTCATATATTTTTTCATTTATCATAAAAAGCACATAACAACCCATTAGTTTTTGTCAAATAAAATTAAGGTAATATATAGCTGGTAAATCATATTATGTTAATATTAAGTTCTTAGTTAATCTTGCGGTTTGCCATAAATTGGCTTTGCTCAATTCTTTAAAACTGTGACAAATTATTTTTGCTTTCTTTTATTCATTTTATGTTTAAGTTATTTAACCATAACTGTATATATTTCTGTTGTTGAACATATATATATATATATATATATATTACACACGATTATTTAAGCCGTCGTTAATAGGTGTTAAATATGACAACTTTAAGACGTTTTAAATAAGACGACTTACAGTGTTTCATTTGAGACCAGTTTAAGACATCTTTAATACCAATTTTAAGTCGTCTTAATTTTGTCTTTAAGGCGATTTGTTGTTGGGTGGGAAACGTCCATGATTAAAGACATCTTAGACTGGTCATTCCGAAAGACGTCTGAAGCTGGTTATTCGGACAGACGTCTTAAACTGGTTGTTCCGACAACCATCTTGTTAAGGTGTCTTACGGACGTCTTAAACTGGTTTTTCTGACAGATTTCTTGTTAAGATAAGTTAAAGACATCTTAAACTGGTTATTCTGAAAGACATCTTAAACTGGTTATTCCAATAGACGTCATAAACTGGTTGTTGCAACAGACGTCTTGTTAAGATGTGTTAAAGACGTCTTAAAATGGTTATTCCGAAAGACGTTTTGTTAAGATATCTTACGGACCTTTGTTAAGATATCTTACGGACCTTAATCTGGTTGTTCCGACAGACGTCTTCTTCAAATGTCTTACGGAGGTCTTAAACTGGTTGTTCCGACAGACGTCTTATTCAGATGTCTTACGGACGTCTTAAACTGGTTATTCTATTAGACGTCTTGTTAAGATGTCTTACGGACGTCTTAAACTGGTTGTCGGAAGACGTCTTAATGAGGTGTGGAAAAGCTGTCTTTAACTAGTTGCAGACGTCTAGACGAGTTAAAGATAAGTTACATACGTCATAAAGTCGTCTCATGTTGTGTCGATGGCGTCCTGTGCCATATTCGAAATTAAGTTAAGTTTTCAAAGGGTTGAACCATTTGCAGTAGAGATTAAACAATCGAGGTTGATGTGTTTTGAAGTCAAAGCTTCGACGTCGCTAAAAGTCGTGTGTGAACGTGTTTCGAAATCGTTAAAAGTTGCATAAAACTTGATTAAACGGTTTTCAAAACCGTATTACTTCAAATAAAATATATTTTCGCGGTTTTCAAAATTGTAAAAAGTTGTGTAAATTCGAAAATGGCGTGTTTTAAAACTGTTTAAAATTTCTAACGGTTTTCAAATTCACTTCCAAAAGTTAAACTGTCTTCGAAATCTTTTGAGTAAACGAAACGAGTGCATATAAAAAGAAAACAAACGAACGTCGCGTGACTTCGTTCAGGTTTTAAGGTCAATGACTTCAAGTTCAAGATTAATGACTTCAACTTCAAGCTCTATAAGCAAAAACTTTTAAGTGAAGTGAACTGATAAGCCATACTTTAAGCTGAACTTGTCTGTTCCTGTGCTAGTACTGTTATGCTCTTCCCTTCTATTCTCCAAGACTCCTACTCTATCTATTAGATTTGGAAAAAATCACAATCGATGAGAAACTACATTCAGGTTCAAAGACATCGATAGAAAGTGAATTGATAACTGGTTTGGTATATGCTAGCAATCTCTGCCCTTCTGTTTCTTAATAATAAAAACTTGAAGTATAGACTACAGGTCTGGCTGCCACTTGCTCTTTCATGGAGCGGTATTCCCAAACTGGAACATAGGAATTTAAGAGATTGAAATTCTCATTGATGAAGACCAACTTCTCAGTGGTTTTTGGAAACAACCTGCATCTCTTTTCGTGGACCATCTGTCCAGCTTCACTAAAGGTTCGCTCACTTAAGGCACTTGAGGCTGGCAGGCAATAATACCTCCGTGCAAGTCCTGCCAAGATGGGCATCTCTTTGCGATTTGTCCTCCACCAGTCAAGGGCATCAACTTTCGAATCAATCACAGCTGTTTCTCTGAATTTTTCCCACTCAACAGAAATCGGAGGATCCTCAGCTGTAGCATTTGTCTGCCTGAATTGGCTGGACACAGTATAAAAGAAAGGAAGGAAGTTAAACGTTTAGAAAAATTCGTATAACTTCGCTTTCTTTAATCTAAAATGGTTTTAATTCAAATAATTTCTAAAAAGTTCGTTTAACTTGGAACCACCAACACCACCACCACCCCCTCCCCCGCGTTTGGCATCGTATCCTCAAATTAAAATTTTTATTTCTTTGTTTGTTGGATTGCATTAAGATTAGTAGAAGTATATTTAACTAGTTTTAAAGAATTTTTTTTTATATTATACTTAATACTATTACCTTTGCTGCTGCCTTCCAGAATTCAGTCTCACCATCATCTTCAAGAAACTTATGGGTGATCTCATCTGAGACATTGATTGAACCTTGCTGGCTTGACATCCAGTCTGCTGTTGTAGGATGACTGGCTTTCAGCTTGTCAAAAATCTCATCCCTGACACCATAGCCGTGCAGTTGTTGGCCTTTCAAGAAGGGGTGTAGCAGGCAGCCTACTGAATAAGGCATGATGTCACATCCTCCTCTTGGGAATCGTTTCTCGAGTTCTACAATGAGCTCAACCATGAAAGGACCTACTCTAGTGACACTGTTCTTTCTAATTTTTTTGACCCTCAGAGAAGCACACCTATCCTCAAGATGAACAATTGCTGTCAGTGCTCTATCCATTCTAATTGTCTTATCTCTCAATATTGGCTCAGAGATGACTCGGCATGTTGTCAGGAGTGGCAGAATGGTTGCAACTAGCTCAAACTGTTCATCCGTAGGAATGGGTATCGTTCATTCCTTTTTTTCAGCCCGGAGAACACACAGCACACTTTGAAGATGGTTGATGTCTAGGAGCATCATCTGGACAGAATTCCATCTGGTAGCACAAGGAACACTGATCTTTCTGTAGGGTACTGAAACAAAAACTAAAGTAAAATTTCGTCAAAAAATTTGGGTGAAATCGTAAATTCTTAGAAAACTTGGTTTGAAATTAAAAAATATTTGCAAAAATTTGACATTAAGTTGTAAAACTTCGTATTGGTATCTACTTAAAAAATTAAAAATATTACCATTCATCTCGAGGCACTTCTTTTTCAACACCCCTTTAGCAAGAGGAGAGTGATGGACTCGGGCGGAGATTGTTCTGCATGCATCGATAGCAGCCTTGATATCAGGATGTTTATTGACAGTCTTTTCCAAGGCTATGTTAAGCTTGTGGTTAATGCATTTGATTGAACCTCTTTCAAGATCAGCAATAGTCTCTGACTTCCTCAAAGCAGCTTTTATATTTGAAGCTTGATCACACAACAACCCTCTTCTTGACCATTTTGAGTAACTCAAAACTTTTAACCAAGTTATCCAATTGAGTAGCAATTTTTTGACCAGTGTGCTTACCTGTGAATGGAACAACTCCAACAGTTACCTTTCGTAGAACAAACTCTTTAGCGATGTAATGAAGAGTCACCACCATGAATTGGTTGTTGTTGTGTGAGGTCCAGATGTCAGTCCTGATTGCAACTCGGTCGCAATGAGGAAGCTCCTTGTCAAACATGCCTTTCATGGCCATCTGCAGATTCCAATAGAGGAGAGGTAACTGGAAGCGAGCCATGCAAGCACCACTTTTAACCTTAAACCTCGAGTCAAAGTGGGCAAGCGCTCTTTGAAACGGGATAGAGTCACAGATGGAGAAAGGCTGATTGTCAGTTGCAAGGTAAATCATGAGCTCCATGTCACCACGAAGTTGAGTGGTGCACTGTGTTGGATAGCACAGATTCTTTCTGGCTTTAGTACCCTTTTTCTTTTCCTGCGACCTAAAAAATATTGTATACATTTGTTAACACTGAATTAACTTCGGATTTCGTTGTTTTCATCAATAAAAAAACATATAAATTTGACATAAAGTTGTATAACTTCGCTACATCGTATCGTAAGATTCATTATATAACTAAGTTACCAGTGACAACGGTTTCCAATTTATCTTCTGTCCTCCTTGGCAGCTTCTGCCTTACTCTGTATCTTTTGATTCTGACATATTTCGATGTACTCATCCTTATGGTTGGATCGTAGGTGACCACTCAAGGTCGATGTTGACCCAGAATTCATTTTCAGGTCCTTCTTGCAGATATTGCACACACCGTAGGCCTTATCTCCTCTGTATTCCTTCAGGAAGTACTGCCAAACTAGCGAGCGATAGGTTTTTGGAAAATTTGTTTGATGTTTTACAGTGTTTAAATCTTGTTAAATAACATACACAAAGTTATAAAGTTTTCAAATTCGTTCAATATAATGTAAATAAATTTATACGATTTTCATAACCGTAAAAGTTTGATTTACAACATTTTTCGGCTCTCAACATCGTTTTAATTAGGTCTTAACAACTTTTAAAGGTTTTCAAAGTCGATTTAAAGTTAAAGCTACAACTTTTTACGGCTTTCATAACCGTTTAATTAACTTTTTTTGGAGTTTAACGGATTTCGACATCGTTTAATTTAAGAAACTTTGCTTAACTGACAGCTTTCAAAGTTGAACAAAAAAATACGATTTTTAAAACCGTAACTCGATTGTTTTATCTCTAATTTACAGCATAAATTTCTATGATCTAATTGTCTCCAACATAAAGAAATAGAAAATAATTCTATGCCAGAATATTTAATTCCGTTCTAGGATACGTCGAATAATTTATGGTCGAAGCAAGCCTTATTAAAAATTTAATTTTTCACCAGCGTGGCGTTTCAGATTAAAATAGATTAATCATAGGACAACTGACTATTTCAAGCAGCGGTAAGAACACAATTTTTAACTGTAGGAAAATCTCTGGCCAAAATTTATTTTTTAACCTAACTGAACCGTTATAATTGTTTTTTTTGAAGAGCTGTGATCTTAACCCAAAATTTATTTTTTAATAAAACAAATATCAATGATTATGTTTGGCTATTAAAATTCTTTTTCTCTTACACGTATTTTAAAGAGAAAACATCCTTTTCAAATTGTAAATGGTACAATTCAAACAAATAAACTAGCAATTAAATGCCTCTGAGTCAAATATTTATGTTTCTGCCTCCCTCAATTAAACAAGCGTTGCTACATGGTATTATAGGATGTCAATATTTGGAAAATTGGCATTTTTTTGATCAAATGGCATTTTACGATTTTTTAGCTTTATTTTGGCATTTTGACACAGAAAAATTAAAGTTCTTGAAAAAGAATTTATTCTGGAAAAAAAGTTGAAATTAATCCTCGTGATTTTTAAGATGAAAAACACCTTTTGGCTTCTTATCTGAAGACTAATTTGTTGTTCCTATTCGGAAATAAACGCTAAGCTAGCACAAATATTTTTAAATAGTATTTTTTTTCTTTAGAAATCAAAAGCTTTGGTCAAGTGTTTGATGAAATTTGCTCAAAATAAAGTGACTAAGTGATTTTGAAACTGCCAAAATTTGAAAATTAGCTTTTATTTTAGCATTTTACATTCATACTTTTAGCAATTTACATGTTAAAAATGTTGGTAATACTAAATTTAATTTTCAATTTAAACGATTAAAGTATGATGCCTTGGAATGCCCGCTTCGACACTTGAGACATTAAAACTATCATAATTCTATTCTGAAAATTAACTTTGACTTTTGTGCCAGATTACTTTCAAATACTTTTCTAAAACAAAGTCTAAAAGAGTTTTATTACTTTGTAAAATATTTTTTATAATTCGACTCTAAAAAAGTTTTTAGAATTCGTTTCTTGCATCGGGCGCTAAAAAAAAATTGTTTGACTAATAAAAAATGTGAAATGTTCAGTTTTGTAAACAAATTTTATTTTATTAATTAAATCTACACTATTTTTTACCACCATGATAATCTAAGAAATCATTTGAAATGCGATTGCGTAGATAGTTGTAAACCAAAGCGAATCCAGAAAAATCATGTCCAACTTTTACGCTGGAGAATGCTACACCGTAAACTACTTGCAAGATTTCATGGAGATGATTCCATTTTGTTTTCTGGTTTTTCTTCCAGTACGCAGGAATGTTGAATGCAGCGTCTAATGCCACTCGGGGTTCATCGAGAGTCCATTTTAAAATTACTTGACGAATATCTTAATCTATCTCTAAAGATGCATTAACAATACCTTGTCTGGTTCCTCCTCCAATATATTAAATGACTTGCTGGAACATCCTCAATTTCTATTTTCATTCGAATCCATCAAACGTAGAACTCGCTCATTGATAATTTTACGGATTGAAAATCCATCATGGCCGAACGTATTGGTAAAAATGCATCGAGATATTCATTTATTAAGCTTCATGACGCATAATATAATTTTAATTGGTCGTATCTCAGCCTTTGGTATGTTTTTGCGTTGGTATGGAAATCTTCTATCATCAAAAAAGTAGAATCCCAGCGTGGTTCAATGCCTGTGCGAGGCTTTTTTAGATTTTTAAATGTTTGAATATGTGCTACTTTTTTGGATTCGATAGCAACTTTTTTGATGTTATTCAATGCATCTTCAAACATTGACGTGACGTACTTTGCAGCTAGCTGACACACATGTGCGCCACAAAACATGGCTGAACAGAACAATCCAACTGATTTTTCAACTTAAACAGTGTGGACGTCACTATATTTCCCTTCTTCATCCTTTAAAGCGCCAATATCAATTTCCTTGTCTTCGAAATCAATAAATTCGTCACCATAAATTTCAAGGATCATTTTCATTTGATCTTGTGCACTTTGAAGAATATTTGAAGCCTTCGTCATGTTCTTTCCTTGGTCTGTGCAAGTTGCGTAGATATCATTAGCACATTTTCCAATTTTTCCAATGATATTTTCTAACTGAGCAGCCAAAATCTCGACAAACAGTTGACCTTCTTGAGTAACTATGCCATAGGTTCTGTCAGCTATTTGCCTTTCCTTAATATATCTACAGCTAACTCCGAACACGTTTCTTCCATATTGCGACATACTATCAAATATCAACGAGATGAGAAATTTTTCAATTTCTTCTCTTATGAGTGAAAAATTATTTTCACACTCATGTTCAATGTAGCGTTTTATGCTGTGACGATTTATAACAATTTTGAATTCTTTGAGTGAATTTTTCAATAAAGACATTTGTTCAATAAAGACATTTCATTAGCTAATGCGAAAGACAAGTCACGGTTCATCATTGATCGAATCAGTTCTCAAATTAATTGGTTTACATCGATTTCCAGCTTGATTCGTATAATTAATTAAATCTCATTGTTTTTTCGATTTCTTGAAGCCGAAGTAGTTAACTTGATATCGTCTGCTTTTTCTTTGTGTTTTCAAAGAAGGTGATCTTTTAGGCTATATGGGAAGGTGGGGATTTTTTTCCTTCCATATAGCACAAAACTCATTAAGGCCAACCCTGAGCGCGAAACTGTGTAATACCAACTTGAATTAACAACAAACTTTATTTCTAGATTTATAGTTCTTATGTAGGTTACCTTTAAGGTTCAACATCGGCAGTGCTTTGTATTTAACCAAGTTCGAGGAAATTATTAGTTAATTAAATAAATAAATTAATTATTCATATCACTGATGGGAAGAATATTATTTTTTTCCTGCTCTCCAGCTTATGTACTTTTTTCCATATTTTCAGAAAGAGACCTAAACATTGTGAAGACAAAGCAATTAGGACTTGAGTAGGAGAGTGACAAATTCAACCCATCTTCTCTGATTATAGCTGACCATTAACAGCTGACTCACTCTGTAAAAATGACAACTTTTGGTCCCTTGGAAACCCCTTTAGGATTAAGTTGATTTTAGGTATAAAGTTCACCACTAGAAATTTCAAAATCAAATATGGCTGTCCGAGCGAGATATTCACATTCAAAGTTTTGATCCGTAAATCTCATTTTTGCCATATAGATATTGTCAAAATTTAACACATTTTTTGTTTTTTTTTTATATTTAGAAGCTCATTATTGCTGCTTATAGAGTTGGAATGCATTGCCTCGGTTGTTTGTTCACTAAAGAGTCCCAAAGAACAGCTATTTCTAGAGATGAGGTGAGGAACATGGTAAAAAAGAGCATGAACTTTTGGTGTCACAATTATTGGAAGTCTTAGGTACAAATATTTGAATGCCTCAATCTTCTGACTGTAGTTGGCTTCCAAATGGTTTCCAAAACAGGCTGATACAACAGCATGAAGTGTTTGAAATGCACCAGTGAACTTTGCCACTTCTTGAGCTTTGTCTATTGGTGCAAGAGACTCAACAGATCAAAATTTTCCAAAATCTTCTTGCATTCATTCCCATTGAATTGATCCCCATGGTATGCTAATATGCAGCTTCAAAGGCCATTCTTTGGCGCCTGGCCACACTCGAAGCAATGCCTTGAACATGTGATTTACAACTTTAAACATGAGATGCAGCTCCATGGGCGGAATCAGGTCAAAAATCAATGATGATTCATCTCCTGGAATGATTGGTGGCTGAACAACACTTTTGAACTCTCGGGCTTGTTTCAAATTGCATCCTGTTAACTTAAAAGTTTTGAAGCACTCCTTGTTCAGAGAGCATGAACATTGAAAAGATCTGTTTATGCAATTTGACACCAGCAGCAAGGGTGACTACTAGAATGCGCCTGGATTCCACAGATGATGTTGGCAATCTTCAGGTCACAAGAAACAACAAAAGGTATCTTGTCAGCATGAAATGGCCCAAGACATTTTTGATATTTTCATAAACTTCTGGAACCTCTTCAGCCACTGCCACCAGCAGTTGTCTTCTCACTCCAGTATCTTTAGAGGCTTGATGAGTGAGAAGCCTGAAGCTTTTTTGAGTTAGGTTAGTCTCACATGGGATGACTCTTAGAGTGACTTTAAAAAATGATCCACCACCATCCATGCAAATCTTTAGAAAGTAGTTATTCTGCAAATCTCTTGCATTTACAACCTTTTGTGCAAATTGCTTAAGACTTTTGAAAACATTCTTTGTCTGTTCTTTGCCAGTCCACTCAGTAGAGATACTAATTTGCGAGGTGGTAAATAAATCTCGCAAAGCTCGACCAACAGCTGTAAAACTTTTTTCAAAATTGGGCTCAACGACTTTGCCTGTTGAAGATTGGTTTAATGTTGATACCAGTTGTATTATTTTTGCCTTCCACCAGATCCTATGCTCAGTTGGATTGCACCATATGGGGATGCTACCTTAAGTTTAACCACTTGAGATGCTATTTGTTCAGCACCCTGTGAATCTTTTATTGCAGGTTTTCTTAGATTTTCATGCCCTGTTCGTGGTATGCAGAAATGTGGTAGGCCTCGGCCAATTTTTCAGAAGCAACTTGCACAGAGTTTTTCCGTGATGGGTTTTGAACTTTAAACACTTTTATCCAGACCAGTTTTGCTGAGAAATTTTGTATCGTGGTGTTCTGACAAAGGATGTCTGTCTCTTGATGTAGTTTTTCCAATTTTACAGATCAAACAACTTCATACTGTGCTTATCCTTGTAAAAGGTCTTACTAAAATGGAATCAAAATTAAACAATATAGAATACTCTAAACTTGCACCCTTGTCAAGCTTTTTTTTCAACTTTTTTTCTCCAACCACTACAGACACCTGTGGGTACCGTTTGATCGGTGAAGTCAATGTCTTTGTTTACAATTAAATGCACTTTTTTAGTTATGAATGCAGTAAGTTGTATGTCGACTTTCTGAAGGCACAAAAAACACACTGTTTTTCTGAATTCCTTAAGAGTTTTGCTTTTGTTTGGCATTTTAGTTTTGGAACTTCGAAATTAGAAAACCAACAATGCACAAAAGAAAATTAATCTATGAAGAAATATTTAAGAGGGTGAGTGCCCTTTCCTGGAAAATGGTGACATTTGTTGTAAATATTTGCTGTTTCTATTTGAAACAATAAAGAGCTTCTCAATATAGAAAAAAAAGCAAAATAATGTGTTAAGTTTTGACAATATCTAATATTTATGGATCAAAACTTTGAATGTAAATATCTCGCTCGGAGAGCCATGTTTGATTTTGAAATTTCTTGTGGTGAACTTTTTACCCATATACTATTTACCCCTAAAGAGGTTTCCAGGGGACATGAAGTTGGTATTAACTGTCATTTTTACAGGGTGTGTTAAGTCTATTCTGTTTACTTTCTCCGTATTTATAAATGATATTTTTCAGTAGCTTTTATCAGACTTTGCAATAAAACTTTTGTGCGTTTCGCGCTGGCAATTTTAAGTAGAATCCATAAGTAAGTGTTATAACCTCTGTTATCATGAAGAGCATTTTTATTAGATTGGGAAATTAATACCCAAAAGCAACGTACTTAATAGCTTTAAGCAGCTTTTTTTTTTAAGAAGGATATTCATTGAAGTTTCATTGAAACAAAAATAAAATGATAGTATTAAATCAGTGCTTCGGAATTACAACATCAACAACTTTGATAAAGTAGAGATAAAGTACTTTATAAAGCCAATTAGCCAAAAAAGATGATAGGGGAGACCGGGACAAAGTGGCTACAGTTTTTGTTTTTGAGCTCTATGCATTTCTGGGTGAATTTTTTTGAAGAAATCAAATTTCAGTTCAAAAGAATATAAATTTGGCAAGCACGTTCAACCGTCAAATATTATAAAAAAAGTAATTGGTGGCTTAAAAAGGGCCTCCTAAACAAACAAAAAATATGTGCCAACTTACCCCTAGCCGGGGTAAGTTGCTTATACTCTCAGGGTAAGTTGGCTTACCATATGAAAAGAGACAAGTTTAGTAACGTTAAGCATCTATTTCAAGTGCATCTTTTTTTATGAAAACTCTTGATAAATTTTATCCAACAATAACTTATCTTTTATAACTTTGCATGTCTGTAGATCTGCAGTGTTATATAATTTTAGTGAATTTACGATCAATGTAAAAAAGTGTAAGTTGGCCCATGCTGCCAACTAGCCCCGCGATCATTGTGCCAACAAACCCAAATAGCTTTTTGCTCACAAAATGGCTTATAAATCCCCAAAAACGCGAAATATTGAGAAACACAAAATGTGACTGGTTCGAGTTTACTTGTTGCTAATGCTAGTGCTTTTTTAACTTGAAGAAATAATATAGTTACAAAAGTTACAAAATTAGTAAACAAAATACAAAGTTCGCTATAACGTCTATGCGCATGCGCTTGTAGCCTTGATACTGCACTGAAAGATGAATTAGAAAAATAGGAAAGTTCCATGTGAATTTAGGAAATTACTGGTGGAAAATTCCAACTTTAAACGCAGTGTGTCAACTTCCCCCTGTAGCCAACTAACCCCAGTCTCCTCTAAGAATATAAAAAAATAATGCAAATTTGAGGGAAAGAAAAGCCTTCACAGAAAAATATTCATGAACCCAAGATATTACTCCGAACGTTTATAAGTGAAGGTCATTGTAATATGTTTCTTCTATTTAGTTTTTGTATCATTCAAAACTAAAAGTTGTTTTAAATTAGAGCGTGCAAAGCATGTTTCTGCAAAATTCCAGGGGAAGTTTTCTTAAACTCGTTGAAAACAAAATTATCTTTGAAAAAAGATTTTTGTTTTTTATTTTATCTTTTAATACATCTTTCCCAACTAACGTAAGACGACTTTAAGACATATGTAACTTATCTTCAACTCGTCAAGACGTCTGCAACTAGTTAAAGACGTGTTTAAGACGGCCTTTCCATAGCTCATTAAGACGTCTTCCGACAACCAGTTTAAAACAACCTTAAGACATCTTAACAAGACGTCTGTCGGAATAACCAGTTTAAGATGTCTTTCGGAATAAACAGTTTAAAGTGTCTTTAATCATGAACATTTCCTACCCAACAACAAGTCGCCTTAAAGACAAAATTAAGACGACTTAAAATTGGTATTAAAGATGTCTTAAACTGGTCTCAAATGAAACGCTTTAAGTTGTCTAATTAAAAACGTCTTAAAGTTGTCTTATTTAAGACGTCTTAAAGTTGTCTTATCTAAGACGTCTTAAAGATGTCTTATTTAAGACGTCTTAACGTTGCCTTAAACTGGTCGAAAATGAAACACTGTAGGCTGTCATATTTAAAACGTCTTAAAGCTGTCTTATTTCAGTTATCTTAAAGACGGTTTAAAAGAAGTGTGTGTGTGTATATGCATATATATATATATATATATATATATATATATATATATATATATATATATATATATATATATATATATATATATATATATATGTTCAACAACAGAAATATATACAGCTAAGGATAAATAACTTATACATAAAATGAATATAAATACAAGAAAGAAAAAATAATTTGTCACAGTTTTAAAAAATTTAGCAAAGCCAATTTATGGCAAACCGCAAGAATTACTAAGTATTTAATATAAGCATAATATGATTTACCAGCTATATATAAACTAAATTTTATTTGACAAAAACTAATGGGTTATTATGTGCTTTTTATGATAAATGAAATATGAAAAACGAAAACATGATATACCTGGCCGCATTTTGCAAGATAATTTTAAATTTGAATAACTTTTTAAAAGGTTTTGCATTATCAAATGAAATATAAAAAAGCCTGGTGAATGAAGGACCAAGCTGGTGAATGACGGACCCAAGAATTGAATGAAACGAGATCTTGACAAAAAAATTTAAACTTTTTTATGTTTCGCTATACTTTTTTTAGTCATTTTAAAATAATCCTTACATGTCTGTATTATCATTGACAGACTTTGATATACACGAAATAAAATACACGAATAAAAATGCACAAAATAAAATACACGAATAAAAATACACGAAAAAAAAATCTCAACTTTACAAATGTTCATCTTGAAAAATTAATTTTTTTTAATTATAAATTTTTTATTATAATTAATAAAACTGTTCGTGCCGACAACTAACTTCCTTTACCTTACTGTAATTTGTTTAATAATTTGTGAACAAGTGAAGTAGTTACTTTATCCTGAACACTCTTATTAAACAAATGCTACAAAAGTTTAAACTAATACAAAATGTTTAAACTATAATAATAAGTTGCACGTCCACTCTTATGCGCCCATGCTTTAATTCCTTCTCTAATTGCTTCTTTAATTGCGTCTTTAATTCCAATTGCAGAAGAGTTACAAGAATTGTGTGGTTTAAAGTTATCCGGACAGTTTTTTCTGGCAATGAAATCAGTTGTACACACTGTTAAAGTTAGAGCTTTTCTCAGTGGTGCCCCAGCAAGATCATTTTTAAAATGGACTGTTGCTCATACTGGCTATTATTCTTGTGAAAGGGGCATTATCAAAAGTTCTTGGGAATGAAGGGAAGTATTTAATGCAGAACAAGAATTTTTCAAGCCAACAGATTATGATTTTAGTTGCCAGTCGTATAAGTAACATCAAAAATATAAGTCTCTTCTTTTAGCTACTGGTATTAAATGTGTTTCCGGATTTGACAATATGCAAAAGGCCCACTAATAATTTAAAAGAATTTTGAGCTATTTCCGTAAAGGTCCTATGGCAAGGTTATTACAAGCACATATTTTACAGATTTGTGAGAAACTAATCGAACTAAGATATTAGATTGTTCGCTAAAGATAAATTTCAACATGGATGGTCAGAAAGGCGGAAAGCGAAGTTTTAAAGAAACCCACCTTTATAAATGTATACTTGGTAAGTGTCTTTTAACGCTGCTTTCCAAAAAAATCAATGATTTTCTTAACCTATTATTGTTTAATTAATTTTCTTTTTTTAGCGGCTGTTCGAGAGACAAATCCAAAGGAATCGGAGATGACTGTATATAAATTTATTCAGAACATGTTAAAAACGCTCCAGCATTAAGAAAATCTTATTAAAAATATAATCATGTACTCTTTTTTGTAAATTAAAAATATAATCATGCACTCTTTTTGACAAATCTAAACAAATAAACTTTGTCAATCTTTATGCAGCCATCTACACAGTGAAAAAAAAAATCCTTTGCTGTGTTCTTTAACTACTCATTGAACTTACTATATGGTGAGTTTTATAGTTTTTGCTTGAAATTTTCCGAGAATTTCATTAAGCTTTATGTCGTGATGGTCGTAACTGTGACGGTCGTAACGAAAGAGCCAAAAATGTAAAACAACAAGTAACGCAATGAATGACATAATAAAAGATGAATGATTATAAAAACCAATTAAGTTATGTAAAAAAATATGAATTTTATAATATTATCAAGGTTATCCATGATGTTTCTTCATTACTGGGATCGTTTTATTTGGAGTAGGCAACAAACGCTTCATGCTAGTTATGCTCCCTGTTTTTTTTTGTTTTATTAACTCTATTTATTACAACACAATATCTAGGAGTATGTACTTTCATATGTCTCGCAAATCTTTTGAAGAGCCGGGAATCCAATAAAGGAAAAAAATACCTTTAAAAAGTAAATTTTTTTTACTAATATATAAATTTTAAAATTGTTCTGCAACCCAATTACAAAATATTACAGAATTTAGAAACCAAAAACTTTCCATTTTTATATGCCAGAAATGCATTTTGGTAATATTTGTAACGGCTTTCGCTTCTTCTTTTTTATCAGCTATTAAGGCCCATCTTAGATTAATATCATCTGTGTTGATAAGTTTAACTTAAGTTTTGCACCCATTTGATGCTAAGAGAAAGTCTTTAGCGTTTAAGACGACCACTTCACGAGATTTTACGCTGTTTCAAACAAAACGCTTTTATGACCGTCCTACTTCATCAACTGCTCCTTACCGTGAGAGCAAAAAAGCTCCATTCTATACTTTGAAAATTATATTTCACAGAGCAATCGCGAGGTTAGAATTATTTTTTTCTATCTACAATTTTAAAAATTAGGAGAAAATGAGTTATTAATTTTAGTAAGTAATGATTACTTTTAAAATACGCTATGTTTTAGAAATTTTTTTCTAAATAATTTGATTAAAATAAATTACGTAAAGTATAAGTTATTATTTCTTTAAAAATTAAAGCTAAAATTTTAAATAACTTTTGCTTTAAGAAAAAAAATCAAAAACTTTCTCCCAACGTTTAAACTTGGAGATAGAACAAAATAATTCTAACCTCGCGCAATGTTGTATGGATTGCAGCAATTTTGAGCAATGTTGCATGGATCACAGAGCATTGTTGTTGGCCATGTATCTATTTTTGAATGGATTGCATGGACCGTCACTCCATAACATAACTTTTTTTATATAATCAATGCAATAGAGGTCAAATAATTTACTTAAATATGTAGTAGTGGCGCGTTTTGTTTTATCATTATCGTCGGATATTATTACAACTGATTTTGGCTCTAATTGGTAACGATAGATTACAACTGTAAGCTAGGTAATAGTTGACTTAGACCAATAAGCAGCTTGAACAGCATCCTGATAACCACATGTATAGTTTTGTGAATAATCAAAGTGTATCAAAATTTGGTCTGGTTCGAGATTTTCTTTTTGACTGCAATATTGCTCAAACTGGTGCTTTTTAGTGAGATGATGCTTAATAAACTCTAGTACATTGTCGCGGAAATCTTCAAAAATACCTTTTTTATGTTATTTTTTTTTTATGTTGACTGAGAACACAGCGATGATCTTCGTTAATCCAGCTATAGAAGATTAAGGTATCCATGTCTCCGTTTTCGGGCAAAGAAACTTTCAATAGTTTACTATCATAGTTTCATTAGTTACTCAAAGTTTCAAAAAAAACTTTAACAAGTTTAGTAGTTTAATAAGCAAGTTTAATAAGCAAAACTGATTTATATTATAACTTGGTTTAAATGATGTATATCGTTTGAAATGAATTAAATCGTTCGCGCTTAAACCTTTTTTTTCTTTTTAAGTCAAGAAGCTGTGATGGGAAAACAAACATATCGTGATGGTCGGAACGTACTTAGTAACATGTTGAAATGGTGATCTAAAGCACTTGAATGTTTTTTTTTTAAACAATGATAAAATATGTATGAGTATCTTTACTTTTACCATGGTTGTAGTTTTAAAAAATTTGATACGAAGCATAGAAAAAACTTTTCGACTTTTTTTTGTGACGGTCGTAAAGTCTTGTTTTCATTAATGTGCTCTTCTTATAGACCTAGTTACAGTTCGCTTTTATAAAAAATATTATGCATAATGTTTAATTTTGCCTTTTAGTCAAACTTAGAAGTAAAAGTTATTTAAAAAAACAGCAGTGAAACTTTTTTCAACGCTTCACAACATGACTCTATATAAATGTCAAAAAATGCTCATATAACCCTTACAACTTTAAAAGTATGTTACAGTAAGATAAAATGATTTTTTTAATAAACTTTTTTCTTAAAAGTACTCTTAAATAGTTGGAAAATAACTTAATGAAGTTATTATATGTCACCGTGAAATTTTTTTTTCCCCCTCTTTAACGTGGAATTACCCATATATATATATATATATATATATATATATATATATATATATATATATATATATATATATATATATATATAGCTATTTCAAGTTGTATTATTTTCAAATACAATATCTCTTGTTCGTATAAGAGTGCTCAATATTTTGTATAAATAGAGCAATATATATATATATATATATATATATAAAACGAAGAAACAACAACTATGCATGGTACTTAAAGTTTCATGCCTAGCGGCAATCATCAGCCATGAAATACAAATCAAAAATCTATAAAAACCGTTACAAATTGCAAAAATTACTGTATCGTGTGCTCTGACGTCATATTAGGAAAAAGAGGAGGAAAAGAAAGAAAGAAAGAAAGCAATAAAGAAGTAAAGAAATGAAAGAAAGCAATAGAGAAATAAAGAAAAGAAAAGAAAGAAAAGAAAAGATAGGAAAGAAAAGAAAAGAAAAGAAAAGAAAAGAAAAGAAAAGAAAAGAAAAGAAAAGAAAAGGAAAGAAAGAAAAGAAAGAAAAGAACGAAAAGAAAGAAAGAAAAGAAAGGAAAGAAAGAAAGAAAAGAAAAGAAAGAAATAATATAGGCCTACTTACCAGTATCAAATTTCGAAAGAAGAAATTTATTTCCATGCCTGCATTTTGAAACCAATTCGTTCTTCTTATTCAATAAGGTACCTTCATTAAACATAATAATCATGTACTTCTCATGCAGGCATAGCATGCAACATTTTGTGGCCGGGTTGTACGATTTGCAATGTTTGATTATCTTCCACTTAACGATAGGTGTGAAATTTTCTTCTTTCATTTTCCATATTTCTTTCGATAGTTCTGTGTCGTTCTTATATTTTTCAATGTTAAAGGATTTTTGGTGGTTTGCATACCTTAGTTTGAAAGGTGTTTCGCTGATGCCGTAATATATATTTTTTTTTTTATTACTGGGTTGCTGGAAGAGATGGTGGCTTGGTAGACTATGTTTTTTGTAAGACAATTTTGATGTAAAGGACACTTAGTTTTATTGATGCAATTACAGGTTTTTTCTGTAATGTTGGGGTTTTTTTGCTGCTGGTTTTTTTGCTGCTGGCTTTTTTGCAGAATGCTTTGGTTGTGGGAATTTATGATGTCTTTTATGTTCGGCATGCAGCTGTAGCTCACTTTAATGTAATTTCTATTGAAAATCTTATGGAGTTTGTGGGTTACTGGGAAATGTTTGTCGACCAGGTTTAAAAACCGCTTTCCTATATTTGTGCAAACATTTTTGCTGTAAGGAGGATTGAACCAGATAATTCTTCGCTTACGACTTTTGTTGTTAACAGGTTGTAAATTGGGGATGTATATAAGCTTTTGGTCGTAACCTGATTTTTCTAAGGCTTCCTCATACATATAAGAAGAATTTCTGAAGATTTGTTCGCTAGATGAATTGGCAGACAATCGTAGCTCGATGGAATGCGGGATCTGCTTTAAAATGTTAGGAGGATGGTTGGATTCAGCATGAATATAGCTTAAAACATTTTCAGGTTTACTATAAGGCCGGAAAGAGCAGTCATTGAGGTTTAAAGTGAGCACACGATACAGTAATTTTTGCAATTTGTAACGGTTTTTATAGATTTTTGATTTGTATTTCATGGCTGATGATTGCCGCTAGGCATGAAACTTTAAGTACCATACATAGTTGTTGTTTCTTCGTTATATATATATATATATATATATATATATATATATATATATATATATATATATATATATATATATATATATATATATACACACACACAGACAACTTTAAGATGTTTTAAATAAGATGACTCAAAGTGTTTCATTTTAGATCAGTTTAAGACAACTTTACGTCTTAAGGCAACTTTAAGACGTTTTAAATAAGACGGCTTACTGTATTTCATTTGAGACCAGTTTAAGCCGTCTTTCATATATGTTAAATAAGACAGCTGTAAGACATTTTAGTTAAGACGACTTACAGTGTTTAATTTTAGACTAGTTTAAGGCAACTTAAGACGTCTTAAGTAAGGCCGCTTTAAGACGTTTTAAATAAGACGACTGTGTTTTAAATAAGACGACTGTGTTTAATTTGAGACCAGTTTAAGACGTCCTTAAGACCAATTTCAACGCATCTTCAATTTGTCTTTAAGACAACTTTTAGTTGGGTGGCTTTTTATATTACTGAATGAAAAAGAAAAGTTTATGCACATATAAGTGTATCTTACAAGCTGAGTAAAAAAAAAAAATTTTTAATAGATCTTTCAGGTGTTTTCCAGTTTTGATCTTAGTTTGAGATCTAAGTATTTAGTTCGATCTCCAGTCATTATAATTCTTGCTATCCGAAAATCTGTCAAATGGGAGTATGCGTGGTTTGTGACATGCTTTGAATTTCAAATAATCTCTCAGAAATCGATGATAGGGATTTTATTCCGTCCGCAAAAAAAATTCCTGAAATGAGATCGGCTTTTACCTATATCCAATTGGTAATCTTTTGTAAACGAATTCAACCAATTGGAACAATGTTAGTTAGTACAAACGATTACAGCGCCATTTTACAAATTTGTTTCGACCAATATGTATACAAAAAATTATTACTAAGCTGAAGGAAACAGTTCACTTTCTTAACTCTCTGTTCTGCCTTGTGTAAACTGCTGATATTGTGACATGAATACATTGAAAGATAATAACTTTCAGGTAATAGTTGCTAAAGAAAACTCTTTTGTTTGTATTGTCACTCACCTTTTCAGATGAAGTATAGGGTGCGTTGAAACTCATAAGAAAAAAATTTGATGTTCTATAAAATCAAGCTTTGCATTTTCATTCACTTTTTCGATTAAAGTATAGGGTGTGTAGAAACTCATCAGAACAAAGTTTGACTTTTTATAAAATCAAGCCTACTGCCCTAAAATATTAAAAAAAAAAAAATTAGATATTTATTTACTCTTTAGTAAGAATGAATAAAGATCTTGAATGAGAAGTGAGACTCCATTTTGCCTCATGGTATTGTCTAAGAGATTCAAATCAGAGCTGCTTGAAGGCCACTTTTGTATTGACCAGAACCCAGGCATATTAGTTACCCACCTTTTTTGACAGTATGGGCAAGAACTCCATCCTGGTAGAATAAAATCTTTGTGTTTAGACTGATATTAGAACTTACCTAGGGCAGAAACTTTTCTTTTAATACTTTAAGGTAGACATCAGTTGTAATTTTTTTAAGTAGACTCATGACTCTGCTCTTGGCTCTGCTTTAAAATCATCCTTGATGCTGGTCCTAATGGTACCCTCACTCCAGCTTCCATAGCCATTTTTCTTATAGATCTATGACACTTAAAGCAAAAGTTCTAGCAGTTTTTGGGTGTCTTCTAAGCATACATTTGTTATCTGACTTTTTTTTATTCTATTTACAGATGCCAAACTGCAGCTTAAAATATTAGCATTATTTTTCAGGCTTCGCTCCCAAGGCCAAGGAAATCAGCTCTTTGATAACTTTTTGTTCGTTCATTTTTGACATATTTAGAGAAATTTTATGAAAAATTTTAAAAACAAAAAGTAGAGAGCAATCATTGAACCAACTGGTCTCTAATTTTTGTAAGATTAGCAAACAAAATTTATTATCTTTAGCGCACCCTGTACTAACCTTCAATAGTAAAATACCATCTATTCAGTTGTAAAATAACTAAGCAAAGGACAATCTAGTAAGATTATTTGAATAAGCTAAGATAAATTTTTTAATGTTATTTAAATGATATTTTATAGCTTGCCAAGTTTATTGCAGATATTGGATTAGTGCTGTTTGCAGTATATTTTTATCTTGTTCTGTGATAATTATATTGTATTATTCTTTTATTATTATATATGCATTATTATATTAGATATACATTATACTATATATTGTATATAATTATTATACTATATATGTAGTATTATAAGAGAACTGGCTAGCAATATGTAATGAAAAGTAAAGTTAGGCACATATAATCAGGAACTTATTTTTCTCACTTTTCTTACAGTTGAATTATACTAACACAGAATTATTCCTTAGCAGATATGAAGAAAACTTAAAAAACTTGAAAACTTAGTTTTTTTTAGTTAGAAAGTTTCTTCTTTGCAAATAAACACATCAAATTTTGAAACTTGTGAAAGATAACATTAATATATATGGTTATAAATTACTTATTTTAGAATTTACCAAAGGGTCCTGTTAAAACAATGCTGCAAAAGTCTGATAAAATGTGTGGATCAGATAAGGAAAATAAAGAGCAACAAAAAGAGCAACAAAAAGAGCTCAAAAATCAACCAAATAAAGAAAATCCTGCTGCACCTATTGATAAGTTAGTTTTATTTTCTCTTGAAATAAGTTTTAGTTTTTAAAATATTTACTCCAACTAAAGCAAAAGTGATGTTCATCACATGTTTTTTTATAATCTTTACTTAAGGCAATAAAAAATAATTGAATTTATGTTGACAAAGGAAATAGTTTTTCTTCTTTTTCTTTTTTTTAATTTAAAGAATGTTAAATAAAGTTTAAATTACAAATTACTACAAAGAAGATTAATACCAAAAGAATGAAAATGATTATAAGTAAGAAGATAGCAATAGGGTTTGATTACGTATATAAATAGTAGTAAAATTACGTAAATAGTAATAAAATAAATAGTAATAAAATTATTAATTAATTAAATTAATTTTATTTACGTAATCGTAATTACGTAATTATGATTACGTAAATAAAAAGCAAAAAAACTGAAGTAGACTACAATTTTTTTTAACATGCAGATCATATTTTTGTAATTGCAAACTTTTCTTAGAAATGCAGTTTTTTTAAAACGCTAATGTAAATTTCATTTTTTTCTTTACCTAAATGTTAATATTTATTTTTGAAAATTACAAATTAATGTCGAAAAATACTGTCAATATCATCATCAAATCTTTTAAATATCATCTCATCATCACTATATCTTTTAAATATTGCTTTTAGTATCATTTTCATTTTAGTTAACTTAACTATTAAATAAAATTCTATTAAATGATGAAATCAATTCCTTTTCTTCCTCTGTTTTTCTTAATGGCGATTTTTTTTTCTTTCTTTTTTTTTGTTTGTAGTAAGTGAAGTGATTTTATGATTTTCATGAAAACATTTTATCACGTTTTGGAAGATCCAGAAACAGTGAAATACCATTTGGTGGACTTATATATATCTTTTTATTAAAAAACTTGTTAAAAACTACATCATAGTGCATAATCATTTTTGGGCCTTGCTAAATTTTTTTTAAAAAAATACTTTTGTTATACAGATGTTGGTCTCTTGCTGATTTTGATATTGGCAAACCACTTGGTAAAGGTAGGTCTTTTTTTTTTTTTTTTTTTTTTCTTTAGTTGAAATCTAATTTATGGTTAGAATCTGTAATAATAACAACCTAACTGAATTCATGTATAACTTCTTTTAAATTTATATTTTCACTTACAGTAGAAGTTAAAACAATTCTTCTAAGGATTGTTATATTTATTTACATTTACTGAATATGGTTAAAGCAAATGTTTTTGTACTGAATGGAAATATTGTAAGAACAATTTGTATTGTAAAAAATTAGGCTTTCGTACTAATCATATGTGAAGATATGCCTATAAGATTTTAGAAGTTAAATGATAAATGTTATTTTTGGTAAACAATATGTTAAATTGCTAAAAAAATTTAATTACTATTGAAATATACCAACCAGGTGGGTAGAAATCTTAGTGACAAGGTATCAGGGATTATTGTGAGAAGAAAAATAATAATCTTATTTGTTTTTTTCTATTTACTATCAAAATATCAAATTTTGATTGTCTGGTAAGTAGTCAATTATATAATGCTATGATAATTTATTCTGAAAATTGTATTCAAAGCATATCACATTCACAGTTTTGTTATATTCAAAACCTCAACCTTCAGACAAAAAGGCACTCATTCAAACTATGAAATCTATTAGATATGTGGTAACAAATTTGGTTTTTTATCATTCAAAGCTGCTGAAACCCCCAACAAAAAAAGAAAAAAGAAATATTAGATGTTTTCCTGAAAATTAATAAGCATACAGAAAATTCACAAAATGTTTTTAAATGAGTTTAGAGTTTAAATATCTTACATTATATATTATGGTATTTTTATAACCAAATATAATTTTTTATTTCGAGGTGCTTATTGATAAGTTATTTTGTGACATGTTTAGTACAAATCTTAAACATTCTGATCTTATTGATGATAGAAAAACTTAGTCTCAAGTTACATTGTTGAAAATGATAACAAATGCAGTATTTTATTCCAGACATTTGTAATATTTGTGTATAAACATATATGTACAAATTTTATGTATCAATGTTTACATAAAAATTGCTCTTTAATGTAAATGCATCATAATGCACATGCAAAACATAGTGGATATGTTACTTTCTACATCAGTTAAAAAAACATCTAACAAGAGAAAAACTTGTTACGCTTTAATTGGCAGGTGTTTTCATATACTGTGCAGAGAAAGAATATTGTAAAAGTGTTCACCTGGTTATAGATATTAGCATATTTATAGAATAGTTCCAGTGTTTGCAGTTAAGGAATCATTATCATTTAGTTTCATGAATTCAAAAATATTAAGCTGTAAATTTTGAATATAAACTTATTTGCATAAACAGATTAAAAAGTTTGCAAACTTCAATCAATTTTTATATTTTAGGAAAGTTTGGAAGTGTTTATCTTGCAAGGGAAAAACAGAGCCATTTTATTGTTGCCTTAAAAGTAACAAATTATTTCTATTTATAATATTATATACTTTTATATGTAATGCTTATTATTTTTATATACAATATTATATACTTTTATATTTAATGCTTAATATTTTTATATGCAATTTTTCATACTTTTATATAATATACTTTATATTTTTTATGTGGTATTATTCATTTTTATATGTAATACTGTATATTTTTATATATAATATTTTATACTTTTTCATATTTTTCATATTTTTACATGTAATACTGTATATTTTTATATATAATATTTTATACTTTTATGTATAATACTTTACTTTTTTATATATAATATGTAATCTTCTAATGCAAATAATTACCTTTTCTTTTTTTTGAAGTTTAAAATATAAAATGTAAATTAAAGTTGGGGCTAATGTTCTACTTTATTTTACAGGTATTGTTTAAATCACAGCTTGTGAAAGCTGGTGTTGAGCATCAATTGAGAAGAGAAATTGAGATACAATCACATTTAAAGTAAAGAATTTTTAACATTAATATATATATGATTGCTACAAATAGCAGTCTAATATTACAAGGCTGAAAAATAAGTGATTGTGACTAGTTCCATTAGCTTAAACTTATAAATTACATAGATCTTCCAGACAAAAGAAATTTCTTTTTTATACGAGTTGTGTGTTTTTTATGATAGGCAATTCAACAGCCCTTTGTGAAAACAAAAACATTTTTAAGCTAAATTTTTAAAAGTATTTTTTGGCAATTAATCAAAAAAGTGCTATGAAAGCATGTAGTGATGTGTAAGCATGTGAATATAATATAATGCTGTGTTCAAAAGCGATAGTGCTGTGAAAGTATTCAAAAAACTAAAAGAAAGATGTCGTTGGGATTATTTTAGGTCTTTGCATAAAGGTATTCAAAAACAAGCTAGAAATAAATTCAGCATTCTTGCTAAAACTGTTCTTGTTTAAATTTTTAAAAAAAATCTAAATTATTTTATCATTGTTATTCAAATTGTTTTTGAACAGCTGTTTTATAAAGGTACTAACTCACTTTTGATCTGAATTTAAAAATTTTTCCTCTTTTTTTAGACATCCCCATATCTTAAGATTATACGGATATTTCTATGACGCAAAGCGTGTGTTTCTTATATTGGAGTATGCACCACAAGGAGAATTATATAAGCAACTGACAAAATCAGAGCGTTTTAATGATACTAAATCAGCCACAGTAAGTTTGACATTTAAATTTAATGCTGTTAAATTATATTCTGAAAAAATTCATACATGTCATTAGCCCTGCAGGTCAGGGATATTTAGATAAGAACATAATTATCTCAAGTTTATATGATAGCAAAACTTATTACCAGACATGAGTTATTATTGTTTATAAAGGTTACTTATTATATAAATAATAAGCTCTATTTTAGTTTGATATTAAACCACTGCTTACCACTGTTATTTTGTCTCCTTTCTAAATTTATTCTATTAAGTAAGCATAGTAGTTCATAGTTAAAAAGATTTGGATGGACCATCACTGCAATCCGATTTCAGCTGTCAATTATTTCTGTATTTATTTTGCAAGAGAATGCATTTTTAGTTTATTTCTAATAAGTGTATGAAGCACATTCTTACTCTATTCTAAATTGGGGAAATGAAGCAAAGCCATAAATTTTCACTTCCTGAATCATTGAAATTTGTTAACAAAGTTAACCAAAGTTTTTAGTGTAAGGACTAAAAGTTAAGGGGGCTAGCAAAGAAGCTGGTAAGAGTTTTATAGCTGAAGCAATAAATGCCCCTTGGAAATGAGGCAAAACAAGAAATTCTTGTAGAATTGTTTGGCATAACACAGAGCCAGATTTTGAGATGAATTGCTTAGAGAAAATCTGTCATTCATTTTAAAAATCAGAAGGACTAGAAGATAAGCAGTTTCTTCAATCTCTATTATATTTGGGCAAAATGTTTTAATTTGCAAACATTTTCATTTTTTTCATTTTAACTGTTTATATTTGAAAAAATGGAAGTAAAAGCAAAAATGATGTCCAAATAACTATGTGGTAAATAGGACTGCATGTTTATATTTCAAACTTCATACTTAGTGAATAAATAAACTTTATAACTTTTCTTTATGATTTTACTGTTCACATTTTGTTAATTTTGTTTTTTTTTCTTATTAATATTATTTAAGTGAAATTGTAAAATTACAAAATTCTCTTATGGAATTACTATTAATTTTATTTAAAGTGATTATATAATTTTTTTTGTTTGTTTGTTTTTATAAAGTATATATCCCAATTGACATCAGCTCTTGAATATTGTCATTCAAAGAAAGTTATTCATCGTGATATAAAACCAGAAAATCTTTTGCTTGGGATGAAGGTATAACAATTTGACTTAGTTTACTTGATTTTATATGTTAATAGACTATTGAGCTTAAACTACAGTTTTAATTGCAATTCAACTTACAAACACAATTTATAAGAAAAATATGGGGTTTGTGCATAAAACTTTTATTTCTGTAATAATTATAGGGTGAGTTAAAAATATCTGACTTTGGATGGTCTGTACATGCTCCTTCTTCCAGGTAGAGTTTTTTCATTTTTTCTGTTTTTGTTATTAAAATGCTCATTACTTTTATTATTTTTTTTAAATTATGTGTCTGTTTAGGCGTACAACTCTTTGTGGTACATTAGATTATTTACCACCTGAAATGATTGAGGGTAAAGTACATGATGAAAAAGTATGTTTCTTATTTCTGCATTTATGGTTCAAATATTATTTTCTCTTTTTAAAAAGGATCAAATATTATGCTGTTTATTATTTTTTTTATCTTTATTTTATGAAATTTTTTTTTCTGAAGTATTTATTACTAATTCTACATTGTGAATACTAAATAAAAAGTAATTAAAAAATAATTCTACATCTGTTGTAAATTAAATATATATTACTCTTGTTTTATTCAAATTAATTTTTAAAGTCTGCTGTGATGATGTTGCTAATTCCTGTATAGAATGTGTCTATATAGGCTGATCTTATGATGAGTATAAGCGCAAGGGCCATCTGAGCTAAAATGACTTTAAATCTTATTAACTCTACACCATTTGTGAATTAAATATATTTTTAGAATTAGTTTATTAGAGTTATTTTTAAAGTTTGCTGTGATGATGTTGCTAATTCCTGTATAGAATGTGTCTATGTAGGCTGATCTTATGATGAGTATTAGCGCAAGGGCCATCTGAGCAAAATGTTTTTATCTTTTTTAATATCTCTGTGCAGTAAATGAGGTATATATTTTTAATTTGAATGAATTGTTCAACCTTTCCTTCTCAACCTTGATTATGACTACTCAAGAGTAGGGTGCATCAAATGCTCCTCCAAAAAAAAATTTACTGTTCTTATGTTTAAAACATTTGATTGGATCTCAAAAGTTGTGACATTTTTTCTGTAAAATTCTGAGTTAACTACCTCAAAATTACAATTTGAATTTATCATAAATTGCCTCTACTATCTAGTATTACTACAAGTACTACTAAATAATAATTGCTTGTTCGCTGGATATAAAACAGAAAATTTACTTTATTTTGTATTTTTAGAATCAGTTTTGTTTTTTAAACATCTATGCAAATGTTTTAAAAGAATAAAATAAAATAATAAATGTGCTGTACAAGGTTCTAACTGTAACAGTTGTTTAGGTCATTAGAAATGTGTATAATATTTTACTAGGTATTACTATTTGTACAGAACTAAGATGGATGAAACAGATCACAAGTCTGGCAGCATTAGTGATATTACTTTTTACCTCCTGTCTTCCTGGAATTGTATGGATTCAATTGTCAACATTACACATAATACAACAGTAGTATGCGTAACCATCTAAGAAAAATTGGCCAAAGCTCTACTTTGGTCAGCATATTTGATGATCTACAGATTAAATCTTCAAAATCTCTTTGTCACATTTTCTTGGTTTAAAAAGAATTTTGAACTTATTCAATGCAGTCTTACTGGGCTCATTTTGATTTTTCAGGTTTTTTTTTTAAAACTGTATAAGGTCTTGCTGCCAGCTGTAGGTCTGGTGTTCTCATACTTGTCCATTCAGAAGTATTGGTTCAAAGAGATTACCTACAGTTTATAGTGCTATGCACTGTGTTCCCAGGCGGAGAACCAGCAGGACACTCAGTTTCATTTAAGAGATCAGAAGCTATGCACTAAGCCTGCAAAAAGATTGATGGCAAACCTTATCAACTGGATTAAAATTTGTTTGAGCATCAAATTCAGAAACTGTCCAGAGGTGCCATAATCACACAACACCAACTCTAAAAGATAAGGGACTTTGTTAACTTCAGCACTCTAATCTACAGTTCCTGGTGGGTGATACAATTCAACAAATGGTGCACTATAGAACCACTTACAATTATATCCGTGACTTTTTAGGCACAAATTGCAAATAAAGCAGATTCAAAGAGTGGTATTAAGGTTTTTAGTCTGAATCTTTGGTATCTAACATCTGAAATGATTCCTCATGCTTTATTTAGCACTAAAGTTACAGCAGAAGAATGTTGTGTTCTAGAAAATCTATTGCTAGTGGTCAAGTTCTACCAATTTTAGCTTGTCATTAGTCCTTTTAGATCTTGTTGAATCAGATTCATGGTTTATGTTTTACATTCTGCAGCTAGATCCTCAGTTTTTATTAGAAGAAGTTAAAAATGGAAAGATACTTTTTCATATTACGTTTCTCTTGACAATCTGCAACCACTGAATGTTGTGAATGGATTGTGCACAATGCAAATTATGTTGTGATATTATGGAATGTGCTGAACAAGTAGTAAACTAAGCTAAAATTTCATGTCATCTGCTAGAGCTAAAGAGTATTATCAAATGTGCTACTAGTTGCTGAACAAGCACAAACCAAATCTGCTGAACAAGCACAGGAGTTACAGAATAATTTATCAATTTTTAAGTTTAGGTGTATTTGATTTATAATGCGGAAATTTCTCATGTTTTTTTCTCATAAATTTAAAAAGTAAAGTAAAAAAATCTAAATCAGTTCAATTGGAGACAAGATTTGTTTGATTATTTAAGAACTCTAACATCTACCCAAGATGATAGATTAAGTATATGATAAATTAGTAAAATAGAAAGTTATTTAATTTTACATTTTTCACACTTCATAACTAATTATAATACTTAATTACTGCTTTAAATGATAAATATAGTAAGTACTTGTGATTCTTAAATAAAAAAATAATTTTAAAATTGCAAAAAAATATTTTAATTGCTAAAAATTATCTAAAGAATAACTGCAATATTTTAAATTTCAACTTACAAAGTGTGTTCTAAGGAATCCCTTTTGTACTGAAACATAACTGATAAATATTACCTTTCATCTGACTTTTTTTTCTGAAATTACTTAGTTGCCAACCAATTAGCATCAAAAGATCCTAATAGGTTGGCAACTAAGTAGTTTCAGTTTTATAGTATGAAACAAAATCATGTATTTCAATTCAAAGAATAATCTTTAATCAATTATATATTTTCCATTTTGTTCAATGACCTTTTACCATCTTTCTTACAACTTCATGATTCCACACTAGTAGAACTTCTGGTCCTTATCAGCAAAAAACTGAACCATATGTGGTCATCGTCATCTGTGAAAAAAACTTCTGCAAACTTCAAAATAAGTAGTAATCAGATTGGTGCCAGACCAGGGCAATATGGAGAATGTGGAATCATTTCCCAACCGAGCTCCAATAACTTTCCACGGGTCCCTAAAGATGTGAGAGGTCTTGCATTATTATGTTGGAACACTATACCTTTCTGATTTGCTGATTCCGACTTTTTTTCCTTGATTGATTCATCCACATTTGTTAGTTGTCAACAGTAAACCTCAGAATTGATTGTTTGGTTCCTTGGAAACAGCTCAAAATAACAACACCTTTGTAAAGCCATCATATTGATGAAGGCACCATGTTTCATGATTTTTTTTTTATGCAATTCAGGTTTTGATGTGGTTTGTGGTGGTTTATCTTGCTTGCACCATGATTGTTTTTGAATGATGTTGCTGTAGAAAACCCATTTTTCATCACCAGTAATGATTCGCTTCAGAAAAGGGTCAGTGTCATTGCGCTTAAGGTGCATATCACAAATGTTAATTCGTTGTGTCAAGTGAATCTCTTTCAAATCATGATGCAACAAAGCATCGAACTTCTTAACAAGTCCAAGACTTTTCATGTGCTTTTCAATAGTAGTATGAGATACATTTAATCTGTCTGCAATCTCTCAAACAGTTATATGGCAATCATCTTGAACCATAATTTTGATTTCATCATCATCAACTTCAGAAAGCCGACCAGTAAGCTGCTTATCTTTGAGAAAAATCTCCGTAAAGAATATTTTGAAACTAATTCTAACATGTGCGCTCCATTAGACAATCAACACCATACACTCCACATAATTCTTTGTGAGCTTCAGCCACTTTCTTTTCTTAGCAGAAAAAGAAAAGCAAAGTTTGCCAAAAATGTTTATTATTGCACTCCATTTTAAAATTGATGCACAGCTGAAATGTTCACTAGTACTCATGCACCACTTGTTTCTAAAGTACTTCAATATGTATTGTATCAAATGTAAAAAACCATAATACATTAAGATTAACTGGTCGTCATAAAAATAAAGTATACTTTTTATGACTAAAAAACCGAAATTACTTAGTTCCCAACCCAATAATTTGTCAAACATCTGTTTGTTGCCTGATCAATAACTTATTAAGCTAAAAACTATCATTCAGCATCACTAGAAGATAAAACTGTGCATCAAAAAAGTTTATCTTGACTTCGTAAAACAGAAATTTGAAAAGATTTTTGCTTTTCGGTGATTGAAACAACTAAAGCTAAAAAGGTGATAACTAAAAAAATTTAAACCAAGCTCAATTAGAATTAAAGATTGATCATAACTAAAACTAATCCTAAGTTGCTTTATGCTGAATAGAAATTGGCTGTCCTTGATATATTTAATTAAAATATTAATAAATAAAATCTAGATCTTTTAAAGAACAGTTTTGGTGTTCTTTTTTTTTTTTTTTTTTCTTTTTTTATGCTTAAGACCCAACATCTAAATTATTCCATAAATTCTAAAACATTCTCTTTTCAATAAAATCCATGACTGTCGAAAATGATTTAAAATTTGAATATATTAAAGAAATTATTATTATTATTTTTTTTAAGTTCGTTTTAGCAAATAAAAGAGTTATGCCGTTTTAAAATCAAAAATGTTTTTTTTTTTTTTTTTTTTTGTCTAATTTTTTGATGATTTCTCTTATTTCATTATTTTCTGCATGACTGTATTATTAGTGGCTTTTTATGACAAGCAGCCTTATACATTTAGAAAATTTAAATCTATTTATATTTTTACATTTTAATTCATTAAATGTAGGTTGACTTGTGGAGTGTCGGCGTGTTATGTTATGAATTTCTGGTTGGAAAACCTCCGTTTGAGACAGAGAGCCACGATCAGACCTATCAACTTATTTCTTCCGTAAATTCTAACTAATTATTTCGTTTATTACACATTTATTATTGTATTTTAATCAGTTTTCTGCAATTTTTATTTAATCATAAAACTTTTGTGGATTCAATGCAGGTTAAGTATTCTTTCCCAGATTATGTAAGTTCTGGCGCAAGAGATTTAATTTCCAAGGTAGATATTTTTTTTTTTTTTTTTTTTTTTTTTTTTTGTAATTTTTTGTTGTTATCATTATGTTAATTTATTTCATGATTTAAGAGAAACTTAGTGTTAAGGTTAATTACATTCTCCATCACCTGTGGCTAATAAATTAAATTATTTTTATTTATTGCAAATATTAATTACTAAAAATTAATTATTATTAATTATTTGCTTTTCATTACTATAGCAAACTTTTATAAATTTCCTATAATTGCAGTTTATCTTTTTTTCTTCCAAACTCTTAACATAATTTACAAGAATGAGTAGTGCGTTGCATGCTAATTTTTTCGTGCAGTCTTGTTAGGCTGCATTGGCATCCGGCTGAACACTGAATTGTTTTAATGGTTCCTATGCTTCTAATGGATTAATAATATTCATTGGTTACTTAAAAGCAGTTTTTAAACGATTGTTCATCCCTTTTATATTTCTTGTAATTTTTTTTCCACTCTTTTTTAGCTTCTTCGTAAGAAACCTGCAGATAGATTACCATTAGCAGATATATTAAAGCACCCATGGATCCAACAGCATTCATCTATGTTTAGTAAACAAAAAGCTGCCGTGAATCCCTCGTCTGCAACTTCCGTATCTGTTTCTAGTTCCTGATTTTTAGATAAATTTAGTGAATGTATATATAAATGCAACAACAATTACAACGTGCAATATTTGCAGTATTTGTTTGTTTTTTTTTGTTTTTTTAATTTTAAGAACTGGCGATAACAAGTTTTTGTTTCCTGTTTTTGTAAGTAGTTCATTTTTACGGCATATGGTTTATGTTTCGGTGAAAATTTTAGATTTAAAAATGCTGTCTTAAACTTCAGCTTGATGTGTTTGTTCTCAAACCCAAAATTCTTGATTTTCACTGAAGCAGTATTGGTAATATAATTTCTCGTCAAATATTGTTAATATTAGTTTGAAAATGTATATTTCCAGTCTTTTTTTTTTTTTTTTTTCGCTTTTTTCTGACAATCTCAAAATTAAGGAAGCACTATAAATAAAATATTTTCTCCTGCTTCCGATTCTATTACTTCAAGTTAATTCCGGGGAATAAGTTTTATGTTTGTTTCCAGTTAAATTCTGTACCTTGACTACTTTTGTGCTTCATTGAAAGAATTTTGATGTAGGCCCGGTTTTATCAATTTTTGAAGAGGTTGTTTTTGTGAAGTAAATGAAGAAACATTAAATACACGACAACATACATTTAAATATTGTTTAATTTGAATTACATTTGTAGTTTTTCAGGTTAAGCGTGTTGCGTTTTTGTTGTTTTTTTTTGTATTTAGCATTTCGTTGGTCGAAAAGCAAAAAGCATACAAAATTAAGAAATGCATCGTTATGAATGCCATTGATAGCTCCTAACACTTGGTATATACAGATCTTTCCATTGAGTATTACCTGATAACACCAATTTCATCGGGTATTTGAAAAATTTATTACCCAAACTATCTCAATACCTTGTGTGTAAAAAATTTTAAATAACTTAAACTCTATTTTTCAATCGGTGTCTCAACCCGATTGTTGAAATGTTGTTATTGTTTACATTTGTTACGTTCTGTTAGCAGAAAACAAAACAAAAACAAAGGATCTTTTTAAAAGTGTCTTTACATTTCTCATGGCAAATAGCGCTAAGAGATACAACTTGATCAGAATTAATCCTGTTCAAAATCCCATGGCGAAAGTTTTCAGATAAGAAAAATTCCTATCCAATCAAAATATTGAATCAATTGGTGAAGTTTCACGCTTCAACTTTGACTTATTTTAAGATTTGAAAAAAAAAAAAAAAACATTTTTATGTCTTATTTTAAGATTTCACAAAAACTAAAAATAGATTTTCAAACTACTGGCTCTTCAGATAATAACCGGATGTGGACTAGATCCGCAATAAATTTTATAAAACGTTTTTTTTTTTGGAATGTATGGCATCGATCAAAAAAACTTTAGTTCAACGGCATACATCCCAAAGAAAATCTTTGTTCTTGCACACCTGTCCGGAGAGCCTCAAAACATAAAAGTCATGCTCAAAAAATAAAAACAATTGGGTTTGGTAGCCCATACATCCATGTTTCAAAAAATAAAAAAATTGAAATCATCTGCCTACGTCCAAGGAAAAAAAATGACTTTGAATTTTCTCATGTTTTTGGCTCCTTTCCTAAAGGCATAAGGAAGAAAAGATGATACTTATTTATGAAAACCTATAAAATTATAACATAACTTATAACTTTACCAAAAAACCTCCGTAGTTTTCTAACAGTCCAAATAATTATAAAATGAGATGTAGAATATTAGATCTTATTTATAAACATTTGTTAATTCAGGTTTTATTTTAGATCTTAAGGCTTATAAAAAAATGTTAAAAAATGACCAAAAAGTCAATGGGTTTTTCCATTTTATAAAAATACAGGAATAACATTAAAACAACGATCGGAATAGACTCACACACGATGGTTCATTAACCCTTCACATAAATGAATGATAAAGCGAAAAGAAGAAAAGTCAAAAACAACTGGGAAAAGACGTAAACACAAAGACTCATCAACCTGCAATATAAATAAATGATGAATAGGTATCGTAACCGAAAACAAGCAAAAACTATAAAAGCTCAATATATATATATATATATATATATATATATATATATATATATATATATATATATATATATATATATATATATACACACACACACACACACACACACACACACACACACACACACACACACACACACACACACACACACACACACACACACACACATATAGTTTTAACAAGAAAAGAGAAGGGTAGAAGGAGAGGAAGACGGAGTTTTACAGAGAGGTAAAAAGAGAAAAAGAAGAAGTAATTTTTGATAAACAGAAGTAAAGGATTTAAATCAAAAGAAATATTAATCAAAGAAGAATAAACAGAAGCTTTGGTCGTTTCAAATAGAGACAAAGAGGAAGAGATATTCATATAAAGAAGAAGAAAATTTGTGTCGGGGACAAGAAAGCCTGTCACATCTCATAAAGATCTCTCTCAAAGAAAAACTTGTGCAGATTCGGAAATTGAAGAACTCTAAATAATAAACTGAAGGACAAACGGTCCGAAAAAAAAGGCTGCAGTACAGCACTTGATTATAATATTAGATTGCGGCTGCCTTTTGATGGATTTGATGTGCTGGATATGTGGCATACCAAAACAGACAAGTTCTATCTGGACACGCAAGGATTGGTGTGTTTAAAAACAACACGGCAGGCCTTTTAATTGTTATTTGATATATCAATACCTTTGATTTTATTTTTGAAATTTATACCTTAACTGAGTTTATAATCTTTTTATATTGATTTAATATATTTGAACAAACTAACCCCCCTCCCGGCTAACTTTGAAAAAAACTTACAAACAAAACTGATTAACAAATGGAAGAACAAAGCAAATCAGATTTTGTACAAATATGGTTAAACACTATTAAGTTAAAAAAACTACCAAAAGTAGACTCAAGAGAAGAATTCTTAAAACTTATTTCAAAGCTGATACAAATAATGCCATATTCAGAAGTAACTCTAAAACATAACGAAATCGACTATTTTTTACAGTTTTAAATGGATAAATAGATTTGATGGTGTTAGCGAGCCAAGAGCAATGGCTGTTGAACTTGTAAAATTTATGAGCAAGATTGGTTTAGGCTTGAAAAGAAACGACATTTTGACTTTTAAAACTGAATTTGTAATCTAAAGAATCCAACTAACCGTTACTGGTGTGCAAACCGCAATCCAAGAATCGTGACTTTAACACCTTCAGTAGAAGGTCCAAGTGAAGCGTTATCAAATTGCTCTTTAACGAATTGTACTTAAACGAATAAAATTTACGTGACTCATTTAAAATAAATTAAAAAAAAGGGAAAATTTTTCTTGTGGTTGAAATTATTTTTAATGAATGCTTCATTTCTTGTGTACGCGGTAATAAATTTGATTCTTACTAAATCGTTTCTTCTCTTTCAACCAAAAGAACTCTATATAATTACGATTAGAACCAAACAGTTTGAGGTAAAAACCCATATAGTTGAGTCAAGTTAAATAGTCTCGGCTTAAAGAAGTTTACTAAGCATCTGCGTCTCGTTATTTTTTTATTCGAGATGAGACGATAATATGCGGGACACAGTTTTTAAATTTCGAGACAGAATTATTGTCCCGATTTATAACTTTATTCCGGGACAAATTTTTCCTTTGTCTCATTATTTTTTCCGGGACATTTCTTGTCTCGTTATGCTAGTCCCGGTTCGTTTCGAGAATAAGATTCCGAAACGCAGAGGTTTAAAGTTTACCCTTACTAAGCTCGGTCGTCTCGAAACTATTTTTGTTACGAGATGTTACGATACAAGGTCTCGAAATGTCACTGAGTTTCGAGAATTGTTTCGATCGAGATTATGGTTTTTATAAGTTTCGAGAATCTGTTTTGAGAGGTTACGAGAAGTAACGAGGTTCTTGATTGAGAATTGGCCACAAAATTTCCCTTCTCGAAACATGACAATATTACGAGAATAAAGAGAAATTAACAAGATTTAAAATATTTTTTCGATGTTTTTCAAGATACTACGAGAAAAGTTTTTTAATTTTTCAAATATATTGAAAATTATTGGAACAAAAGGATTTTTTTTCATTTTTGTACCTAAATTTTGATTAAAATAACAAAACAATATTTCAATCTCCTGCGGATTATACTTCATGTATGCATCAATGTTTTTGGCTTTCTCAGGTGTTGATGGTCCTACCAACTTCCTCTTTTTAATGCCTCTATCCAAGACTTTAGGTGTATGTCATCCTTGCTCTTGCTCGTATCGCTCATCTTCGTCGTATAACTAAAAATTAAAAAGAGTAATAATAAGTACCTTTTTTTGTAAAAACTAAAAAGGTTTTGGATTCATAAGTAAACAGAAGAAAAATGATTCAAAAATCCTAAATCAACAATGAAATAATTAATATTCAATAAAAATAGTTTAATAAAGATTAATTAAAATAATTTAAAACACCAATTTACCTGCTCTAGATTCTGATCTAGAGCAGGTAAATTGGTGTTTTAAATCATGGCAACATCTCCTTGGCGCTTTTTCTCTGCCTTTCTTTTTCTAAAGCCAGCCAGATCACTGAGTGTGAACTAATCATGTGACGCTTCATACCACTGGTGTTTCCATTTGTGAGCTTGGAGACATGACCAAAGTTGTCAATGTTGCACTTCGCAAAAACTTTCTCAATGCCATTCTCGATGGCTCTTTCCTCAGTAAAGTGCTTCCATATTTCTGTCCTTGGACGAACCATGTTTTCAGACTAAAAGTATGAAATCAAATATCACTATCAAAATAAAAACAAAAATTTCAAAAAACAATTTTCCAGGACAATAATTAAATACATCCAATCGTTAAAAAGTTCCAGGAACTACATAAGAAAACTTGCGCTTTCCCGTAAAATGATTACCAAAAATTTGTACTGCAATTAACCTGCAATTACTTCAATACGACATCTCATCTACATGACAATTCAAACTTGTAAGTGTAAATATAACTGTTTATTTCACTGGCATCATTCACTTTTAACTTTTAATTTTGTCATCTTATTAAAAAACTAAAAAAAATTTTTAAGTAATGAACTAGAGTAAAAAGAACAAAATAAACAATAAATTATAAAAATATAGAGTAATTAAGTGTTTTCTTGCCTGATTCTTTGTAAAAAAAGATGATAATATCATTAATAACAAAAAAACATTATATATTTAATACAATTTGAACTAATTTCATTAAACTTTTAAAGTTTTTTAACTTTTAGTCCTGTTTACATTGCAAAAAAATAAATTAAAAAATAACAATTCAGCTGTCGTGCGCGTCAATTGTCCCAAAAATGCGTACTTTGTACGGATTAACTAGTTTATCCTTTTTTTTTTGACAAGTCATTACGAGAAACTCGTAATATCTCGCAGTATTTCTAAATTCTCGCTCTTTTTCGGAATGAAGTAGATACGAGATTCTTGTAACTAATCTCGAAAAGAATCTCGTAACTCTCGAAAAAAACTCAAAAAAATCTCGAAATTTTCGAGTTTTTTTGGGAATTTTCAAACCCAATCTCGTAACTTCTTGTATCATCTCGAAATAAAAATCTCGATTGAAAATTCCCGAAACGTTTCGAGACGCCTGAGCTTAACTCTTACCTCGACTAAATTCGATTAGATCCAAAGTTATTTGGACTTAGAAAAAATGTGTGCATAGTTTTGATGTGTACCGTTACTATTGCTCAATATGTCTTCATAGGGTCCGAACAATTTTTAATACCAAAACAAAAATGACTAAAATTTAGATATCTGAATACTTTAATCAATTTATTTAGTTAACTAAATTAAATTTAAATGTTTTTAGTTTAGGCTTAATAAAAATGAAGAAAACTGTGTCAACTTTACGTTTAGCTTATTATGGTTGTACTAATCGACCTTTTTTTCATATTGTTGCAACAAAAAAACGAATAGCCCGGAATCGTGGATACTACGAGCAAGTTGGAACGTTTGACCCATTACCAAACTCAAGAAATGAAAAGCTTGTCTCACTTAATATGGATCGAATTAAATTCTGGCTTAGTCAAAACTGTACTATGTCAAAACCTGTAACAAGGTTACTGTCTTTAGCTGGAATACTTCCTGTAGATGCAGCTACTTTAAGGCAAGCAGAGAAAAATCGAGAGAAGAAAAAAAGTAAAACGGAGAGTGAAGACACTGTAAAAGATACTGCTTTATGAGTACATTTTACATAGAAAAATGGCTCAGTTTTTTGTAATTTTCTATTTAATTTTTTATTAAATAAATATAGTTACGTTTTGAGAGCATGATGACTCAGTTGTAAAGTTGTACAATGTGTTGTTTTGTATTTTTACATAAAATTTCATCCTAAATTGTTTTGAAAATTACAAACAAAGTTTTTCTAATATGTTAAAGGTCTTTACTGAAATATGTTAAACTTTTATTTTCTTTTAAGAAAATAACTCATATTTACATGTGAAATGTTAAGAGCTGGTCTTAGTACCAGATCTCTTCAAATAAATACAAAGGTAATATACAGGTGCTCATTGAAGTACTTGCAAACATTTAATGTGAAATCGAGTTCAGCATTGAGTTTCACAGATAAAAGATTTTATGAAAAGTATTGGCGCCCTAATTTAGTAAGTGTTTGCTAATAAGCTTATTTGTTTAAAATATTTTGTTTTATATAGCTCTTTATTTGTTATTATTTTCTGATAGTTTTGTTAACTATACTTTGATATCTATTTTTAGATAAGTAATCTTCATATCTCTCGACCAAATTCATCTTTAGTTAAAGATTTTTTTTTTTGGTATCAATACAATTTAAATAAAGGTATTTTTACACTTTTTGTAAATTTAGTTTTGATGGATGAAACAATTAGTTTTTATGATGAAAGAACTTAAGCAATTTTAAAGCATTGAATTAATTAGGACAAGATGATCCTCCACTTTTGACAGTTGATAATTTTAAGTTCAATTTATCCTATTTTTATTCGCCAAAAATAAACTACTTGCAGTTAACCAACTGAATGATTGCCCAGTAATTACCTAACTTGTACAACTATGTTTTAATATTTTCAGTTTTTTAAAATTTTGTTGTGATTCACAGTTGAATTGGACATTTCTAATCAAAGAAACTAATCAAGAAATAGAGATCTTAAGTTCATGTGCATTTTATTTTACACAGTATATAAATAAATAAGTTTAAAAAATTCTTTAATTTCATTAGTAAATTTTAAAACTTTAATTTCATTAGTAAATTAAAGTTATATATACAGATTATTAAATGGTTGTGTCATTTTAAAATGGTTGTCTTGCTTAATTAATGAAAATTGCTCCCACTTCAGAATCCATGAATAAAAGATATTTCTACACATCTTTTTAAACAAATATTATAAAAAGAAATGCAACAACAATCAACATAAGATTTGATTCCATATTCCTATCCCTGGCTATTACTACAAATATGAAAATTCATTGGACTAAAGTTAACATCAATGTTTTCTGTATAATCTTTTAAACTTGAGATAAACATAGTAAATAATCAGTGTACATCTTTTTCAAATACTGGTGTCATTGAAACATTGAGTGGATTATTTTTTTGGTAAGCTGTGTTGTTTTGATAACTACAGATATCAAGATCAAATATATCCTTATATATATAGTAAGGGTCTGCGTCTCAAAATCGTTTTCTCGAAATGAACCGGAACAAGCATAACGAGACGAGAAATGTCCCGGAAAAAGTTGACGAATAACCTAACCCGGAATAAAGTTAAAAACCGGGACAATAAATTTTCTTTCAGAATTTAAAAATTGTATCCAGGATATCATTGCCTCATCTCGTCTCGAATAAAAAAAATAATGAGACGCAGATGCTTAACATATAGTATTAATACCAATTGTTAAGATTTTTAAATATGATTTGTATACTTAACTTTTGCTTGGCTTATATAATATTGTGCCTAGATTATAGATATTGTGCCTTAATTGTTAATATGCTAATATGTTGATGTTATCGAATATATGGCATAACATTGGTATTTAAGGAGATAGAATAAATGGGTAAAAAATCAAGTAAATTTCACTTAATTTGTGTAATATTGTAATTTTATAATATTGTTCATAAATAATGTAGGTGAAAAACTTTCAGAGTCATTAGTAGTAAATCATTTTAGAATACTTTACTCTAATTAGAAATGTAAAAGTATATCAAATTTATCCTGGGTTACCTTTTTTTTTTAAACTTAAACTTACATTTGATTTTGATGGTTACATTATCTTTTAGCTCCTTTCTGGTTACTTTCCAGTGGTTCTTCAAAAAAAAATTATAATGAATCTTATAAAGGTTAGTCAATTATGTACTTTTTAAACTTATATTTCTGCAAATAGTTGAGATTTTTTGATCCTTTCACAGATTTATTATTTACTATATATATATATATATATATATATATATATATATATATATATATATATATATATATATATATATATATATATATATATATAGTTTAAATGTAGTTTCACTTATACCGAAATAAACTTTATCTTTGAATTGGGGATCTCCAGAACTTACAGTGGCATGGTATACGACATTGCTAGAAAAGGATTGGTTATTTAACAGACAATCTTTTTTGTTTATGCAGTTACATTTTTTTGTTGCTGTTTTATATTGATCGCTTTATAGAATTTTGTTATTATGTGCATTTATTAAAGACTTGATATTAGGCCTGCAACTATAGCTAACTTTAACATAGTGTCAGTTAAAAATTTTATGAAGCCTGTGTCCTACTGGAAAGTGATGGTCAATTAAAGCTAAGAAGTGCTTTCCAATATAAGCTTCAACATTTTTGCTAAACGGGGGGTTTTACCATATAATTTTACGCTTGCAATGTTTTCTTTGATGTTTGTCTACATGCGGTTGGTAGGTGAGTTTTGAATTGTATCCTGAGTTATGTAAAGCCTCTTCATACGGAAAAATGAAGTTATTGAACACAGTTTTATTTATTGCCATAGTTGATAATCTTGACTCAATAGTGCAAGGGATTTCTTTTATTATATTAGGTGGATGGTTTGAGTCAGAATGAACATACAGAAGTTGGTTATTAGGTTTACAATATGGTTGATAAGAACTGTCGATCAGGTTCAATGTTACATCCAGATAATTGACAATTTTAATATTAGATTGGATGGAGATAATTAGGTTGTTACCTTTAAAAATATGCAGAAAAATGGTTTTTGATTTTTTTCTACCTTGTTTTTCAAAGGATTTAAAAGGTGAACTGAAGGGTTGTTAATAAAATTATCATTATGGTCTTTTAAAGTGAAAAAACTGCAAAAAAGTTGTAAAAAAAAATTTCTCCATCCAAAAGCTTATATATATATATATATATATATATATATATATATATATATATATATATATATATATATATATATATATATATATATATATATATATATATATATATATATATATATATATATATATATATATATATATATATATATATATATATGATTAGTTTTATTATTACAAACAAAAAATGATTTTCTGATCCAAATAAGAACACATCACTTTTACAAATTATTCTCTTAAGGATTGCACTAATTTAAATTCTCAAACAGCACAAAAGTTCCCTTGAATAATCAAATCCAGCAGAGTTTCAAATGTTTTGAAAATATCATTTCACCTAATGTTTTTTTACTATTTTTCTCTTGAAAGGCCATAAATTTTTTTTTGAAAAACTTTGATATTTTTTTCTCTCTTTTTTTATCAGAGATAATAAAAAAAAAAAAAAATTCATATAAATATTAAATATAGCTAAATTCATATAAATATTAAATAAAGCTAAATTAAGATATGCAATTCTTCATTAGTCAATATATTTTTAAGAAAGAATATTTTTTATTCTTACAGAGCATGAAAGTGGTTCTGGACAGGATGGTAATAATGGGGAAAGCAATCCTTACAATGGACCAAACTTTTTCTTATGGGCTTTTGGATTTTTTCTAATTAGTATGTTTCTAAAGAGTGGTGGTAGTGGTAGCATTCCAGAAACTTCATGGCCTGTATTTTTACGATTAATGTTACAGACTGGAGAAGTTGATAGGTTAGTTGTCTCCTCAAAGCAAGATCAAGTTTATGTTTATCTTAAACCTGGTGCACAAATCAATGGTAGAGAGGTCAATAACTTTGGGCCTGATTACAAATTTACAATTGGAAACCTTCAAAGATTTGAGGAAAATTTAATTACGGCACAGAAAGAACTTGGGATTGAATCTGAAGATTACATTCCAGTATCATATGGTTCTTTAAACAAAAATAAGTGAGTTTTATTCAGCTTTTACGTGGAATTTGTTGCCAAACAATTGTGAACCATGATTATGATCTTGGTCTTGATTGTGATCACAAAAATATTTCTTTTGGTTATTTTTTAAAAATAGTATTTTTTTGTCTCTAAATTTAGGCTTTCCATTTTGGAAATGATGTTCATAGGCGGAGCAGTATTAGTTGTTTACTTCCTTGTTAGTAAAGGCAAAGGTGGTTTAGGCTTAGAGTCTTTTGGAAATCCATTTGTAAGTATTTTTTAAGTTTTTGGAAAAATTTTACTTAACAAAAATAAGTAAGAATATACAAATTCTAAAAATAAACAAAAATGGTTGTTAGGAAAGTTTTTTAATTTTCTACAAAAACCTGTCATTGTTGCTTTTTTTTTTTTTTTTTTTTTTTAAATAGTTTTAATTTATATCTGTTCAACATTGATTTCTCAGAAAAATTTAATATTCTCAGAAAATTTCCTATTGGTTTAGTTTTGGAATGTTTGTTAGTATATTTATCATCAATATGATATTTTTTTATAAATTGATTCATTGGTTAAAAATTTTTTAAATGTAAAGGTTTGGATCAATGGTATTTTATAGTACGACAATATCTTTGCTAGATTCCAGTTGCACAGATATTCTTGATTAAAATTTTAGTTTAATTTGTGCTTTGCATTTGTGGGGGCATTCTGTGTTAAGAATAAAATGCAGGATTTCTTGGGATATTATTTACTGACTAAGTAAATTAATTTTCGTTGATAATTTTTCCACTTAAATTTAAATGCTTATTCAAGTTATTTGCACAAGCTAAAAAACATTTTAAAGATGATTTTTTATGTCTCTGATTTTTTAAGTCTTTAGATATAGATTTTTGGCTAAACATTTTTTGCCAAAATATTCTGGCTGCCTGTGAAAAAAAGTTATTGTTGACTGCTATCAAATTTTCTTCCATAATTTTTTAGTTACGTCATACAGTGGCAAAAGCCACCATCATTAAACCTGGATCTAATCAGGGTATCAGGTAACTTGTATTGAACTTTGTCAAAATGTAATCTATTTTATATAAATAACAAGATTGTTGTACAAAATTACTATAGTATTTTTATAATTTGATTCTTTATTTTAGTTTTAAAAAAGTTGCTGGGATGCACGAAGCAAAACAAGAAGTAATGGAGTTTGTAGATTTTTTAAAAAATGCAGATAAATTCAAAGAACTTGGAGCTAAAATGCCAAAGGTCATTTTCATTAAAAAGTGATTAATTTTTAACATCTTTAATTTTCAGTTTGATTAAGTAATTTATGTCATGGAGGAAGAAAGCATTGTTTTAGCACATGTTGTTTTTACTGAGGAAGAACAACTATCTGCTGTAACCATGATATTCGTTTACAACAACTTTGAAATTTTAAATTGTGAAGTTCCAAAGATCACTGGGGTGCAAATGAGGACAGTCCAGAATATTAGGAATACATTTTTGGAAACCAAGAACCCAAAGACTGTCATCACTTGCTAAAACATGGAAGTCAAGAGAGTGATAATCCACAAATTTGTCAAAGAAGTATAACAAATGGTGGAACCGGCAAGGTTGTTTGTATCAATGACTTATGAGTTGAAATTCATTACCAATACAGTCAGATCAAATATTTTGGAAGATTTGAGGTGTTGATCTTATTAAATGCAGATCACTCAAATGCTTGATGAGAAGGTCAAAGATCAGAGGTTGCTAAAATCTATCAGGCTCCTCAACAAACTGAAGCACCCAAGTGAGCCCAACATGATCTAGTTTTTCTTTGATGAGAAAATTTTTTGTCATAATCAGATGCATAAAAGGCAGAACAATTGCTGGATTGCCATGAAGCCTCAGGATGTGCCTGGTATAATGAAAACAAAGTCTCCAGCAACTCCCATGGTGTTTGGTGTGGTTTCAAGAGAGGGTGACATCATGCTGTTGCACTTTTTTGAGAATGACCTAAGAGTGAATACTGATGTTTACCAGAAGGCCATGGAGAAGACAGTTCTACCCTGGATCCAACAAGTTGCTGATGACAGGCCATGGATGGGGTAGCAAGATTGCCATGTGTCACAGATCTCTGAATTGGCTGGCTGAGTATTGTTACAATTTATTTAGTAAGGACACCTGGCCTCCCGGCACCCCTGACTTGTACCCCTTGGACTATTTTGTGTGGGGCAATCTTGAGACAAAAAAAACCATAACACCATAAATGCTCATAACACCAAGGCATCTAGTAAATGGCATCAAGAAAAACATGGTATTAATGTCAAAGGAGTTCATTGTGAAGTTCTGCAGCTCCTTCAGGTCCAGGATTAAAGCTGTCACCAAAGCTGCTGGAAGCTAGATTGAGTAGTTTATTTATATATATGAGTATGTGTATGAATTAAAAATTTCAATACAATTGATGAAAAAACAAGGATACAATTATACTTTTAAAAAATGGTTTGCAAGCCCTGTATATATATATATATATATATATATATATATATATATATATATATATATATATATATATATATATATATATATATATATATGTTAAGATTTGTTTTTGAAATGTTTAACAATATATTTTTCAGGGTGCTTTACTTTGTGGGCCTCCAGGAACTGGAAAAACACTGTTAGCAAAAGCTGTAGCAACTGAATCTTCAGTCCCATTCCTTTCTATGGCGGGTTCAGACTTTGTTGAGATGTTCTCAGGTATTACTGCAAAACTTGATGTATCTGCTTCAAACATCTATATTGTACAAGTTTAAAGTTTGCATTGTTTACAGGTTCTAAAAGTAAATAGCTTAAATAGTAGTTCAGAAAAGCACAATTTTTTCTTAGGAGTTGGTGCAGCTAGAGTGCGTGATTTGTTTTCTCAAGCTCACAAAATGTCACCTTGTATTGTATATATTGATGAAATTGATGCTATTGGAAGAGAAAGGAGACCAGGGTAATGTAAATTAGATTCATGAAGACAATCATGCAGTGTGTTCAGAAAGTTTGTATAAGAGCAAAGTATAACTATAAAATTTGCTTTACAAAAACTGGCCATTAAATTTAAAGGAAATAAATTTACTCAAAAAAAACATTTTAAAAAAATGATAAATTAGTATTTAAAGGAGCCTCCTTTTGCTTTTATGCATAATTGGATGCAATAAGGCACGGATTCAACCAACCTCATGCAATAATCTTTTGGCAATTCTGCCCGAATTTTTAATAACTGTTGTTTAAGATTTTCAACTGAAGTTATCTTACATTTTGCAACTTTTTCATGAATCCAACTTCATACATGCTTATTAGGATTTAAATTAGGCAACCGAGCGCACCAAGAAATAAAAATGTACCCTTTCTCATTGAACCATTCTTGAATTGAATACATTGTATTAGGCTTGTTGCCATCCTGCTGAAATATTTTATTTTTACTTCTTCCAGAAAATAATGTTGCCAACTGTTTTAAACACTTTTCTAGAGTATCTTTGTAATTATATTGATTGGTTCTAACCAAGTCTCCACCTTGTAACCTTGACATAACATACTGAGATGAAAACTTCTCATGTTTGTGTCTTTTAAGATACACCTTTCCTTTTATGATTTAATACCTCAAAATTAACCTCATCACTAAAAATTACTTTAGACCATTCTTCAACAGACCAGTTAATTCTCAACATTATTTTAATTGTTTTAGGTCTTTTACAGTCAAAAGTGATTTTTTAATGGTGATATATATGATCCTATACCTTTGTTGAGTGACACCTTTCTCACTGTTTATTTGCCAATTGTAACATTCTTTAAGGAAGCATTGAATTCTCTGATTAAATTTCAAATGCTTATTCTCAGGTTTGATCAAACTCTGTGAAAAACGACACTTTTGCCTCTTTCAGTTAACTTTGAAGGACTACCAGACCTCGGAGAGTCTTTGATGGTCTCAGTTTCTTTAAATTTTTTAAATGTATTTTAAACGCAGCCCTGTGAAACACCAACTAATTTTTCTATACCAACATTAGAATGGTTTTTTTGTTTATTTAAACAAACATTTTGTCATTTAGAGTTCTAAGGGATACTCTTCTTAGCCATTTGGTCAAAAAAATTTTAACACTTCATGAGAATCTTTTTGTTTGGGTATTATATAACTAATAAATGAAAAAAATTATTGTTTTCAGAGGAAATGAAAGTTGGATAGATCAAATCAAAAATTGCACAATTCGTTTAAACTTAATGGCCATTGATTCCTGTGAACTGGTGAATTATCAATAGAAGAGCAATAAAATGGCAATAAATAGAGGAATTCTTACTTTAATTGTAAAAAAAAAAGATTTGCTTTGACAATTTTATCATTAAAAATTAAACCAGTGTCATAAAATATTTGCCCTCATATAAACTCTGAACACACTGTAGAAAAAGTTCATGCATTCATCCATAAATGCAACATGTATAAATCCATACAAATACTTTAATTATACCAAAATGTCTACAATGCAACGAATAAAAAATCAAAACCATGATGATGATTAAAATTTTAAAGGAAGGAAAAAATAAATCTTGTTTTTAGGGAAAGCAATGTTTGTAAAATTTCTGATTGTAATCTAGATTTTTATACTAGAAATAAAGTTTTAATTGACATTCAAGTAATGAAATTTGTTTGTTCCTTCCACATGATAAATATATTTACATCTTAATGCCAAATCTAAGAAAAAATTTTTTTGTGGTCAAGAAATGTTTTTAGGATCTTTTTAGGTTTTTATTATCCCTTTTTTTTAGTAACATAGTGCCTTTTTAGAATTAAAACTTAAAGTGTTAGGTTTTAAGTTTTAATGCTACATTCTGCAAACTGCTGCAAGGCATTACAGTAAATATTGTAAATCATTATTTTCTGCTTGTAGTTAAAGAAAATATTTTTTTAGACAAGGCGGGAATAGTGAACAAGAAAGTACATTGAATCAGCTACTTGTTGAAATGGATGGTATAAACAGTGTTGAAGGAGTTATCATGCTGGCTTCAACTAACAGGCCTGATATTCTTGATCAGGTTTAATTTGTTTTTTTAATACAACAAATTTAGAAATTTCAACAATTAAAATTTTCATTTTTGAAATTTTTTTAATTCAGATTCTTCAAGTTCCTGTTTTTATACACATTGATTTCTGCAATAGGTGTTTTAAATGATAATTTTTGTGTTAATTACAGGCTCTGCTGCGTCCAGGTCGTTTTGATCGTACTATTACAATAGACTTGCCAACACTTATAGATCGCAAAGAAATCTTTGAAATTTATTTAAGCGATTTAAAGTTAGGTAGCTCCTTGAGTAAATACTCTGAAAGATTAGCTGAACTCACGCCTGGAAAAAGTGGTGCGTAGAGTAAAATAAGTTGAAGTTTGCCTCTTCATACATTTTTAACTACATTTTTAACAAAATTTATGACGAAGCACAGTATGTAACATTAACAATCATCCACACATATATAAAATAACTAAAATAAATAGTATGTGTAAAACTAAAACAAATATCAAATATTTCTTTATTCTAATCATGAAAGTTCTTTTCAATTTTTAGAAGACTTTTTTTAAATTTTGATTTGTATACATTGAATTTGGATTTGCATATTAATAACTCTTCCCTTCTTTTTCTGAAATGTTGTTGGATGTTTTTTTCAAAGTTTATTAAATGTTTTGGTTATAGGTGCCGATATAGCAAATATTTGTAATGAGGCTGCCTTACATGCAGCCCGATTGAATGAAAAATATGTAGACTCTGTGAATTTTGAGTATGCCATTGAGCGTGTTATTGCAGGTGACCTAATTTTTTAATACTTGCTTTTTTATTCTTGAATCAGAGATTTTGAGTTTTTAAAAACGATTTTAGGTATTCAAAAGAGAACAAATACAATGAGTGAGGCAGAGAGGCAAACAGTTGCTTACCATGAGGCAGGTCATGCCATTGTCAATTGGATGCTAAAGTACACAGAACCTGTTCTTAAGGTTTACCGTTTTTAAAAGATTCATTATTCTTGTTTTAAACAAATGTGAAAAAATATTCTTTGGTAGTTTGGATTTTTTGGAGAGGAGTGAGGAATAAACTTCCAAAATTTAAGGTTTGAATGGAAGTTTTGTCAGTTATCAATGAAATATGTCAAAGTTATATTTAAATTTGATATATTTATTTTTTGATATAAATGCTGGTCAATCATGTTTCAAAATTTCTCTTTACAAGTTTATTTAATTTTTAGTTAATTTTATGTTCAGATTTCCATCATACCTCGCACTTCTTCTCCACTTGGATATACACAAAAGTTTCCGCTGGATATAAAGCTTCATACAAATGATCAGGTTTTTTTTTCTAATTCTTTTTTTCCTTAACTATTAAGTTTTTGTTCTATATAATAAAATTTGTTCAATTCATTAAATTTTTTTTTTTTTTTCTTTAAAAGAATCATATGAAGATTTTTATAATTTATAAAATTAAATTTCCTTTAAATAAATATTGGTGCTTTAAGTATAAATATGTTCAGTAAGTTTATTGAAGTAAAAATTGGTACTTAAGTATGTTCAGTAAGTTTATTAGATAGGACTTATTTTTAAATATCATTACCATCAAAAGCAGCATTAGTTAAACTAGCTGTTTATCTTTTAGTTATTTGACATGATGTGCGCACATTTAGGTGGAAGGGCTGCCGAAGCAATTACTTTTGGGCGTATAACAACGGGTAGATATTTGTTTTTAGAATTAAGTTGCTTCGTTTTTTAAAAAATGTAGTAATTAAAACATGATTGTCTACATATACTAACATATATACAGTCCTAATTGTAAAAACAGGTTTATTCTGTTTTTCTGCAATATTCACATCCCTAAATCTTGTGTTTGTGTTTTTAATTTCCACGTTTCATTTTTATCTTTAAAAGGAGCTGAGGATGACCTAAAGTTGGTAACTAAAATGGCTTACCAACAGGTAACTAAGCCATTAAACATTGTAAATATTTTAGGTATTTTATATGCCACATAGAAAATAATGCTTTCTTACGTCTTTTTGCAGATTGTAACATTTGGAATGAATGAGCGTATTGGACCAATATCTTTCCGGCTGTCAAAGCGAGAGGAATTATCACGTAAACCGTACAGTGATGCATTGGCGCGCATGATTGACGAGGCATGATCTTCAAATAAACGTTCCTGTCTCTTTTTTTAAAATTCTGTTTTTAAAAAGTGTTTTTATTTTTCCTTACTTTAGTTTCTGATTTGAAAATCTTCAATTTCGTAGGATTGTTTTTCGTATGTAATGATAAGGGTATACTGGTAACATTTTTATTATTGATTTACTTACGAATGTCTATCGCTTCAGGAAGCTCGCTCACTTGTTTCAAGAGCATTGGAGGTCACAAATAAAGTTATATTAGATAATAAAATAAAGCTCGACAAGGTAAAATAACATTTGTTCTGGGTATTCAAATTTTTCGCATACTTTTTTCATTCGTTTCAACTTATTTACATAAAGCTTTTTATTTATTTGATGGTATTTATTCAATATGTTGTTATCTAAACTTTTACTTCTAGCTAGCCGTTGAATTATTAGAAAAAGAGGTTGTTAATTATGATACATTAGTTCAAATTATTGGGCCTCCGCCTTATGGTGATAAACGTGAAGCAGTTTATAAAAATTCATTTCAAGCAAATAAAACTGAAGAGGTAGATGCAACGGTGTAAATGATTTGAGTTGTTCGAGAAGCATAAAGTTTTCATTGAAGTTCACACCCAATTATCGAAAATATACGAAATATTTCGTTACATGGTAAACGCATCCGCAATAGTTAACCATGTTTCAAAAGTAACTTGCCTCGCTTGTCTTCTTTTATTTTTTAATAATAAACTTTAGTATAACTCATCATTGATTATTTAATCGGTTGATGTTTGAGGAAGCTTTTCTAAAGATGAAATAGGAACTACACTAACTGATTTTGCATTTTAGGAGTTTAAACGTAAATAACTTATTTGGAACTATCAATTATTCTCTGTATATATTCATAAATGTAAAACATTTAATGAAAATAAAATTGTACCTGAAGATTTCTAATTAACATGATATATACGTACGTACATGGCCGCCGAGAAGGGGGGAGGGGTGGACTGGGAAAATTCCCGGGGCCCCGCGTGTGTACAAACAATTTTTTAAAGTAATTTTTAAAATATTTAAATAGTTTTGACTTTTAAAAGATTTAATTAACTTTTATTTTACATTTTCAATGACCAGAGCACGCTTCTTTTGGTCCTGGGTATGTAATTGATCATAATGAGGGCCCCTTAAGAAAACTTCCCCGGCCCGAAATTTCTCTCGGCTGCTAAGCGTACGTATGTATGTATGTATGTATGTATGTATGTTTGTATGTATGTTAGTAAATTTACAGTTTCATATTGAAAAAAATTCTTGCTCCATTTGAATAAGAAGAATGAAGTTCTATGTTAATCCGAGCACATTTAAGTTTAAAAGGATCTTGCTTTTACATATGCTTGGACATATGTGCCCAAAATTATGAAAGGGGTCTAAGTCATATGTTATTTTTTTCTAGATATTTAATGGATTACATTTGAATAAATATAAAAATATTTTTATATTTTATAACATTTCGATTTAGAATTTCTTGATTAATGAGAATTCATTATGAAATTTTGATTATGAAATTTTGACTAAGAGTTTATTAGAAAAAATTTTGATTAAAACTAAGAGTTTGTTAGAAAACATCTTAATTTATTAATTCATTAACACTTAACTATTTTTGAAATTCAAATTCAAAAATCCATTTTTATCATTTTAGGCGTTAATTATTATGAGTCTTGAGATCTTTAAAATGTTCTTGAAAAACTGTGTGAGGGGGGGGGGGATGGGTGGGTGAGAGGGGTGTAGGATAGTAAACACATATCTCAATGTTTTTTCTTACTTACGTTACTGGTCGAGTGGTCATATTTAATGGAAATAATCTAATATATCCGTATACTGTTGGTCTTTCTCTCTGAGGTGAAAGATCCGAAACGTGGAGTCCAGAATCATCAAGTTTTACATAACAACTTAAAAGGTTCATATTTCAAGAATCTTATTCATTAAATTTGCATTTAAGCGACAGATCCACCCACAGTATTTTTTAATCTTCTAGTGGTTAACTCTTCTTGCGGCGACATTTGTTGTGATGAAAATCTATTTCTTTTTCTATACTGTTCTATCAATTCATAATAAAGTTCAGGGTTTGATTAATTTTCATTTATGATAAGTTAGCGAAACAAGAAGTTTAGAATGCGGGAGTGCTTATTGTAAATTAAATGAGAACCCATAATCCCTGGGATTATGTTTTGATTTTCTCTGGTCTTCTGCCATACAGTTTCCAGCTTGTTCGGCACTTTGCAAATGTAAAACATGACTTTGTCTATGATATAATTTCTCTTCCTCATTGCTACATTTTTCAATTTTTCACTTCAGTTAATCCCACTTTTGGCACAAATGCCTTCTTAAGGAGCATGGAAATTTTAATAAAACTCAGTATTAAGTATTAATTAAACTTTCCCATAGGTCTCACTCCATAACTCCTTTTGATTGGTCCATACATTTTTCTAATATCTAATTCAGGACTTAGATATTTTTGACCAGGAATTTGATAAGCTCTGGTGTAGTGGCTCTCATACGCTGAGAAACATGAAATGCGATAGCGTTTAACGTTTTTCTTAATTTCATCTATTTTTTTAAAAGATCTTGGCACTTACCTACAATGATGAAGTCAAGGTGTTGGAGCATTCAGTGCATGAATTTACAGCCCTACAGAATTTTTAAAGGTTTTAAAAAAAGATTTCAGCAAATAGGCACTTCCGAATTATTACTACTTGATAAAAAGTATGTTGCATTTTCTCACAGGTCTTTCAGATGTTCTGGATCTCCTTTCTTTTATTTAATCCTTTTATTAATCTTTGTGTATTCCTCACCAGCATTTCTCTTAATTTTTCTGATATTTTGTACTTCACCACCTTCATTTCTATTGTTTTACTTTGTTCCATTTATGGATTTTCTAAATTTAAAGTGAAGTAGATTTATCTGAAGATCACAATTGTTTTATTCTTCTCCGTTTCTTTAAAGTATTACGCAGTTGTAGATCTGAAGTCTTAAAAAAAAAAAAGTTTGATAATCATATATGTGAGTGGCCAATTCCTTGATTTAAAAATTAATAATTTGGGGGTATAAAGTTAGAAAATATTTTTGATAGAGGGTTTCGTTAAAAAATGCTTCTTGAACAGGAGGGGTGTGCTGCATAATTTGCGCTTTAAGAAAGAAGCTTAAATTATTAAAGGTAATGCTTCTTCTGATTTGTCGAAATAAGAGAGAAAAATTGGTGAAGGTGCAATCCAACTAGTTTTTTTTTAAAAAAATATTGAAACTATTGAACGTTAGAGTTTTTTTTAATGCGAATATTTTTTTATTTTTAAAAAAAAGGATTAAATTTCTTATTTACTTTCAAAAAATTTTTGGAAAACTTTAACATGTGACTAAACTATGTTAAGAACTTGTAGGGATAGCAAAATTAGTGTTAACATTACAAGATTTCACCGTTTTGACAACTTTTAACATGGTGACTTGACCATGGCTTTGCAGCAGTAAAACTTTTGTGAAAGGGTTGGCCTAACATACATTTAAAACAAGAGTAAATGAAAGTAAACAGAATAAATGAAAGTATAAGTCTAGATAAAAAGCTATCAAAAAAATATTTTTGTTAGTAATTGCTTCGGCACAATACGTATGTATATATATACCTGATACAAAATACTTTTTTCAACTATGCATCTATAATTATAGAATTAAATAAGTCAACATACTGTGTGATGGCTAATGATGTATTAAAGAAAGCAGAGGTAAGATTTTATAGATATTTAGTTATATAAGTTACTGATATTTTATACCTAAAACTGTAAATATCACACGTGTGAATATTTTTAAAGTTTTATCGATATATATATATATATATATATATATATATATATATATATATATATATATATATATATATATATATATATATATATATATATATTTCAAATGACGACATCTAGTGTGAGAGTTGAATAAATTTAATATATGAACTTCAATAAATATGAATTCTCTCAATACTAATTTTTTATTTTATCTAAAAAATTTCTTACATAAAATAAAAAATCAGTATTGAGAGAATTCGTATTTATTGAAGTTCATATATTAAATTTATTCAACTCTCACACAAGATGTCGTCATTTGAAATATATATATATATATATATATATATATATATATATATATATATATATATATATATATATATATATATATATATATTGCAATTTATTACTTTTTTTTAGTCTTGTAAAATTATATTTTTAATTATAGCATAATGGCTTTAAGAATAATTTAACTATGCAGTGAGCAGAAGCTATGCTTGAATGTTTCATTCACTAAATTTTTTAGGATTTGGTTAATCAACTAATTGAATTTAAAGATAACTATGCATCACTTTTTGGTATTGAACACATTAGTAATAAAAACAAAGATGTTGAAAAGAAACTTAAAGATGTTTTGCTAGAGTTAGATCAACTACAATGTATGTTTCTTAAACTTCTAAATGTAGAGAATAACTTCAAAATTTAAAAAGTTTTAGCATTAAGCTTAGTATGAACTATTTTAGTATATTCATTTGTGCATTTTAAATAAAATTTAACTGTGAGCTTTATTGAGATTTACAACTGCAGTATTTGTATTTTATTCTTAGTGCTGATTGATAACAAAGCAAAGTTTTTTTGTTTACGTGGGAAAGCACTGAATGTACTCCCCTATTTTGATCCTCGCTCTGTAGAGTGTTTATCCAAAGCTATAAAACTTGATCCTAGTCTAATTGAGGCTTGGAATGAGTTAGGAGAAAGTTATTGGAAGGACAAAAAGATAGAAGAAGCACAGAATTGTTTTCAAGGTGCAATTGCTAAGGTTGGTTGGAACAATTTTCTTAAACAATGTTCCAACCTGGTTGGAGCAATGTTCTTACTTGTGTTTGAAAATTTGTTTCCATTTTTAGTCAGTCAGTTAAATAATAAATTATGTACATATATATTTATCTTATTTTTAAATACTTTCGCATGTTTTTATAATTTTGATGAAAAATTCTTTTTTCAAAGAACAAAAACAAAGTTTCATTGAGGAATCTTTCTATGGTACAAAGACAATTAGGAAATGGTGTGTATAAAATTTTTAACTTCTTATTGAATATGAATGTTTTAAAATAAGTTCTACCTGAGTGAGCATAATTTCTGCATGTTAAGTTAGTTTTTCAAATGTTTTTATATAGCATTACCAACAATCTAAAAATATGTTCCAAATTTACAAAATACATTTCACACTTTTGTTGATAGCCTTACCAATATTTAAGCAACATCTTAAAATAAAACATTTAGATTTTAATTCTCGTGTGGCAAACATTAAAGAAAGTGTCATTACAGCAAAAGCTGCAGTTGCACTGGATTTATTTGATGGAAGATCATGGTGTATGGTTTATTTTGTAAAATATTTCACCATTTAGTTCATTAAAATTATTCCCAGATAGTTTCTAAAATTGTTTTATCTTGTTTTTAGTTGTTCTAGGCAATGCTTACCTCAGTTTATTCTTCTATGCTGGTCAAAGCCCTAAAATTTTAAAACAAAGTATGGCTGCATATGCAAAGGCTGTGAGACTTTTTGAAATAAAATTGAATTTTTTTTTTTATATTGAAGTTTATTTTGGGCATTAAACATTTTTATTTAATAATCTAATTAAATGGTTTAGGAAAGTGACCTCCGAGAGCTGAATAACTCTGACCTCCATTACAACAGAGCAGTGGTATCGGAATAATCAATTAATAAGACTATTTTTCATAAACTCATTTCTTTTCAAACTTTTTCACACTTATTTCCCACATTTATTTTCAGGCATACAAGTTTCAAGAACTCTACCAAGAGGCTCTAGATTGCTACAAAAAAGCTAGTTTGCTAGCTCCTTCTTGGAATGACCCAAGAGAGAATGCTGCTGATCTAAATAATAGGTTAAAGACAACTGTTGAGATGATTGAAAACAAGGTTTATGATATTTTTGGCTATGTACTGTGTGCAACTGCAAGTTTTGTAAAATATTTGTTATTTGGAAAAAAGTTACCTGAGATTAGAAACATGAAGCATAAGAAGTTTATTAAATAAAAGTTAAGAATTTTCCATATTTTTATTCAATATACAATCTCTTCCAGCAATTTGATCAAAAGACCCCTAGAATAGGTGGTCTGGATGTATTCCATGTGCATCTTGTTCCAATCTTTCTTGATAGCATTCTCAGAGAGTCCACACATTTGTAGAAATATTAGCCTTGACTCAATGAGTGTCAACAGTGAGTAGTTAAAAAGTGACAAATCCAGTGAGCTGGACAATCAACCTTTCTTGACCAGTCCTCTGGGGTATGTGGTTATCTGTTCAGGACATGAGATAATTCTCCAGGTTTTGAATGTAATTATTGGAGTTATCCAGCTTTAATCAATTTAGAAGCATTTTGAGGTCATCTGAAGTAACCATTCCAAACAAGTTATGTGTTATAAAACTTCAATTGGTTAACAGCTAATAAAACAATTACTTTGACTGTTGAACACATAACTGTGAAGAAATCAGAAAAGATGATTGTTGGTCTGTTTCTCAGGAGTTAGAAGTTTTTTACTTAGAAGTTTTTTACTTAGAAGTTTTTTACTTAGAAGTTTTTTACTTAGATTTTTTTACTTAGAAGTTTTTTTGACTTTAAGACTAGGGGAAACAAGGTTTGTCTTTATCCTAGCTCTGGACTTTGTCTTAAGCCCTTCCTAATCACATTGATGTGTTCACTCACCTTGATCAACTGAGGTGTTGGAAAAGTTTTCTGTGAACCACTGCCAAATTTCCACTTGGCACAGTCAGTCACTTAACTGTTAAGTATCTTGGTAATGTTTTTGGCAGAGTACCATTTGTATTAAGGTCATTAATTGACTGATTTTGAGTACTCTATCTTTTTGACTGCTTTTTTGTGTTTGTTTTAACATTTTCAAAATTACATAAAAGTTGTTAGGGAACTTCTGTTTTGAAAACTTTGGTAAAATTTGTGGTCGCATACAGTTCACTATTTCAAGTTACTTTCTAAAGTATTTTTATCAATCTGACTTCTTGATTCCATTTCATTTTTAGGGTTATCACAAGGCTAAGAAGCTAAATTCATTTGTAACCCAACTGAAAGACTCAGATGCTTCAAACAAAGCAATATCCCTCAAAAAAGTTTTTATTTCAGATTTAAAATTATTACATAACAAGGATGTTATCGTGTGCGGAAAAGTTATTGCAATAGTCCCGGTCAACGATGGTGTTCCTTTGTGAGTTGTTTTTTTGTTAAGCAAACCTTTCTGAATAATAAACTATTGCAATTTAGATGAAAAATTAGTTAATGCCTAATTTATGTTACAATTTGTTGAGTATTGATGATAAATGTTCATTTTTTTTAGATTTCTTTTGTATTTTTTTAAGTTCATTCATCATGATGGACAGCGCTCTTACATGTATAGCTGTTAGTGTTTTTAATCTAGCTGTGGGCAAGGGGTTAATTATTGGAGATACTGTAGCCATCCCCAATCCTTTTCTTCAATATCATTGTGTAAATACTGAAACGCAGGTATTTAATGGTTTAAGACAGTTTTTCAATTGCACTACTTACTAATATTTAAAACTAATAAGCTTTAATTTGAAAAGATTATGGTTCAAAATACTATAATAAACAGCGTTTTATTATCAAAGAATTTATTTTATTCATGATGGTGTTCTTGTTTTTAGAAATTTTCTTACCAGAGTATACGCGTTGAAACTCCCCTTGTAATGATGATAAACAAGCGTAAAGTTGGACCTGAAAGACTTGCATTTAGCGTGCTTACAGTCGCAAATGAGAGCGAGTAATTTTAATTCGGAAATCTTCGAGGAATTGCTCAAGAGAAAGTTGCTAATACATAAAATCCAGAAAACACGTGAACGTGTGACGCGTACAAATGTGCTGCCGGTAAATTTAACATCCAAGCAAATGATCTTTTTACATTCTTGAAAAACAAGATGAAAGCAAATTATTCCCATGCGAATAAACTTTGATGAAGATCCTAATATCCTACACAATATACAATATTTATTTAAAGACTAGTTGACTGATTTGCATTCCAGCAGTATTTATAACATTTCTCGTTTTGCTTTAAGTTATATCGGCGCCGAACTAAATCAAGGATTTCAGTTTAATGTGAACATAGTTCAATTGCGTACAAGCAGACTTGTAGTCTAAGAAATTGGGTTTGTCGATTTTATATATATATATATATATATATATATATATATATATATATATATATATATATATATATATATATATATATATATATATATATATATATATATATATATATATATATACCGACATTGCATTATTTTCTTTGCTATAAATACAAGGACCATTTACAAAATTTTGCGTCTGGGCTTAAATTTTTTAGTATCCCGTCAATTTACCTCGTGTTCCATTACTAATTCCTCTTCGTATGCATTTACATTTTTTTTCTTTTCGTTTTCTTTGGAATCGGAATCAGAGTGTAAATTAATTGACATTCAGAGTTGGTACAAGTTTACATACTCTCTGAGCATAAATGCACATTCATTTATTAAATAGACGATATTTTTCCCCAACGACAAATCGCACTGATTCGGTTTGTCGCTAAAAACTTCGACACATTTTCTACAGGTAAATTTTTACTGGTCAATTGATCGAGAGAAATTGTAAATTCCAAAACATTAAGGGTTTGCGTATCGTTTCATTTCCATATCGTTATACCGATATGATCTCGGAAAAAAAAATCGGAACATTACAAAAAATTGATTCCGAGTGAAGAATCACATTGGTGAATTGGCGAACCCTTAAGGTCCGCTAATCGCAAGTAATACTTAAACTTTCTCTTATTCTTCTATAATTCTATTGTTCTGATATCTCTTTACTTTGTAATTGTTAAATAGTTTCGATACATTTTTGTACAGTGCCTGACTGGAAGTTTCTCACTTAAGTTTAATGCTTTTAATGAGTTTAGAAAATCATGTTATAAAAATTCGAAATGGAACCCCCGTTAAGTGCTGTTTTTCTCGCTGAGATTGCTGTGAGTCGTCTGGAGTGTTTTTAAAATATTTAGTTCTTTTTCCAGGAGGTCTATAAGATTTTGAACTAGATTCACCGACAAGTTTAATTGCATCTCGTTTTCGTGGTATTACATTATGCTTGGTTTATGTTTGAAGGCTGATAGTCAAGCCAGCTGCTGTTTTTATTATTTTTGCGCTCGTTTTACTTTTTGCTTAATATTTTAACTCATTTCTTTTCTATAAGAAAAAAAAAAAAAAAAATAGAACCGAATTTTCAATTTTGCCTCTTGAATGATGAATAAACTTCATTCTCTGACTCTCCATGGACTAAATTAGATCATTAACCCAAATTTATGAATTTATGGCTGATATAAATTTGAATATTTAAATTCATTTTATTTAAATTAACCAAAGTTGTGCTAGATAAATATTTCAAAAAAATATAACACTTCAATCATTACGACGATACGACATGTCAATCGGCGCGTTTTTATATTTACATAAAAGTAAATTTTAATTAGTTAAACTTTTCATTATCAATTAATAATTGAGAAAAATATATATATAAAATACAAAAAAAAATTTTCATTTTTTTTAAATAAGAATCTCAAGCAAATGGATGAGAAAGTTTATTTAACTTTTTTACAACTTTAGTACTAAATAATTCGTAAGAGTTTCTTAAGTTTCGGATTATCAAAACAGAAAAAAAAGTAAAATGCAGTTTGAAAACATGTTAATAAGATAGAATGTTTTACAGTTTGTCAAACAAAGTTATTTATGTAAGATAAGTCATTGGCTCTTCATATCGTATGCAACACTTGTACAGAGTATTTGATCCACTGGACAAAAAGTAAGAGAAGCTGAATTAAACGGAACCCAAAAACGATTTTGATAACATTTTTTTTTATCGCTGACAAAATAATTAGTAAAATGTTTCTTATCTACAAATGGCCTTTTTTACAACGCGTTTTTTTTTTTTTTTTTTTTTTTAATCATAAGAAACCAAGCAAATGAGCTAGTACAAGATGTTTCTTAATATAAGAATACTTTTTTACAACTCTACTGTTAAAAGTTTCTTTAAGAAGTTTGTTAAGTTTCAGGTTATCAAAAGAGAGAAAAAGTATATAAGATACAATTTGAAAACATGTTAACAAGCAAGATAAAATATTTTACAGTCCACTAAAATCATTTGAATTCCATCAAACGTCATTCAATGTAAAATAATCCTCAGACTTTTCTCTGAACAAAACACAAAATAGGAAATATTTCTCTTAATGAAATCGAAATCTTTTCTTATCGATAAGTAACTTAGTGCTAACAGTTTCTTAAGATTTTGGGGCTTCTAGTACAAATTTCTTATAAACACGTCTCTTATAAAAACAAAACAAAAAAAAAACAAAAAAAAACAACGTGTATTGCTTTAAAAAATGATTTAAAAAAACAAGAATTAAGTTACCGAAATATAAATACTTGAATCCTTTAATACCTGTACATAACATTTTGCTATTGCCATCACTTTATGACATCTCACAGTTTCTATTACATACGCTGAGGTTAATTCTTTGCACTCAAAGTTAATTATTATCAGTCACGTAAAAATGCGTTTCTACCTATTGCCTACCAAACTTTTTACACTTCGGGTCCTAACAACCAGAATCCTAAAACTGAGCATAAATTAGTATAAATATAATAAATGGGTGTCTCTGATTTGCTAATTTATTTAACAGAACAATTTTTTCTAACGGAATTGAATCCGAAAATTGCTATAAATATTAAGAAAGGTTTAACTTTGTTGTTAGAAAATTTTATTTACATAAAAATTGAGATCTGCTTTGTTCCTTAGTTTAGTTGATTTGGCAACCACCGTCACCGTTTTGTAAAAAAAATTTATGAATTTTTTTTGACGTTTTTCCCTAAGGAAGCGAAAGCCATAAGCCTTTATTGATTTTTTACATAATGTCCATCATCAGGATATATTCCTCCATTTTTCGGAGAACTCTTTTATTTTTTTATTTTTTGTTTTTTTTTTTGTTTTATCTTGTTCGTTCAACTTTTTAAACTTAATTTCTCGTGAGCAATATTTCTTAGAATTTCTTAGCTGTTGGTCCAAATGGTTTAAAAGATGTTCAGTTGAATTAAGATCTAGACTTAATGATCTCCAAGATACGGATATTCTTTGAAAGAAACAATTTTAAAACAGATTTTGAAGTGGGTTTCGTGATGATAAGTCAAGATAATGACCCTAAATACACACATTTCCAAGTTGTGAAATAGCCCAATCATAAAGCAGCCCCAAATTACTTAGCATCCACAATTATACTAAACAGTTTTAAGTCAATACTTGAAATAACATCTTTAAACAACAGAATGTCGAACATATTTTATTCCTTCACATTTAAATAACATAAATTTTGATTTTTCATTCCGGAGAATATTGGTTCTACATTCAACGTCCAGTAAAGATGGTAGGTTGCAAATTTGAATTAAGCAATGTGATTCTTAAGGGAAACATCCAATTATTTGGCAGCCGTCAAAATAACCTCTTTTAATACCATTAAATATCTTTTAAATTCCGAATAATTGTTATTTAATTTATTTTTTGTGTAATTACAATTGAGCTGGTAAAGGTAAAGTATTTATTAATAATTGTTGTTTTAAACCTTCTAGTAGTACAGACAAAACAAACAGGTTGTAAAAATTTTAACAAGTTTGTATTAAGTTTGTAGTTGATGCATATATATTTCTTAACTGTTTGTATTATGTAATTACATTTTGCTGTGTGTTGGATTTCTTGTTGTGGTGGAAAAAAAAAAAGTTAAGTAAAAACTTATATTTAAAAGTTATTTTCTTTTCTCTAACAGCGAAGAGAAAATAATTGGTAATTGAACAGAGAAGTGCGTGATCTTGAAGGGGAAGGGTAAATCGTGAAAAGAAAAATCGTACAGTTCACTGCAAACGTGTGATTTTAACGCTGGTTAGGAAATGAGAAAGAGGCGGCAGTAAAGACTCGTGGGAGGGCTAAAAAAAAAAGCAGATAAAGGTTTTTACATTGAAGTAATTTCTGAGTAATATCTAATTTTGTTATTTAAATTTTTATACGTTTTATACGTTAATATAATCAACGTAAAAAACCATTTAAATAATAAAATTAAATAAAAGTTTTATAAGGAAACATCCATTTCCAAAGTTAAAAAACGACTTTTTTCTGACCAATTTATTGCAATAAAGAAACCTAATGAAATTCAAGGTATAAGACAAAAATTTGGGAAAAAATTGGACAGTTTAACAATCAAACATAATTCTTCCCACCCAACAACAAGTCGTCTTAAAGACAAATTGAAGACGTCTTGAAATTGGTCTTAAAGATGTCTTAAACTGGTCTCAAATGAAACACAGTAAGTGGTCTTATTTAAAACGTCTTAAAGTTACCTTACTTAAGTCGTCTTAAAGTTGTCTTAAACTGGTCTCAAATGAAACACAGTAAGTCGTCTTAACTAAAACGTCTTAAAGTTGTCTTATTTAACACGTATTAATGACGGCTTATATATATATATATTACCTTTCAGTCTCCAGCCAATTTAGCATAAATATATATATTTATATTGTATTAGAAGGAGACTGGAAGGTGGTGACAGAAAATAGAAAGGAAACTATGGCAATAAATGAAACTGTGTTCAATAACTCTATTCTTCCGTATGAAGAGGCTTTACGTAAATCAGGATACAATTCAAAACTCACCTACCAACCGCAAATAGACAAACATCAAAGTAAACATCGTAAACGTAAAATTATATGGTATAACCCCCCGTTTAGCAAAAATGTTGAAACCAATATTGGAAAGCGCTTCTTAGCTTTAATCGACCAACACTTTCCAGTAGGACACAGGCTTCATAAAATTTTTAATCGAAACTATGTTAAAGTTAGTTATAATTGCATGCCTAATATCAATTCTTTAATAAATGCACATAATAACAAAATTCTTCAAAGCAATAAATATAAAACAACAAAAGAATGCAACTGCATAGACAAAAAAAATTGTCCGTTAAATAACCAATACCTTTCTAGCAATGTCGTATACCAAGCCACTGTAAATTCTGGGGATCCTCAATTCAAAGACAAAGTTTATTTCGGTATAAGTGAAACTTCATTTAAACTTAGATATGCCAACCATCTTAAATCTTTCAACGCACTTAAATATAAAAATGACACCTAAATTTCCAAAGAAATATGGATGCTAAAATCTAAAAATCTGAAACCGATGATTACATGGAAGATTGTAGCATAATGCAAGCCTACAATCAAGCAGCAAAAGTTTGTTATCTTTGTCTCCGCGAAAAATTTCATATATTATCATACAAAGGAGAAAACTTACTCAACAAAAGATATGAAATAATATCAAAGTGCCGTCATGCAAAGAAATTTTTGCTATCCTTATTCGACACCAGGGACTAAAACCTTTGACGTCTTTTTGTTTAGTTTCGGTTTAGTAACGTCAGAACTCGTTCTACCGTGATTTTAATTTGTAATTTTTAAACGGTTTTTAAGTTACGATATACACTATGGCTGATGATTGCCGAAAGGCATGAAACTCAGAGTTCCATAAAAAGGTGTTTTTATTCATTTTATACAAATAAATAAATAAATAAATATTGCTCTATTATTCAATAGTATCGAGCACTCTCAAACGAACAAGAGTATTTGTATTATTATACTATAACAATACATTATATATTTTGTATATATATATATATATATATATATATATATAGAAGATACAGCAAAGGATGACAACTTTGTTGGTACTTAAAGTTTCATACCGGCGTGCCGGCAATCATCAGCCAAAATACATAATGAAAAAAACGTTACAAAAAGAGAACATTAAAGAAAAACGAAAGAACCGTTAAAAATGTCGTTAAAAAAGAATTGTTCTTATTAATGGCTTCAAATTAGTCTTTACTGTCAAATGACGCAAGCATGTATTTATTCATATGCCTACACTTACTAACCAGCTCTTGCTTTTTATTTAATAAATTTGCGCCTCTATAGATGGCAATTTCAGTTTTTTCATTTAAACATAGAGCGCATCTTCTAGTGCTTGGTTGATAAGGTTGGCATTTCCTGATTATACTCCATTTAATAAAAGGTTTTCCGTTTTTTTCTTTTATGCGCCACACTTCCTTGGATAGTTCGGTGTCGTTTTTGTATTTTACAGTATTGAACGACTTAATGTGGTTTGCATAACGTAATTTAAAAGGCGGTTCACATATGCCAATATATATTTTATCTAAATAGTTCGGAAGGTCTGAAGAAATAACAGCTTTGTAAAGCATGTTTTCTGTTAGGCAAAGTTGATTTAGTGGACAATGCAACCTGTTGATACAATTGCAGGATTTCTTATTTTGATCTTCAATATCTTCGATGATTTTTTGGTTATGCCAGTTTATTGTAGATTTTAAATTCGGCATGCAGCTGTAACTGACTTTCAAAGTGTTTCTATTGAATATTTTGTTCAAAATATGCTTAGATGGAAAATGTTTGTTTACCAAATTAAGAAATGATTTGCCAACTTTTGTGATCACATTTTTGCTAAATGGTGGGTTGAACCATATAATGTTACGCTTTCGATTATACTTCTTTCTGGTATTATTATTAGGAGTATTGTTATATTTTAATTTATGACTATATCCTGCTTTATTTAATGCCTCCTCATAACACTTAATAGCATTGCCGAATATTTTTTCACTGGATGAAAGTCTTGATAATCTGCGTTCCAATGAAATGGGTATTTGCTTAATAATATTCGGAGGATGGTTTGATTCCTTATGAATATAGTTTATTTGATTCCCTGGCTTGCTATAGGGTTGGTAAGTAGAATCGTTTAAGTTCAAAGTAATATCTAGGTAGTTAACGATTTTAAGATTGCATTTAATGGTAATGTTTAATCCATATTCTTTAAACATTTTTGTGATTGTTTTCTTGACTTTTTCCAATTCTGGGCCACTTAGATTTTCAAAAACCGCCAAACCATCGTCTCTGTAAATACCTATAAAATTTTTATTATAAACGGATGATAGCTTATCTAACAGAAATAGCCCCACTAATTCGCAAACTTCAGCCCCGTCAAATGCCCCCATAATTACATCAAATAAACCGCATCCTTTTTTCATCCATGTCTCATTTCTATGAAACAGAAGAGATTTTCTAGAGTGGTATACTATTCTTTTTTCTTCAGCTGTAATACAAACGAATTTCTCAGCAAAGGACATCACTATTCTCAACAGTTCTTCACTAATTGTTGGATAAAAATCGTTAATATCAAAAACGACGAATTTCTGTAGCTTCTTATTCGGAATGCTTTTAAACCAATCTATTACGTTCTGCGTGTTTTTCCATTGATTTAGATTCAACGTGCCCCTTATAGTATTGTTTATTTTGTCTAAAATAGATTTGCTTATTTTTCCCAACTCGTTTTTTGCAGGATTTATTAACCGTACGCTAGGGTTATTTACAAAATTCTCTTTGTGATCTTTAAGTGTTATAAAAGCGCTAGTTTCACCATATTCGGCAATGCTATTAAGTGTTATGAGGAGGCATTAAATAAAGCAGGATATAGTCATAAATTAAAATATAACAATACTCCTAATAATAATACCAGAAAGAAGTATAATCGAAAGCGTAACATTATATGGTTCAACCCACCATTTAGCAAAAATGTGATCACAAAAGTTGGCAAATCATTTCTTAATTTGGTAAACAAACATTTTCCATCTAAGCATATTTTGAACAAAATATTCAATAGAAACACTTTGAAAGTCAGTTACAGCTGCATGCCGAATTTAAAATCTACAATAAACTGGCATAACCAAAAAATCATCGAAGATATTGAAGATCAAAATAAGAAATCCTGCAATTGTATCAACAGGTTGCATTGTCCACTAAATCAACTTTGCCTAACAGAAAACATGCTTTACAAAGCTGTTATTTCTTCAGACCTTCCGAACTATTTAGATAAAATATATATTGGCATATGTGAACCGCCTTTTAAATTACGTTATGCAAACCACATTAAGTCGTTCAATACTGTAAAATACAAAAACGACACCGAACTATCCAAGGAAGTGTGGCGCATAAAAGAAAAAAACGGAAAACCTTTTATTAAATGGAGTATAATCAGGAAATGCCAACCTTATCAACCAAGCACTAGAAGATGCGCTCTATGTTTAAATGAAAAAACTGAAATTGCCATCTATAGAGGCGCAAATTTATTAAATAAAAAGCAAGAGCTGGTTAGTAAGTGTAGGCATATGAATAAATACATGCTTGCGTCATTTGACAGTAAAGACTAATTTGAAGCCATTAATAAGAACAATTCTTTTTTAACGACATTTTTAACGGTTCTTTCGTTTTTCTTTAATGTTCTCTTTTTGTAACGTTTTTTTCATTATGTATTTTGGCTGATGATTGCCGGCACGCCGGTATGAAACTTTAAGTACCAACAAAGTTGTCATCCTTTGCTGTATCTTCTATGTAATTGCTCTTGCCAGCAGGCTATTGAGCACTCTCGAGTGAAGAAGTCTTTTACTAATCATAAATATATATATATATATATATATATATATATATATATATATATATATATATATATATATATATATATATATATATATATATATATATATATATATATATATATATATATTACACACGTCTTTTTAAGCTGTCGTTAATAGGGAATAAATATGACAACTTTGAGACGTTTTAAATAAGACGACTTACAGTGTTTCATTTGAGACCAGTTTAAGACATCTTTAATACCAATTTCAAGTCGTCTTAAATTTGTCTTTAAGACGACTTGTTGTTGGGTGGGAAACGTCCATGATTAAAGACATCTTAAACTGGTTATACCGAAAGACGTCTTGTTAAGATGTCTTACAAACATCTTAAACTGGCTGTACCAATAGACGTCTTTTTTAGATAAGTTAAAGACGTCTTAAACTGGTTATTCTGAAAGACATCTTAAACTGGTTATACCAAAAGACGTCATAAACTGGTTGTTGCAACAGACGTCTTGTTAAGATGTGTTAAAGACGTCTTAAAATGGTTATTCCGAAAGACGTCTTGTTAAGATATCTTACGGACATCTTAAACTGGTTGTTCCGACAGACGTCTTGTTTAGATGTCTTGCGGACGTCTTAAACTAGTTATTCTGTAAGACGTCTTGTTAAGATGTCTTGCGGACGTCTTAAACTGGTTGTCGGAAGACGTCTTAATGAGGTGTGGAAAAGCCGTCATAAACACGTCTTTAACTAGTTGCAGACGTCTAGACGAGTTAAAGATAAGTTACATACGTCTTAAAGTCGTCTCATGTTGGGTGGGTTTGGAATGATTCAGTTTTTTAGGCAGTAGGAGACATGCTAAACATGCTGGAGAGAGAGAGAGAGGGAGAGAGAGAGTGAGAGAGAGAGTATTATGGTTTACAGAAAGTAGTAACCCACGGAATTTAATGAATGTTGATGAAAAATTGAAAAAAGGAAAGCCTTTTAAAGATTTTACAAGGTTGTGATTTTTCCGTCTGAAAATCATTTGATTGGAAATAATAGTTAATTTCAACAGAATAATGATCCAAAGCATCAGAATTATGCCAAATATGCCAAACTTAGCAGCTTGATAAAAAACAAAGGAAATGTTTAAGCACGCTCAATCGTCCCACTTATTAAAAAAAAAATAATATGGCGTGATATGAAGAGGAGATTTGAAAGTTGATCTTCAAGTCAAGCTTCACCTTTTTTACATATGTCAAAAAGGCGAAGCTTGACTTCGAGAATTATATATTCTCGAAGAATATATATTCTCTAAGTCAAGCTTCGAGAATATATATTCTCGAAGAATGGAGGTCATTAAACAGCCAATATCTTTTAAAAATAAATAACCAAAGTGTCTAGAATTTGCAAAGCTGTCATTAAAGATAAGGTTGGACACTTGCTTGAAGCTAAAAAAATTACGAATCCGCTTTTTTAAAAAAGTTATATTTTTGTTATATATTTCTTCTTTTTTATAAAGTTATCGTCAAAGTATACTGTCCATGGACGAAGTTTTTTTTCCTATTAACGCAGAAATTTACCGTAAAATGGGGTGAGTATGTTCACTATTGGATATATTCACCTAGCTCTACGATATATTTCCAGTTCTTTACTAGCTTGGGTCAATCATTTTTACTGGTTTTATTTGAATCTGAAAAAAAATTCTCGCATTAAGTATAAAATTAATTATATCAAACTGTGATAACTTTAAAAAAAGATAACTACGATATATATATATATATATATATATATATATATATATATATATATATATATATATATATATATATATATATATATATATATATATATATATATATATGTGTGTGTGTGTGTGTGTGTGTGTGTGTCTTAACAAAAGCTATAGTCCCTTCCCAAAACATAACATAATATTACATAATTTGCAATATTAGCAATTATTAATTCTCGAATACATTTTAATTTTGGTCCTTTAAAAAGAAAGAGACTGAAAGGGAAATTCCATTTCCAAAAGATCCATTTAAGATTGCTTTTGTTGAGCATCTTTTTTACAAAAAGCAGACGTCAGATGATGAAACTCCAGTTGTTAAAGCCACAGACTACAAAAAAGGGCATTAGTGAGTGAAAAGGGACAAGTTTGAAAAAGACAGGTGCTTTAAGGCCAAAAATTATTTACACTAGAATGTTCAGATGTTATTTATAGTTTTAGATGACAGGTAAAAAATTGATGTAGAGTTTTTTAGAAATCTAAAAAACTCTACATCAATTTTTTAGAAATCTAAAAAACTCTACATCAATTTTTTACCTGTCAAGGTAGGAAAATATAATGACACTAGTGAATTCTAGAAGCAATTCAATCTTCAATCTGAAGCTACTTTCTATCGTAATATTCGTTGTAAAGATACAAAGGAAGACGATAGAGACACAGAAACTTGGAATAGACTTTTTTTTTTTATCTGTCTTGACGCTTTCTTCTTCAAACCTTTCTTTGTGTTCATAATAAAAAAATTTAAAATGTCCTAAAAGCGATTTCAATGCAGAAAGTCAAAAATTTGGGCAAAGTGTATAAGTAAAAATCTACCTTATGATTTTTTTGAAAACGAGATTTTGAAGCTCAAAAATAAGTAGATTTGTTTATTACAACTGTACAAATAGGTACCAGTAATAAGAAATAAAACATTGTTACTTGGTTAGTTTCAAGGCTACAATATTTAACCTATATTATCTTAATGTAATCATTTTGTGACTAAAGTACTTTTAGCATTAAGGTCTTCAACTCACGCAAGAAAATTTTTTATCCAGCAAACAGCTTTCTCATGCTTTATACTAAATTTGAATAAAATTGTCATTAAATTCAAAACAATAAACAAGCTATCTTGGTTTAAAAAAAAGCGAAGCATGCTATTAAACAGATGCAACTGTGTTATTTAAAGTTCAGAACCTCCAATCCATTTACGCCGTTTAAAAAAGCAGCCAATTAAATCTTGCGTGCTATTTTCAAGAGCCAATCAAATTTTAAAGTGGTCTTCAAAATTGAGATGAAACGGCAATGTGCGTGAGATGTTATCCAATCAAATGGCTTAATTTAAACAGTACTGCAGTTTCGGCGTTAGTTCGGTGAAGCGAAACTGTCGTTAGTATCGCAGCTGTTCATCAAGTTTTGAAACAACGGCGTTTGCAAATTATCATTAAACGTGCCGCAGAATAGCAAACTCAATTTTCATTATTTATCAACCTTATGATTGTTTGTTAATTATTTTTTTTTGGTAGAGAAGAGCGTAAGTTTATATTGGTAAGAAAACCAAAAATTGTTTGTATTTTTTTTTTTTTTTTTTGGTGAGGGAGTTTAGGAGTGCGGTTTACGTAGGTGCGTATCATAAATAAAAAAAAGTCTTGCCGTTTAATGGATTTTTTTAATTCATTAAATTTTTTCTTTCAATTGCATTTTTTCATGCGACAGCATATCTTTCTTGTTTGACCACTCAACCTTGTAGCCATGTGCAATGTTTGAAATGAGAACGGCAATTTGAAGTTAAACACTCGGTGTAAGAGCGTTTTCGGAACGCTTGGCTACGCGTTTGTGCAAAAAAAGTTAGCTGCCGCAGATATTGTCTATTGTTGTGGGCTTCAGATTGTGCAGCTACAGAGTATAATTTGTTTGGGGAACTTTATGCCTGTTTCAAAATCTAAATGATTAAGCGTATATAACATTTTTAAAAGGATTTTAATTGGAAAAAGGAAACTGCGTGCATAGTTTTGGTGAGAGAATTTTGAAACTGTTTTAGAACATTCTCTAAAAACAGCTTTTTGAACACACTTTTACCTTTGTCATTGCCTGTTTTTTACAACTCAATATCAAATCTTATTCAATGGATTACACTCTAATATTCTTCATTTTCTGATACTCTTTTCTGATAATATTCTTCATTTATTGATACTCTTTTTATTTGAACATTTCAAACAGCTCACTTGAATAATTGCGTAATTCAATTTGCCCTCATTTAAATGTATTAAATTTTAAAATCTTCAATTTTTTTTAAGCGCAAAATTGCGTGATTTTATTATTATTATTTTGTTAATTTATTTTGGCACACAAATTTTTTCAGTTTCCCAACTATTTAAATGATATCAAGCATTCAAACACAGAAAGTAAACGAACTTGTGACGCGCATTAAAACTGGTAAGCATGGGAATTTCGGCCTTCGAAATCGACGAAATTAAACGAAATTCGTGTTTCAATTTCGTATCGAAATTTATATTGAATTTCGAAAGACGAAATTTTTAAACATTACAAATTCACGAATTTCGAAATTAAAACTTATGTTTAATTTCGTGTCAATTTCGTTACTTTCAATGACCCGAAATTATACGAAATTTTTTCGCGAAATTAAACAATCCAAAAAATCGAAATTTCGTTCTCAATTTCGATCCGAAATTGAAACACGAATTTCGTTTAATTTCGTCGATTTCGAAGGCCGAAATTCCCATGCTTAAAAACTGGTAATGTATTTAAGCTCGCGTGAAAAGCACCTGACAGACTTTAAAGCAGCCTGTAATTAGGCATTCAATATATCCACTGCGCTTTTCCAATTACTAATTTTATTTCACCAAGTTGGAAATTTTAGCAAACGGAAAAACAAATTGAAATTGATGTTTAGAAGAAGAAAAACTTTTTTCTTTAAAGTTTGAACTAAAATTAGAATTTTTTAAACCATGTTTGCAAAACATTTTCATTCGTTTTCTCCGTTTATTTTATTTATATTTCCGTTTCTTAAAATGTGTATAGAAATTTTGGTTTTAAATATAAAAAATTGCAAAACATTCAAAAAAAGTTATTTGAATTTTTAGCACTTCATACAACATGAAAAATCATTTATCTATCTGTAAAAAGATTTTAAAAGTATTATTCAAAGAAAATTTTTATAAGGAATGCTCGTGTAATTCTAATTTATTACATAAGCATTTTTTGCAAGAAAATCAGAAAATGTTATTTAAAAAAAAAACACTTTCTGGCATGTGATTGGCTGACAAGTTGCAACTTTTACTGTCAGTTCATATCGCAGAAACTCGTCCTGGCATGTGATTGGCTGACAAGAAAGACAACTCGTCCTTTAACTCCGAAACAAAACGGCGTTAATCCAGACCAAAACAAAGTCTTTAACACCGTAAACTTACAGCTGAAAATTTTTTTGTTAATTGTATAAAAGAAGTTGATTTCATTCAGATTTTTTTTTAGAGTTTCAATTTTAGAGTTACTTCACTTTGACCGAAAAGTCAAAATAACAATGTAATGCGTTTACATTTTTAGGAAATGAAAATCTTGATAAGGAAACTGCTCTTTGCTGTCAACTGTATATTACTAGCCGTAAGTGAGATTTTTTTAAATCAAAAAATGATGTCTAACTATCGTTGAATTAGGTATCATTGATACTGTCGATTTATAATATATGTACTCATGTAAACGAATGCACTATTTTTTAACTTTATGGCGAGTTTTTTGGTGTTTTAATATATATTGAAATTGTAGTAATTATGTTTTTCGTTAAAAATTTTTTGTGGATCTATTTTGTGGAATGGGTATGTATCGGAATCTGGGTATATTGGATAGATATCTGATATACCCATATATTGGATGTTACCCTTTAAAATTAAATTCTTTTTTTCATTAGGATAATTAATTTTAAAGGAGAATTCGTTTCAAGAGTTGTTCAAGCTATGACGTTTCTTGTTTTAGAGTTTGTTCATAAAAGCTAAAGAAACTTTTTTCTTAAATGACTTTTAGCAAAGAAAGCTTGTAAAGAATAAAAAATTACCTGAGCTATCTTTACTTATTTTTTCTTTCTCCACCTCATCTCTCTCTCATATACAATAGATACTTTTTTATTTATTTTCGCAAATGAAAGTTAAAAAAAAGCATCTTGCGTTTGTGTCTTACTTATGTTTTGTTCACGATTTTTAATAATTTTTACTAAAAATCCCCTTATTCATAAAAATAGAAATTATTTTGTAGAACTGTTCACCATATGATATTAATAACCGACGCCGGCGCGAGCAATCCGATGCTGAATTGATGAGACTGTATTGGAGTGAACAGCTTCCGTTAGGCTTCTTCGTAAATGACGGTTCTTCTGAAACAGGTGATGAGAGGGGTTTTCTCTACTCGTAAATTGATTTCGATTAATAAAACTTCCGCGTTCTATTTAGCCACGAACTAAAACTAAGTTATTTCAATATTATTCCTTTAGGAGAAAGTCCAAGTCTTTTATCTACTCGCGATCGTATACAAGAAACGCAGGAAGGTAGTGGCGTAGGACGACGTGACGACATTCAGCATAAACCTACTGTAAGTGTTTTATTAAAAGCTAACGTTGAAGAGAAAAAATCATCTAGCAACGAGAAAATGGAAAAACTAGAAGAAAATAACAAGTTAGAAGCTTTGGTTGAAAAAAACGAAGCTAAATCTGCAGCAACAGAGGTTGAAACAGATTTGGGTGATAAACGAAAGGTAAATAAAATGTTTAAATTTATATATATATATAAAAAAAGAAATATATTTTAAACCTAAGTCTTAAATTTATCATTTATTTATAAATTATGCGAATATAATTCATGCAATTTAAAAATTATGCAAATATAAATCATGCAATTATGATAACAAATAACATTGAGCTTTGTGGTTAATATTCCGGGTTATTTAAATAAAGCACGAAGAATATCTACTTTTTCAAGTCTATATTTTAGATTCGCCATAGTGTTACATGTCAAGGACAAAAAGAGTGGATACAGTGTGATGGACCTTATGAACTAATAAAAATTAAAAGTGCATTTTGGGGACGTGATGACGACCACACGTGTAAAAAGAATAGCATCACGCATGGTCTTAGCACAGATAAGAATTGCGCACAAGATGAGGCAAACACGATACAAAAAGTGCGCGAGGCCTGCGATAATGAAAATGTGTGCGAAGTGGTGGCCTCTGGAGTTTACTTTGATAAAGTTGACTGCAATGACGTTTACAAATTTTTAAGAATGGAGTGGCAGTGCGCTCCGAGCGAGTCTAGAATAAAAGAATCTATTGCATAATAGATTTTGACATAAACAGCAAATTAACGATATATATCTTTTTAAAAGATCTTTGAAACTGCGTTGTAGGTAGAAAAATAATTATTTATTGTGTCTATTTTATCCATGCAACTCACGTTTTAACGCAACATTCACCGCATTACTATATATATATAATGTGAAGTCAAATTATTGTTGAAATGTTAAGTTTTTTTATATATTTAAATGTTTTATTTGATGTATGTAATGTAAAAGTGTCTATATGTTTTCATAAGTTATTGGATCAGCACGTTTATTTTTTTTTTGTTTTTTTTTTTTTTTTTGTTTCTTTTTTTGTCAATTTTGCTCCTGTTAAGTTATTTATATTTTTATTTTTAAAAATATTGTTAAAAATGCTGAATAATAAAGTTAAATAATAAAGCAGTTAAATGTTAATTAATAATGTTACAATGTTGAAGGTTGACGAGTTTTTGTTGAAAATTAATTAAGGAATACATTATTATTTTCGTAAGTTGAGTTTCTCTATGGTTATAAATGGATGTAAGATTGGACTGGTGGATTCTTTTATCAATTTCACTTTTTTCTACTGAAAAAACATTTTATTTTTAATAATAAAATTATTCGGTTATTATGTTGCCCATCACACTAAAATTACTAAAGTAGTAACATCATGGTTTGTTAACATTAGCAGAAAAAAAAAAAAAAAAAAAAAAAAATTGTAACGTAAAATGAGTTTCACAATTTTTAGTTTGGTACACCTTAAATTTGTTACAGATATGTAATAGAACTATATTTTAAAATTTCAGCAATTTAAGTATAAGTGAAATTTCTGCTAAATGGCATTGTTTCGCACCAGTTCCCTGTTTAATATAATCCTTATTTTATTTTCGTGGTTTCATGGTTCATTCGCTCATCAGTCGCTTACTAACATACATTATAGAAGAAACACAAACTCAAATCCTGTACAATAACCCGTTGTAGGGTCTAGAGCGTTAGAAAAAGTACATAAAATGAAGCTTCCGACCGTCAGGTATTCTGCATTTATTTTTATCAGCATGAAATTCTTGGTAAGTTAATCAGAGAAAATTCCTGGAAGAACAATATTATTTGCAGAGTAGAGACACAAATATTAAATTAAACTAACTTAATTGAAAAATAAAAAAAATTTTTTTGATTAGTCACATGATTAGCCAGATGGCATTTCACTTATTAATATGGCTTAAGATAGAGCTTTTTTGAGGACCAATGCTGATCACACGTAGGCTATGTAAGTACGCACCATTTGCTAGTCAGAAGGATAGAATGATAAAGAGACTGAAGCGTATGGAAGCATCTTAAAGTAAGGAGGACTTTAATAAAACTTTAAAAATGTGACAAATAAACATATACAGTATGCGACAAAAGTGTTTACATGTTTTTGAAAAATATTCTTTTTTAAAATAAATGATTGAAATACATGTTTATATATCAATATATATATATACCAAAATAAAGGTAATTCATTGTAGTTTCATGTTTTGAGCCTGAATTTAAATGAATGAGAAGTGTTTATAGCAAATTATTTATTGAAACAAAATGTCAGATGTAAACAGTTTTGTCGCGATTTATGCTATTATTAATTTTAATGCGAAATTAATACTTTGTGGCTATATTTTTAATTTGTTTAAATAAAACATATCTCAATTAGTAATAAACGGTTTATTTAAACTTAAAATTCTTAATGTAAACAACAGAAAAATTATAATTGAAAGAATGAAGAAAGTGTCGAAAGAAATTGAAAATTTAGCGGTTCAGAAGCTTAAATCAGGATTGTCTCTTCGTGAGACAGGACGAGAACTTAATATATCTTATTGTTTAGTCTATAAAATTAAGAAGCGAAATGATATAGAGGAGAAATGCAACAAAAATGGACGCAAGAAAAGTTTCACTACTCGAGAGAACAATTTCTAGATTAATCATGACAAATAAAGCAAAATCAGCACACGATGTAAAGAAACAATTAAATAATGCTCAAGGTACAGTGGTAAGTACTCGAACAGTGCAGAGAGAACTCAAGAGAATTGGATTCAAGGCAAAAAAGAAGATCAAGAAACCACTACTAACACCGAAACATCGTAAACAACGATTGGAATTTGCAAAGAAGTATGAAAACTGGACTTTTGCTGAGTGGAGTAAGGTGATTTGGACAGACGAAAGCAAGATTAACTTGATTGGCTCTGATGGCATTCGATATGTATGGAAAAAAGCTGGAGAAGGAATTTCTGATCGTGACTTTATTCCAACAGTAAAATATGGCGGCGGAAAGTTGTTGTTTTGGGGATGTTTCTCTTCGTCTGGTGTTGGTAAAATCGTAAAAATTGATGGAATAATGGACGCGAAACATTATATTGACATTTTAAGCAATGGCTATTTGCCTAGTTTACGAGGATGGCGAAAGCAAATTCGTTCGACACTTTTTATGCAAGACAATGATTCAAAGCACAAGGCAAAAATTACATTAGAATTCCTAAATTCGAAGAATTTTAAGATTCTAGAGTGGCCTGCGCAAAGTCCCGATCTTAACCCAATCGAGAATCTTTGGTCTATTGTGAAGAATCGAGTTTATAATTATGAAACAAGAGCTGCCAGTCGACAAGAATTATGGGAACGAGTTAAGTATGTTTGGAGTTCGATAACTGTTGAAGAATGCAAGAAGTTGATTGGTAGCATGCCTGCGAGAATTGCAGCAGTCATTAGAAGTCGTGGAGGCTACACAAAGTATTAATTTCTCATTAAGATTAACAATAGCATAAATCGCGACAAAACTGTTTACATCTGACATTTTGTTTCAATAAATAATTTGCTATAAACACTTCTCATTCATTTAAATTCAGGCTCAAAACATGAAACTACAATGAATTACCTTTTTTTTGGTATATATATATTGATATATAAACATGTATTTCAATCATTTATTTTAAAAAAGAATATTTTTCAAAAACATGTAAACACTTTTGTCGCATACTGTATAATAAACCCTAATATATATATATATATATATATATATATATATATATATATATATATATATATATATATATATATATATATATATATATATATATATATATATATATATATATATATATATATATATATATATAGTGATTTATTAATGTGTCTGTTGCAAAAATGCAATATAACCACAGTGTGGTTTAGTTCCCAAAAATGTGACTACATAGCTACAAATGCATTTCTGATTAATGCAGTAAATTTTTATATCTAAGAGCTGGAAATCCCGGCGCATTTCACCCGGTATTATTTAAACGATATTTTGTAATTTTTCCCGACAAAATAATTAATTTTTTTAAAAACCTGAATAATTGCAATAAAATTACTGACAAATGCATTATTTAATTTAAAAAAGAAATAAACAAATCTCTATTTAAAGTTCTGGTTTTTTAATTTATACAAGATTTTCGACTTAAGCTTAAAAAAAAACATGAAGCAAAAAAACAAATAAATAAATAATAACAATGTTTTACTTGATAAATAGTTGAATTGAAAAACATGTTTAAGTTTGAGCTTTTGACTTGATTTTAAAAAAAGATTAAAATTTCATCTCAAAGACAAGTTTTATTGAAATCACCAAATCACCGTATGGCAAAGTTTGTAAACTTTAAGCAGTGAAGTATACCAATGACGTAGCCAATGAGCCAATTTAAATTAGTCATCCATTTCAACTGCTGGTGTAAGAGCCAAAGAAGGATTTCCTTGACTTGAAGCAGCTGAATCCTGAGAGTCATTGGTAGAAGCCTCTTCAAAGAAATCTCCTTTTTATTTTTTATCCTGACTGGTTAAAAGTCATCTTTTGATCTGGACTTTAGGATAGTTTTATTTAATATATAATAATTTTTCAAATTGTTAGGCTGCTATTTCGTTCTTTTATAAGAGACAATATCCCTCAAAAACGTCATAAAAACCAACTTATATTTACAATTAACATATATTCACAATTATTTTTGTAGCAACTGTCAAAATTAATTATACCGTAATGTTCTAGCGATTTTCGCCATTATATAGATAGAAAGACAGATAGATAATATATTTGAGGATCATAACAATAATATTCAAAAACCCATTCCTACGACATTTATCATTCAAATTTGTTTGAACAATTAAATATTTGAAAAATTAAAAGAGATTTGTTTTTGTACTGACTTATGGGATATAAACCAATTAAACAATCGGGATGTAACATGATTTAATTATTAAAATATTCGGCTTTCGGTTTCGGTCGAAACCGATACCGAAGCCGAATTTTTCCATTCGCTACAATTAGCGGCGACAATTTTAACTAGACGACATTTTAATTACATCAAAAATATTTATTACAAATTAAAAAAGTGGTCTCACCTGATTTTTAATTTAACCACTATTACAATAATTTAAAGAAAAAAACAAAAATCCTCCAAAAAATTATTCATTCCTTTTTCAAAAATGAATATTTTTTTTGATGTGTTTGCTTTTCTATAAAAAAAAATTAACTAACAGTTGAAGTGCCTCCTAACCAACTGAGTCCTTTTTAACAATCTTTAAAGTGGCGTTAAAATGTAGGCGAATTTTAATTTTTATCAAAAGGCTAAGAAAATATATTGCAACATAAGTAAAAATGTTTTTAACTTAACATTTATGAAATATCGTAAAATCTCGAAACCGGAAACGACATCGACAAAATACCGTTATATATATTTAACGAAATTTATCGCTTAATGATATCTCTAATATCGAAAATTACAAAAATGATATCTCTAATATCGAAACCCAAACGAAATTTCATCGAAATAATATCGAGACGTATCGGATCAAATCAAATCATATCGAAACGCATAATAGAAACAAATTTTGGTTAGTTTCGATATTTCGATAATGTTACCCAGATGCTTAGGAATATTATAAAAAAGGAAGAAACTGGAGGTGTGGTCGATCGGAAACGATTGGGGCGAAAGCGAATGACCTCTTCTACTGAAAACAAAAAAAACACTACCCCTGTTCAACGAAACAAACTATACACTGCTCCTGAAATTAAAAGTAATATGAATAGTTTCCGAGAAGATCCAATAACTGTAACAACAGTTAACAGACAATGATGGAAGTAAAGCTTGGCGGTAAAATAGCCACAAGGAAACGACTTCCTCGACTCAAAAATAAAAAAAAAGAAGACTATGGTGGGCAAAATAACATGAAATATTGATTGTTGATGACTGGAAGCATGTTCTTTGGACTAACTAGTTAAAATTCCAAATTTTTGGTTCGAAAGAAGAGCATTTGCTCGAGGTATAATGAAACAGTGTGTGGTGCCAACTGTAAAACTTTGCTGAGGTCTCATAGTGTTTTGGTGGTAATAATACTGGTGATATTGTTAAAATAGACAAAAAAATGACAAAAGAAAACAATTTGAGCATTTTAAAAAAATTATGCCATTCCTTCTGGAAGTCGGATAATTCGAAAACTATTCTTTTTTTGAAGAAGATAATAATCCTCAGCATTCTTCAAAACTTACTAGGAATCATTTAACTGAATTAGAAAATGGTAATGTAATTGAAAGAATGATTTGCCCTTCTCAATCACTTTTATAGGATGAATTAAAAATGTCAAAAAAATAATACCCAAGAGTGAAAAGATGTTTAGGAAAAACCTAAAAGTGAGTTGCATAAAACAGACTTTTAATAATCGAAAAATTTGCTATGCAGAATGCCACGAATATGAAAAGCGGTTATTGCTGCTACACTCTAAAAAAAAATCCGTTGAATACAACGAATTGGGTAACAGATCAATCCGTCGCTATTGCACCAACGGCTTTTCCGTTAAGTTAACGGATTAAAGTGTTAACGGATTGAAGTCCGTTGATATTTTTTCGATAAAACAATCCTTTTAAATTAAGGAGTTATTACGTCAGTGCATCAAATTATCCACTGTTTTTATTCAGTTAAAATAACGTTATTGTAGGGAATAATCAGTTAAAATCATTCCATTATAATTAAAGATGAATTAAGCCACATAGCATTGTAATTTGATAATAAAATAATCCTTACATTTTTAATATTTCGATTATTTAATTATGATATTCTTAATACACATTGGTTCTTACCATTATAAATGTAATAATTACCACCCATCCGATACAAGCAGTACTAATTATACAAACTACTATGGTTGGGAGAAATATAGTGCTCAATTTGTTAGCAAGCTTCAAATACTCTTTAACTGGACATTGAAAACTAATCAAATTTTGTAATAATGTAATTCAGTACACAAACTTTAAATTACAATCAAAATAGTTTTTAAATATATTTTTAATAGTCATTATATTTGAGGTTATAAAACATCTGTATAAAACACACACACACCCATATACACAATAGATGTTTAAACTAAACCAATTGTTAACAAACTAGGTTTTAGGTTTTAACGCTGCTGTTCTTAGTACATGTTTAACACTTCAATTCCAGCAACGTGTTGTCAATTCCTAAAGATAAATATAAAATAAAATACAATAAAGAAAATACGGAACCTAAATGATATAAATAGTATGAAATGAAAATAAAATTTTACTAAGTACCTTTAAGAAATATTGCTATTTCTAATTCCTGATTTATAAATTGATAATAGAAATTTTTTTATTTTATTTATTTCCGATACCATTTTCTAAAGATAAAGTTCAATGCAACAACTAAATAATATCTTTAATAAAAATGTGTAACAAAAGATAATCTTATCTGATAACTGAAAGGTTCTATAATTTCCACATACTTCAAAACCTCTCAGGAACAAAATAAAAAAAAGGTCTCCAACTTAAATAACAATAAATTAAAACAAAAATAAATAAGCTCACCAAAAGAGATCCAAATAACAATATCAGAATTTCAATTTCATACCGCATCCCTTGTGTCTAAGTAGTAAATTCTAAACGAATATAAACAAGGCATACATAAACTTAGTTGTACCTAACCTAAATAGATATCCCTATCAAAAGAAATGCAAATCAAAATCTAATTTTTAATTTTACAACTAATTTAAACTTACAGCGTGATATTGCATACCATGTGTCTAAAATAGCAAATTAAAAGGATATAAACAAGCCATATAAAGATAATTGTGTAACTAACCATTTAGTTTATACTGAAACTGTGTAACTACAAAAAAGCTGGCAAATTAAACTTATTGCAACAAACCTTTTATCTATGATGTAAATGTGATTTAAAGATCCTGTAAACAAAAAATATTGTTAACAACTCATTTTTTACAATATTTGTCTGATGTAACTGACAAATTTATTTTTAAAAAAATACAATAACAAGGAACAGATATCTGTAATACTTGAACATGATTAAACCATTGTAAGCTGATGTCCATGTAAGTCCTTAACTTGCTTAAACTACATATTAAAGCTAAAAACATATAAGATAATAATACAAATATTAAAAATAATAACACATCTATATATTTTTTTATAGTTAAATGATTATAGAAAAAAAAATTCAAAACTTTATTATTTTTTATGTAAAGTACTTCAATATGCTGACAAATAAAACTCTAACAAACAAGATTTAAAAAATAATTTATCAAAAGAATATCTTTTGATTTTTTTTTTTTTAAATTAATATATATATATATATATATATATGTATATAAATATATATATATATATATATATATATATATATATATATATATATATATATATATATATATATATATATATATATATATATCAATATATTTTGTGTTAAGGATATTACAAAAAACACAGGTCATTGAAAATAGTAATTCACTAATAAAACGCAATGACCTAAATAATATAAAGAAAAGACAAGAGAAAAACATAAGAAATAAACTAGTCACATAGCAAAAGTAGAACTTTACAAAAATTTATAAGTAACACTTATAAAACAGACTTTTAAAAGAGTTAAAATATAGGTCAAATAGTTATTATAATGTATTCACATATACATACATATATACACATATACACAAATAAGAAATTATAATATGTACATAAACATAAAGAAAAAAGTTATAGAGGTAAAGAATAAAGTTAAGCGTAACTTTTTAGGTAAAAATGATAGAGTGACGTTAAGAACAGATTCTTGGATCTAAGGATAAAATCTGTTTTTAGGGTGAACGGAAGAGTGTTCCAAGAAAGGATACCCTGATATGTAATGGAATTTATTCCATGTTTAGTTGCCTGTTTTATTATATATATATATATATATATATATATATATATATATATATATATATATATATATATATATATATGTATATGTATATATAAATATAAATATATATATATATACACATATATACACACACAGACACACACAGACACACACACACACAGACACACACGCATCTCATGAGGAATTATTGTTGAATGCTGGTTTTCATAATGTTTTCTTATTTTTATGAAACTAATGAAAACTCTATTGCATTTATCAAAAGTGCATTTGACTTCTGAACCTCTCGAAGTCAATCCATGTAAATTTCGAAAATGAGAAAAAAGGATATGTAATGATGAAAAACATAATCTACAGAGGAAGCACTTCGTAATTTCTTTCGGAAACCATTTTTAAAAAAATTTTTATTTCAACGGATTTTGTTATTTTATCCGTTGATTAATGGAATTTCGAAGATTACGTAATTTGTTAACTTGATTCCGTTAATTTTGCTGTTTTTGGAAACGAATTACTTCGTTAATTTAACGGAGACACGCAATCCGTTACTTTTTCTAACGGAATGTTTTTAGAGTGTAAAGGTGGCTGCGTAGTTGAGAGCAAGTTAAAAATTAAATTAATTTATTAATTTATTTTTTATGTAAACTTAATTAAAAACGATAGAGCATATTTTTCAAATAATTTTCTTTTTTAATTCCCCTCATTAGAAAGTAAAATGTTGAAAAAATTAAAAAGTAATGTCATTCGAATATTAATGGACAGTTGTATGTGTGTGTGTGTGTGTGTGTGTGTGTGTGTGTGTGTGTGTGTGTGTGTGTGTGTGTGTGTGTGTATGCGCGCCTGTTTGTATGTGTGAAATGAACTAAAGAATGGGTTCCATAAGGTTTTTTTGAGCAAAAGGATTGAAGTTTAACTTAAACAAGCCTGACAGTAAATTGTTGAACCCCCTCCTACTCATCAAATTTTTGATGTCTTTATAGTAGTTCTTGTGATTCTAAGTGCTTCAGAAACCAAAAACTTGAAATAAGATTTTTGTTCAAAAATGAACGTTTACGTTTGATTTTTTACAAAGCAAATCAAACATGGAGCATTCAAAATTAATCAACCGTGCGAATGAGCTCAGTTTAAAATAGAGAACGTAATAATTCGATTATCAACAATCTGGTTGCTTGGATGTATCTTAAGTCTAAAAAATAGGGAAATTTTGAAATGCTTCATGAAATATATAAAAGTTCATTGGATTTTTGAAGCATTTTGAAGCGCGTATAAGGTAAAAAATCGTTCTATTAATTTTATTAGTTTTGTCTACATGTTTGCTTGTTCGCAATGTTACAGTTTTGAATGTAGTTAACGATGTTTGGTATGTTTAATGCTATACGCTTTGGTGCACCAACTGCTTTAACTTGTTTTAAAGCCCTTAAACTCTTCTTTATTAGTAATATCCGACGGAAGGGAATTTCTATTTAAGACATGCACATAACACCATGAATTATTCTTTGTTATTTATTGCAAAGTTTTCTTACGATGTAAGGCAAGCTTTGAAAAATGAAGGATTCGTGTAGATTTTTTTGCATCAGGTTTTTGTCCGAAGTTAAGTTTCTTTTCTGCATTAAAATTAACGTGAATCCGTAATTCCCCAAACAATGCGAGGTTTCAAGTTTTGAATGAATCTCTAAAAGTTTTATAAAAATCCATTCCAGAAAAAGGAACTGCGTCAAACGATGAAATACAAAAAAAAAGAAAAAAAAAAAAAACGGTTTTATTTTTACATTTCACAAAACACAAACGAAACTTAAAATAAAAGTTTGAATATTGGAAATATGTGAAAGGAATTTAAAATATTTTAAAAATTTTAAAACAATTTAGAAACTAACCATGAGTATAGTTTAGAAAATTTAAATTTTAAGAAATAGTTTCTTAATTGAAAACGCGTATTATAAAAGCAAAAAATCATGATAAGGTCAAACGATTTTTGAAGTTAATTGATCTTTTAGTTTCGACAGACTAAAAACGCTAACACATAAGTTTCGACTTAATTTATTAAGCGTTTTGGTTCGCGAACAGGAAAATCGTTTTTTACGATATTCTGAATAACTTTAAAAAAGGTATACATTCCTTCTTTTTTCTTTCATGAAATGCGTTTTCTAAAATAAGTGGAACTTGCCATCTCACTTTAAAAACTTCATCGTCGTAAACTCTTCTTAGAAAGCAATAGAAATTTTGATTTTATTTTTATTTTTACTTCCTTTATTTTGATTCCTAATACTTGAATATTTTTATCCATTTTCTCTCCTCGTCATATTTAAAGATGTTGATGAGAGTGGTTGTAATGTAAATTAAATAGCTCAACAAACCACTTGGAACACACATAATCATCTTAAACCAGCCAAACTTTAAACACTATTTTTAAGTGTGGACTTTGAGGTATCAGTCTAAAAATTAAAAGAAATATGTTTTTGTCATGATTTTTTTTATGGAATTTAGGTTCCTGGATGACCAGAAGAGGGAGATGAACAGCTGGTTCAACATTTTATCCGTGGTCATCTTTACTTCGTATGTGGTGAGTGTTTGACCATAATAAAGACTTTGAGAATTGTTATTTTCCAATAACAATTAATGTTATTATATATTGAAATGTCGCTTAATTTTAGAATGGGGGGTTATTAGATATTCTAAAGCGCAGTAGACGGAACGATGTAGAAGACGCTGACTTAGCGTGGGGCTATTGGAACGCGCCTGTTACTATGGGAGTGTTCATTAATGATAACTTCCGTTCAGATTATGGAGTAGAAACAGCTTCAAAACGAACAGATACTCCTCTTCACCCGATGGGAAGTGGCAGTGGAAGTGGTGAAGAAAGCTACCTTTTTTCCGATAGTTCAAAACGCAACAAAATACCAAAAGGTAAACCCTTAAACTCTGTGAAAAGTTTGAAAGCAAAAATAGAAGATAAAACGAAAAAAAGCGATTCTATGAAAAAGTCTGAGTTAACAGCACAGGCAACTAAAGTAGAAGTCCAAGGGGAAGATCAGGATGATGTAAAGGCAAGTACTTTTTTTAGAAATTTACATGGAATGTTAATTTTGCAGATTAAAATCTGAGCAGCTTGAATAGAAATTTTTAACAGATGTTAATTTTTAACAGAATTTAAATGATGTTAAACAAAACTCTGACAACAAAAATTATACCTCAATAAAACTCTTTTGTTTATATATTTTAGCGAACAGTATCAGTAACTTGTCAAGGCGAAAAAGAGTGGTTGCAATGTCCTCAATACCATCTTATCAAAATCAATAGCGCATTCTGGGGACGCGATGACTCAACAACATGTGGTCGTTCAGGCATAGCTTTAAAACGAAATATCAATAAAATGTGTGCTCAAGACGAAAGCAACACCATGATTAAAGTACAAAACGCTTGCGATGGAGAAAATGCTTGCGAACTAGTTGCTTCTGAGATTTACTTTGACCGGACGGATTGTCCGGATGTTTATAAGTATCTAAGGCTAAACTGGGAATGCGCCCACAGTGAGTCAAGAATCAAAGATAGCGTAGAAGTTGATTCAATCAAATCTTCTTCTAATCGAAAGGTGACTTAGAAGTTCATATTCTCATTGCAAGAAGGGAATGACTTTAAACACCTTATGAGATATATAAGGTATGCTAAAGTGATTTGAAACAGTAAGCCATCTAAATTCAATTAGAAGCTTAGAACCGATAGCTGTACCAAGTGAGTAATAAATGACGCGATTCAATAACCATATAACCATGAAATAACCATATAACCATGAAAGTTTTAACCAAACACTCATTTATGATAAAGAAATAATCATCAAGACCATTTAAACGTGTTTTACGTTTTTTGTATATATGTCAATGCATACGGCAATATTTTCTTACTAAGTGCTATTTCTTACGATATATTATTTAAATATATATATATATAGTATATAATATATATATATATATATATATATATATATATATATATATATATATATATATATATATATATATATATAATTTATTGCTATATATATATTATTATTTACTACTAAACAATTGATTGTTTTTTGCCAGATTATAAATAAAAGTTTTTTTAAAATATTTAAATGCATATTAATTATAAATATTTAAATGCATGTTAATTTTCTCCCACAAAATAAAGCAAGAAAGCTTTACTAACTTCGAGAATAGAAATATTCTTCTACTTTTTATTGTTCATTTATGGTCCTTCATCAAATTTTATTCAAAACCACAGTGATGCTGTAGCGCGTATATGGTAAAAAATCGTTTTATTAATTTTGTTAGTTTTGTCTACATGTTTGCTTGTTCGCAATGTTACAGTTTTGAATGTAGTTAACAACGTTTGGTATGGTTAATGCTATACGCTTTGGTGCACCAACTGCTGCTGCTGCGGTAGAAATTTATAAATAAAATCATTAAAAAGTCAGAGAAGTATGAGTATTTATGAAAAAAGCAAAAGAGAATGCAATGGTAGAAATCACTGATGCTCATTTGTAAATTAACTGCCAAAAGAAGAATAAACTTTGAATAAATTTCATCCATCAAGTTACATCAAATCAATCATTATTAGTCTTAAGCCATTTTGAATTATTTAAGTTTTCATTTATTTCAGACAGTTAAGCAATGTAATTAAGTAATGAGTGTGTTTTATGTTATAATGTGTAGGTGTGGTATGTTTAGTAACAGTTAATTATGTGGTAATAGAGGATTAAAGAGGTATTGATTCGAGGGTTTATTCAAAGGAATACGGAGGTTGGAGTTGAGATTGAGCGTCTGGGAGATGTAAGGTTAGGGATGGGCAAGGGTTAACTTTTAAAGGGTTAATTTCAATCTTCTTTAGTGGTTTCAAGCTGCAATCGTTCTCAATATATTGTTCTATTATCGTGTTATGGCGGTTAGCACTCTTTTATTCATGTTTATAAAATTAAAAATGATATTTTCTTACTCTCTTTACAATATCTAACAGCGTGTAAACGCAACTGTTTTTGTTAATTTTTTCTCTTCTGTTTATCTAGCTCTTCATTAAACAAATTACTCTTTCTTTATTTTATCGGAAACAGTAGAATTTCCGCTTACTTTTCTTTAGCCATTTTTCTTCTCTCTCTTCTGCCGAACTCTTTTCTTTTTCTGTCAATTTATCTGTCTATATTTTTGAACTTTTTATAGTTTTCTATTATTGGTTGTTTTTTTTTTCCTATGTTTAGTTATCATTTATTTACTTGCAGTCCAAATAAGTCTCCATGTATACGTCTTTTGTATCGATGTTTTTAAATTTTCTTCTCTAGAATAAGGAACTAAAAAGTAAGGAATTTAAAAAGTTCCATAAAATCTAACAAACTTTAAGAATATGCATTTATATTGGATTTACTAAAAGATCTGAAAGAAGACAACAAGAGATTTACAACCGTAACACATTGTGAGGGCGGCTTTTTTTGAAAGTTACTTAATTTAAGTTTGTTTGTAGTATGTAGCTGTAGTAAGGTTTAGAACTTAGGAAGGTATGGTTTCTAGGGTTATGTAAGAGATAACTTAGGAGATTGGGATCGAGACATTGGCTTCATCAAGTCCCAGAATGGTCGACGGATTTGTAAATTAAAAATAAATACGAAATTGAAAAGCAAAAAAAAAAATAGAAAAAGAAAATGTTAATGTAAATTAAATTGAGTAAATTAATTTAATTTAAATTTGCATTTTAAAACAACAAAAGTTTTTTCCCTTAAAACCTTGTGCTTTTGACCGTCAAATAAAATAATTGCCATCTTTTTTTTAATATACTTAACATTTTGTTATGTAACATGTCAGTCAAACCTGACACGTATTAGATTTTTGGACGGATCTTTGACTCTTATTAATGGTGTTATTAAACATAAGATTTTCTAATCAAAGAGCGATGTCCTAAAGATTTATAGATTTTTAGCGGTATTATAAATTTGGCTTTGTCTTTATCTCAAAAATATTTTTAACTTTTAAAGTTTTAACGATTTCTAGTTAATTATTACAAAAAAAATTCTTTATAAGAACAGAAAAAGTTGAACAGGAGTATATTCAGGATGGAGGGGAAAGTTCGGGACGAGGGGCAGAAGCCGCAAAAAATACGGTTAATAAGTTTTGCTGTTCAAACTATAGTTAGATTAGTTAATAGAATTTAAGAAATTATGTTTTTTTCGAAAATTTTATAACTGATAGATAAATAATAACCTTACTTTTTCGTGATTAGCAAATAAAATGCAAAACAAAAATTACTTAAAAGTATAAAAAATATAAGACATACATTAAAAAGTACCGTAAAAAAAGATCTATACCTACTTCGATCAACTCAATCCTTAATTCGCAAGTTGGGGAGTGCTTTACGAACCAAATTACGTTTGTAATTGACGGGTGCTAGTGAGAAACGAAGAAATGTTTGTAGATTACGAACCGAATCTTGTAAAAATAATGCGCCGGTTGTTCACGAAGAGTGAACGACCGAACCGAAAGTACCGAAATTTTGATTAAAGTTATAAACTAAATTTATAAAGTTAAAACTGAATCAAAATTTCGGTGTAAATTTCAAGGTGTACCAAACCCTAAATTAGTTAACACATTTGAATCCGAGATGACAAGAATCCGTTGGACATGAAAAGAGAACAAACATCAATTAACAAAATAAAGTTTATAAACTGTAATTTATTAATTGATATTTGTTCTGCATGATTATTGTTCTGCAGTTTTGTTGTTTTGCATTTAATTTGTTAATGACGAAAAAGTAAGGTTATTTTTTATTTATCTGTTAAAAAATTTTCAAAAAAAAAACATAATTTCTTAAACTTTATTAAGAAATCTAACTGTAGTTTTAACAACAAAACTTCTTAACCATAGTTTTTGCGGCTTCTACCCCTCGTCCCGACCTTTCCCTTCCAGTAGTATATCTTTATTTGGTTCTATGTCGAGTGATTCGTTTGTTTCGTTTGAAAATGATTCAACGGTGATGAGGGATTTATCTAACATTTTCTTGACTGGAGTGGGAACAGACATGGAGCTAAATTATTTGCTTGTTTGGTACTTGTTGAAAGTTAAAACTCATCTTAGTTGGAGACATTGTTTTCAAAATATAGCGGGTATCTATTACTATTAAAAAGAATTTCTTTATCTTTTGAATCACATTCTGAAAAAATAGTCGGAAGGGCTTTGATCTTTATGGGTTCTTGGATTGGGTTTGAGTACTTTATAGAAAGAATATTATTATTTAATTTCCAATCTTTACTGAAGACAGTTTCCTTACTAACTTTTGGGTTTAGGGATAAGTGAATATTTCTGTCTCTGAAGTGTAATTTATTATTGGAGCAACTGTAGTTCAAAGGTTAGGACTCATTATTTAGAAAGGTAGGATTTATAAGATTATGGTATTTTAAATTATTTTTATAAGAAGCATTATTTACTCAATCACTATCAAACAAATATGGGTGCTTTTTAATCCGATAACGTTTTAATACAGGTGTTTCAAAAATATTCAGGTGCTTCAAAAAAATACAGGTGTTTAAATACAGATGCTTCTAGGGTTCTCGTTAAGGAGATGGGATTACATTTAGGATATGTTCGTGTTATTGTTTGGGCTCTGATCGTATCTTCTATCTTTGTCCCTCCTATTATTGAATTGCTATTTGTTTTCGGTTATGTTGTACCTTGGATTCTTATGTTCATTTTGTAATGGTGTCGGTCAGTTGGAGTTGTAGTTATTGTCACTGTTCCTCCGAAAAGTCACCTTGTTGGAAAACTCACGCGTTGTTTTATTGGGTAATGAAATCCGTTTTGGGTAGTTATTTATTGGTAAAGCATGACTATTTTTCTGTAGGTTGAATTGTCTCATTTTCATTGTTTTAGCTCCTGTTTTAGTCGGGCAACTTCTCTTGTCGCATTGTCAGGGTTTGCTAAGTTAACAGGTGCTGTGGAGCAAGCACTTAGCGGGGCTGCAGCATCAGCAAACGTTTCTGCGTGTGCCTTCACGAGTTTAACCTGCAATTTTGCAATTGTTTTCATGATAGTGTGAACTATTCATTTGTTATTGTCGTTGATAACAAAATTGTTAACTCGTTGTTTGCTAAATGCTTCTGTATAAGTAGCTGATTGACTTAAGAGGAGTCTTTGTTTGAAGTTAAGGATCACGCCTTGTATGAATAGGTTTGATTTTGTCTCTTCGGTAACATTTGAAAACTCCACGGGAAGAAACGGCAGGGTCACATTTTTTCATTTTGAGTAAAATCATTATTAAACTTTTAAACCTTTATAAGTTTCGAAGTTTTAGGAAAATTTAGAAAAACTTTAAATATGCATCAAATCGTTTATGATTTGAATTCAAATACAAAATATGCTATCATGGTTAGTAAAGCTAGAAAGTGTAAAAAGTAGAAACTTTCAAAATGTGACCCTGCCGTTTCTTCCCGTGGAGTCTTCATTTAGATCCTGGTACAATTTTTCTAACTCTAAATTTCTTCTCCTTTTATTTTTCTTCTTTAAATTATTTCCATCACATTTCTATTTTTAAATTTTTTATTTTAATTTCTTCTTTTAAATTTCTATTTTTAAGTTTCTACTTTCACTTTCTTCTTTTAACATTTTTAAACCTAATGATTTCACTAGCTCTCTGGAAAGTGTTTCCATCTTTAGAAATGCTTTTAGCTAAATATGCATTCATTTATTATCCTATCAATATCATTTTTTAAATTGAGTTTTTTCCATTAAAAAATGTCCAAATATTTAGGAAACTCGTTTTTTGGTTCATTTTTTCTCCGGTTTTTGAAAAGTCGTTCTGAGCCCAGAAAGTCATTACTTTTCTTAAGTCAATAATATTGACATATTCACATTTAATGTTCGATAAGACTTTAAGTATTATCTCTGTATATTCTTCAGTTTCTTTCGTGGTTTGAACACTATTATCGTGGAACTAATGATTTTCTTTTTGATGGAGGTTTTTTTTTTGGGTTTAGAAACAGATCTTTTGGATTTAAAACAGAAACAAATCAAATCCTAATTTCTTCACTTTTAAAATGGAGCTCGCACTTACCTTTACTACCTGCAACTTTCAAGGAATTTAATCCTCCTTTTCGTTGAAACTGATAAACGAATGTTAATCAACTTTTGGCGAAGACCAGTTCCAGATTTGATGTTTTGATTGTTACTAAAGGGACTTTTACACTAAGGTTCGCCATAAGAACTCACCTGAATTTAGATGGTTGGTCTCATTCTATGATTTCTCTATAAAAAAAAATTGTATAATTAATCATCACTTCTAGTTTAACAAACTGTTAGGATAAAAAAGTTTTTATCAAAATAAAAATTGCTTGTTTACGATTATGTAATTGCCAACTTACCGCGGCCCGTGATAAGTTGTCTATACTCTCAGTGTAAGTTGACAAACCATATGAACATATAAAACAAGTCGAATAGGTTTTCTCTCCATAAAAATAGCATCAAAAGCGTTTTTTTGCAACCTTTATAGAATTTACAGGCCTATCTACCTTTCTTTTATAATTTCACATATCAGTAGATCTGCGGTGTTATATAACTTTAGTGAATTTAAGATCAATACGAAAAGTTATAAATTGGCACATGTCCCCAACTAGTCCTGCAATTATTGTGCGCTTCTATGCGCATGTGCTTATAGCCCTGATACTACACTGAAAGATGAATTAGTTAAATAGGAAGGTTCCATGTGAATTTTGGAAACTTTTGGTGGAAAATTCCAAAGTTAAACGCAACGTGTCAACTTACCCCTGTAGCCAACTAGCCCCGGTCTCCTCTATTTAATCAAAGTCATTCAAATACTTTCACTTAAAATCTTTAATTTTGTGGTCCTAATGTCTTTCTTCATGAGAACTATTCTTACTTTGAAATTTTCTCTTTTTCTTATTCCAAATGTTCTTTTAAAATCTTCTTTAAAAAAAGAAGATTTTGAGATAATCTTTTTGATTATCTCAAAATTTTCTCTCATAAATTGTTCAAAGTTCTTCTCATAAAATTCTCCCCGGTAGGAGAAACTCCTCAAGTCTCCTCAAAAAAATCATTCTAGCTCCTGTAAAGCCCAAAAGATTTTCTTAATTCCTCTTTTTTTATCTGTACGCAGATGTTTTTTTCGTTCTAATATAGGCAATGGATTTTATCTTCAAGTTCGTTTAGTGTTATTGTTTTAACCTCTGAGTTATGGTTCTCTAAAACAGCTCTTACCGGTTATACTTTGATTAGGTTTGTCTTAGAATGGTTACAGAATTTCGGCGAACTTTACTATTAAAATAAGTGAAGTTAAAACCAGTGAAGTTACAACGGTTTCTGGTTATTTTTGTGAAAATAAGTTTAAAACTTAATGTTGTGACTAAACAGTTTTTCATGTATATATACATGCGTGTCCACCATATATATATATATATATATATATAAAATATAATATTATATTACATTATATTATATTACAATATTTATACGTATATAGACAATGTTAAATTGAATGTTGGTTCAGCACAGAACTGCTGTCAAGATCCTTTAACTATAATGCATAATTGAACAAAAAAGTTTTAGATAATGTTAAAACTAATTTCTAATTAGAGCTAATTTTCGTTAATTTTTCCAATATTTTGATTGTTAATATATACATAATGTAAACATCAGTAATGCTTACAGTATTGTTAATCAAAATTTTCATTTATAAACGAAAATTGAAAGATATCTTAATAAAATTAAAAAAAAAACAGTCAACGAACTTTTTTGCGAACCAAAATATTATATAAAACATTATATAAAATATTATATAAAACATTATGTATAAGCATTGTTACTTTTATAAAAACGATGAAAGTACATTTTTGAATAATCATATTTTATAAACTTTTTTTAAAGAAAAGGCCAGCTTGTAATTAATCACATTTCAAAATTTGACAAAAAAAAGTGAAACAAAGTAATATTTTATTAATCAAAGCATATTTTTAATTTTTATTTATGTAATTGTAAATTTATTAAAACGTAAATTTAGTTTCGAAATTGCAAATACATTTACAAAAACGTTTTACGTTTCCAAAAAAACAACAAAAAAACAACAAAAAAACAAAAATCTGAAATATAAAAACGCAGCAGTAAATGAGAAATCAAGTTCTGCAATCTTTACAACTATTAAAGTTTTCAAAAGAACAATAAGAAAACTGCATTAACAACGTTCATTGGAAAAATCTGAATGTCAGTGTTTCATAAAAGAAAAAGATCTTGAAAAATATTATGTTGAAAGTTCACACGTTTTTTTACCTAAGATTTTTTGAAAGCGATAAATAAAGATTTGATCACACACTGTATTTACTGCTTTTGTCGCATGAACTTTGTGACGATTTTTGTTTATGTTGGTGTACCCTAATTTTGCTTCAATTATATTCAGTTTTTTTGCGACAGCGACATATTCATTTCTGACCACATATACGTTTTAACGTATATATGTGGTCAAAAATATCTATGGCATTAAACATATTCATCAATTTTTTTCCAGTGACTAATTAGCAACAGTTTATGCAGCATGAGAATGTCTATACGAATCTGGCATTTTAGGCATCCCTGGGCAATTCAGAAAGAGCTTGGCGCTTTCTCAGCTGGTTTAAAGGTGGTTTGCATAAACCGATCCTACTTATTTGGTTAATACAGAAAGCGAGTGAGTACGTGTGTATCATTCTAGTAAACTACAGTGTCAGTATCAGTACAATAGTAAGTAAATTTAATGTTACAGCCGTTTTCCATGGCTCAGAGGCACATGTAAGAGTAAGCCATTTGCTGATAATTCTAATAACTATATTATGATAAAATTGAAATTGGATGCTCGGAGCATTTCTAGTCTACTATTTCAACTCTTTGCCTTGCGTCGATGATTATTCTAAACAAAATTAGATACTTCCTCGGTCTAATTCTTAGCTTAATTTTCAAATTTACAGCCCAGTGTCCCTATTCATTTAAAGTTGTCGTTCCTAATTTGAAAAGGCTTTTGCACGGTGTATTCATAGTCTAATTCTCTTATTTCTAGCCAAGTATCAATATTTGTTTTCTTTGAAAAAATTTACATTTCTACCTGAAATAAGTTTCTACTCGGTGTGATTCTGATCCAGTTCTTCAATTTTGAGCCCAGTCTCAGTATTTGTTTTCAAGTTTTAACCCAGTGTCAATATTCGTTTAAAAACTGACATTTCTAATTGTATTAGGTTCCAGCTCAGTGTATTTCTCTCCTAATTCTATTACTTCTAGCTTAGAATCAAAATACATTTTTTTAAAAAAAATCAATATTTAAATAGGATTCAGTTTCTGCTCGGTGTATTTCTAGCCTATGTCAATATCCGTTCTAAAGTCAATATTTCTTCGTGGTTAAGTTATTAAACTGTGTAAATCTAGCTCATTTTTCAAATTTCTAACCTCTCTCAATATTCGTTTTAAAGTTGGCATTTCATTGTGGATAAAATAATATCTTCATGTAATTTTAGCCTTTATCATTATTCTTTTAAATCTTTACCATTTCTGGGTGGATAACTTATTTCCTCTAAATCATCTATTTCACTCCTTATTCTCTAATTTCTAGCCTGGTATTATCATTCGTTTTAAAGTTAACTTTTATAATTCAATTAAGTTTCTGCTCGGTGTATTTCTATTTTGGCGGATTATTTTTTTTTTTGGTACAACTTCAATCTTTTCAGTCTTTAGATTTTAGCATAATGAGAAGATGCAAGATGTGGTCAGAACAAAAATTTGTCACTATGATGTTGCTCTTCTGTAAAAGGTAAGAGTCTTTTGAATACAATGGTCTAATTATATATATTGGTTGAAAGCGTAACCAGATTCTCAAAAATTCGGTTTAGAGGTACCTTTGAATGAAATTGAGATGCAGACTAGTTATTTTTCTGGAAACTTTTCTTTTTGACTTTATTTAACATTTGATGTAGTCAACGAAGTATTACTTGAGTAAAAATTGGCGTTTCCTTTAATTGAACTGTGATCTAAAGTGAAATACGATTCATCATCAAAGATCCATTTAAAGTCCCGAAAACTTTTTCAAAATCCCGGTAAAGTCTACTGCAATATGTTCGAATTCTTTGCGTCATTTGAGCATCTCGCTTCGGAATTTTTTGTTTCTTATACCATTTGATAGCAAACTTATTTATAAGTAATTATTTCACACATGATTGCGAAATACTGGATTTCCGAGCTATTTGCCTTGGAAAGTGACCGTTTGATCATCAAAAATGGTTTTTAGTTAGGTAGTTTTATTGCTTGGCATTTTTTTTAGCTAAATGACCACTTCCAGCCTTTCTCTCATGTCCAAATTTGTTTTCAGCACATTTAACTTTGTAATAAATTGTCCTTCTTGAAATATTTTTAGCTTGTAAATGCTTTTCCAAGATTCATATTTTGCAAATAAAACTTTTATACACGTTTTTGGCGTTCATTTTCGTTTTTTTTTGGTTCACCTTCATTTTTATATATTTAGTTTAGATTTTTTTATGTTTTCTTAAAATGGAAACTCTGAGATTAATAAATACATAAAAAGAACGTTATACATTGTCAATTTGAATCAAGACGAAATTAAATTAAAGTTTGTGCTTTTTTTTAGTGATGAACCATTATTACAACAATATCCGACAAATACTATTTCACTATAATCATATGATCTTATATATAATTGTAGCAATTAAAAAACTTTCATAAGTCGTAGCATGTGCTCTTTTTCATGCACAATATAAGATGATATGTAAGGTGATTTTTCTGGAATAGAACCACTTTGTTAAGAATGTACATGTTTGTTTTAAAAATTTGGTTTCTCTATTTCTATCAAAATAGACATTTGATTTAAGCGTGCAATTTTCCCCAAATGGTGGTTTTTTTGTGTTGTTCTTACATGATTTCTTTTTCAAACACTTTTTGTTTAAAAAGTTTTTTTAAAGTAATTTATTTGTACTTTATTTACACCTGGTATTTGCTGTACCTTAAGGTTTTTCACGAATTTACTTTCATATTCTTTTTTTCAGATGAACAGAAATTTCTTCTTTGAAATTTAAAAGAAGGCACCCATTAAAGCATTTATCCATAAGGTATCTAAATTAAGAGGCTAAAAATGCATGAATAATTTTTAACACACACGATATATGTAAAGTGACACTATGTATCTATGTATCAACTTTAGGACTTCAAATGTAAATACCAATTGATGACGTAGCAAATTAAATTATCTAAAGGTCTTTTTTTTGGCTTCTCCACTGTAAAAACAAATATCGTATATTTTTCGAAAAAATCAAATTACATTTTTGAAAAACTGAAGAAAATATGTGTTAGTGGTTTCTAAAATAGATTCAAAAAGCAGCCTTCACAAAAAGTCACTGTGAATAAACAGCAACCTCAAAGTACATATTCAGAACTAAATGTAATATAATAGGCTTGATTTTGTTAAAATAACTTACTAAAAACAGAAAAAAAAACGCTCTGCAACTAGGGGAGACCGGGTAAAAATTAATATAATTAATTTTTAACATGAAATGTTAGAGTTTGTGTGTAATTAAATATATTACCATATAATTAAATATATTGCCATCTAATTTTTCAAATAAAAAAAATTGAAGGATAATTTTATTTTTACATAACCTTAACAAATCGTCATCTTGCCTTGGGGCAAGATAGCAACACTGAAAAAAGTTGAACATATTTTATCTTTTGAATATTTTATATGGTTTACCAAATGTGTTTTTACATCTTACAAATTATCAGACTAAGCGTATTGCATTTTAACGTAACGTTGTAGTATTTGTTAGTGATCGACAGAAATACGGTTCGGTTCCTGTTCCGCCCAAAATTATGGCTGGAACCGAAATTCCAGTTCCGGTTCCGGTCCCGGTCCTGGATATATTTAAGATTTTTGTAAGCATCTGCGTATCGTTATCGAAATATCGAAACTAACCGATATTTTTTACGATAATGGGTTTCGATATGAATTGGTATATCCGATATGTTACGATATGATTCCGATAAAATATCGTTTGGGTTCCGATATGCACGATATCATTATCGCTTTTAGCGATAAATATCGCATAATTTGTCGATAAAAATTGTATAACGATATTTTTGAGTTTCGATATGTACGATACGTTCCGATAAAATATCGTTTGGTTTTCAAAACTTTTCAATATTTTACAAAATTTTGTATTAGATATAACTAAATGTTAAGTTGTTTTATATTAGATATTTTACAATATTTTGTATTAGATTTAACTAAATGTTAAGTTAAAATATTTTGCAATATATTTTCTCAATTTATTGATTAAAATATTGATAAAAAATAATAATCGCCTATTTTTTAACGCCGTTTTTTAGATTAAGTTGTTAAAAACGGCTCAGGCAGTTAGGAGAACAATCCAACTGTTTATTTTTTTAAATAAAAACATACCGTGGTGTGACCTAACAAAGTCCTATGCTTTAAGAAAGTCCTAAATTAAAAATTGACATATTTCGTATATATAAAAGAATCATTTGCGGAAAATAACTCTGTTGTTTAAACTAGATATCTAGTTAGATAAAATAACTAAATTTTTTTCTTTAAATGTTTATTTTATGTATACGAAACTTGTCATTTCTTAAATTAGGACTTTCTTAAAGCTCCAAAATATTTTTATTTTTTTAAAAAAGAAAAAGTTATTCTTTAAATATTCGTAACAATTGTGGTTTATTCGATTAAAACTCATTATTAAAGTCCGCTTCTAGCTGAAATGTTGCCGCTAACTGTAGCGAATGGAAACTTTCGCTACCGGTTTCGGCCGAAACCGAATTCAAAATTTCTGCTTCGACAACCTTTTACTTATTCTGTTTCGGGCAAAATTACGGTTCAAACTACTACTGTAATGAACCAAAACTTTTTATAGGGAGGTTTTTTCTTTAAGTTTAGAAAACTTGTTTTTATTTAGTGTGGGATCATGATGATTTCCTCATTATATTGATGTTTTAATCGTTTGTGGGTAAATCAATTATCAATTACAAAAATTGAAGTAATTATTAATTGAAATCACGTGACAATTGAATCAAGTTACTATTCTCAAATCATTCTTTAAGCGATCATCAAATATTAAAATATTTTCACATGTTCTATTTTTTATCAAATCATGTTACATACTGATCGTTTAAATGCCTTATGTCCCATAAACCATTACAAAAACAAATCTATTTTGTTTTTTTAAATATTTATTTATTCAAACAAATTTGAATGATAAAAAAATGTCATAGTTATGGAGTTTTTGAAGATTTTTGTTATTATTATCAAATATATATATATATATATATATATATATATATATATATATATATATATATATATATATATATATATATATATATATATATATACATATATATATATATACATATATATATATATACATATATATATATATACATATATATATATATATATATATATATATATATATATATATATATATATATATATATATATATATATATATATATATATATATATATATATATATATATATATATATATATATATATATGATAATAATAACAAAAATCTTCAAAATTTGTCAATTTTTAATTTAGGACTTTCTTAAAGCATAGGACTTTGTTAGGTCACACAACGGTATGTTTTTATTTAAAAAAATAAACAGTTGGGTTGTTCTATAGAGATATACATAGAGATAAGTTGTTCCGTTGCGAAATTTGTTAGAACGTTATGTTAATAATTTTAATAGTTGTTTGTAACAACTATCAAAATTATTAATTCCGTAATCTTGTTGGTTTTTATGACGTTTTTGAGGGATATTGTCTGGTATAAAAGAAGGACTAAATTTGTAAAGATAGGTTTTTGTTTGAAGAGAATATTGTTGTCATCTCATCGATGTGTTGCGAGAAAACTACAATATCAATCGATAGATAGATGCATTTGAATAATATATAAGTTTTTGTAATGAGTTATGAGACACTGTTAAGTAAAATAGTTATTTCATGTTATTTTGATATTGATTTGGCTTTCATGTTTCAGATTGTTTCGATTTCGGCTTCACTCAAACTTCGGTTTCGGTTTTGGTTACGGTTTTAATTACGGTTCTACTTAACCGAAATTAACTAGCTAATTGTAATAAAAACGTTTTTAAAAACTCTCTGGGAAAAGGTTTTTGGGATACTCTTTAAATTACTTAGATGTACATAATTAGGCTCTTAAAATAAATTTTTTTTATAAGGAAAGATATTAAAATTTTAGTTTGAATTAGTATTAAATTTGTAATTGAACAACATTTTGAAGAATGCCAAGGTCAAGGAGCGAAATTTGGGATCACTTTGATGAAGAGGTCAGTACTACACCAGATGAAGAGCGACTTGTTACTGCAAAATGCAAGTATTGTTTTGCAATTTGCAAGTTGGCGGACAGGAACACATCTGGCATGAGATCACATTTGACAAGGAAGCATCCTGTTCAGTTTGCAGCCCTGGAGGAAAATCGCCATGTTGCTTTTGATGAGTTAAAACAGGTGCAATAAAGTTTACAAACGTTTTTACTTTTTTAATTTAAATATTAACTTTTATTTTCATATGTGTTAGTTATTATAACTATTACAATACCAAGATTTAACAAGATTTAACGATAAATATCAATAACTTTTGATAAATTCTGATGAATGTTTCAATATTAGGTATTTTAATGGGTTTCATATTTTTTTTAGACCTACAATGAAGACGAGGCTTATGAGCAGGTCCGAGATGATAAGACACCATTAATGTTGAGCAGTAGAGTTAAACGAGAAAGACTTTCCGGACCATCAGCAGAAAAGGTCCAAAATCTAAAGCATTGGGTCAAATACAAGCCACAAGACAACGAGCAGCTCAGAGGAGACATTGAAATTGTCAAGTTTTTGGCCCGTTTAAATTTGCCATTCTCTTTGGTTGAGCATGAAGCTTTTAAAGATTTTGTTCACTACTGCAACCCAAAAATGAATGTGAAGGCTGCAACAACATACTCCCGGTTCAAGTACGAAAAATTTTAATTGTTTTAAATAAAATTTTATTGTGGGGAGTCAATTCAATGGGAGTTCCAAGAGAACTAAATTTTTTAAAAAGCTACTTTTTTAAGACCAATCCACACCAATTTTTTTTTGGGTTATCTTAGTTGGTAACCAAATTGATATGTAACGAGAAATACCAATAATTTTTTATTTTAACTTTAGGTTACCGTTGTTGTACAAAAATGTGAAAATCTGTGTGGATGACATTCTAAAGGAGGAATTGCCAAAGACCGCTGGATTTGCAATCTCAACTGACCTCTGGCAAAGTAGAAACAATGATGCATACCAAGCCAGTACATTGCACTATGTGAGTGAAGGCTTCCGATTAAGGATGTTTGTGATTGGAGTTTCTCCGTTTTCCGGACGACATACGGCTGAAGCCATTGCTCTTCGTCTGGATAAGTATGTTTTAGTATTTAATTTTTATTAGGTTAAAATTTCTGTAAATTAAGTTAATCGTTTGAATTATTTAGATAAGCAAAATCCGCCATTTAGTTTAAAGTTAATGTCACAAATTAATACTTTTATTTATATCTAAAATAACAATAAAAGTATTTGTTTATATTTTAAAACATCAAAAAGCAAACAACTAATTTTACTTTGCTTTTCAGGAATGTCTCAGAGTTGGCCGGAAATAATGGAGTTTCGTCCGTTGTGTGTGTCCATGATTCAGCCGCTAATATGAAGGCGGCAATTAACAAGTGCAATTTTGTAGATGCATCTCTTTTGTGTGCTGATCATCTTTTGAATTTGGCAGTTGAAGCAACTGTCAAAGAAACAAAAGGCTTTGACAGTTTGGATCTTCACGAAGCAATCCAAAGAGCAACTGAATTAAGTTCAAGATGCCACAAGTCATCTTTGTCTGAGCAAAGAATTAAAAAAGAGGTAACTAGTTTAACATCTTTTTTCGCTTTTATAGTAATTTAGTTTATAGTTTAATACAATACAAGCGCAATATAAACTTCTTAGTACACTTTGTGAGACAAAATTTTTCAACTGATAAAATGTTAACATTTAAAAAGTAAAAACATAACATAGTTAATATCAGTTTTTTATTATAGTAAATAGTACTAATCAACTTTTATGTTATGTTTCTTATAATTCTATTTTAATTTTTAGCTAAAGCTGTTGCTTGATGACAGTGATGTTGTTAGCAAGGATAAGTTGAAATTTGTGAAAATCATCACTCCTGTGAAAACACGCTGGAATTCAACTTTTATGATGTTGGAAAGCATTGTAAAAATGCGTCGTATCCTCAGCTCCATTAGAGACAATCCTGGAAAAGATGACACCAAACTAGCTCCAGTCATTCCTTCAGAAGATGAATTCAATCTTTATGACGAAATTTTGCCTATTCTGAGGAGAGTTGCTGAGATTTCAGAATGTTTCTCTGCAGACAAAGAAGTAAGCATTCACCTCGTTATCTCAAACATTTTTACACACTGAGGCACAAATGCCTGGATTTCATCAAGGCTGGTGCGGGATCACCAACATCACAAATGTTTCACCAAAAGCTGGTGGAAAACTTGGATGTTCGTTTTCCGGACATTGGTTGTCAAAACCTTTTTTACTCCGTTGCCAACTTGCTTAATCCCTTGTACAAGGGAAGAGCTCTGAAAAAACTGGGTGGATTTGATGAAGCCTATGAGGCACTGATTACTCAATCCAATGCTTATCAGGAATGGATTGCTGCAACAACATTATTTAATGAACGGTTACATGCTGAAGTCCAAGGTCATGTTTCGGAAGATGATCCTTTCTATAATGTTGGAACGGAAGAAGCTCCTGCACTTATGACTTCCTATTCTGGTCCGGCTCCACCTCCAAAGTCGGACATTGTCACTGAATGGGAAATATTTCAAAAACTTCCAGGGGTTGTTGGTGTGGACGTGCTGGAATTTTGGAGAGCAAATAAATACAAATTTCCTCTCCTTGCTCAAGCTGCTAAAAAATGGCTATGTGTACCTGCTTCCTCAGCATCTTCAGAAAGAGCTTTTAGTGCCGGTGGTGGAATTGTCTCTTATAAAAGAACAAAATTGCAGCCTTAACAAGTTGAAAAATTGTTGTACATTCAGCAAAACTACCCTAAAGTCCAGATCAAAAGATGGCTTCTAACCAGTCGGGATGAAAAAGAGGAATTGTTTGAAGAGGCTTCTACCAATAACTCTCAGAATTCAGCTGCTTCAAGTCAGGGACTTCCTACTTCAACTCTTACATCAGCAGTTGAAATGGATGACTAACTTAAATTGGTTCATTGCCTTAGTGGCGTCATTGGTTTATTTTACTGCTTAAAGTTTATAAAATTTGCCATATAGTGATTTAGTGATTTCAATAAACCTTGACTTTGAGATTAAATTTTAATCTTTTTCTTATATTAAGTCACAGGCACAAACCTTAACGTGTTAAACATGTCACGTCAACAATTTATCAAGTAAAAAATTATTTTTTGTTTTTAGCTGTTTTTTGCTTCAACTTAAGTCTTGAATAAATTAAAAAATCAAAATTACAAATAAAGTTTTGTTTATTTCTTTTTTTTACATTAAATAGTGCACTTGTCAGCAATTTTATGACAGTATTTAGGTTTTTAAAAAAATTATTTTTTTAGTCGGAAAAAATAATATCGAAATGAATCGATAAGTATCGTTATCGTTTGAGTTACGATATGAGTTACGATATTTAGGTAATTGACCGATAAATATCGTAATGAATCGATAAATATCGAAACTTTATCGTGCAAACTTTTTGGGTACGATATTATCGTAATATAAAAAAACTTACGATATGCACATTCCGATACCTTATCGTATCGTATCATAATACGATATGTTTCGATACGCAGACCCTTAGATTTTTGTTCCATCTGGATATTCGGTTCAAATTTTTACCGAAAATATTATAAAGCTTTAATTAGCATTATTGCGTTATTATCATTTTAGTAAAAATAAATTAAAAAATTTTTTAAACTAGATGTTAAGCTTCAGTATAAATTTAAATAAAATTTGGGTTAGTTTAAAAAGTGATTAGTTTTCTTGTTTAAGCTAATTTTATATTAATGTTCATATCTTGTAATATTTTTTATTGTTATTTTTTTTTTAAACATCGTCATGATCCAAATGGATAAGTTTGAATCTCTTGAAGATGAATTGAGTCCTGCAACTCATATTCTATCTGGCGACAATTAAAAAAAACCCCATCTTTTTCCCACATAGTCAAAAATTATTGTGCAATATCAAACAGGGCTTGTTCTCGTTTGGGTTCATTTTCGGATCCGGTACCAGTTAGGAATAATAAAAATTTATTTTCTGTTCGGTTCTGGTTCCAGCAAAATTCTAGTTTCGGTTGATCACCAGTGTTTGTGCAGCTTACAATAGTCACAAGTAAAAATGACATTTTCATAATTTGAATATTCCTCATGCCGTCACTTTAGGCATTTATAACACTTCATCAATTCTTTGTTCCTTTGAAGTTAATGGAATTAGAAAAGGTGGCAGGTAAAAGCAAGTAGCGCTAATGCAACAAACACTAGTCAATTTTTACCGCCTCCCCTGAAAAAAAGTTATATACAATATTTAATAAGAATTTGTCAACTTTCTTAAACAAGAATAAAACTCATTAACAGAAATAAAATTATTCTAAGAAACATTTTGGTGTTTAAAATATATTAGCATGTAAAGTGAAGACCAAAAACGGCGGCTTTACACAGGACGTTAGGTTGTATTAAAATAAAATATATATACACATTGGTATAACATAATACAAAAAATGTATTGTACAAGACTATATTATAATTATAATGGAATATATTATAATTTAGAAAATATATAGAAATTTATGAATCAAGTTCTTATTTTATTGGTTTACATGAATTAAAGTCATTTTAATTCTATTTAATCAGTATTATATAAATATTATATAAAATATTATGTAAAATCTATTAGAAGTTTTTAAAATAGTTGAATGAACAGATTCAGAAAATTGCTCAGCAAATACTCCTAACGGAATACATTTGAACCAGATTTTGTAAAGAAAATCACAAGGTGGTGTTCAGTAATGTGAACTATCCACCCCATCGAAAGATTTTGATTGAAAATAATTTTCAAATACAACTCTCAGTTTCGTTAATTAAAATTACTAAAAAATTACTAAAAAATATAAATGCTTTCTACATAAAAGCTTTAACAATAAGTACTGCGTTTGATCATTTGATCATTTCTAAAAACTTATAAACCAGAGCTAAACTTTTATCTTCAACTTCTCAGCATACTTTACAATGGCATCTATATTTCTTCCATAAAGTTTAACAGCAAAGCATATATTGAGAACTAAATGTAAAAGTTTTCATTCTGTAACAATTTGCTATTAATATAAAGTTAATTTTGTCATGAGGATGTTCACCAAATAATTCGTTCTTTTCATAATTGAGTCTGCTTATAAGACCTTATTAACATGCAATTGAAATTTTTGAAGTAATCAACTATTCAACCTAAAGGTACTAGATTTGTGTTAACTATTGCTACATTCCTTCCTCTTTCTGCTGGAACAATTTTAGAAACTCATTTAGATTTTGTTGGACTAATAAACATAGGTAGTTTACTGGGCACAGTTGACAGACCTGACTCATCTGCATTGCAAAATTAAGCATTTTTTTTCGCATTTCTCCTTAAAACTTTAAAAAACTTGTCTAAGTTTGGTTAACTGAAAACCATGGTTTTGGCGATTAATATTGGTTCTGGATTGCATACACTAAATTTATGTCTCTTCATAAAGTTAGCCAGCCAATCTTCTCCCGCCATCCTGAATCTTTGTTGAACGGATGCAAAATACCACATATATGGGCAATTCCACGCAAGTGACGGTCGTAATATTTGACGCTTTTTTAGCCATTAAAAATTAACCAACAATCGTATTTACATGAAAATTTCCAGAAATGTTAAATACTATTGTATAATTTAGTATGCAAAAGTTAAATCATTCAAGTGTTCAACTTTTTTGAAAAATCAACTTAACGTAGCGTGACGGTCGTAACGCTTGCTTTTTGACAAATCTAAACAAATAAACTTTGTCAATCTTTATGCAGCCATCTACACAGTGAAAAAAAAAATCCTTTGCTGTGTTCTTTAACTACTCATTGAACTTACTATATGGTGAGTTTTATAGTTTTTGCTTTAAATTTTTTCGAGAATTTCATTAAGCTTTATGTCGTGACGATCGTAACTGTGACGGTCGTAACGAAAAAGCCAAAAATGTAAAACAACAAATAACGCAATGAATGACATAATAAAAGATGAATGATTATAAAAACCAATTAAGTTATGTTAAAAAATATGAATTTTATAATATTATCAAGGTTATCCATGATGTTTCTTCAACACTGGGATTGTTTTATTTGGAGTAGGCAACAAACGCTTAATGCTATTTATGCTCCCTGTTTTTTTTGTTTCATTAACTCTATTTAATACAACTCAATATCTAGGAGTATGTACTTTCATATGTCTCGCAAATGTTTTAAAGAGCCGGGAATCCAATAAAGGAAAAAAATATCTTTGAATAGTAAATTTTTTTTACTAATATATAAATTTTAAAATTGTTCTGCAACCCAATTACAAAATATTACAGAACTTAGAAACCAAAAACTTTCCATTTTTATATGCCAGAAATACATTTTGGTAATATTTGTAACGGCTTTCGCTTCTTCTATTTTATCAGCTATTAAGGCCCACGTTAGATTAATATCATCTGTGTTGATAAGTCTAACATAAGTTTTGCACCGTTTTGATGCTAAGAGAAAGTCTTTAGCGTTTAAGACGACCACTTCACAAGATTTTACGCTGTTCCAAACAAATCGCTTTAATGACCCTCCTACTCCATCAACTACTCCTTTACCGCGAGAGGTAGCAAAAATGTTCCATTCTATACTTTGAAAATGATATTTCACAGAGCAATGTTGTATGAATTTGGCCATGTATCTATTTTTGAATTGATTGCATGGACCATCACTCCATAATATAACTTTTTTTATATAATCAATGAAATAGAGGTCAAATATTTTACTTAAATATGTAGTAGTGGCGCGTTTTGTTATATTATAATCGTCGGATATTATTACAACTGATTTTGGCTCTAATTGGTAACGGTAGATTGCAACTATAAACGAGGTTATAGTTGACTGCGACCAATAAGCAGCTTGAACAGCATCCTGATAACCACACGTATAGTTTTGTGAATAATCAGAGTGTATCAAAACTTGGTCTGGTTCGAGATTTTCTTTTTGACTGCAATATTGCTAAAACTGGTGCTTTTTACTGAGATGATTCTCAGTATACTCTAGTAAATTGTCGCGGAAATCTTTAAAAATACTTTTTTGTTTTTTTTAATGGTGACTGAGTACACAATGATGATCTTCTTTAATCCACCAACTGTAGGTGATTAAGGTATCTATGTCTCTGTTTTCGGCCGAAGAAACTTTCAATAGTTTACTATCATAGTTTCATTAGTTACTCATAATTTCAAAAAAAACTTTAACAAGTTTAGTAATAAGATGAATAAACAAACTGCAAATTAAACAATAAACAAAACTGATTTATATTATAATTTCGTTTAAATGATGCAAATCGTTTGAAATGAATTAAATCGATTAAAAATAAATTAAACTTTTTTTTTTTAAGTCAAGAAGCTGTGATGGGAAAACAAACATATCGTGATGGTCGTAACGTATTTAGTAACATGTTGAAATGGTGATCTAAAGCACTTTATTGTTTTTTTTTAAACAATCATAAAATATGTATGAGCATCTTTACTTTTATCATGGTTGTAGTTTTAAAAAGTTTGATAGGAAGCATAGAAAAAACTTTTCCACTTTTTTTTTTGTGACGGTCGTAACGTCTTGTTTTCATTAATATGCTCTTCTTATAGACCTAGTTAGAGTTCGTTTTTATAAAAATTATTATGCATAAGGTTTAACTTTGCCTTTTAGTTAAACTTAGAAGTAAATATCTGTGATTGACCGCAGTCAAGTCTTTTTTGGGGTAGTTGCTGTCCTTTATAAATTGCGATATGGTTAGTAAAGCTAGAAAGTGTAAAAAGTCGAAACTTTCAAAATGTGACCCTGCCGTTTCTTCCCGTGTAGTCTTCATTTGTTAACTGCTATAATAGCATATTTTGTATTTGAATTCAAACCAAATAAATGATTTGATGCATATTTAAAGTTTTTCTAAATTTTCCTAAAACTTCGAAACTTATAAAGGTTTAAAAGTTTAATAATGATTTATCTCAAAATGAAAAAATGTGACCCTGCCGTTTCTTTCCGTGGAGTCTTCAAATACTTAACGTAAAATGATCTGTTTTCCACTGTTGCACAAAATCTACTTATTACTTAGAGCTATGGAGAGAAAGTGACTTATATAGAGTTAAAGCCCGATGGACCCAGACTTCAAAAATGTAAAAAATGAAATCAAACTATTTTGTACGCAACAGAAATCTCAATTTGAACTTTTCACAACTTTGTATATTTACCAGAAATGACCGAATTTACAACTTTCCATTTTACAGCTCACAAAAACGGATCATTTTTTAGTTGTACTAAAATTATTTATTCATCTAATGTAAAACATTTGTTTAACAAATTCATCTAAAACATTTATTTGAAAATGGACTCTACACAACATGAAACTAAATCCAATGTTAAAAAAGTGTTTTTTTCTTTTTTTCTTCTTTGTATTTTCTTTTGTTCACAAGTGTTTAGTTTTGTAGTTATTAATACATGCCAGAAGCTTGTAAGCATAGTTAGAATGATTCACAGATCACTAGTACCTCTGTCAGTGGATGCTGAATTGATGATGAATTGGTTCGGTAAGTTGTAATTTTAAATATGAAGAAAACATTAACACTTGTTTGAAACACTCATTTGAGACGTTTTACATTAAAAAAAAAAACACCATATATTAGTCTAAAAACATAAAATGTCACACTTTCTATAAATTAAATATTCTGATTACATAGATATTTGTTCCTCAATATTTTTGGAGCATCTAGTGCAAAACAATTTTTTTGTGAACCAAGCATTTGTAAGCCCAGCATGAAAACTCCAAATCTTGTTCAAGTTCAGTTGAATACCGGACTTTAAATATTGGCATGCTAAGCTTCCCATAACTAACCAAATTGCCCTATGGAATATAAGAGCTTTTGATTCATGTTTTAGTTAATCGGACAACTATCTAGATTTTTCAACCATTGCACGTTCAAAGCTCAACTAGAAAGTTGTGTTAATCAATCAGAGTTTTTTCCTTGTTGTACATTGTAAATAGTTGGCTTATTTAATAAATGGGGTTTTTTTTGATAAGAAAAGTGTTCATTGAGCATCTGATCAAATTTGGAGTTGATCTTTACAATACTAATGATGCTGATTCTCCATTTTCAAAACGAATTTCGACTTAAGGAATATCAAAGGAGAGTGGTGTCAAGTAGCAGATGCTCGTTACAATTTCTAAAGTGCTGCCACAAGATTATTATCACAATATTAAGTAAATTTGGTTACTGGCTCAAGCACACATAAGATGGTAAATGCTAGGTTTATCATCTCATGAAGCTTGTAAGTATCATTTGTTCGCTTAAAAACCATGCAACCTCTCATCCATGTACATGAAATGATGTGGATTCAAGTTATGTCTTTGTGGCACCCTAAGAACATTTAAACTTCTGTAAACTCATAACAAGTATTACAAAGATCTGGTTATGATATCAAGAAGGCTAAATTTTCTGTTAAGGAGGTCCATAAGCAAATTATCACTAGTTCATCCGACATATTGATTTTAGAGCATATATCCCCTATAGAGTTGCATCTTCTTCTCGGCATGGTTATTCATTAGTACAAAACTTTGAAAGTTGTTTGGCAAAATGTCAGAAAATGGTCAGCAACTCTTCAAGCAGAAGAAGAACCTTACCAAAGTGGTCACTTTGCAGGTAGTTAGTTTTACAAGCTTATCCACAACCTGAACCTTGTTCAATAACACGCTAAAAAGTGTTGAAGCACTTCTAAAATTCAAAAATTGATAAGAATAAGTTTTACGCAAAAATTTTGTAGAAAGAAAGGAACATGTAGAACTGCAATCTTTTGTTTGCTGCATAAAAGCTACCAAGCAGTCGTTTTATCATGTTTGAATCAGTTTTTGATGAAAACAATTATCAGTGCAAGAGCTTATTCTTAGCATTGCCATTTTGAAGGGCTTCATGAAAGGTGCATGCTGTGTTTTATCACAACAAACGTTTGTTGATTTAAAGAGACTAGCTCTTGTTGTATTTGGCAAACAACTTACCGAGCCAATTCATCATTAATTCAGTATCTACTGACAGAGGTACAAGTGATAAGTGAATCATTCTGACTATGCTTATAAGCTTCTCGCATGCATTATTAACTGTAACAGTAAACACTTGTGAACAAAAGAAAATACAAAGAAGAAATAAAGAAAATAACACTTTTTTAACATAGTATTTAGTTTCATGTTCTATAGAGTCCTTTTACTAAAAGAAATATTTTTTAGTGCTGTGAAAATGCTTATTTTTGAAAAGCTTTCATTTCTTAATCATGTATAAAAGATAATAAAATTTAAAATGAACTTCTTTAGCTGAAAATATCACTGGATTTCAATTTTTTGCATAATTGAAATCTTGATGCATAGGACTTTCATCATATAAAAGCCATTTTCTCGGCACAGCTCAAAGTAGTATCTCAGATTTTGGGAGGCGGAATTTTGTCGATTTTTCGGAGATTGCCAAACTTAAAAATTGGCTTGACGTGAGCAGTCTTTAATTGGGTTGCATTCACTATTTTCTCTTGTGAATTCCTGAACTTTAGATTTGAAAGCATGGGCGCTTAGTTTTTTGGTTTTACAATAACGAACTTCTATATCATGGTTTTAAGGTAAATCGAATTTTCTGAAGTTTATTACAATATTACAAACTCTTTTTGCGTTTAGAAAAGCCAAGTTTTTGCATGAAAAATTTATATTCATAAACAAATTTGTAATTTAAAATTTGCTATTAAAAGAAAATTAACGGTTTTAATCAAACGGTTCATCTCAATGTCTTGAAAGGTTGAAGGAAAGTAGCGTAAAGGATGGGAGGTAACGAATTTTTTTCTTTTTGGAAACGTACAGCTTTGTATGTCTAAATATATAAACAACTTTAAATTCGATTTTTTTTTTAAATGAGCGATTTAAAAGTTTGTATTTTATTCGTTAAAAAGCGAAAAGCCGGCCACCGATTTATCTTTGAGATAAGTTTTGAGATTTAAAACGCGTAAACTTGAAAGAATTTTTTGTGGTAAAGTTTGAGCCAAAAAAGAAATCAAAAGAAACTATTTAAGTTTTTTAGGATATTTGTTTAATCATGAATTAGCATATCGTTGATTATTAATTTTTTTTTTCAAATGCTGTCAAATTAAAAAATCAAATGCTAAAAAAGTAGGGTATAAAAATATAAGCTTACCCTCAACGCAGAGCCTGCAATGCATGGGTTACAAATATATTTGAATAGCAAACTCGCAAGAGTATAGTAAATATTGGGCATTAGTATAAATCTTTTCTGGTTGATTTTTATTCTTATGTAGTGTCATAGTAGTTAAAAATAGAGCTATGTTTAGAACAAAATGAAAAAAGGGGAAGGGGGGGGGGTTAAATTTTGAACTATTATAAAAAAATTAAATAACTTTTTTTCTTTAATATTTTATTTAATATTACTTTCATTTGAAAATTATAAAATCTAATTTCTTGGTCTTTTTTATAATTTTTGTTGGGACTCACATTAACTTAATAATTATCTATAAAATGTTTATGCAGAAAATTAGAACTTTGAATAATTAGAACTGTTTCATAAAGACTAAAGACATTAAAATTTAATGTTTGAAATTTGGAGTTTTCCATATATACTCGTAATTAGTTCTAAATAATTCTTATTAATTTCAAACTATATTTAGAAATACTTTTGCGCAAATTTTGTAAATCATAAAATCTGCAGTTTAAAGAACGCCCGGAACATTTCATTTGACCCTCATTCTTATGTAGTATCGAATCGTTCTGACCGTTGAGCGAAAATTATGGAATGTAGTGATAGAGAAAACCGTATCGCTTTTATCTGTATCGCCATAAAGTTGAGAAGACTATGGAAAATACTTTTAGTATTTCAAAATATTTGGGCGTTATATAACTTGTTTATGGATCGCTTTATTACTTGCTTTAAGGGTTCTTAAGGTGTTGAGGATTGGCAAAGAAGTGGTCTCCCGAGAACTGTTCGAACTTCAGAAGTGTTAAAAGCCGCGAGAGGAAGAGTTTTGAAAAATCTTGTTCGTAATTAAAAAACTACGTTCAGTGAGAAAGGTATTTTAACACAGACATTTTCGCGAGAGCCGTAGCAATCATGAGGCGACTGCGGCATTAGCTTCAGGCGACATTGCCATGGGGACGCTAAACCTCAAACATTTTATTGAAATTAAAGTTTTAGTCAAAATATTCAGGCGGTACTTTAAAATGTTTTTCTTAAATTATATATTTTGGAAAGAACCACTAAACCTGACTTACCAGGCAATTAAAAATTATAAACATTAAGTATGGTACATTATAAAGATAACATATTATGGAACTATCAAACAATATAACTATTGAATCAACTACAAAATTGAACAATTTAAAAACATTAGAAAAATTTTCAATAAAATACCACCTTTGAAAATTACTGAAAGTGCCGAAAATTTAGAATCAAGAAATTTAAACATCATTTCTGCATTAGTAACATCACTGGGAATGGCAAACATGCAAAAAATCAAAAAAGAAGAAACTGAAATTGGAAGGAGAAAGAGAAAAAATATGAAGGAGAAAAAGAACCAAATATTTCAAAAATTCAAAAACTTCGCATTGATGCCAATAATGCTATTAATGTTTTTATAACTTAATTCAGTTGGAGTTATGAGAAATCGATAGAAATTGCAGAATATTTTGGATTTTTGTCAGGTAAATCCTTACATAACCTGAGTAGAATGAAAAAAAAAGACTTGGTAATAAAATATGAAAAAAAATTTTAATGGGGAGGAATTTCTTGAAAAGATTTCCGATTTTAAGCACGTTATTTTGTCACCGACCTTATTAAACCGACCTTTTGTACCGACCTTATTAAATCAGCAGCAGTTATTGAATTACTTTAACTGAGACAAGATTACAAATTTAACGAAATCGTATCCAAGGAGATATCGTATTTAGAACATTTTTGACAATAATGGGTGACCTGTAATGGGTGACCTGTAATGGGTGACCTGTAATGGGTGACCTGTAATTCACCTCAAAGAATTTTTGAGATCAACTATGGCCAGGAGAGGATTTTAAACCCGGATATTTTATCAATAGGAAATGATGTTGCTGGAGAAATAAGTTTTGAGGCTGTTATTGATGAGTTTGCAACAAACAAATCAAAATAAGTACTATTACAAAGTCTAAAAACTTTACATGTGGTTTGCACAATACTCTTTCATTTTTCTTTTTTTTTTTGTTTTTTTGTTTTGGTTTCTTTTGCAAGTCTATAAAGATTTTTAAAAAATACATGCTAATCTGAGTAACACTGAATAATAATTAAATATTTTAAAAACAATTTTTTTTTGATGGAGGGAGGGGGGGGGGAGGGTTGCAAAATTAAAGTTTGTCTCATGCGTCAGAAGAGCTCTGACAAGGCTAATAATATTAAATAATGTTAAAACATTTGTTAACTTTTTTTACATATTATCTATTCAATACATTTTTATAGCCGTTGCTAACCTTATCATGAAAAACAAGTTCTTTAACAATGGGATTCAAATGAGTCATTGTCGTTAGGAAGCTGATAAAAGCCATCGTCGTTAGGAAGCTGATAAAAGTCATCGTCGTTAGGAAGCTGATAAAAAAAAAATTGCGCTAAATTTGTTTAATCGTATTTTGTATAAGTTTAATTGAACTTATGATTAACTTTATGGTTAATTGAATTTATTAATTTTTGTATATAATTTACTTTTATGGAAAAAATCTAGCTCTTATCCGAAAAAGTCCGTCAACGGGATGATTTGGTTAGAGGGAAGATGTTGTTGTCCTGTAATCTATAATAGTGGTAAAATGAAAGTTGACGGTTAAATTTTCTTACAGAATTCTGCAACGAATAGAACTTAATTCTTGAGGTTTTCACCAATTATTTGTTATGCTATAGGTAAAAGATTAAACAACTTACCATAAGATGTTTGCGTCAACAGATTTGAAGTCAAAGTTCAAAAGTATATTGACGTAAAACTGTGTTAAAACTTTAGTCAATATTGCTACAAAAACTATATATAAAAAAAGATTCCTTATATAATTTTGTAATGCTTTTCGCATCAATTACTGCTAGACAACGAGCTGACATTGAATCAACAAGTTTAATTGTGACATCACGTTTGATATTTTCCCACCCATCCACGAGGCTTTTTTTTCTTTCCGTGTGGCAGCATTTCGTCTTTAAAATGTTTTTGTATGTATTTACATCCATTACACTTTCAATTCGATGAATTGGGCAATTAATTTAAGAAAAAATACATCCTCAAGTCATTTTATTTATATCAACGTGTTTAACACGAAAAAAAATGAAAGGGACATCTTTTTGGACTTTGAGCTTTCTGTTATGAAAGCAAAAAAATTTTGTAATTTAACATCTCATGTTAATTATAGTGGTTTAATCTGTTACTCATAGCATAACAAATAACTGGTAAAATTTTAGGAGTTTAGTTTGATTTGTTGCAGAGTTATGCAACGAAAGAAAAAAAAAAAGTGTGTTCTCGTCAACATGCTTTTAAGCTCTACAGTATCAAAGAAAAACCTTACATTTTTTACCATGTTTAAGAAAGGAACTATTTTTTATATATGGTTATAATATTTAAGGTATTTCTTACCTGTGAGTGGCAGCACTTTTTTTTCCCTCTTTTGAATAACATCGTCTAAAGTCTTATGGGGAAAGCGTAATAGTATCAAAAATTAACTGATCGAAAAAATGATTAATATCGAAAAATAACTGATCGAAACCCATTTTAATGATCAAGATCGAAAATCTGATTTTCAGATTAATATCGAAAAGTTTTTATATCGAAATTCACAAATGTGGAACAATGTCGAAAACAATAAAAACGGAATAAGATCGAAAACTCATTTTAATGACTAACATCGAAAATATGATTTGCTGATCACACTTTTTTTTTATAAAAAACTAGTACGAGGAGAAAATCTTAAGTAATTTTTAATACTAAATTACTTTTCAGTAAGAAACTTATTTAAGAGTTCAATGAATATTTCCTAACTTTTCACCTAAATATCGCATCAACTTTACACAGAGTCAGCATATCTACAATGGAGTCCCTTTTCGATATTGTTCCTTTTTTCACAAATTCGATGTAGTTCCGTTTTTTAAATTTTCGATACTATTCCTTTTTTCGCAATTTCAATATTATTACGGTAAGTCACTTTTCGATATGATTCTCTTTTGAGCTATTTCGAGATTATTTTGCTGTTCGGATTTTTGATACGATTCCATTTTTAACAACTTCGATGTATTCTCTTTTTCAATATTATTCCGAAAAGTCCCTTTTCGATATTAATCAATTTGACTGTTTTCAATACTGTTACTGCTAGCTGTCTTATGCATAGTATTTCCGAATGTTTAAGTTGTGGTTTTAAAGATTTCGATGTTCTAATATACGAAATATAGAGAATTATGAAAAATCATATTTTTCAATAACTTTTAAATTAATTTCCAAATCGCTAAAACTTATTTTAACTTTAACAACAGGTATGAATATATGATGTAGAATTATTTGACCTATTTTTATTTGTATCAATGAAATTAATTTTTCTAAATTATTTCCCAATTTCGAGTAATATGTTAAGAACTAATTTTCTTTTTTTTTTTTAACTTTTAAATAAATTTTCACTACACAATATGTCTTTTACTTTTTATTTTAGATTTTGTTTAATTTTACCATGACGTGAATAAAAGAGCTTAATATAAAAATATTCAGTAAAGAATTTTTATTTTAGTGAAGCAGTCGTGTAAATAACTGTTATAATTTAAAATAACCTTTTAGTTTCGCTTAACTTTGTTAGTTTAGCATATTTTATGTCAAAATCTGCAAGTCTTAAGAAACCAGCTTGCGATAGCTCTTATTTTAAGTTTTTCTGAAATTGCAAACCTGTAACTTTTAACCTGTAATAACTGCAAAATGAAACTAAAAACATTTACTAACTAAATATATGTGAGATCATAGGTGTTAGAATAGTTTCCGCCAATGAAAAATAAAATGAAAATCTCCATTAGCAGATATCTCCATAATCTCCATAATCTTTTTGTGATGTGAGATCACAATAATAAGTGAACAGTCGCCCTAAAGTAGCAAGTTTTGACATTTTCAAACACACATGTTATAACTTTTAAGCATTTTTTTTTTTTTTTTTATAAAAAGATACTTTAAAGAGATAGTTTCAGATAAAAGGCATCCCTATATTGAAATTCTTTATAATAAAAGAGAGACTTTATTGTCTTAATTATTCAATAATTGTGCTAAGTAATACAAACTTATAGTAGCTCATGGCTTTAACAACCAAACATTTTGAAAATGTCCTAGTAATTGGATATTCATCCAAAATGAGTCATCTTTACGGCGTCTACGTCTGATGAAATATTTAATCTATTATATGATGATGCAACTTATTGGATTTGCTATTCTCAAAGCCAAGCTTTATTTCTTACATTAAGAAGAACTATTTCCAAAATAAACTCATAAACATTTCTCGTTCCTAAGTTGTAAACATGCAATTTTTGTTTCAATGAGCTAAATTTTGCAGTTCCACGTGCTGCATTTCATTTACATCAGAATAATGTCATTAGAGCATCTATTTAAGGCCTCGACCAAAAAAAGACGTCCAAAAAAAAACAGACGTAAGTGGGATACTCAATCACAATTTAATTTCTTCCTTATTAAATAAATTTGTAGACAAAAACAACATTCTCTCTAGTAAACTTTATTATCAATGACAATCTCAATAACAATTTTATATTTATGTTATTAGTGGCCTATATTTATGAAAAAGATTTATATTAACAAAGTTATCATATGTCTAGTGGAAATCAAGTTTTATCAAAATTCAAAAACTGCTATTCAATACACCATCAGTTTCCTATCTGGCTCTAATTGCTATCAAAGGATGTTTTCAAAAACTGTTGTTTTCTATGATTTTCAATGACAATTTCACTTTTAATTCATTTATTTAGATATACAATCAAATTATTTTAACGTCTTTTTCAGCATGAATCCCAAAAATATTAATTCAAAGATAAAATTTATCGTATATTTCAGATCCAAAGATATTTTGTCTGCTTTGTGTGATCTCTCGGACAATCTTCAACATGAAAAAAGTTTTCTATGCAATAAATTTCAACAGATTATAAAATTTATTAAAGAAGAGTGTAATTTAAAAGTAAAAACTACTCAACTACTCGTTGGTAGTTTAAAGCAGGTATTTATTTCTAGGTCCTGAGTAAACTAAATAGAGATCTGCTTTTCTTTCTAAAAAGAAAAGTATATTTTTCCGTTGTCTCTATCTCGCACAACTTATTGAACCTTTTCTGTCATCAAAGAATATATCTAGAATGATATTTTTTAGTAGCGCATTTTTTCTCTCATTTTTCAGTCATTCTTAATTTTGTCTCGTTTTATTATATTGTAATCAACTACAACGTCAAAAATTTAAAAAGTGATCATCATCTCTTGCTGGAGCTAAAGTTGAAGTAGTAATGACTGGTAATGATTTTGGCGCAGGGGCATAGCTCCACCTGAGAAGTTGTAAAATGTTTACTAATTAAATTCAGCCCCACCTAACTGCTTGTTAAATGAATAAAATAAAGAATAGTTAAAATGACTAAACAGTTTAACTATTTCTCCTGGTGTATGTTTGTTATGGGAATGTCAGTACATAGAAAAGTTAAAAAAGCTCCAGAAGCGATTAATTCTCACTAACTTCACCCAGCTCCCTTAAGTATAATTGCTTCGGCTATACTAAGGTCAACATGTAGCAAATAAATTGTTGGCTACATGTTGATCTCAGTATAGCCAAATCGCACGGCCATACCCAAAACATATTCTTTGCTCGTATAATTGGTTAAATAATATTAACTATTTACCCTACAACGAGTTACATGTGTGTGTGATTTTTTTTTAATCTCAACAAAATATCCATGAGTACACAAGGCAACACTTGAAAGAGAAGAAAAAACTTTCAAGTTTCGTATGCTTACATGCCTGTAAAGATTTTCACGAACTGAAAATACGACTGAGTTTCCCTGAAAAGGCTTTATATGTCAAACGAGAATTTTTAAAGTTTTGCTTATGCAATATTTTGTATTCGAATTTCGAAACAGCACTTTCTGAAAGAAGAATCTGCCTATTATTCCTCAACTTTTCCCTATCGGTTTACTGCTTTGCATCCCTTCTAGTAAAATTAAAACTACACGCCTATGAATAAATATTTAAAATAGAAATGCGGAAAAAAATCATTACTTTTATAGATGTATGGGTTCATAATATCTCGAGGCTTTTTACAACTTCTTTATCTAAACATTACCTTTCAATAAAATTGATAAATCTTGCGGTTATCAATATAAATGTTTATGTTATTGTTGTAGACGTTATGATGCATAAACATTTAGCAATTACTTCGATAAATGTTTCAAAAAGTTAAGTTATGACGTACCTTGCTAGAATGAAGTTTGATAATGGTTGTTATTTTGTAATCGAAGTTGTTTTTAAAACAAACAAAAAAAAAAAACGGTGATCATTTTTTTCTCTTAAGTCAGTTCCATCTAAGTTTTGTCTTCAAGTAAAAGCCTTTCAGAATAGAGTAGAACAGTTTTCCGTATACCGATGGCAATTAACCAATGGTGCCACACGATTCCAGCAGTCAAAATTTACTATTCATTATTCACTATGAACAACTGATTGTGCAGTTTTTATAGGGATCTTTCAGCAAAAACAGAGGTTGGTTCATGAATCAAAGTTGTGAGGCTGGTATTGATTTCATCAATTATATTGAATCAAGTGATATCAAGAAGTTAGAAAATTTTTGGTGAGAATTTCTCACGGCACAATTTAACAGTAAGTGATAAACGTAGATCTCTCAACTTGACATAAATCCAAACTTCAACTGACAAATTATTAGAAGTGATAACTAAAGTCAAAGACTTTTATGAAGACGACAAAATAATTTAAATGATCCATGATACACTAACTTGCATTTGATTTAAAAAAGACGAGAACAACCAACAAATTCAAAAACGTCTTGGCTATCATTACTTGTAAAGGTTTGTTTGAATTGTTAAAAAAGAAATCTATTGTTAAAAGGTTGATTTAAAAAAATGTTCAAGCTTACTTCCAGAAAATTTTATTCTCCTGAGAGCTTAGGATCATGTTTGTGTTCGCAGATTGCAAAAAAGTATGAAATTGTTCGAACAGAGCCTGCTAAAAGGTGTAATCAAAAAACTAAAAACATTTACAAGGATTCAAAATAACATTTGTAATGAACATAATTGCTATACTCCATTGTTTAAAACATGTTCACAAAGTCAAACATACTTTAAGACAGCATATAAGGACGATTATTTAAAGAGATGTCCTAAAAATGTTCTAAACAGGTTTTTCACTATTTTCACAATTCTTAGAACTCTTTATCCAAAATTGACAAAATCTACATATTGAGCATTTAATTACTATTTTCTGCAAATGTCTTTCAAATGTAAAACTTTTAAATATTGTCTATCCAAAGTTTGTTATTTTTTGATTAAACGGTTATCGTGTAATAATGCTGGATTAGCTCGAAATTGACGTCGATTGCGTCAGATAATAATCTGCGTAGGGACAGACACTTGGTCATAAATTTTTTCATGTTGGTTCGAAACTAAGTACGATAGGTTTTTTTAAAATAGTTTATTTCTTTAAAACTATTTTACTTATATGCCTTGACCAAACTCGAATTTCAAACTTTTTAACTTTCGAGTTAAAAATGTCAGTATTTAGTTATATATTAAAAGTTTATTTAAAGTTTTGAATTGTTTACTTTTCGAATTTAAAATTAGAAGTTTTCGTCTCCAAAATTCTCCGTTTGGTTTGATCACATTTTTCTATCAGATGCAAACAGTACATTTTCATGCAAGATATTCCCAAACATATTAGCAAAATTTGCAAATACTTTTTCGAAGAGTTGCAGCAAAAAAAAAATATAGAAATTTATGAAGTTGTAGTCTCCGAATTTGAATCCAATAGAGCTACTGTGGGAGGATTAAAATTTCATATCTTTGAATCTGACGTTGATTATTCTCAGTCATTTCTGTTCGACTTATTGGTAAAGTATTGGTAAAAGACTTAACGATGGGTGATTGACTGATTGAAAATGAAATAGGAATTCCTCTGCAGTCATTGTAATGTTAATAATTTTGTTCACGTAAATAACTTTTGATAGTGTCAATTCAAAACTAGAGTATGGGTAATGATGCAGATTTTTCACCAAAAGTTTTCAAAATTCACATGGAACTTTCCTACTTAACTAATTCATCTTTCAGTGTAGTATCAGAACTACAAGTGCATGCGCATAGAAGTTATAGCGACTTTTGTGTTTTTTTACTAATTTTTTTATTTTTTTTTAACAATTTTACTTTTTCAATTTTAAAAAGCAACAGTATTAGCTACAATTAAACTTGAATAGATGTAGGTGTTGTATGGTTCACTCTAACCAGTCACATTTTGTGTTTCTCAATATTTTGCTTTTTTGGGGATTTATAAGCCAATTTTGTGAGCAAAAAGCATTTAGGGTTAGTAGGCACAATTATTGCAGGGCTAGTTGGCAACATGTGCCAGTTTACAACTTTTCGAATTGGTCTTAAATTCACTAAAGTTATATAACACTGCAGATGCGAAATTGTAAAAGAAACTACTGACATGCGAAATTGTAAAAGAAAGGTAGAGAAGCCTGTAAATTCTAAAAAGGTTGCAAAAAAACGCTTTTGATGCTTTTTTTATAGAAGGAAAGCGTATTCGATCGACTTAAAGACAATAAAAGTCAAATTTGTTGTTGGAAAAAATTTATCAAGAGTTTTCATAAAAAAGAAGCACTTGAAATAGATGCTTAAAATTGCTAAACTTTTCTCTTTTTATATGGTGTGCTAACTTACCCAGAGAGTACAGGCAATATTGCTCGAGCCCGAATAAGTTGGCACATACTTTTTTCTTTTTTGGAGGCCCTTTTTGGGCCACCAATTATTTTTTTTTACAATGTTTGACACTTGAACGTGCTTGCGAAATTCATATTCTTTTGAACTGCAGTTAGAAATCTTCAAAAAAGTTCACTATGAAATGCATAGAGCTCAAAAGTTAAAACTGCAGCCAACTAGCCCCGGCTCCCCTACATATACAATATTGACAAAAGGTTTAAGGCAGGTGGCAAATTTGGTTGACAATAGTTCACAATAGCAAATTTGATTGGGAAAAGGTGAGAATAGTTCTTTTAACAAAGCATAGGTTTGAATATTATAATAAACTAACGGTCATACAATATTTTTTGTTAATATAAGGTAAAAAGTAGTCATTAAAATAATTAAACTTAACAGAATTAGAAACTAGATATTATATCCTTTTTATCTTTAAATAATATTTTTGATTCTTCGAAATATCCACCTTGATTTTTAATAACTGCTCTGCAGATCTGGGCATCCTCTCTACTAAATTTCGTAAAGTCACAGTTTGTATTTCACTCCAGGATGCTTGCAAGATACTCTAGAGATCGTTCGATGACGAAAGTTGCCTCTGTCTTATTTTTCTATCCAATACCTCTCACAGCAGCTCTATTTGATTCAAATTCGGAGACTACAACTTCATAATTTTCTAAATTTTTTGTCGCTGCAATTCTTCTAAAACGTTTTTACAAACTTTGCGAGTTCTTTAGCAAATAACTGCTCTCCATAAGAAACTAATATAGTTTCCTATATGTCGTTGTAAGTTTCTTTTGTCATGGTTCCTTCTATTTTGAGTAAGATTCCAACATTTTCACCTCTGAAACATCCTCTAACGTTCACCGAACCCCATTATGTTTAGCTGCAGGTACCAGCGACTTCTTAGAGTACCTTTCTTCGAGAAATTATCATACGATCATACGAATACTCTGCGTTTCGGAGTCTAGTATTTTGAATTTTGACTCACTAGTCCAAAAAACGTAATTCCACTCTTCAGTCTTCCAATTTTGATGCAGTTTTGCCCAATTTAATCGCTTAATTTCTTTAAACGAATTTTTACCGTGGACGTGTTAACCAGTAGTTCCTTAATATTATCTGTCAATAATATATTTTTAATTTGTCGGTCTTGAACTCTTGTTGCCTTCCTAGGTCTTCCTGATCGTTTTTTACTTTTATGTGATTCACTTTGCTGGAACCGTTGTAATGTTCTCTGTACACAGCATCGAGTAATTTTTAACTTTTTTGCAATTTGGACTTGAGAATAGCATTTATCCCCATAAACAAGTTTTCTTCCTCTCTCTGTCACAGTTAATTCCTTTCTTTTACCCACTTCCTTTGGGTTGAAAACTTTGTATGAAAACAAATTTTAAAAATTTCTAACATTCGAATTTAAGAAACTGCTTGAAGAGCAATCGTCTTTATATTAATACCATTAAAAAGAAAAAAAAGTACCATTGATATTATTGAACATTAACAATACTTCTAAAATATCGTAAAATACAATAAACCGTGTATTTCAACGAAAAGATGCACCAAAGTTGTTTGTATTATTTTCTTACTGTGTCAGCATGTGTTTTTCGTGCGCTAGCACAGTAAGTGGTCATCTATCGAAGTCGTTATTGATAGAAGCTGTGGCAAGAAAAATCCAATTTTGTCTAAAACACTCCATGAAATGTATTAATTACTTAATTACTATAGAACCAAATAAAAATCTTCTGTAAGAATTCATTTTACAAAGTTTAGAATTTTTAAGATATTTGTACGGTGTTTTTTTATCTAATGACTCGTAACACATATTTGAAAAATTTTCTTGGCACTCTTTTTATTACTTATAATTCAGTAATACAATCTAAATTCGACTAAACTTTGTGTCTTAGTTGAAATGCGACAGTAAAAAAGCGAGACACAAATCTCATTTAAATTTATATTGTATTTTATTGTGCTGTTAATTGCAAACAATCAGCGATTGAATAATTTCTATAATAGTATTTGGATATTAGATGTCTAATGATATGCCATTCTTTAGAATTGGGTATAAATAATAAGAGTAACAATTTTATTATGATGAATAATTGTTCACATTTTCTGTAATGTGCATGCAGTTTCGTTGAAACTGGTATTAACAAATTATTTATTCTGTTTATTTTATCGAAACCTCTTAAGACTCAAAAAATCCACAAAAGTTTGTAAATCCACAAAAATGGGTTTTACCTATTTTTGTGGATTTACTAACTTTTTTGTGTGTATTAACTAAATTAAAAGACAGTAAGTGAAATTTCGTTCTTTCCATAATGTTTTTAAAAAACTTTTGATTCAACTCTTAGAATTATATTGAACTTCAATATATTGAACTTCATCTTCGAACGTCTCAAAAAAGAGGGAAAACCCTAAGCCTAACTTCTTCTTTCAAAGCTAGACGACAAAACATAATTAGTTTTTAAATTTCACTTCTGAAAGTGTGATTAAATTAACGACTGAAGTAAAAATTTGATAAAAAATTGGGAAATTAATTTTCCTAAATTGTTTGATAAGATTATTATTTTCTCAAATTTTTTACCTATCTATATTTTTTTATGCAAATTCGGTGGGCGAAACAATTTATGGGAGAGTATATATATTTAATTCCCTTCGAGCGATAATCCTTGAATAATGTTCTTAATCGAGGCATTCAAGATGTTTATGGAAAAAGATTTACAATTAATTTTTTTACTACATAACAAGTGTTTCACATAAGAACTCGGCCAGTATTCAAAACCTGACATTAAAGCTTAGATTTTTCCCTTAATTATTTTTGCAACCACATTTTAAGTGACCCTTCAGTTCAATTCAGGTAGGAACAAACTTGTGTATCATCTTGAGTAATTTAACATAAAAATTAACAAAGTAACAATGTCTTTGAGGGAAGCACAGTAATTTGTAAGAACATTATGGTAAATAAGTCTATTATTAAAAAGAAAAGAGTGCTTGGGTAACTCTTTATTTCTGATGATTAATGATTGTTCAAGAGATTAAGAGATTAAAAAAAGAATTTTTCATGAGATTATTTAAGAGATTGTCAAAGAAATTGTTCAAGAGATCATACAAGATATTGTCAAAAGGGTTGTTCGAGAGATTAATCGAAGATCCAAACAACCAAATAATTTCAAGACGATTCCCATCTAAAAATTATGTTTATATATTTTCCAAAACGTTATTGTAGAAAAATTATGTTAGACAAGCGTTTTTCTTACCCCTACCCTTACCGAGTTTTTTCAATTAAAAAACAATCCAGAAAACTCTTTCTTAAATTCATAGAAAATAATATTATCTTTAGAGCTTTTTACATATGTAAAATATGTTATATAAGAAAGCAAAGAAGACGACTCTAAAATGCATCCTAAGCAAAAATATACTACTGATGATTTATTTCAAAAGATATATTAAATCGTTGTTGGATTGAAGGAGGATTATCCAGGCCTAAGTGTCTTAAAACATAATAAGTGGCGTCCAATCTATAAACAGGAGGAGTTTGACCACGATGCTTTGAAACAATTTGGATAAAAATGTTGTTGTAAACCTTAATCCCTTTTTTGATCAGTAATCAACCTCTGAGATTATCTAAATATCCAACAACAATCATTATAGGATATTTAGTGACTCACTCTAGATAGATTTTTAAATGCAGTAACGTCACGCAGCATAGTAAGCAACTTTTGTTGTAAAGTTAGCAAAGTTATTCACAAAAGATAACGCATAATTTTGACAATTTAATCCTGATTAGTTGCAGTTTTACGTTGGTTACCCAGGCGCAATTAAGGTGTTGTCAAGTCAAAGTGTAAAATCTTACTAACGACCTATTTGCATCTCAATCCCGGAGTCAAATTTTTCTTTTTCGCAGACAATAAACTTGAAAACTTCATTACTTGATTGTCAAACTGTTCGTGTTTATAGACTCGACGCGACGCATTAACTTTTCAGACACTTATATGGGGTTTTTGCAAGAAGTAGGACTTTTATCTTTCAGTAGAAATCAATAGCTATTCAACACTATTCATAAAACATTATTCTTCCTTCACTGGATAAATATTTATATTACATGTCATGCTTGATTATTCAAGTTCTTTTAAACTTGTAAATACTAAGATTCAGTGTAGTTTGATCAAGTTCGATCTTGATTTTTAAATTTTGTTTAGCTTCAATAATATGCACAAATTTTTATTAAACATTTAAAGCGTCCAATGCACTGTTTTAAAAGTGTTTTAAAATAATTCAATATTGATAAATTAGGCTCTTAAAACTAATTGCAACTAGGGAAGATGCAAATGCTAATAAAACTAATAAGCGAAGAAGTATGCATGAAACAATCAGCTGTATTTTTTTGTGTGGAGAAAGGTCTTAAGTTTCAACTTTGTTTCAAATTGTAACAGTATAAAAGTATGATTTTCAAACAAGAAGGAAATAAGATTGTTCTTTAATACAACGACAAGATTTTGAAAAAGAAGTTACCATAATCAAGACAATTTCTGAAACTTCTAAATGTCATAAAGCTTCACATAAAGCTTCAATTCAATTAAAATAAATTGACACTGATTAATCTTTTACAGTGATTTCGGAAGACAAATCTCAACTTCTTTCATTAAAATACTAAAATGCAAACGATCGATTTTGCAAGTCAATTGAAGCATTAACACAAAACAACTCTACAAGCAGTTACAGTATGGAAAAAAAATAATCGTACACTTCAAAAAAAATCATAATTTTAAAGATTGCATCAAAAAAATGAGTTTTCCGTTAAAATAATTGAAATTTTTTTTTTTAGATATCTTATCAAGTATTGTTTAAAGAATTTATTTGTGTATTGGTGAATTAATTGCTTTTCATACCTGTTGAATTTTACACAAATGACCTAATGATGCATAAAATTGACTGCAAAAAAAAATAATCGTACAGTTAAAAAATAATGTCATACTAATCAAATTTCATGAAAATTAGTATCGAGTGGGGCCTCCTTTGGCCTTGACGGTCTCAGCTAGACGATTTGGCATTGAGTTGACCAAACTTTGAGTCTCTTTTGTTGTTATATTATCCCATGCGCTCATTATAGCTTCTTTCAAGTCGTCTTTGCGTTTAAATGCTCGGTCACCAATTTTTCTGTCCAAAATATACCACAAAATTTTTATAGGATTCAAGTCCGGACTTTGAGATGGCCGTTCCAAAACATTAATGTTGTTTGTTCAAAGCATACCTTCGTTTTCTTAGCGGTATGTTTTGGATCATTATCCTGCTGTAGTATAAAATCGTTTCCTAATCTCAATTTTTTAGTAGATGGTCGCAAGTTGGCTTTGAGAATTTCACAATTGAAGCATCCATTTTTTCATCAAAAAATGTCGATTTCCCCACTCCTTTCCAACTCATACTACCCCAAACCATCACATTTCCTCCTCCATGCTTTACACTACCTCGCAAACAACTTAGTTTATAAGCTTCTTCTTTTTTTCGCCACACTTTCTGAACTCCATCCGATGAGACGAGGTTGTATTTTGACTCATCTGACTACAAAACTTTTTTCCAATATGATATCGGCATTTTTTCGTACTTCTTTGCAAATTCTAATCGACGTTTTATTTGTTTTGCAGTTAAAAAAAGGTTTTTTTCGAACAACTCTACCTTTGTATCCTTGTTCTCTAATACGATTTCTAATTGTTTGAGGGGTTACTGTGATATTGTGATCTTCTTGAACTTTTAAAGTTAATTTAGCTGCCGAAACAAATCTACTTTTCTTTACATTAATGATGATATTGCGATCAATTGCACTGGTAGTCTTGCGTTTTTGTCCTCTGCCAGCCACACTAGCAACGGTTCCGATCAGATTATGCTTCTTAACAATTGAGGACACTGTCGTAAAAGGAATTCCTGTTTCTTTTTGGATCTGACAGTAGGATTTTCCTTGATTTTTCAAACTAACTACGAGGCTTCGTTGATGGAAAGACAAATGTTGTTTTCTTGACGCCATTTTGCTAAAACACTATATTTTATTTCTAGAACGAAAGTGTATTTAAAAAATTACTATTTTCAATTTTACAAACTTCAGTTTGATCGTTCAATTTGCTCGATTTATGCTAAAATGACGACCTATTTTGTCAGCGTACGATTATTTTTTTTTGCAGTCAATTTTATGCATCATTAGGTCATTTGTGTAAAATTCAACAGGTATGAAAAGCAATTAATTCACCAATACACAAATAAATTCTTTAAACAATACTTGATAAGATATCTAAAAAAAAAAATTTCAAATATTTTAACGGAAAACTCATTTTTTTGATGCGATCTTTAAAATTATGATTTTTTTTGAAGTGTACGATTATTTTTTTTCCATACTGTATACTATGCAATAAAACTTTTTCCTAGGATTCAAAGTCTTATATTTCAATTGCTTACGTCTAAAAACTGTGTAAAAACGACTACATTCAGCAAAAACTTTGATTTTATGACCACAACATATAGAAAACCCATTTTTATTGAGACCAAATAAGAAATAATTTACATATTCTTTTATTCGGTCTGAAAGGAAATAACAATTGCATATTGAATAGACAATGACAGTAAAAAATAACTCAAATAGTTTCAGAAATTAGAAGATTTTTTGGATTTGCAAGTGTACTGTAAATCGCTTTAATAAAGTAGTCCTCAAATGTAGTCTCCCATCATGATTTCGTTGTACTTTCCATGATAACGATGTTCAAAGTTGGATATATATTGATAAACGCGCTGGTTTAGCTCCACTGAGTAAGCTTCCATGTTTTCCTTGAATTTATCGAGATGAGTGTCGAGGATATGGACTTCCAGTGAAATAATACCATTTTAGCATAACTCTTTATGAGAATCTGATTCCACTTTACACAGTTTTCAGACCTTGTAATTACCCAGGAAGCCATGAACAACTCCGACAAAGCTGTTCTTAGCTGTTTTCTCATTCATTTCAGGAGCTAGGCGAACTTGTCAAATTCATGACCTTTTTTATCTGTGGTCTTACGAAGGTACCAGCTCTAATCATAGCCTAGGACAGCTTCGGAAAAAGATCTTGGAAGTACTTAACAGGTGCCAACTTCTTGTCAAGAGCAATGAAAAATTGTGAGGCCTAACTTGGTGTGCAGTGGTGACATAAGCAGTTTCTGAGGTTTTATCAACGCCTCTCACTTCATATTGCTCTTACCCACAGAGAACACGATCGATTGTGGCCAGTCTTCTCTGTAATAGTGTGCCTTAATGTCACGACTGTTGAAGAGGGAAGTAAACAAGGTTAATTCGGGAAATATATTTCTTCATTCCTTTATTCACAAAAAACAAGAACTGAAATGTTGTTTCGAGTCACCTGTGCTTTTATACTTGTGTACTAATTTTAGACAGTTCGATAACGTTCTAGAAAGTTCTGGAAGTTTCTTGAAAGTTTTTAAGTACACTGGAAATATCTCGAACCTACTGGACAATTCCAACAGTTTTGGAATTTTCTAGAAGAATGCTCAGTATTCAACACAAATCGAGAACTTTCTCGAATACTCACTAGTTTCAAAACATCGTTGTTCCGGTCATAGAAACAAAGTTTTTGTGGAACAACAGCAATATTTTATTTATTTTCGGCAAAACGGGTTAGGAAAACATGCGTTCAACCAAAAGACAAAACAAAAATAAAAACTTCTTTCATAGCGTTATCTGTACGTAACATTCAAAAACAGTTTCAAAGTAAAGTTTGAATTTAACATACTTTATGAAGATGCCAAGTATAAATATAAAAAAAATGATGTCAAAAACACTTTCATTAACAGAAAAATCGATAAGTTTGTTAAGGCATTGATACAGAACAAATCCAAGAACAATTTTTGTGCGAAAATATACATATCAACTTCTGCTAGTTAAGAACTGGATGATGAATTTGACGAAGTACATTAAGAAATTGTGTTTAAACGGATTTAAATTAGTCAGTTGGATTAAGATGAGCTTAAGAATTAAAAATTGACTCTGATAATGACGTAACTCGCAGAACAAGCTGTTTATTTGGAATATATAATAGATTTTAGGTTTGATAAAATTTTTCAGCCTAATGAGTTTGTACAGCCAATGAGTAAATATCAGCGCCTATAACGTTAGAAACCATTTTTTTTGCCTTGGTAAAGTCTTTCAGTTTGCAAAAAAAACTCGCACGATCTAAGATTTTAATAATTTCATTATTGCGCTAAATAATATTTTGATTCTTTAGTCGAAATTGCAACAGAAGCCATTTTTCTTGCTGCTCTGCATAAACTTTAATAAACTTTAAATTACGATAGATACCAACACAACTGTATGAAATGCAAGTTTAAAAAGCATTTATGTAGGAAATCCGAGAGTAAGAGAGAGAGAGAGAGAGAGAGAGAGAGAGAGAGAGAGAGAGAGAGAGAGAGAGAGAGAGAGAGAGAGAAGAATGGAATCAGGATTTTCAAATGTAATTTGAATTTTACTTGGATGTATGTAACGTTGCACTTTTTACATAAAACAGATGCACCAAATGGAGGAAAAAATTAAGTAGGATTGAAGCAGTTACCACAACCTTAAATAGGAAGTCTTCTCCATCGACAATCCTCAGAATGATTCAAATATTTTGTAGAGCGTATATAATAACTAAACTTGTTTCAAACCACTTGATTTTTTAGACCAGACGACGTTATTGACAACAAAGATAACGTTATTGACAACAGAGATAACGACGATTCGATGAGATTTGTCGTTAAAAGCTATCATTTACAAAACAAACAAAAGATTTTAACAGATAAGAGTGCATTCAAGTGTAAAAAGGAAAACCTTTTGTTTTTGATGAGATCGTCACAAGAACTCTTTTTCTTAATGATCCGCCGAAATCTTGTTATCAGCGAAAAGATATTCTCGTTGTAAAAACAAAACAATTTTGAGCCAAATAAAGAATTATATTTCCAAATTATTTTAAAAATATTGTTCTCAAAAATATTTGACAAAAAGTTTCGCAATATTAGGAAAAGAATAATTTCAATAAAAAAGAAGAAAAAAAAAAATTTAGAGAAAGTTATAGTTACGAAGCATGTTTAATTCCTCTCCAAATTTTCTATTCCAAAATTAAGAGGCAAAGTTATAGCTGTAATACTGATGGATTCATCAGTCAAAGTGATTGGAAACACAAACAAAATTTGCAAAGATTTAAAGCAAGAAAGTCTATTGGAAAAACTAAATTTTTACCCGTTAGTAGCTGATCCATGAAGATTAAAAGAAAAAGCGAACAAAAAACGCATATTAAACAATAATATGTAAAGTTGTACTAACACAGAAAACTTGAAAAAAAAATATATATTTATAATATGAAACAATCTTTTAAGGTAAAACGACGTTTACTGTGATGTCTGTTTTTGCATAAAAGTCATCGCATGTATTTTCTACAAACCAAGTTTTATGAAGGCAAACTTGTAGGAAGATCCAGCGCACATTCTTTATCCTTTAGATTAATAAAAGATTTCTCATTTTGTTCAGGATGAAAATTGCGAACGTGTCCCAATATAGTAGACCTCCATTTGGATTGCCACGCACAAGTTAGACATTCAAAACCAAGCTGACTATAATCTGAACGATGGCTACGTTTGTGAAAAGCGTAAGACTTTTTGTCAGTGAAAACACTAGAGCATTTATTACAAACATATTTTTCAGACTTGACAGCTTTTTCCACTTTTGATCTTTTAGATAATATACGAAAGGAACTTTTATTACCAGACAAATTTTTATGACACAATGCATAATGTCTTGAAAAGGCAAACCTGTTGGTGAAACTTTTATGGCATAATGTACAATATCGTAACTTGGATTTTATCGCTCGTCTTCGCAAGGTAGTCATAGTGCGTTTAATTTCATTTCGTGGGTTATTAGTTGTTTTTAAAGGGGACCACTTGGAATGTCTTGTTTGCAAGTGAACTAAAAGGTGATGGTAAGTTCTTCTTTCTTCTGGACATAATGGACACTTGAAGGTTTCCTCCATTAGAGTGCTACAAGGAAAAGAACTTTCGTGACGCAATTTTGTGTGACGTTTTAAAGATGCATTAGTAGAATGCGCTAAACCACATATGTTACAATCAAATCTTTTCTTATTTAGTAGTGTAGAAACACCAGTATGATTAGATGGAAAATCATCGAGATGGATACGCACATGTTCTGAGAATTCCTTTCTACTTGAAAGAACTACGCCACACTGAGGACACTGAAACAAAAGATTTTGGCAAGCCTTTGCTTCTTTATGAAAAGATGTAGGTTGCGCTGGTGAACTACTTAAAGAAAAAACTGAATTAGACAATTTTCGGGAAACTTCTGTGGAATCTAGATTGTTTCGTGATGAGCTACTAATAGGAATGATAGGATCAAGAGATAAAACAGGCTTCAAATCTTTTGTGAAAGAAGAGGAACTATTTGATGTTTCCAGATGCGTGAAATTCCAGTTTTTGGTTAAGGAGTTTTCATCATCGCCTTTGGTTCTATCACCGGAATCCAAAGACTTTTCAGTAATAGAAACGGAGTGCGCGAAATTTAAATGTGTAACACAAGATCGTAAACTTTTATAGTGCTTCACACACATGGGGCATTTTATGAAGTCCTCTAAACCAGACACATTTTCTTCTGAAGCGTGCTTTTTGTAGAGATGGTTATTAAAAGATGTTAAACCCTTTTCACCATTTACCACGTAAGCAACATCAGTACAAAAAGGGCACTTCACAACTTTTTTCAATTTAGATACTTTAGCAGATTTAAAACTTTCTGATTCAGCATCAGAACCATTGCTCTTAAAATCCATTTTTTTCGCTTGTTTTAAAATATTTGTTAGTCCGCAAAAACTTGATTGATCATTGGACGAATAAATAAACTTGTTAACTGGCTCATTTGAAGCACTAACATGTAATTTTCCACAGATCATTGAAGTGTTAACTGGTGCATTCTTAGAAGAAGGTGAAATAGATCCAGGGCAATCAGTTAATATTCCTGTTTCAAAGTTCTTTGAAGGCAATGCTGGTTCTGAATGCATTGAATTTGGTGAAAAATCAAAAGATCGGATTGAATAGGAGTTCAAAGGGAAACTGTTTGAACAATTGTTCGTATCTTCTATGGAAATACAATTTTAATAAAAATGCATATATAAGTTAGGGTAGAACTAACTTTTTAATAGATCTTTTAAACAAATTAAATCTAAACAACTTGGCTCGGTAAAAAAAGTTTTATTTCAAACTAATATCACGTTAAAAGAGTTATCAATTGAGAAGCAAGACCATTTTCAACAACATTAACCATCTTAACTTATGTAATTAAATTAAGCAAAAAAAAAAAAAAAACATGGCCATAAGATAGAAAACACAAGATTCAAACAAGATCAGTAAACCACGGCTATGAAATTATTTGATATACAAGTTACAATTAATTCATTTACTTAATACACCATACATAAAAACAAAAATGAAGCAGATTTAATGTTTTTATGAGAAACAGCTAACCAAGCGGAAGTTTAACTAATGCTTGTATTAAAGCCATAACAGTAATTTTTTAATCATATTTTGTCAAAGTGAAGCAGTTTTTTTAAAGGATTCTCACAGTGAAATTTCCAAATGCTTTATCATAGTGAAAACGTTTACTCATAAAGATTAATCATAAATTAATTACATCAGTTATCTTATAAATTAATTATGCCAGTATCTCTATGATTAATCATAGTTTATCATAAAGATTTACTGAGATTTAAATTTTCTAAAATAACAAATTTTAAAACTTCAAATTTTCAGTTATAATTTTCAAAAAAAAAAAAAAAAAGTTTAAAATTGGAATACAAAAATTAAATTTTAAATGAGTGCCTTTATAGAGAATACTCATTACATTAAGAAAAACAAGCTTTTGACATACTTTACAGAAGTTAAATCTGATTGATAGGATATAAAGTGTTTTCAGGAGTTTAAGATATAGATTTGCTCAAGGGAAAATTCCTATATATACACACAGACACTCAATTTTTTATAAAATAAATTACAGTTTGTATGGTAGTTAGGACTTGTAATTTAAAGAAGTAAAAATCATTACTAGCTATAACTGCTGAACAATTCAAAATTACCTGATGAAGATTGTGATCTGAAGTTGCTTTCAGAACTTTTAGTTTCCATTATTTTCTTCCCATTATCCTTGTAACAATAAAGTAATAAATACAATAAGGTCAAAAAAACTAAAAAATTTAACTTAGAATCTCAGGAGAGTGTTTTTAATTTTAAATTATTCGTAAATGAAAACTGAAATTCCTTTTATTATAAGAACAGATTTTTTGCCTATAAAAAAATACAGGACTTTTTTTTGGTCAGGTTGATGACATACCCTAAACTAATAATAATATTCATTTAAAAAAAACTTACATTTTATTTATATGGTTTAGCCTTAAAAGATTTTTAAATTTATTTATACTTGTAAAATTAGATTTATAAAGTTATTATTACTTGTAAATTATATTGAATGAAAAACTTTAAAATTAAAAAAAAGCTTTGTGTTCTTATTTAAAACATAATTGCAATAACTTATATTAAGCTACATACCTGCTTCAATTTACTCTGCACTTCTGAATTATACCTTGCAGATCCTTCTGATTCACACCTCGTAGAAGATACTGAATCACTCCTGCTGGAAGTGGAAGGTATAGTAACTGCAATAAAAGCAGATTTTGGAGAAGCAAAATGACTTTCAGATTTTTTAATTGAAGTTACTTCATTGTTTTCTACAAAACTCAACCTTCTGAGTATGGTCATATCATCTGTTGATGAAAACTGATTTGAATTACAATTAAATGATTGATCTTTGTCATCAGAAACAGTTGAACTCAAATTTTGCACCCTTTCAACAGAGCCTCGATCTGTACTATTTATATTTGCAGGCAGTAATAAATCATTAGGTAGCACTACATTTTTACCATTACAACTCTTGGTATTTTTCAAATGCGAGTAATCTTTAATAGAGTTTGTATTACTATCTTCAGTGTGAATTTGAGGCAGCCTCAGTTTCATTTTATAACAGGACGATTTTATTAATTTTTTTGAAACATCTTTTACTGGTTGTTTAAAAGGATGCCTAATAATGGAGCTTTTTTTTGAGAGATTCTAAAATAATAACAACAGCTAAAGAGATCTATGAAATATGCTGGATAATCATATATGGTATATAAAGTAAAATATAAAAACATGGTATAAGTAAAATATATAGAATAAGGTAAAGTATATAAAATATATAATTAAAAAACATGATTATATAAAGTAAAATATAAGAACATGTTAAATAAATCTATGAAATTTCATAACATAATGAGTCAAAAGAGGTTACTTTTACTGCTTTTGTTGTTACTGGTGTGTCATTAATTGTTTCATAGGTTTGGAAACCATTTTTTAAGCTTATAATAGATGAATGTGTAGAACTAGGAGAGTCCTGCTATAGAAACAAAAATAATTTTACATAGATATTTGTGATCACTTAAAAATTATTTAATGCCAAGGTTACTAATAAAAATTTATTTCCAGTTTGTACAATTCACAAACAAAGAAATACCCACATTTTTTAATGAAGTTCCTAAAAAGTTAGGATTGCGACTTTTCCAAAATTCATCAATAAGATGTTTACATGCAAGTAAATTTGCCAATGGCTCCCAAGTTGGTGACCACTGTACTTTATAAAATGTTTCATTGCTCTAAAAGATATTTGTAAATAAAAGTAGTATGGATGAAAATTATGGATTTACACTCACCCATATAGAAAAACATACTCCACCTCATTGCGTGTAGATATGCAGGTTTTTTGTTTAAAATTCATAAACATAATACTAATAATATCCCAAAATTATATCTTAACCTAATATAATATTTAAAATGGTAATTTTATAAAAAGGTATGAAGATATTAAACGCATATTTAACAGCACATTTACTTACTTCGCCCATGTGAACACCTATAATCTTCTCAACTTTGTAAGCTTGCCTGTTCGTTACTGTTGTTTCCAGATTGACATTACCACCACTAGCAGACATTTCTACTTTTACACAAACAAAAATCAACTTTTTTTATTTAATTGAAGCTTAGGAAAATTTTAGGAATTATTATTTTTATTATTAATATCCTAATTTACACAAGTTATATTTCGCTTGTTAAATAAAGATAATGTATTTTCAAAATGTATTTTTTTAATATGCTTTTAAAGACATTTTCATCACAAAATTGAAACAGATAACACGTTTAAGTAGAGTTAAGCGAAATGTTGTGACGAAAACGGCATTGTCTCAATACCACGTAAAAACCAGGTGATACAAAAATTTAAAAAAAAATAATTATTTACTTAAGAGGCGCGAGAAAATAAGCATAGACTTTAAAGGGAAATAACAGTGGTGTTTTAAAAAAATTCATCAAACATCTATTACTATGCGCATGCAATAATGAATTTTTTTGTTAAAATTCTTGTTTAAATAGAGTTTGTTATTCCTGATGAATTTTTTTCAAAGTTGAAGACTAAATATTTAACAAATTTTCTTCCACGTTCACTTCGTATGAGAAATACTTTTAAATCTAAAAAAACTAATTATTTAGAAGATATGAAAGAGTTCGGCACACATGAGAAACTGTTTTAAACTTAAAATAACACCTGTTATTTTACTTTTCGTAATAGTTTAAAATTCACGCAAATTTCACTCACAAGTTTAAAAAAGTATACAGCGGTGGCCAAAAATTAAAGACCACTTTATTTTTAACCTTTTTTGGAAAAAGGTATCAAAAAAAAGAAAAACATTTATAGAAAGAATTTTTATTGTATTTTATATTTATTATAAAAGAATTTATAATTTTTTTACAAAATAATGTTAAAAAACTAAAAAACTGACTAGTAAAAAATATAAATGGGAAAAAAAATTGGAAAAAATTTTAAGACCAGTTTCAAAAATATTTCAAAAAGAAATAAAAATATAATTTAGAAACGTGTTGTTCCTCCATTTGTTTTCAAGCACTCTTGTACTCGTTCTGGCATTGAATTCATTAAAGTTTTGATTAAAATTTTGATTTCACATTTTTCAAATGATGAGAGATAGAAGATTTCAAATCTTCCAAATTGTAAAGTTGTTCTTTACCAAGCTTTTGATCAAGCCACGACCATAAATTCTCTATTGGATTCAAGTCTGGGCTATTGGCAGGCCATGGAAGCACTTGAATTTTATTAGAATTGAACTAATCGCTAACAACATGCGCTTTATAACACGACGCATTATCTTGCTGGAAAATAAATCCATCTTGCAACTACCATAAATAAATGCTAGGAATAAGCGAGTTTTCCAAAATTTCGATGTACCTTTCTTTGTTGAATCTACCATCGAATAAATGAAAAACGCCAACTCCACAGGCACTCATACAGGCCCAAATGCCAATTGAACCACTGCCTTGTTTTGTTCGTTTCAAAATGCATGATTCATCGAACCGTTCGCTTGGAAGTCTACGCAACATTACGCGACCTTTTCTGTTGTCTACCTCAACGTTCATTTCATCACTAAAGACCACACCGCTCCACTGATCTGTTGACCAATTTTTATGTAGTTTGCACCACTCTTTCCTGGCAAATTTTTGTTTTTCATTTAAGCGTGGTTTTTTTGCAGCAGCACGCCATAAATAATTTAAATTGTGGAGGACCCTTCGCACAGTTCTAGGGCTTGCTTTCAGACCATTTGACAGTGTCCATTTCGTAGACAAGTCTGTAGATGTTGCTTGTCTGTTTTCTTTAATTAATCTCACTAACGAGAGAACATCACAGTCATTTGAAATTTTATTGCGTCCAGTCCTACGACGATCATTAATTGATCGGGTCTCTTTGTATCGTTGAATTATGTTAATAATGCAAGAGTGAGACCTTCCGAGCTTTTCTGCTATTTGTCTGATGCTATAGCCTTCTTCTTTTAATACAAGAGCCGCGTATCTGTCTTTTTCTTCGATCTTTGCACGCATTTTTGCAATATTTTTATATCCTTATTGCAATTCAAAAAATAAATGTTTATTTGATATCGAAACTCAGGTTTCGACATTTTATTTTATAGCCAACGTAATAAGCAATTAAGACAGGTAAAAAAAATAATGGATTATTATTTTTAATAAGTGCAAATTAAAGATTTGAAAGTGGTCGTTAAACTTTGTCCAACTTATTTAAAGAAGATTAATAAGTACTCATCAGTTTTTTAATAAGTTAAACGCTATTTAATTAGAATTAGATTTAAATAATTATACCACTTTAATCCGTATGTTTTAATTAACAAGATATTAAAAAAAAAAAAAATTTAATATGTCAATTAGAATCTTCTTAATTTTAATTTAAAGATTAAGAAACCAACTAAAAAATGAGTGGTCTTTACTTTTTGGCCACCGATATACTTAATACAAAAAGAGTAAAACTTGCAGATGCAATTTTACACATCATAAATTTTATCTTTAAATTTTTTTTGTTATAACAAAAGTAAGACTTGCTTTTAGAAATTAAATTCCCTTCATTTTTAATCTTCAAAATTCAGGGACGAGAAAGGATTTTCCCCAGGAATTCTCAAGAGATCTCGTAAAAACCTTTTCATTTACATGCAGAGATATTGATTTTAAATTTTACTTAAACCCAGTATCGACCTGAATATCTTTTTCTATTATATTCGTATTAGGCGATTTGTATATGCTTTCAGTCTCCTCTTCAATTTATTTTTAATATTTATTTTTTTTTTAATTATAAAATAAAAGCAAAGAAATTCAAAACTGATTAAATTAAGTCATAAGATAAATATTTTAAGCCCAACCGAAAGTCGCTTTAAAAATTACCTTTTTTGGCATCATGATACATTAAATTTGTTTAATCATTGTTTGGAATTACATTCCACTGAATTCTTTCTAAGATGTTTCATTCTTATTACAATAAACATGATTGGAAATGGCTTTTAGCTTGAACAAGAAGATTCACTGTCGAAAACTGGTTAAAGAGTTGTTGTTTTTTTGTTTTTTTTTACCATTACCTAGTGCCAAATTTATTGGATGTTAAAGAATAAGTTTTTCCTGTTATAAAATAATAGAATGGTAATATATAAAATATTAAAATGTTAATAAGATGATAAAGTACAATATTAAATCTTGAAGCAACATCAGTATTTAATTAAAAACTGCAGAATTATAAAAGAGTGATTCCAGAATAACTTTTGTTACGGCAGACATGAAAAAAACTTCGATTTGAAGAAGAATAATTGGGAATTAACTACCTTTCAATTGTGAAAGTTGCGAGTGGTATTTATTGTATATGTCGATGTTTAAAAAAGGGAGTTTATCAGTTCGGCAATCTATATTCCGGCTTAAAACAAGGAAAATAACTAAAAATTATCATTAACGAAACTTTAGAAAACTATTGCAAGGCAAAGTATCTATTTACTTTTCAAATACTGGATTCGTTTCTAATGATAAAAGTGACAACCTGCCTTATAAAAAACTATTATAAAAAGCGTGAAGTTTTTTTTTTAAGAAGATGACAAGATTATTAACATTGATTGCTTTGTTTATTTCATGATTTTACAGATTTTGGCGTTTGATTTAAAAAAAGTATTGATATAAATATTTCTTAAAATTACTTATTGAAGTAATGGTTTGAATCCATTCTATATCAATACCGAAATGGCAGTTAACTGCATGAAAAAAACTAAATGGATTATCTTTTAACGTTAGTAGAATTTATTGATAGATGGTACCTGACGAGGGCAGGGAATTACCTGCCAATTAAGTTGAAACGAATTGTGCTGCTTTTTATTTATTTAATCTATTCGACTTCGGTTTCTTCTGAAAATTCGTCGCACTCAATTATACATAAAAGTAAAACGATTCTATTTTAAATACTTATTTCTACAACTTTTTTATTAAGATTTTTTGAGTAAATTCAATTTGTTTAAGTTTAATTGCTACTTTTTGTAATACCAGTTTAATGATTATATCTTGCTCTTATACTTTTATGTATATATATTTGTAAAATTCTATTTCATATTTTTTTAATTCTTTAATTAAAGCTTAGTAATGGTTATTTAAAAGAAAACGTTTTAAAAAAATCTTTTATTTTGGCAATTTTATCGTCAAAAAATTAGACCGATCTCATAAAAAGTTTGCCCTCGAATAAACTTTCTGCCACACTATAATAAAATGAAATGCTTACTCAAACAAATTTATCTTATGTTCTACCATTTTTATTTATTTTTTTTTTTTAGCGCTTTTTGCTATTTAATTGCAACTCTTTAACTTTTTTAGGGACGTAGAAACTAACCTAATGTTCCGTATTTTATTATATATTTTCTAGTTATTAGTATTTTTCTTTTTGTATTTCAGCAACTAATTTTTAACATTCATGCTGAGATCTAATTTATGCAGACATCTAATAATATAACCTGCTGAGTGGGATAAAAATAAATAAGTATCAAAGTTTAAACTTAGTATAAGGAAGACATTACAAGTCTTTAGTTGGATTGAGGCTTTTGTTAACTTATCACCAGTCTAAGGCAGCAAAAACTATATCTATTTAAGAATGTAGACTAAGATAATAAATTTATCAAACACAAAATAAATATGAAGTTTGTCGGAGTCTTATAAATATTATATTGATAGTAACTTGATAACATTACAAATGCATTTTTTATACCTTTATATTTACTGTAACTATAGTTACACTTATTTTAGTCTTGAACCAATAAATTATCTAATATGGTTCTCTTTAAAATTTTTTCTAAAACATCATGTGGTATGATGCAACAACGAAAACTTTTTTAAACAAAAATGAGAATAAAACGTTGTAGTTTTTGTAGCTTGTCACGTAAATTCAATCCAAATTACGTGTCTAGCAAATCCGCTAAATATAAAAACCTTAATGTTATGATGTTATGAATAAAAAACACTCTAAATAAAACAATTTATGCTCTTTCTTATTACTTTAGGCAGTTAACTAGTTGATTGTTTGCTTACAAAAAGGTGACTTATTTCTAGATTTTTGTACCCTTTGGATTAATTCAGCAAATTATAATTAGCAGTCTGTTTAAAAATTTAATTTCAATCCTGTTTAAAAATGTTTTTCCTAATATTTTTTTTTTTAATACTTGAGTAAAGTGTAAACTTGAATTTAACCATTTGATGATATTACTTTGCTTTATCATTAGTCGAGGTCAATAATGCAATAATAAGATTGGCAAATATTTGCCAAATTGTTCAAGTATATTAGAATGGTGTTGACAAAGTTACGAAATAAATTAAAAACAAAAAGTTAAGCTATATTTTTAAAGACACTTTCAAGTTTTCCATCCCTTTTTTTGCATTTGAAAAATGTCATCTTTAATTAAATTTAAAAGACATTGTAGCATTAACCATTTAGCGTAATGTTTGCATAAAGATTTACGTGACCTTTCAAGTCACATATCTCTTTGAAAAAATACACGACTACATATTTTTAAAACAAGGTCGGCATTATGCTTAGAAAATAACTATAACTTTGTAAAAAGATATTTAATATAAATTATGCAGAAATATAATGCTTAAATACATCGATAAAAATTACGCAAATAATAGACATAATAAATATAAAATGGGAAAAAAATGAGACCGTGATATATATACAATATAAAAAGAATATTTATATAAAGTGCACTCTACAAAGAATTGAAGTATATGGTGCAATAAAAGTTGCAAAAGTTCGAATAAAGTAGTTTAAAGTCACTAATAAATTTACTAAATTGAGAAATTTTATAGAAATATTTATTGAACTCATCAATTTTGATGTCGGCAGGAGCAACTCACAGCCCAGACGGTGTTTAATTTAAAACAAATTTTTAAAAATAGAGGTGCAATTTTAAACATAACGTTGAAGGATAAAACGTAAAGTAGCGTTTTTAATTTCCGGGTCGTTAAAATAGAATAAATATATTTTAGTGTTTCTTGATTGCTTAATAGTACATCAAAGAAAAATATAAATATAGTTTTTTTGCACATATTTTGACGTAATGTAAAAAATAGCATGCCGTATTACAACAGGTTAAGTTGGAACAATTATGAACATTGTGCATCACCATACCACAAAAGAATGTTACAACAACGAGAGGCACGCAACAACACAACATATATAGTTTTGCACAGAATAATTGAGAACAAAACGATGAAGAACTTTGCGAATCAACTATTAACAAAACTCTGGTAAAAATAAAAAATTTGGTATGTACAATGACGTAAAATTGTCATGGTTTTAAAACAATTATTACTTATTGGAAGAAATACTTCATCCTATTTTATATTTACTCGTTGTAGAATATAATGATGACAACTTTGCTTCTAAATGTTTAATGATGAAAAAAAAAAAAAAAAAAAGCATACAAAATTAAGAAATCAAGTTATTACCTGATAAGACGTCGAAATGTAACATTGGTTTAGTTCAACTTCTAACAAACAACGTGAATTAAGTTGTGACGATATGGGTGGTTTAGCAGAGTATAAAATAATGTGAAAACCTCATTGACGTGAAACATACGGCACAAGATTGCATACAGAGATATAACAATTTGATGTACAATGTTAAATGCGGTCAACTATAGAAATGAAATTGAAACGTTAGTAACTTACAGTTCAATTAAGCATCCTGGTTTGCAATAACGTAGAAAGCAAGCATTAAAACAAATTTAAATTTGAACTATTGAAATGAATATTGCAAGTTATATAAATCCAATCCTAGACTTAAAGGAAAGAACATGAAACGTCTATTTAAAAATTAAAATAAAGTTGTTAAATCAAATTACGTTCAAAACTTGAACACAGTTTGATTTAAAAACAATGAAGATTGAAGTTTTCAAAACGCTGTTTGTTTGTTTAATTTAATGTTATTGTGTCAATTAAATATTGTTGTACTGATGCGTTCAACGTAAAACGTTAAACAATTGTGTTTAGCTCAATACCTCACGATGTGTGTGAGTTCGTGCTTAGAGTTGCTGACAAAATTATAGTAGTGCGATCAAAAGTAGTAACAAATGCATCTTTTTTTTGGAACAGTTAATGAATTATATAGATGTCCTATAAACTAATTGGTTGAAAATCAAAATTTTTTGCTATTTATTTACTATTAAAACGCTGCTCTAGTACATAATCAAATACTCGTTCGTCTTTCTGTCATGGAAGTTTTAAGTGTTTCTTGATTGAAAAATATTTTCTAAACAACATTTTAACGTTAAACTTAGGTTCTTAAAGTGATTCATACTTTAACGTTGACCTAGTTTAGAAAAAATTATAATTTTACGAAAAAACAAATTTCAAACTAATATTGGAGGAGCGAGTGACCATTCAACTATTATTTAACAGTTTTAATATTTTATAATAGTAAATTTATAATAGTAAATTTATAATAGTAATAAATTTATAATAGTATTTATAATAGTAATTTTATAATAGTAAATTTAATATTTTTTAATATTTCAACAAAACTATTATTTAACAGTTTACTTGCTAAAGACAACTACAAATTCTAATTTCTTAATTTTTAAATACTCTTTCGTTGAAAATAAAAATATCCTTATTGTCAGTAAATGACGTTCATTCAAATTTAAATTTGATGTGTTTACTTTAAAATTGCACCAAAAAATGTTTAGTATATAAAGACTACTGCAGTATTTAAAGCAAACTTGTAATAAAGAATATTCTTAAGTTAGAAGATAGAAAATACTTTCAAAATTTGTAATGCTGCTGTAAAAAATGAAGTTTTTATAAAACAATGAGAAAAGATTTTTTTTTCACTATGTAAAGTAATGTAAGTAGTATAATATAATAAAAGATTTTTCTTTTCGATCCATTTATTATATTTTGAGCTTTTACTTCGTTCTACAGTTAAGGAAATTAATTTGTAAATTAATGTTTTAATCATCCAAACATCCATGAATTACCAAAATATATAAAAGAAAGTATTCGATCAATCATTTCATAAAATAAAAACACAATGAAAAAAAAAAGCAGCTGTTAAGGCTAGTAATTTATTGTTTATTTAAAACCAGATTACTTGATTTGTACTGATGTTTTTTATTATGAACTATTTTTCCTGTATATGTGGACGCACAATAAGTGAAAGCGATTTTTAACAAATCTTCATTGTTTGAGTGCCATTTGTGATTATTTATATGATCTACGTACTTGTTTGGAAAAGTTTCTGGAAATATGAAATTTAGTTTTTCTATTCTTCTAAAATGTATCTTTAATCGATCAATTTGGTTTTAAATAATGGATGATGAATTGAAAAGTTATATGCGTCTATTGTGTGAACACTCTCAGGTTTTTGGGAGTACTCATACACTAGATTCACAAGACTCACACAAGATTCTCCGAAAAAAAGTGCTCGTAAAAGTTTTAGGATTATGATGTACAATAATTGTACCAAATTTATGATTATGATGTACAATAATTTTACCAAATTTTAGGATTATGATGTATAATAATTGTACCAAATTTTAGGATTATGATGTACAATAATTGTACAAAATTTTAGGATTATGATGTATAATAATTGTACCAAATTTTAGGATTATGATGTACAATAATTGTACCAAATTTTAGGATTATGATGTATAATAATTGTACCAAATGTTAGGATTATGATGTACAATAACACAATGTAACAAAAAAAAAAAAAATTTCTGTTTATCAAAGTTTTTTGATGTTTCTTAATTAATTTGAGTATGCTGAGTCTGAATATGACATTGGATTTTTTATTGCATCAATCGTTTGGTCGTAAAAAAAAAATAAATCAATTAAACATATAATTAATATAAATCGTTTTGCAATCATGTTACATTATATTGTATTGTAACAGTCTCTCACAATCTCAAAAAACACTAAAAGTGAACAGTAGAACGAGGTTTTCTTTTATGAAGTTTCTCGTCATCGCGTATCAAACACCAGATGTAGTCACCCATCATAGCTGCATCCCATCTGCCCTGGTATCTTTTCTCCATTGCAAGAATATCCTGATGGAAACGTTCCCCGTGCTCTTCACTCACATCACCCAAATTTGGTCTGAAAAATTCCAAGTGTGAATGCAGGTAATGCAGCTTTATTGACATTCTGCATTTCATATCTGCGTACCGTACAATTAAGTTTTCCACTATCTCTTTGTAGTTATCACTCTTATTGTTGCCTAAAAAGCTATGAACAACATGTCTAAATGCAGTCCATGCTTCTTTTTCAACAGCAGACATTTTGTCCTCAAGCTCCTTACATGCCAACATAACTTTAATCTGTGGACCAACGAATATACCTGCTGAAATTTTTGCATCTGACACCTTTGGAAACATCTGCCGAATATGCTGGAATGCTGCACTATCTGGGTTTAATGCTTTGACAAATTGTTTGATAAGACCAAGTTTAATGTGAAGGGGTGGTAGTAAGATCTTTTCAACAGGTATCAGAGATTGATTAATAACATTGTGCGAACCAGGCTGTAAATGTTCTCTCACTGGCCACTCACGTCTTGTGAAGTGCTGGTTTGCAGCCCTGCTATCCCATAAACAAAGAAAACACGAGTACTTTGTGTATCCTCCTTGCAGACCGAGAAGAAATGCTAGCATCTTAAAGTCTCCACATACATCCCACTTGTAACTGTCGTAGTTGATTTTCTCAAGCAACAACTTCACGTTCTTATAGTCTTCCTTTAGATGAACGGAATGAGCTACTGGAATCGAAGGAAATCGGTTTCCGTTATGGAGCAAAACTGCCTTTAGACTTCTTGTTGAGCTGTCAATGAATAATCTCCACTCTTCAGGATTGTGAACAATACCAATGTCATTGAAAAGACCACGAACGTCATGACAATAGCACAGTGATTCTGATACTACATAAAAGTATGCGAATGTTTCATGTCTTTTTCGGTATTTCGAGGTTCTGCAGCTTGGATCTAATAAATTCCATTCTTTCAAACGTGATGTCAGAAGTTCTGCATTTGATTTAGTGAGACCTAAATCTCGTACTAAGTCATCAAGTTCTTGTTGGATAGGGAAATGAGGTGAATCATTCGGTTCCCTGAAATCAAAGTCATCATTGAGTTCATCCGGTGAGTCTACTTCAGAATGATATGCAGCTGCTTCTTCGGATTGAGGTGGAGTAGGAACAGGCAATTCATCACTGTGTGGAACTGGTCCAATAGAAGATGGTGTACTTGGATAAACTAGAGTCAGCCTATCTTTCGGTTTTTTATACTTTGAAATGTCAACAATGCAGAAAAAGCAGTCATCATGATGGTTCGTCGGTTCTCTCCATATTCTCGGAATCGCAAAGGGCATTGACTTTCGGATTCCACGCAGCCATCCTTCCAGAGTTGATCTGCAGCTACCACAACTGTAGTGTGGTGCCCACGATTTGTCCTGATCTCCCATAGCCATGCCAAAATAAGCATGATATGCAGTAAAGAATTTTGTACCACTGACAATCTTATGTTTAGCTTGTGTTGGACTAATATAGTAACCACAAACATAACAGAATGAGTCAGGACAAAGCTTGCAGGATCTACTAGACATATTCACCACTTCATGTAACAGTTGTAATTAGTTAAACTGAAAATAAACACACGAATATAGTTAAAATCAGCATATATATATAATGTTTTAATTGCATTACACATATACGAAAACTCCGAAATATACTTTATGCTTTTTCTCAGGAAATCTTGATGATAGAGAAAAACCAATGGTACCACTGAAATCAGCATACAAAAATTATGTAAGAAACATTAAAAAATTAACATAAACAAAAATGTTGTTACATGGTGTAATTGTACCAAATTGACCAATCCTCTCTTTTATGTTTGATGAAAAAATTACCAAAACATCTAAAATGTTCACTTTCAACAATATTTAGTCCCGACTTTCAACAACTTTTAGTCTCAACTGAACATTTGGTTCGATTCTATTACCCAGCATGATAATTGCCCCCACCAAACTGCTCAATATGTGCAAATGTTAAAAAATCACCCAAAAAGTGCTCCATTCTGTACCATGTCAACTGCGGACAGTTTGAGGACGAAGATGATAATGAAAAAGTAAATAGCAGCAATAATTATTTCTATGAACATTTTTGAGCTTTAATGCAGTAACTTAACAGTTTAACCTAATGAAACGTAATGAACGTTAAAATTACTTTTCCAAATATAATAGCATACTATATCTGAATAAAGTAATCCAACGTTGTTAAAATGGTCAAAAAATTTATTAAATTCTAAAAAATTCAACAAATTGTGCTCATGACTTATAAAAAATCTTATGTGATTTTTTAACTTCAATTGACACGCATTAAAAAGATATAACAGGTGCAAAAATGTATTTAACAGGGTTCTGACTAAATGAGAAAATAAAGCTTCTGATGCTTAAGTAAGATAAAATTAGAAGGTTGGATGGTTGGCAAAAAATTGGAAAAATCTCATGACGTTGTTTTGAAACTTCATTTAGTTATGAGATTGTATATAATTGAAAATGCACCTGGCTATGCATCAAATTTTTGACAATTCTCAATCAAATGTAAAATGATTTTGAATGTTACTTTTTTGTCCAGAGCCAACCTTTTGAGCGAGGTTATATAAATTGAGCATCTACACTTTATCTCTATTTGAAAAAAAGAAACAACTTGAATAAATGAAATTGAAAATTGAAGCAAGTTGTGACATTTGTTTCGTTATGAAGTAGTTTTGATTTTAGGTTAATAGACTCTATTTGTTCCCATAGTAAATCATCAGCAAGCAAACAACACATAAGTTGGTATAAATGACAGTTCCAATATGTAAAAAAAATATAATTGAAGAATTGCAGAAATTTTTTATTCGAATGTTTCGTTGATATTCATCTATAGTTTATTTGGTAAAAAAAAACTATTCCACTTAACATACATTAGCTGTAACGGCAAAGCTTAAAGTGTTTTATTTGGAAAAAAACCGGACTATAATCAATTTTAAATAGCATTGACATGGTAATTTATTAAATTACAACGAAATAAATCCAGTTATTACGAATTAGAGTGCGTATTTACCAAACTTTCGTAACTCTTCCGCAGCTCAACTTAGGCTACGGAAACCGTACGTTCATGTAACTATTTGGTATTCAGCAATATTTCGCAGCATTTCCGTAAGGATTGCGCATGAGTTGGGCTGAACTTACGCAAAAACTTACGCAAAAAAGCAACCGAGTTGTTTTTTTTTTTTTTGTTTTTTCAATAAACTAAGTTTTAGTAGTTAAAAAGAAAAAAATAACGATATGAATTATGATCGTGATACTTAATAAGACACGTACCTTTTTACAAAATATTTGTGAAGGAGAACATATATTTAATAATAATATTGTATCTTTATAAGATGTTATATCATAATGATGCAGTTATTTTTTGTTAAAATTTATTATTATTGTTAGCCCTTATTAAAATATATGTAATTTATATATGTTAAGGTCCTTAATGATATATCAATCTGACAATAGAATTACATATGCATCGTAACGCTATATTTAGTGATTTTAAAGTTACGCCAAAGTTAAGGCAGCTCAAAGCTAGCGTAGCTTTCCTTGCTTATAAATTGAGCTGAGCAAGTTTCGAAAAAGTTAAGGCAGCTCAAAGCTAGCGTAGCTTTCTTTGCTTATAAATTGAGCTGAGCAAGTTTCGAAAAAGTTAGATAGTTACAATTTTTTTTTCTGGTGAATACCGATATTTTAGGGCTGAACGCAAAAAAAACTTACGAAAATTTTTTTTGAAATGCAACTGCGCAAGTTTCACGACTTTCACAGGTTTGAACTTACGCCAAACTTACGCAAAAAAAAAAAAGTTTGGTGAATAAGCTTCCAAATTAGTATCTATTAATGATCATACGGGACTTTCTTCGCTCGGTTTTAACCTAAGTTGAAACCGGAACCGAAGTTGAGTTTCGGATCCGGTTAGATTTGAGATTTCGGTTTCGCCCAGAACTTCCGTTCAATTGCTAAATAAAATAAGCTTACGTATAATAAAATTATGCAATGATTTTAAAAAAGTAAACGAGAATTGTTGGTAAATTTTCAAGCGTTAGAGTTATAGAGAAAAGTTTTGACTTCATTTGAAATATAATTGGTTTCCTTTTTAATTTATCTTGATGATTTAACAATAATATTACTAATCAGATAAATTTTTTATTATCATTCTTCTAGACTTGAACCAGCAGCATTGATAAATTTCTTAAAAAATTGAATTAACTCTAACAAAACGGATTGGAATAGAAAAAAGTAATAACTTTAAGATGACCTTTATACCCGAACAAAACAAAGATAATGTGGACTCACGTCACATCTGTAGAGTTTGATGTTAATGAAAAAAAGAGAGTTTAATCCACAAAGAAATAGTTAAGTGGACTCATCATAATCCTGATATCAAATGCAGGCTGAAAACTCAATAGACTTTTCGTCAAATAAAGAGTTGATCTGCACTCAGACTAAACACAAATCTTAATAGAGATCACTGAACTGACATGTTGCAATCCGCAATCCAAAGCCTCAGTTTTCGAAAAACTGACGTCAATTCTGAAAAAGGATTTATATTTCACTAGTAAATCTTTGAAATGATGATTTTTGACCTCCAACATTGAGCTGTCATTAATCTTGGATTTGACATTACACAAGTTCGAATAAAAAGTACACAAATTGTACTTATCAAAAAAACTTTAATTAACAACTGTTACTTAATTATTAAGTATTAATAAAATATGATTTACACAATAATTTTCGATATACTTTTTAAATTGCATAATTTATAAATAAACATCTTGTTAATATATTACGAACATTATCTTTTTTAAGTAGGAGATTTGTTTAATTTTTTTTAATTAAAATTAATTTTTACAACTTAATTTTTATTACATATTTTATCAATATACTTTTTAAAACTCTTTACTTGTTAACACAATTATCACTTTAAAAAAAACTTTTACTAATAACAGATAGAAAAAATAATAACATAAATAATAAATCCAATAGTAGAATATGTTACGTTTTTATTGTTTCAAAATACATATTTTTAAATATTACAAATTCTATGTACAACAGCTCATTTGGAATTATGATTAAGAGTATCATAAGTCATTATCTCGAATGACTGAATAGGAGAATGGTGGATACCATAATAAGAAATAAGTTTCATGATGAAAGCGTTGAGAGGAACATATTTATGGAGCAGATTATTTCACACCATTATAACATATTTCGATTATCTGTTCATTCTGCTTTTTTCTCCTTGAATGCTGAGCCTACTTGCAAAACGGCAGCGAGCTGATTCGCGGTATCTATTAACTAAAACGCCAAAAAATTACCAAAATAACAGCGTGAACATTTAAGTTTCATTTACAGTATGATACCACAATAACATTTTTGCCTTTTCACTGAAAATAAGTGGATTTTTTAACAATTGACAGGTTTTCTCCGTTTAATTTTTTTTGGAACATTGAAGTTGCAGCAAGAAAAAAAATCATAACAAAAATCAAAATGGCGAGAGGGCAAAAAAAAAAAAACCTCTTGATCAGTTGCATCGCTTGCAGCGCTCCTGAATAATGACAATTGCTTAGCCGAAGCTCTTCGGTCGTCCATTTTATTCAACAGCACAGCATAATTTAAATGAACAGACGGATCTTTCCTTTAATGTTAAAGTATAAGTAGAAAATTTTTAAATATTGAAAAGTGAAAATTATCTGCAATTTTATAACTTTATAAAGAACCTACTTTGAATAGAGAATAGCTTGTTCGTAGGCTTGCTTCGCATCTTCAAGGGCGTTTAGATGTGTTAACGTAACTAAAAACGGTCCACCGAAGTATGTAAACTGTGTAAAAAACTGTGTAAATACTTTAAACTGATATTTTCAACAATTTTTTTTTTTTAGTGTACGAACAAATATTGAAGTATATCAAAAGTAAATCGAAAGAATATTGAATGTATATCGAAAGTATATCGAACGAAGTATATAGACAAAAGGTTTTTTCTTCATTTCAAAATCAATTTGAAAATACTTACCAGCGAGAAGCATAAAAAGCTGACCACTTTTTGGTTGAAGAGTTATTCCTGCCTTTAAATAATGAAAAGCAGACGCATATCTGTAATATTGTGTCATTTTGGTTAAGGCAAACAACTAATAACAAACCAAACATGCACAATAATGACTCATCAACAAAACAGAAACATACTTTTCCATAGAAAAATGCAGTAAAGTAATTGAAGCAAACAAAGATGACAACGAAAAAACATCTAGATGCAATAACATCATCGATGTCATAGTAAATAGCTGAAAAGATACTGTTGCATGACCAAGTGCACTAGACCTAAATTATACATAATAGTCCACTCAAATGGAGCAAGATAAGCTGCCCGTTTTAAACAGCTGATTGCCTAAAGTTTAAATTACATATTATCAAACTTGTGTTAATAGATAACTAAATTGATATAAACTCTAATTTTTTGAATGTTTCTCCTTCTGAAATTTTTTGTAAACTAGACAGAAGTCTAGTCTATATGCATATTTTTTCTTTTTTTCAGTATTGTTTCTCTTAAAAATGAGAAAATTCTAATAGCTCTTTGATGGTTTTATTCGTATGTACATACAGCAACATTTTTCTTTTTTCCAAAGAAACACATTCCAATATTATTCCACAAGAATGGAGACATGGGTATTTCAGAAGCAGCAATTTTATATTTTGTCTGAGCAACATCAAAATCATCTTTCTGCTGAATCATAGCTCCAATTGCAAGCACTGCCTAAAATATTTAAGTTTCAAAAATCTTGAAAAGTTTTGAAAAGATATTCTTTAACAATAACAGAAAATTTCTGATCTTGTTAACTATCTTATATTTCTATTCTTTTTAAATAACCCTATATAGACTAAACCATATTACGTATAAATACTTGCATCAACATTGCAAGGATCATAAACAAGAGCGCTACCAAGTTTATCAAATGCTTTTGCAGGTTCATTCATCTAAAGACCAATAAGACTATTATAAGTTTCCATCATAAATCAATTACATGTTGAATGCCATTTATTTCATAAAAACTTATGTCAATTATTTCATAAAAACATCACTTTTTACCTTTAAATATAACAAACCAAGTGTGGTCATCAACTCTGGATTTTCAGGTGAAAATCTAAAAAAGAAAAAATTTTTTAAAAACTTTATTTTACTTAAAAATCCTTTCTAGATTTTCTAGATATTTTTTACATTTATTTACATTCATTCAGGTAAATAATACAAAGAAATTTCCAAACTTTTTAAACTATTCTTATCTGTATTTTACTTATTTCTTAATAACTCATGATACTTTATACTTAAAAAATATGATAAAGAATAGTGCATTAGAATTTAATAGAACAAAAATTCATAAAGTTAAGCCATTCATAGTATACTAAATGACTGATAACAAAGATAACAAAAATAGATAACAAAGCAATTGGAAATAAAAGTAAGCTCAATAACTAACTTACTCGAATATTTATAAATGTTTTAAAAGTCAAAACTGAAAAAAGAAGCCATACTCAAATGCTTTTAGGTATACTTGCAAAGCCCCATCAATATTATTTTCTTTCAAAAAACATTTTCCCAACATCATGTACGTGATATCATGACGTGCCAATAGTAGAGCTTGATCAAACAACTCTTTAGCTTTTTTCAAATTGTTAAGATAATAACAGCAAACACCTGAATTAATAAGATCTTTCTTTACTAAGTTTGTTATAATTGTGTTAGCAATTTTTTTTCAAATAAAATTTAACAACTATGTTATCAACAAAGTTTGAATTTCTTCCTTCTGTTACAAGTTATCATTCTTTTGAGTAATTTAGACTATGTAATGACTCTAGAGAAATAACTGTTAAAAAATCCATTCATCTTCAGTGAAAAGGCAAAAAGTTAGGACAAAAAAACCAGAAAAATTTAGCTGTTCATAAACTTTTGCACGCTACTGCATTTAAAGTAAAAATTTTTAAAGTAAAAATATTTCATATACTTAGTTCAAATAACATTACTTTAGAGTGAAAGTAGTTAAAGTGAAATTAAAGTGAACTTATTAACAGTAAAATAATTCAAAAGTAAAATTATTTTAAGTGAGTTTAATCAATACATACCCATGTTATGAACAATTTCCCAATCTTTTGGCGAAAGCTTTAAACCTTCTTCATAAACACTTAATGACATCTTGTGGCGACCAAGAAGAAATCTGTATAGAATAGTTATTAGGATATACTATAAAAAAGTGGTGATATAAATAAAAAAGATTTCATGTTGATCTTTATTTGTAGAAACAGCAGTTTCTATAAACAGACATTTTCACATTTTATTTGTATATAAATTTTATTTGGAAAAAAAATTTATTACAAGTTTTATTGAAGGATGTTTTAGAAAATGAAAGTAGAATTGACAGCATTAAACTTGACCAGCCAAATTTTACATTAAATATCAATCAAGCTTGGAAACAAAAAGTTAGTGTTTAACACCAAGGCTTTTCTTAATTTAAGACTTGTGAGGCAAACCTCCACTTTTTGCTATGACAATGAATACCTTTTTTAACTGTCTTTCAGTATAGGAAGGACAAATTTTTGAATAAATTAGTTGAAGAAGAATTTTTAAACAATAAGTTATAGTATTTTTCATGTAATCTATCTGAACTAATAATTTTATTGTAAGAATGTTAGTAAACTACAGCTTTTAGCGAAAATCTTTAAACTGCCTCAGCATACCATTTGTTGGCAATATATAAATGATTGTAATGTTTTTCTGATAAAAGACTTTCATGAAGATATAATTAGAACTATAGGTAATAAATTTACTTCTTTAAACTTAAATGTTAAAAAACAAACTTTAAAACAAACTTTATTGATAGCTTACAAACAGCGTGCAACTTGTTTCCAGTTTTCCACATTAGTTTGGTTAATCTTTTGGCACATCTGGAAAACTTCTAACGCTTCTTGAATCTCACCTTGTTCACGAAGAATCAAAGCTGAAAATGATGAACAATTGAAAAAAGCAAGTTTAATGTAAATCCAATGGAAACCAGTTTGTGATGAATTCTTAAATTTTTAAATGCTTATATACATAAGTCCTAATTAATCCATGAGTTAGCACAATTATGCAGTAAATGTTCAGAATGAGTTATTACAACTAAATATAGTCATAGTTTATGTGTTAGCATTAAACTCAGAAATGTTAAAAATCCACATAGCATCAAAAAATATCTAAGTTATTTTCAAGTTCAACCCAAAAAACTATTTTACCTTGCACATAAAGTGGGTATTCACATAAATTGTCAGATTCCAGTAATATCTCTTTTATCAGTCCCTTAAAATACATATAAAAAATTCAAACCAAAACAAGAAAATGATAATTCCATTATCATAATTACATCAGATTTTTAAGCAATCATAATTGCACTGACATACTTTAGCTGACTCATATTCTTTGCGAATATAGTGAAAATGAATCAACCAGTTTCTTCGTTCAAATACTTGAATCTCTGGAGCTGAAAACAGAAAATTGACTCAAGGATTAGAGTTACACGAGGAAAATATTCATGAAAAGATAAATGAGGACACTTCATGAAAACATAAAGACTTAAAAAAATTATTGTACACACTATAATTACAGCTTTAACTGATTAAGCACCTTTTACGCGTTTGCCTCGAACTCCTCGTGCTGCGTTCTCTCCAGTTTGATTTTTTTCAGCAGACTTTTCTAATTGTACACTGGATGCATGTGACCTAATCAGAGATTGTTCACTTGCCATAGTTTTTACATAGAAGTTTGTAATTTTGTGATGCTTTTTGAGAAAAATAAAAACTTTCTGAAAACTTTAGAGAACAACAAATGTTAATCAATAATTTACAGACCAGAAATATAATCACGTTGAAAGCAATTAAAAGAAATCATTTATAGATCAGTTTCAAGAATTTCTACAAACATTTATATCTTTCTTTTTTAAGAATGTTAAATATAATCTTTAGCTTTAAAAAAATTACAGTTAAAAGACTGAACCTATACTTTGCTCTTGGTGTTTCAACAAATAAACTTAAGAATTACAAAAACTACAAAGAACGTAGATAAAAAACAAAGTTCAAAAAAACTGTAAGAAAAACTTTTTTAAAAAAATAAATAAATGCATAAAAAACACTTTTGAACAATAAAAAAAAAAAACAAGAAAAAGTAACAAAAGTGGAAAAATAAATAAAAATTGAATTAAAAAAAGAAAACTCAAAAATCTTCTTTTGTTAAGTTTGGCATGACAGCTGAAATTTTAGTCGCAAAAAAATCGTGAGGTTCAATCTGATCTTCTGGATACATTTCAGCAAGCATCTCTGTTGCTTCATAATAATTACCATTAAATTTTTTAAAATGCTTTCCAATTTCTTTGTGCTTTATAGCTTGTGATATTGAAACTTGTGTAAGATTTTCTAAATCAAAATAAATATATATATTTTTTAATGTAATGGAGCATAATAAAATTTTTCCAGAAATTTTTTGTCAGAATAACCAATTTAAGAAGTTTTAAGTCTTCATTTTTTAAAAGATTTGGTTTAAAAAGAGAATAAATCCTTTAGTACTCACAATAGTACTACAGAAAATAATGAAAAATTAATGAAATGTAAAAAAACTAAAAGAAAAATCTTAATTTAATATATAAGTTTACTTTATAAAGAGTTAACTTAAAAATATGACAAACTTATATATTATCTTAATCTAGTCTTAGTGTTTTTTTTAATATTGTTTTTCGAACAATAGTTTTTGAGAAAAAGAACTATTTTGTAGCCTGAAACATAACATTAGTTTTAAACATTAGTTATCTCCATAACATTATTTATAAAAAAAATCCCCAAGTCTAATACATAAAGTCCAAATTTTGCACAAGATCTAATTTTTCCCAAGGGAGGTTTTAGACCAGGTTTTGACCGCCCTAGCTCCATGTTCATGGTGCTTATAGTTCCAGCCCCCTCCAACAACTCATTGTTCCTGGCAAAGAGGTAAATACAGAGCTAATAATTTTGATTTTACCAAAATTTTGTATCCATATGTTAGCAGTTTTTTGACAATTTTTGAGGGACCATTTTCGAAAGGTATACAGTATAAATGAATCAAGAAAGCTTGTAAAGACAAGTTTTTGTTTAGAGAGAAGATTATTATGATTTATCAATATGTTTGTTGCAAAAAAGCTACTTAACCACAGTGTGGTTTAGTTCTCAAAAAAATGACTACATAGCTAAAACTGCATTTCTCATTAACATATCAAAGTTTTAAATCTTATAGCTGGAAAAGCCAGCACATTGCACAAGGTATTCAAGCTAGTAAATAAAAAAGATAAAAAAAAAAATAAGTGACCTTGAGCAGCATAACGTGTTGAACCATCATCAACAAGAACATTATAGAATGGTTGTTTGTCCTTTAACAATAAATTGTAAATACCCATCTGTATTTTCCATTCTTCAGTCATATTGCATTCATTGTTCCAGCCATAAATTACGCACAAATAATTATACCTAATATCAAATAATACTTAGATAACTTAGTTGAATATGAAGAAATTTTCCTGAATCTTGTTATAATAAATGTAAAAAATATATATATAAATTTAAATTTAAAAAACCATTGCAACCTTAAATGCTTCATTATCATTCCAACTCGGTATGCAACTCCTTCATTTTCACTGGAACTTCTTTTTTTCTGATAATAAATTAGTAGTTATATTTATTATTAGCTATAATTAATAGCAATTATAGAGAGTAAATGGAAAAGAGAAGACAATCAAAGAAATATAACTTATAAAAGAAACTTTTACAGCATCTCTATGAATAAAAACTTGGTTCTGTTTTTCATTTGCATTAAGAAGCAATTGATCGAGTACATTTGAATCAAATCTACGACTAGATGCAAACAAGGATTGCAAGTTTTCCACAACCTTAAGGAAAATATTAGACTAAAGCATTCATAATACAACCTATATAATTGACATTTTAAAAATAATTAACATAATTAATATTTTAAAAATAGTATTTTGATAATACACCAGCTTGAGATTGATTCCATAATGAAGGTATATTCTTGACAATAGCAAACGACTTTCATCATCATTTGGAGAGAGGATCAACATAAGTTCAAGTGAAGACTGAAGGACACCTAAAGAGCTATAAACCAAAAAAAACTTAATTAAAAAGCCAAATGTTTTAAAATTTTTTTGAATGTTTAAAGAATTTTTTTTTTTTTCACAATTTTTTTGTATAATGGGAAAATCTACTTTTTCTCAAACGCAAAAGTCCAATCATTTCCTTGCAACTCAAGACAAATAATGTGCAAAAAGGTTTAAAAGGTTTAAATCAAATAGGTACTTTGAATCCAAACTTGCCCATTGTCTGTGTATATTTACAATATTTGCGACCATGCGAACAAGTATCTTAACAAAGCAAAAGGAAATTTCTAAAAAATACTTTGATTTAATTAGATATTATTAACATAAACACACACACACACACACACACACACACACACACACACACACACACACACACACACACACACACACACACATGTATATATATATAGTAAATCAACTTCATCCCTATATAAGGTAAATCAACTTTACCCCTACATATTGTGTAATGCAGTCGTTGGAGGTAGTTGAAATAAGATACCTCTCAAAATTTTAGAGACTTTGGATGAAGATTTATTTGCAGATTTAACTTTCAAGATTTTTGCAATTTTACAAAAAATGCTATAAAAACCAACATAAAATTTATTTTAAAATCTAGATAGTGAGATTATTTTAGATAATGTTGCTATAGAAACATAATTATAATTATATAAATATATAATTCATCTCAACCTGACCATTCTAAATTTATAAGGTATTTTCTAACTAAGTTTTACAACAACATATCTTTAATGCTGAAAAATTAGCTTAATAAGACACATTAGTTTCACTTTTGTATTAAAATTTTAAGTATAAATTTTTGAACTTTTTGAATCTATTCAATATGATTTGAACTTAATTTTTAACTTATTTGCTTGCCACATCTTCCTGCTATGAAATTTTTTCAGGACATAGGTGTGTTGATTCCTAAACCTATAAACATCATGAAATTCTTCTGATAGTAGATTAACAATTCACTCTAGACTCAAGGAGTGAGATGGAAAGCCTGCAATACCTGGCTAAATATAAATCCCTATGAAGCATTGCATTTCTTGAAATGTGGTAGAAGGTTCCATAATGTTGGAGAGATGAGTTCAATCATTTTCAAACCAGTGGCAGTATAAAAAATTTTTTCAGGAATTTTTTTTAGTTTAATTTGAAGACTACTTATGGTTATTCTGTAATTATAAAATTGTGATCAATACCATCAATCAACACTGCGTTATGATTGGTGTTTAAAAAAAAATAGTTTCACTGTTAAAGTAACTAAGTTAATTAAATAATTTAAAAAGATCTGTAAATAATTTAAGAAGTCAGTAATGATTGAAAATTATGGTTTGGGATCATGTCGTCATATTTAAACACATAAAGAATATGTTTAACATATGGGCAGAATGTCTCATACTTAATATTCTGCTTCACAATATATGTAACATTATTAAACAGGAGAATATATCTAATTATCAAAGGTAGATTAGGATTCACTAAAATTGATTTTAATTATTGGTGATTTGTGTCAATAACATTGGTTTGACAATCTATTAACCCTTTATGATAATTATCCAGATACACTAAAATTGATTGGCAGCTGAAATACAACAAACATTTTATTGGTTGCATTATATTTTCAAAATGAGATATTTTTAAAAAGTTAATTATTCTGAAATTAAAATTTCAAAGATGGAAAATTTAAACTAATTACTAAAAGACTTAACATTAGTCCTTAACTGACTTTAAAAGAGATTAAATTGCAAATCCACATGAAATCTATACTTTAAAGAAATACTTAACACAAGAGAAATCTTTAACATTACCTCCTTTGTATGAGCCTGTTGAAACAATACTTCTTTTTGAGCATTCGACTGACTGACATCAGGTAGGAACCTTTCTAAACATTGACTTTCTGTGAGAACCTCGCCATTATTAAATGCATCCAAATAAAATTTGACAGCTTTTCTAAGACAGTATTAAAACTATTTTACTACACAAAGAGGAGATAAATCAAAGTCTTTTAAAAAACCAGCCAAAAGCAAAAGTGAGATCAAGTAAATAAACAACTACAAGAATTTAACTGAATAAAAGCAAAGGATTTATAACTGTTAATAGAGTCATTTAATGACAGTGAGCCAGTGCTCCAGAGGTATATTACAAAACTTACGCCTTCGTAACACTACGAATTTCACAAAAGAGTAAAATTTTTAGCAGAGATTTTTAACTTTTTTGTGAAGTACGAGAAAGTTCGAGTAAATATATACTCATCTATTTTACAACATTTTTATTAGCTTCCATAGAAGGTTTTTATAGCAATCTAACTTAATAGTTCCTATCTATAAACAAGACATAATATAATGATTTAGTAAATAAGTTGACAAGTTTTGAATATTTTGAATTGATTTTTTAAGTGCACTTTGAACTTTAAAGCCCAAACATTGGCATTAAATTTTCAGAGAAGTCAAAGTATCATTTGATTGAAAACCTAATAGAAATTAACCGTATAATTCAAAAACAAATGAAGTATAAAACTGTGTATAAATCAAGACTTTTCAGTGAAAAGTATGAAGTGCACTTACACACTGGGTTGACATATACACAGGTATATAGGTATAATATAATCAATAACAAATCCTTGTTGAAATAATCAAACTTTTAAGCAAAAGAATTAATACAGAACTGAGTAGTAGCTTTAAATAAAGATATATTTATAAATATATATAAAGTTATAACTATAGGTTAAAGCATAATATAATGAAATTAAAAAGAAAACATCTTCAACAAATTCTAAGAAAAAAATCCTCACCCATCATTCTTTGCAGTACCAGTAAGTAGAAAATGTCCAGGAAAGTTCACCTAAATAAGCATAATATAATTCATAAAGAAGAGTATATATAACATAAACTGTCCTTGTTTTTCTTTAATATAACATAGTTAATGCATTTTAAAACAAAAGCATGTATTGTAAATACAGTGAATTTTAAAGTGATAAATTAACTGAAAAGAATTTAAAAAGTTGAACAAGAAAATTTTAAAAAAGTAAACAGGGAAGTATAAATGAAAACAGACAATTGTTTAAGTGTGCAAGTTTTCAATTAATTGCCAGTTACTAATCTATTGTTTTCTCCTAGATGCTACTTAAGCTTGTTTACCACTATTTCTTAGCTCAGTTGCAGTTTGATGCTCGTAACTTGATTGATAATTAGAATAATTTCAAAAAGCATTTGGTACACATCTCAAATTAATGCTTCTCAGATAAAAACCAAATTATCAACCAAAACAATAGGAGATCTCACTTATAATGGTTATTCTTTCCTCTTTTTAAAAGGTTTTTGAATTAAATTAACGTAAAATTATTTGCTTGTAAAATTTACATTTATTTATTTAAAATTATGTTGCCATTTTTTAATTATTTTGTAATTAGTTCATCAAATTATTTACTATCTTTAAATTATCTTTATAATCAAAATTAGTAATCAAGGAAAAACATTTGAATGAAATGTAAACACAAAGTTTATAAAAACTCTGACCCCTTGTAATAATAATCCTAGCTTCTTTGCAATAGCCATATATAACACTCCTAAGCTGATTGGAATTCCCACTCTTCTCTCAAGAACCTAGAAGTAAATCGTGTTAAGTATTTTAACTGATTAAAGAAGTTGAACTAAAAAAAAAATTTTAATCTTAAAGTAGCCAAAGTATAAATACAATCAAAATGCTAAACACAATATAGCAGAAAATGCTAGAGTAATTAAAAAATAAAATATGTAGGTAAAGTTATATACATAAAAATATAAAGATGAAACTTTAAAATATTATCTTCAGAAATCTATCATAACAATGAATGATGTTTGATTGATGATGAAAAATCAATTTCTGACTAAATGTTGAATATAAAATAAGAAATATATAGCTCTACATAAAAATAAATTTTGATACAAAAACAAATACCTGATCAATGAAAGAATTGTGAATATCATAATAAAAATCTGCATTTCCTTGAAAAAGCAATTTCCCATAGACAATGAAGTTAATAGACTTTATCACTTCCATCACTTGATTAAATGAAGAATTCTCAGAAATATTCCAAACATGTCGAGGCACTTAAAAATAAGAACTTTTATGTAACTTCACATTCTAAAAACCTGCACAACTAACTTAAAAAGAATTTTCTTCAGCAAATTAAAACACCTGTAGCCTCTATAAGCTTGACAATATCATCAATTTGCTGTTCAACTGCTTTGGTGCTCAACGAATATTTTAGGTTGCACCATTTTGATATTAAAACCACTCCTTTAGTAAAGCAGAATAATGATTTAATACTAAGAAATTATACAAATCAATAAAAAAAAACTAATATGGAAAGTCTTAGAATAATTAGACAAATAGACAACTCAAAATATTATTCCTGCTGTGTTGCAAATGACATCATTGTTAAAAAAGGGTTATAAATTATATTGTACTACTTCTTATCAGGACGGATAAAAGGTATTCATTTATGAATGCTTTTCACAATGTCATATAAAATGTGTTTTTTTTTTTACACTAAATTTTACAAGTTTTATGCAACTTTAAATTTTGAAATTTGTAAAAATATTTCCTACAATAAGGTCAATTTTATACAATTCAGTGGTAGAGGGTTTTTACTCCTATAAAGTACGTTTTTTAGAGTTTAGATTTCATTTGATGTTTTTATTTTTATTTTAGATTTTTAAAATTAATTAAAATTCTTGATAAAACTATATAACAGTTGTACATTCAGAGCATTATATATATATATATATATATATATATATATATATATATATATATATATATATATATATATATATATATATATATATATATAATCATGAGAAATTATTTTGCATTTTAAATACAAGTAAAAAAATTTTTTCAGTTGCATAAAATAGCTATAAAAAACATCATGGTTTGGTATGAGAAAATATTAATAAGTAATCCAGCAATACCTTTCAGCAACATACTGTTGGCAATAACATTGCTCCATTTCTTTTTCAATTTCTTGTAGAATACATAACAGTAAAGTTTTTCAGCATGAAATTTAATGTTTAATTCAAATGAGCTAATGATAAAAACACATTGTATATACATATATTTTTATTTATACATATATATATATAAACATATAAGTAAATAAATAAATACATACATACATACATACATACATACATACATACATACATACATACATACATACATACATACATACATACATACATACATACATACATACATACATACATACATACATACATACATACATACATACATACATACATACATACATACATACACATATGCTTGTTTTAATTCAGTTAATATAATAATAACAATACTGATAATAAAAGTAATATCGATAAAATAAAGATAAAGACATTAATATAGATAAAACAAAGTATTACAACCATACTTTTTTAACAATTCTAAAGCAGTTAAAACAATATCAATTTTGTTCTGTTTTCTTGTCAAAAACTCTTCTAACTCTTCTTCTATGATATCCTCTGGAACTGTATTTAAGAAGTAACACTTTTTTTCAATTGCTAAGATTTTAAGTTTCAGTTTTCTATCAACAATATGTAACTCTTTATATAGACTTTTGTAGCTGGACTTAACAGGTACTTTACATGACCATCTACAAAAGATAGTTAAAGATTTAAGGTCTAGAATTTATATATATACATGTAATTTCAAAGATAATTTATATATATAACTTCTAGAACTCAATGCATTATATATATATATATATATATATATATATATATATATATATATATATATATATATATATATATATATATATATATATATATATATATATATATATATATATATATATATATATATAAGCTAAAAATTTTTTAAAAAATTACCTCATAAAAAGTTTATTTTTCCATAAATCATCGCTCAAACAAATTTCGTGAAATCTTTTACAACATATTGACAAGCTTATCAAGTCTCTGTAATCAATGCTTAATTGATTAAATATATATTCCAGTAATTCCTTTGCAAACTCTTCTATTTTTACACAATTATCTGTCATAATGACAAAAACTTTTCCCTCGGAATATTTCTTGTTTACATATTTAAAATATCGCAAATGATTTCTCATATAACCGGTACCGGCAACATTTTAATTGTTAGAAAGTGGTATTTAATATTTGGTTGGTTTGGCCAAGACCAATGTCTGTTTAAATTGTTTTAAGTATTTTAGGTATATACACTAAACAAAATTTCCATAGTTCCACTTACAAATTTTAGCATGAAAATAAAGACGAACAAATTACTTTTTTTTTTGTTTATTGTAGGAAAATTTTAGGAACATATATATTGTAGGAAAATTTAGGAGTATTTTAATATATCGCCAGGTTAGAATTATTTTGTTCTATTTCCTATTTTAAAATTTGGGAGAAAATGAGTTATTAATTTTAGTAAGTAATTTTTTCTAAATAACTTGTTTAAACATAAATTATTTAAAGATATGTTAATATTTCTTTAAAAATTAAAGCTAAAATTTTAAATATTTTTTACTATAAGAAAAAAATCAAAAAATTTTCTCCCAACGTTTAAACTTGGAGATAGAACAAAATAATTCTAACCTCGCGATATGTTAGTTATAATTTTCTATAGTTCTATCAAAAGAAAAATTCTATAGTTTTGTTTTAAATAATACTTTTTTTAGCAATTTGTACTACTCCCATTTACGCGAATTAATTCGAAGATTCGAAGTTTCATACTCATTAGAAGATTTTCAAAACAAAATTTCGTATTTTATTGTTTGAAATTTTCATATACAATTTCAGCCAACATTGTTCATAAATTTTCAATAGGGCTCAAGTCAGTTAAGTAATTCAACCTATTGTTTTACACTTAGAGCACTAAGGGAATGAAAAAATGAAAATGCAAGAAAAATGAATGCAAGAAACTGCAACAATCTTTTTTTAAGATACTTTAATTGAGTCTATTGAAAATTTCACCACTGAGAAATTGGTGCACTATAAACTCAATTAAAGTATCTCAAAAAAAGATTGTCGCTGCGTCTTGCATTCATTTTTGTTGTTATAAAACACACTTGAGTGTTTCCATGGAAACAAATTGCAGCTCGATCCCCACCCACTCCACCCCCTTCCGAAACTACGGCAAACTTGAATTTTGCATCTTTATGCTGTCGTTTTTTTTTTTTTTGTTTTGGTTTTGTGAATATTTTTTCCCACTTATGTTATCTAAGCTTTGACAAATTTTTAAGATATATTTTGTGATCACAGCTTTCATTCCAATTAAGCTTTATATGTTTTACTCTTGACACTCAAGACGAGGATATAATCAAAAGTAGAAGAATGTTGACTTATTTTTTGTTTCTGTCCTTACAGTGATTTTTGCTATGGTTTTCAATTAAATTTTTTAACTCATTCACTACATGAGAAGCCTTTCGATTTTCTTTGCAATTTGTAAATCTCATATTTTTGTAAGCAGCAAATCTTACTTTTTCTTTCTTCATTAACGCCCTTCCGCGTGTCATTGTAATAATTAACGCCCTTCCGCATGCCATTGTAATAATTAAGGAACAAATTTTAGTTAAAGATACATAAAACTTCCTTATAGAATAAAAAATATGTCAAAGTCTTACTTTAGTTTCAATCAACTTCAATTGAACGGTTAAACAAACTTATGGAGGTGTGTGGAAATTTTATAGTTAAAAAACTTTCTAAAGAGTTTTGTTTTATTTTTCTCAGAAACACAGGCAATTTTTATAAACGACTCTGTAAATACAGTTTTAATAAAAGTGACTATTATGATCAGTTTTACAAACTCATGTAAATTTACACGAACTTCATGGGTTTATGGAAACTTCACTGAGTGTATTACAGCAATATGACAATATATTTTTCAAAATCTTTGACATCTGTAAAATCCACTAACATTACCATTGGAGAGAGCTAAATCCACATCATTACATTAAAATACAAATTTTTCTTGATATTATATTGTATATGAGTTGTAAAATATGGTCGTTTTTATGGTCGTTTTTTTTAAAATATGAGTGTTATAAAAATAAGCGGTAGGGGAGACCGGGGCTAGTTGCAACAGGGGTAAGTTTCAACAATGCAATTTAAAGAATGGTTTTTATACATTTTTCTCAAATTTTTCTGAAATAATATAACTTTAACTAGGGAGTTTAGGCAATTTTTATAGCAAATGTAAATCTTTTTTATTTAAAATGCATTGGATTCCTTAATATATTTTATTTTCAAAATGGTTTCAACCACTTCTGTAGCTTATTTGGTTCCAAAGATATTCGTGTTTTAATATTTTCAATTCATATAAATTTTATGAAATATTTCCTTAAAGTATCTCGTTAAACTTTTGGCGCCGAAAAAAAAACTTTTTTTCTTATTTTTTCCTTGCGTAAAAAGTTGCGTAAACAACAAAATATCTAAAGACGGGAGAAATTTATAAAATCTCCACTTTAGAAAACTAAAAACCCACCCTATTAGACTACCAAAAAAAATAATAAAAACTGATTGACATAATAAATAAATAGTTGCAGAATAAATTTTTATGTGGGGACGAAAGAATTAGCTTAATTTACTTGTATATAAACAAAATTGAAACATTTAAAATTAAATAACTTTATCAATTCTAAAGCAAAACGACGTCCCCCAAAAAATTATTGTAGTGCAACCTTTTCTAAAAAAGTAACATCTATATATACGTATATACTATTTATTTTCATGGGTGGGTTTTTATTCTTCGACACCTACATAAAATTATCCGTTGCGTTTTTTGGACGAAGTTTTTAAAAAACCTACGATTTATTTTTTTCCGCGATAAAATGTCATGTGACAAAACCCCCTACTTTAACACGTCAGCTGTAAAAAACTTACAGTTATTAAATAAAAATTTCAAAAAATTTTTTATTAACATTTTTTTTTCTTTCGATGTAAAATTCTAAAATTCGTTTTGTTTTTTTTTTGGTTTTTACTTTAAACTTAGAGGTTTATGACCATAATAAAGTAATGGTAAGTTAAAAAAAGCTTTTTCAAACACGAAAAGCTAAATGAAAAATAGATTTTTTCAATATTAAAAAATTATATACAATGATTAGAGTGATTATGATGCCTATGGTTTAAGTTGCATCAAATTGCTTGGGGTAAGTTGAATTATAAATTAGCTGCGGATTTTGTTGATTTTACGCACTTTTCTAGTTTTATCTAAAATAATGGACGCTTTTTTTTTATCTAACACCGTAACAATAAACGAAAACAAAAGTTTTATGATGAATATAAGTTGATATAAGTTGTATATGTATATAATATAAATGAAGCATATGTATATATATTTATGTATTACATATTATGCATATATGCATGTATCTTATATGTATAATATGTATAAGTTTATATATATAAGTTTACACATAATATACATAACACAACTGCATATATACATAATATACAATACATAAATACTAGAGTGCGGCATAAAACACCAAAGTCAATAACAGAAATACCATAATAATTTTTCTGGTTCCTTTTGATATGTGTATTTAAAAAATGTGATTTTTTTTTTATGGGTACCCCTATAGTTGGTCCCAGCAGTCCGAAAATTACAAAATTTATATTCTTTGTAAATAATAAGGGGGGGGGGGGGAGGGGGCAGGGTCAGTTACAAATATTTTAAAGATATCTTAAGGATTATTTTTGTAGCCTGATATATCTATTTTTAAATTATGTTATGGCTGTTGTACAAGGGGATTTTTAGTTCGAATTTTTAGTTCGACGAATGCGATGGATTTAATTAAAAATTACATGGCATTAATGATTTTGGACTGTTATAGTTCGAAAAGTAAGTATTACAATCATGTGGAAAGTGTTGTTTAACAATTACATGACAAAAAATTTAGTTCCCCACATTGAAGCTATTAATTGGAAGATAAATTTTTATTAATATTTTGCTTGAAGTGACGAAAATATTGATTTGGCAATAAGTATAAAACGTATGATTGATCAATAACATGATTCGTCAATAACATCTAATTTTCCGTGTCATTGTTAATATCTGCCACGTAATTGTTAATTATTATATCGCTATGCTAACATTACTCGACAAATCATGAAAATCGTCCGAAACTTAAAACGCAGTTAAGGAAAAGATAATCACGTATTTCTCTTTATTCCAACATATTCATATAATATGCATGTAGATTTTAGTAGTATGAATAGAATCCCTTTTCATTCTAAGGTATTGTTCACAATCCACATGCAGTCCAAGATGGAACAAAATGTTAAATTATGTGACTCATTATTCCAACAGTTAAATTTCCTGGATATTTTCATATACCATAAAATTTTCCATGGTAAAAGCAACAAAAACAACTTTGAATTGATTGAAAAAAGAACAAAACTCTAAAAATATTATGATTATAAAAAGATGATTCAACAAAATTCTGTTCTAAGCCATGGCATTGTAAATATTGGGACACGGCAGATTCAATTGGTTTTTAAATTGATAATATAGAAAAAAATTACAATGACTTTAAATTAGAAGTTTTAAGAATATTTCTTTTCCTTTGTGCATTAAATATTACCCATACTTATTGCGTAAAAAAGGCGGGAAAAACTTTAAAGTAACCATGACATTCCTGGTATCTTTACTTAGATTTGAAAAAATTACCATTTTTGACGTTTGGTTGTGTTAAAACTGATGCTTTAATCTGTCTTCATAGAATTTCTTTTATAATACCCTTCTTTAGACAAATAGCAATTATTTTAAAAGTTGTGAAAAAACGATTGGTTTGTTGGTGGCTTTATGTTTATATTTTTTTATTTTAAGTTCCCAAAGTCAAAATTTCTTTAGTTAAACTCCCACAATCGAAAAAATCAATAAAAAAATTAATACTTTTCGACAAAATGTATTGAAAAGTTACACATAATGTATTGCTCATTTAAAAATTTTTAAATGTGCAACATATGTGAGCAACACGTTATGTATAACATTTGAATGGCGAGACACTAATTTTTGCACATGAGTAGTTGATCTTAATTTTGACAAAGTTTGTGATATTTAGTGAAGAAGACAGTGGTTAAAATTGTTACACGCTTTTGCAACAATTTTCAGCTTTGCAACTTTTGCTTTATAAGATCAAGCTGTATTTAAACTCTTTTTAAGCTTGTCACATCGTAGTTTAGGGTTGCCAATTAACCAAAAAACCTGTAAAAAAGGCACAAATCTTGGAGAAAACTTTGAAACTCAGGTAGATTTGGTTTCTTTCAGATTTATATGCTGGTTCGTTTGCAAAAAACATTATTAGTTATACCCCATTCACACCAAAAATAAAACTTGTTTTGATCGTGTTTATTTAAACTTGTGACGCATTTTTCCGTTCACACTGCTTTTTAAAACCTTATTTCAAATAAATGAGTTTAAAAAACGGTAGCTAAATAAGAAAACATTGCGAGATCACTTTATTAAAAAACTTTTGTTCAGAAGCCGAGAGGTTTCATAAATCTCCATAAAAAAAAGGTTTAATAAAAAATTGAGAATAATAATATTAATAGAAGTAGTATTAGTAATGGTAATAATAATAGTAAGAACTTTTTTTTCAATATCTTTGAAAATCGATATCTCGTCATTTCGTAAACTTTCCTTTTTTTTTTTTTTTTTTTTTGTAAATAAAAAATACTTCAAAGTAGACGTGACTGAAATATTATGTAAAAGAATATTTGCTTAAGTTAGCAAGTTTAATTTTTATTCGATTTCGTAAAAATAAATCTGATTTATTCTGGTGTGACTAGGATAATTGTTTAAAAAGGTTTAAACTGAACACCGCTTTTAAAGCGAATGTTGTTAAAACTCGGTTTTGTTGGTGGGGTATTAGTTAAAAAATCTCAGGTAAAAAATCAGAAAGTACGTAATAAAACCTATTTTAAAATATGATTTATTTAAAGGGTGATAAATTTAAAATATTTGAATGAACCTACATCGTAAATATTTTACTTCATGTTATATAGCTATGACTATTGTTTGCAAGTCAGTAAATTACAAGGCAAAAAGTTCAATTTAAAAATTAATTTCTCCATTTCTCCTCCAAAGTTTAAATAGCGATATTATTTATTAAAACATTTTTCATGAAAAACGTTGAATATTTTTTCTTTTTCTTTTTATTTGACCATTTCACCGTTTGTTTCACAGTAGCTTTAGATTATCGAGTAGTTGTGTGTAATAACGCACCAAAAATTTAAAGTACAACTAATTTATTATTGTATGTTACTTAGGGGTAATATAAGTTCACTTAAACAGAAACTGTAAATTTATGTTGAATTCGGAAGGTACGTGCCTACGTAATATGTGCAACATTTTAGGGATGGTGTGCAATTTTCGCATAAAAATTTTTAGAGATAAGGCGCGGTTTACTGCTGTTTTACTGGTTTCTTTTGTACTTTTTTTAATCAAAAGATAATTAACCAAATCTATGTTTTGCGGAAATACGTGTTTTCGTTCTGGTTTAGTGCTTGTAAAATCGACTAAAATTTTTGTTGCAGGCTTCTTGAGTTTCTTTCGAGACTTGCTCCCCGATTGGAACAATCCAGCTTTAGCAACACCCGCACAATAATGAACAATACATCAGAGCAATTAATTAATTTTTTCACAAGAATATTGTGCAATGTAACAGGTATATAGTACCACGGATAAAGTTTTAGATAAAAAGTTTTGGTACCAGAACAAAGTTTTTCAAATTTAATTAAATAAATATGATAGTTGAAGGAGAGCTCTTCGAATAAAACACTGAAACTTTTATTGAGATAAGCGTTTAATCTCGTAATCCCTCTTTTTAACTCCTGCTTCAAAAAAAACCTACGAGCTGTGTTTCAATCTTTTGTATTCCTAAAACCAGGTTTGTGTGTGTCAACAAGAAGCCTCACATGGTTTTTAAATTGTTGCGCATTAGATTTATTTTTATCACTTCTAATTTACCACTTTTTTATATCCGAACGAAAGCTTAGTGTAACAAGCGCTTAAAAAAAATCCACGACTGCATAGTAGATAAGTCAAAACCTTATTTTTCTTTTTTAACAAGTCTTTTACTTCATCATTCATTATTTTTGGAGTCACGCCACATGTAAACTTTTTTGTTAATAACTTTTGTCAGTCAAAGATTTGTAAAGTTCTCCATTAAATTTTCCATTATTTTTCTATCTATCATTGAGAGTATGAAGTCGTGTTTAACAGTAATTTGAGATTCGCTAACTCTTTTAGGTGTTGAAAGAAGTTGAAAAACTTCTTTAAAACTTAGTTACAGTTGTAGTGCATTCTTTTGGTTCTTTTGAAAAAAATAAACTTAAAGGTGAATAGAATGTAGATGGCATTGCGCTTCAACTACACGTTTAGTAGTTTTATTCCGTAGCCTTGAAAGTTATTTTTGCCACGTGTTTCCTTTATAGAAGTATGCTCATCCAAAGAGTAATGTAACCTTTCGACTCGCATATTTTTTATGATAAGATGGAAACACATAATGTCCTGCCTTTAATAATCTTTTTTGCGTCTGTATACTGGCCTGACTAATACATAACTGCCTGCATCACAATTGATTTCACTTGATATCATTTTTTTAATGATTACGAGCCTTTTCTAGTTAAAGTAGCTGGGTTTCTGTGGCACATCGAGCGATTTGCTAATTCAGCAGCTGTGGTTAACTCAGTGACACTTCGCTATTTCGCTGAGTTTCAACTCTATGCTTTTTGGTTTTACTAGATGAGTCTTCAAAGATCTATCAGGCCGTATGTAAGGTAACTTCTTCCAGATGACGAGAAAGGACAAGGCTGATATAAAGGGTAAGGTTGCTCAAGTCGTACCCCCCTGCATAACAATGAGTATTTAGCAAATATGTAAAAATTATATTTGCTATTCGATTCTAGATTAAATATTGTTTTTATTTATGAAAACAACTCTGAAAAATCTTTGTGTCGTCACATAAATTAATCTAAATTAAAAAATGTGCAAGGGTACGACTAACGAAACCAGTATCCTAAATGGTACTGCTTATAGCTTAAGTTGCACCAACCTAAAAATGCAACTATTAGAAATTTATTTAGAATAAATTCGTTAAAAATGAGATTGAAGGAAAAGTAATTCAATAATCAGTTGATTTTCATTAAGGACAGGCCTCACTGACATACTTTTTTAACTTTTTATTAACACCTGTGCATAGATCGTGTACCCATGTTTTATATTTCAAGCACTAAATCATATTTTTATAAAGTTGTATCTCCTAAGAAAAAAACCTGCATACCAATGAGTTTTTAGCAAATATGTAAAAACTATATTTGCTATTCGACTTAAATTGTAAATATTGTTTTTATTTATGAGAAAAACTCTGAAAAATCTTTTTGTTGTATTATAAATTAATCAAAATCAAAAAAAAATTTATAAGGGTTCGACTTACGAAATCAGTGTCCTTAGTGGTTTCGTAAATCGCACCCTTGCAGCTGATTCCTTTTTAGTGACTTCAACTTTCTTTCTCTTCATTGTATTTTTTATAATTTCTTTATCGACTATAAATTATTTCGACTACTGGAGTTACGCTTGTACGGGAGGAGTTTCATTACTCACAACTTGACTTGTATTTGTGCGCAAAGGCTCTTCAATCATTGAATCTTCCATTGGAAAGCAAAAATCTTCATCCTGAAAATCATGTCTGTTGCATAGCCAAACATCGATAGATTTAAAGCTATTTAAAGCAATATCCATACGAATAGATTTTGAGTATGCGATCCTTAATAGTTCTGACAAAGTACTTTGTTTACTTGTGTTACCGGGATATTTTCTTAATCAAGTAGATAACGCTTCATTATAATTGACTTTGAGAGATCTGAAAAATGATTTGTTCAAAGGTTGGAGACGATGCGTTGTGTGTGCAAAAAAAGATGGCATAAAATTACCATACTCACACGGTAGATCTATATCTTCGATATTTTTGCGTGGAGTCCCCATCCAAAAGATGAAATGCTTTAACCATTCAACAAAAATGCTCTGATATTAACCATACGTTTTTAGAACATCCAAACACCGTTCTCGGTGGTACTCCTTTTTTTAACCCCGGGCCATTGATATTGCCACTGGAGTATGTAAGGATTAGCAAAGATTATCTTTCATAAATTTATTGCAACACTTTTTACTTGAAATTTCTTTTTCTCTGTTGAAACGGTGAGGTAAATTATATTTTTTAGCGAGTTCATGAGCAAGCTTTCTTAGATCAGTTGCAAAAGCGCAAAAAAGATTTTACCTCATTGAGTGCGTATTCAACCAACTCCTGTTTCATTGTATTGCTCAGATCCTTGGGCCTTCCAAATTTTTTCCTATTTCACCTTTTGAAAAAAATAACAAAAATAAAAAACTGAAAAGAAAGAAGAATGTAAAAAGTTGGTCGAAGTAAGAATTTCTAAAGCTAAATCGTACCATGTCCGATTTAGGCGTCTCGCACAAGCACGACTGAGAACACTTCGTAAGTTGTTGCTAAAATTAACATAACCTCACACATATTGATCGTATTGCATGTCAGTTTCGCTCATATGATTCTATTATAGTTACAAAACTTACAGCATATCTACTAAACTCCAAAAATGATAAATACTTACAAGAATAACTACCACAGATCTGTAGAATACAAAAACAGCGAAGAACTTCTTAATAAGAGTATTTCTTAGTAGACAGCGTGGCATATCACTATAAAGCATTCAGACTACATGTGGCACCATCTTCATCCTGACCTGGCACCTAATGTAGCAGTCATCACTCAACAAATGCAGAACATGTACGGCTAAAGAACAGGTACGACTTGAGCAATCTTACCCTACTTATTTTAAACTCTACTACTATTATTGATAAAACGAATATTTAACTTCATTTAAAACACGCACTGTCTTGGCTACAGACTTCTTTATGAAGAATTTTGTCGAAACATTGCAAAGATTACTCTTACTATGTTCTGCATTTTACTTGCATTTAACTCTTCAAAAAAGTGATATAAAAAAATGTCAAAATAAAAAAAATAACAAAAAGCCCAAAAAAAACGAAAAAAACGAAAAAGAGTGACAACATGACAGCCTGCAATAGACACCTACATCTAACGGTTACAAAGTATGTGAAGATTTAAATAAAATCAAAGTTAATAAATTATTATGTTAATTAATCCGAAAAATATAGCATTTTAATTTTTTTTAATTTTAACTGGTTACTTTCGTGAAAACCAAAATACATTACTCGAATTGAAATTTTATTGTGCACGAAATGGCATTAGACGTTTGTTTCTCACAAAACTTAACTATTTACTAATATTTACTTTATTTTACTGAAATTTTACTCTTCTTTGGATAAAAGCCCAAATTGAAGAATTAAAAGTTATTTTCGGACTTTTTATTTATCTAAGGAAAAAAAGAAAACAGATGAAACTATTGTTTTACTTCCTCTTATTGATGAAAAAATTCTGATTCTTTTCTTCTAATTATGGCAATTCTTTTCCAAATAAATTCTCTTCATATTTCTAAAATATCAAAATAAATGTAAAAATTTATGTTATTTAAAAAGAATATTAAAAAATTTTAAAATTTTATCCTAACAATAAAAAAATTCTAATTTTTGTTTTTTGCATTTGAGATTTTAGTTTGATTCTAAATTGGCTTTTTTGAAGTGTGGCCCAAAAAATGCGCCATGACTCTATATGTGAAAAATCTAAAACGAAAAAAAATATTACGGTTTTAACTACCTTAATATTTTGACACACTGATTTTATGAAAGAAAATAGTTTTTGTTAAAATACTTTGGTGTTTTACAGTGTGGAGCTAAATTAAACTTAGAGTAGGAGGAAACCGAAAAATGCCTTGCCTATGTCTTCGCCATAGTGGAATTTTCCTAATGGATTAGCAAATAATTGTTATTAAAAAATATTCAGGCCTTACACCATGTTGTAGATACAAAGGATTTTTCCAAATAATTTTTTTACGTTAGTTGACGTAATGGATAGCTCAACATCAACAAGAGAAAACCACTGAAAATTACGTCAAAAAATCTTCAACAGAAATAACTTCAACAGAATATTTCAAGTCAGTCATAAAAATAGTAAATAAATATATATATATATATATATATATATATATATATATATATATATATATATATATATATATATATATATATATATATATATATATATATATATATATATATATATATATATATATATATATATATATATGTATATTCATAAATATACATATCCAACCCAACAAGTCGTCTTATTGACGAATTTAAGACGTCTTGAAATTGGTCTTAAAGATGTCTTAAACTGGTCTAAAATGAAACACTGTAAGTCGTTTTAACTAAAACGTCTTAAAGTTGTCTTAAGGCTTCTTAAAGACGGCTTAAAAAGACAGCTTAAAAAGACGTGTGTGTGTATATACACACGCACACACACACACACACACACACACACACACACACACACACACACACACACACACACACACACACACACACATATAACCTTCCAGTCTCCTTCCAATATAACATAAATATATATATATAAGACTGGAAGGTGGTGACAGAATACAGAAAGGTGTGAAAATATGAACTATCCAAATGCAATAACTGAAAAAAAAGAGACATGATTTACTATAGAAATATATTTCACAGCATTCACAAAAAAGAGTACATGATTATATTTTCAATAAGATTTTCGTGATGATGGTGAGTATTTTAACAAACCCTAAATAAATTTATGGCCAGTTTTCTCCGATTCTTTTGGATTTGTCTCTCGGACAGCCGCTAAAAAGAGAAAATCAATTAAACATTTTAAGGTAAAGAAAATCATTGATTTTTTTTGGGTTTACCAATTATTAATCTATTTATTTAATTTATTTATTTAATAAATAATTTACCAATTACTTATTTATAAAGGTTGGTTTCTTTAAAACTTCTCTTTCCGCCTTTCTCTGTACATTCATGTTGAAATTTATCATTGGCAAACAATGTAATTTCTAAATTCAATTTTTTTCTCAGAAATTTGTAAAACATGTGCTCGTGATGACCTAGCCATTGGACCTTTACGGAAATAATTCAAGATTCTTTTAACAACCCGAAGACATATCAAATGCATACAGTCAAGGTAGAATCCGGAAACACATTTAATACCAGCAGCTATAAGTGGAGCATAATATTTCTGATGTTGCTTATACGACTGGCAGCTAAAATTGTAATCTATCCGCTTGCAAAATTTTTGTTCTTCATTAAACACTACCCTTCCTTCCCAAGAACCTTTGATAACGCACCTTTCACAAGAATAATATCCAGTATGAGCAACAGTCCCTTTTAAAAATGATCTTGCTGGGGTATCACAGAGAAAAGTTCTAACTTTAACAGTGTGTAGAATTGATTTTGTTGTCAGACCGGATAACTTAAAACCACACAATTATTGTAATTACGCAATTTGAATAAAAGATATTATTGAAGACGGAATTAAGGAAAGAATTAAAGCATGGATGTATAAAAGATGGACGTGCAACTTATTATTGTTTAAACTTTTAGTATAAGTTTAAACTTTTATAACATTTGTTTAATAAGACTGTTCATGATAAAGTAACTACTTCACTTGTTGACAAATTACTTAACAAATTACATTAAGGTTATAAGGTGTATTTTCTAATGGGCTTTTTTATAATTTATTTGAAAATGCAAAACGTTTTAAATAGTTATTCATATTTATAATTATCTTCCGAAATGCGGCCAGATTTTCATGTATTATTTCATCTATCATAAAAAATACATAATAACCCATTAGTTTTTGTCAAATAAAATTTATTTCACATATAGCTGGTAAATCATAATACGTTAATATTAAATACTTAGTCATTCATGCGGTTTATCATAAATTGGCTTTGCTAAATTCTTTAAAGCTGTGACAAATTATTTTTCCTATATTGTATTTATATTCATTTTATTAATAAGTTATTTATCCTTAACTGTATATATTTCTGTTGTTAAGCATATACATATCATATCATATATATATATATATATATATATATATATATATATATATATATATATATATATATATATATATATATATATATATATATATATATATATATATAGCGATATTAGAATCCCTTGGACTTAAAGTAAGAGCTATAGTGTCTGATGGAGCAAGCCGAAACAGAAAATTCAATAACATTCATTAACTGGAAGACTTCAGCAATATAGTAGAAGAAGTAGTTCACTATGCCAAAAACAATTGTGCTCCAGGTAGCTACAAAACAAGTCGATATTTTGTATTACTTATTGTATCTCAAGTTATACATGTGCTTAAGCAGTCAAGTAAATGGTCTCAAATTCTTTTTATTATCCGCCTTATTTCTTAAAATGTTAAGAATGTCTATGTAAAATTAAGCTTAAAACTTGGTTCTATTGCTGTTATCTTTAACAAATAAAAGAAAATTGATGTGACTGGTAAGGCTAGACCAAATATTTTCGACGAATCCGACAGACTTTAAGAGAATTAAATTTCAATTGTTTAAAACAATAAATTTTCAACAATGCGCAACATGGGGAGCATGGTTTGCAAAAAGAAAAATTACGTTGCACGTCCATCTCTTATACTTCCATGATTAAAGACATCTTAAACTAGTTTTTCCGAAAGACGTCTTAAACTGGTTATTCCGAAAGACGTCTTGTTAAGATGTTTTAAGGACGTCTTAAACTGGTTGTCGGAAGATTTCTTAAAGACCTGTACAAAAGCCGTCTTAAACAAATCTTTAACAAGTTGCAGACGTCTAGACGAGTTAAAGGTAAGTTACAGACGTCTTAAAGACGTCTTAAGTAGGGAGGGATGTGTGAACGTGTGTACACGTGTGTGTAAATATATATATACTTTTTTTAGTTGTTTTATTTGTTTTTATTTTTGAAGCATTTTGTTGTTTATCTTAAATGCATAGTGAATGTAAAAATAACTAATCTCTCGGTATATAAAATATGATTTTTGTTTTTATTTTTTGGAAATTGTGGCAAGATGATTGGCTACTCGTTTCGCTATTTGCTTTTTCACGGGAAAAAGTAGATTTAAAATTATCTTTTTAAATTAAATTTAAAACTTCGCATGCTCAGTGATTAATTTTCCCATCCCTTTCCCTTTCCCGAAGCTAAATGGATGAGTAGAAACTGACCCATATAGTTGGAAAACCAGGCGTATTATACCGGGTATTCAAGCTAGTTAAGTATAAAGAAATTAGGATAGCCTTGTATATGCATGCATAAATGATAAATGAATACTTTTTTACCATTGGTAAAATCAAACGATTGACTTTATTTAGGCTAACTTTTGCAAATGTTCGGCCAAAAATTTCAGCGTTATAATCCTCATACTCTTGCATTAAAATGTTTTATGAGTGTTTTCACAAATGTGTACTGTCGCCTTATGAGTGTTTTCATACATGTGTACTGTCGCCTTACAGAAGCTGGGTGGATAAAAGGGAGTTTAAAAAATCGACTAATTGAATATATTTTCTCAATAACTATCCTTAATTGGTAAGAAACTGTGGTATTAGATACGATAAACATTCCAGAGCGTTGAGTCATAAACAGTTAAAGTGATGTTTAAATGTAATTTCTTCTATGAAAAGATTTTAGTTCAGCAATTTTACAGCGTTTTCAAACCCATTTAACAAGATAGTAATCAAATTTTTAGATAAGAATCAAATTTTTGTTGTGACGCATTTTTTCTTTAAGAGGGGAAGTACTTTTTCATTAATCATTTGATTCGAAAGTGAAACAATGTGTGCGAAAAGAAGAGCGAAAAACAAAAAATGTTTTGAAAAAACTGGTTTAACGTGTTTTTTTTTGTTTTTTAACTATTTAACGCATACTGCTTTTTGCACCCATATGTATCCATGCTAGTTTTTAATTGTTGGATAGCGAGAATTCTTAGCTGTACAATGGAATATAATTTATCACTACATCGATCCCACAATTTTTTTCAGATCAAGCGTTCTCTTTTTTCTCAAAAACGAAAATTATTGAAGAATGAAGGAAATATGAGCGAGATGAAAGAAATTCTCGTTTATTGAATTTTATTTTGCAAAAATTTTGAAAATGCTGATGAAACTTGAAATTCAGAGAGCTGTTTGCAATTAAAAATTGCAAACACCTCTCTTAGAATTAGAATAATATATGTAGAATTTAAAACAAATATTTATCAGCTTTTCTTTCTCGTCATCTGGAACAAGTTTGGGTTAAAGACGGCCTGCTAGAACTTTGAAGACTCATTCTATAAAACCAAAAAAGCGTAGGGTTGAAAACTTTGTAAAATTGCGAAATGTCACTAAGTTAACCACAGCTGCTGAAGCAGCGAATCGCTTGATGGGTCACAGAAACATTGCTACTTTAATTAGAAAAGGTTTGAAATAATTTTAAAAAAAAAGAAACCAAGCAACGTTATTTGCGATGGTAGGCTGTTACGTAACAAGCATTAGCTTATTACGTCGACTCTAAATGTATAAGTCATGCTTGTACAAGCGATCATTAAAGGTAGGACATCACGTGTTTCCATCTTATAATAATGTATGTAAATATATGCAAATCGAAAAATTTTATTACTCTTTAGATAAGCATGCTTCTATTAATTATCATACATAAAACATATTTCTATTAAGGAAACCTTGCGCTGTAATTGACCTTCAATGTACATGGATTCCTTTTTTTTTTAACTGAATGCTTGTTACAATAAAAGTAAAGATATAAAGTAGTAGTTAGAACTTAGAAAAAAGAAGTTAGAAAGTTAGAAAGTGATGAAGATTTTATTGTGTTCAGAAAAAATCGAGCAAAAACTTAAAACCGATATATTATACTTAATTAATATGCAAACACTTTATCTAAATCTATATCCGTGGTAGTTTATGCCTACAATGAGCACAAAATTCTTCAACATAAAAAGTTGTGATGTTACTAAAGTTGTATTCTTGCAATAAGGCAATTCTCGAAAGAGTCTCCAGTCTCCGATCATTTCATTAACTCACACAGAAAAGTGGCAAGTAAGAGAACCGGATAATTACCAATGGAATTTCTTAATTTAACCAATGGAATTTCCTAATTTAATTGACCTGTTTACCACCAAATCAAGTTGGAAGTAAAGTTCTTTGTGACGATGAAGATTAACTTAGGAGCCAATTTGTCATATTGTGAATACGACAAAAAAACTCATCCTTTGATAATTGTTGAGTGTTTAATATTCGCTAATTTTGAATTATCACCTAAATAAAGTCACCATAATGCTTTTTATTTTTTTCTTTACAAGGGAATAAGAAAAAAAGAAAGTAAGCGCATTTTTTTTTATTCAGTGTTTTTTTCTTTTTTTTTTTTTTTTTTTAAACATGATGATTTTCTTCAGCTTAAAAATAATCAAAAATTTCATGAGATAAAGTTTCATCAATAAAACACCAAAATATTATTGACACTAGCCTTGTGTCAATTGAGCATTAATGCGCGATCGACACAATGTGCATTATATGTCAATTGAGTATTAATATTCAATTCACAATTAATGAACAACGCAATGTTTTAGTTTTCAATAGGTGTTCTCAAAACAAAAAAAAAAAAAGCCACATTCTTAACAAGAATACTCATGAAAATATGGCAAAATAGTGTTTAGTAAACAGAACACTATTTTTATTATTTTTTTTATTATTATTTCTAACAATTAATTTTAAATAGAGGGTTTATCACCTAAACTTGCTGAGCGTAAAAAAAGTGGAGGCTGTGCAGCACGCCTATGCTACCTACATGCATAATATAGCTACATTACTTTACTCTAGATTTACCGAATGTGGTGTAGAGAAATCATTTAATATATAGTTTCAGACCATTTTATTTTGTTTTAAATGGTGTAAATAAATGTATGAAATATATGACATCTATGAAATATATGAAGTATATGAAATATATGAAACATGAAATATGTGAAATAGATAAAAATAAAAAAAAAACATGAAATATATGTAATATATTAAATATTCTGCATTTCCCTAGCTATATTTTGTAATCCAATTAAAAGCTTGCACACTAGGCAGGTGGCACAATTAAAAATGTTAAAATTGTCAAAAGTAAATAAATAGAAATAGAAAATAAAAAATAAATAAATAAATAGAATTAAGTTTGCAAACTTTGTTACAAAACTAATACTATTTATTTATTTTGGCGTTTGACGCAAAAGCGCACCAGGGTATTTATTAATGAATTTAATATAAGTCGTAATTGAAATAAATATTCTAACTAAAATTTACTTTTAATAAATACTAAATAATTCAATTTGGTGTAATCTTTTGGTAAAGCAATCTTTTGACTTTGAAATGTCGCATATTTTTGAACCAAATGGTGAAGTCACTATCTTCACGTAAAAAGTCCGCACAAAGATTGGCTTGTGTATCATACTTTTTAATTAAATTGATCGACAAGTCAGTAAGTATAGAAAATTTACAATGATTGACCAAACTTTGATTCCATTCCTTTAACGTTTTTACGTCCTCATCAAAACCAGGAGGACTGTTTTTGATCTTCTCCAAGAATTTTCCTTTGAAATAGCTATAAATAGCAGCGTCAAGTTTGTTCCAGTTTAAGATTCTTTCCCTGCTTCTGTTTTCATCGTCAGTATTTTTATCCTTAAACTTTCTTGCGTTATGAATGTTAAATACAACATCCTCCAGACTCCAATTCATCTCGTTTTTCAGTAACACCAAAGACTCTTCCATATGCTCCATGATCATTACAAGGTGAAAGTCTCGATTAATTAAATTTATTACATTTTCAATATACTCAGGAGTTTCGTTCCATACATCAAAACCAAAGTCGAACGCATTCGGATTTTTGGCCAATGAAAATGCACCTTCTCCTTGTGATAAATCAGCAGATTTAATTATATTTTTTAAAGATTCGTCTGAGTTTTTGAAAAACTCATCCAATAAAAGTGAGTTGGATGTTAAATTATAATGCTTCCTAAAGTTTAAGTATTGAGCTGCAGAATCAAACTGTGAATATGGCTCTCTAATTATTGTCACTATCTTAGTGTCAGGGCCGGCCATGATTTTTAGCATTTTTTCTTTGTTAAACACAGCATGATTGAATAGTATGTTGTAACTCTCATTTTCTATATGTTTATACAGAAATATTTCGTCAAACTTGTTTGGGTAGCAAAATCTGTGGTCACACAGGGGCAAAGCGACATTCAACTTGTGCGTTTTTGCGTATCGCTGCATAATATTTGTCACGGTAGAAGATCCGGTTTTGTGAGTTTTAATAAAAATCACATTTTGAATTGGTTGTTTACTTTTTCTGCTAAATAAAGAAAAAAAAGAATTTATCAAACTGGTTGTATTCTGTTTTTTGTTTTTTTTTTTTTCGACTCTAAGTACCGTTGTATATTCGACTCTAAGTACCGTTGTAAAACCTTTCGGAAAGTTTTCAAACTAACGTTATTTGAAAGCATTATTATGGCTAATCTGAATAAGTAAATACCACTCAAACAAAACAGCTATACGATTATTTTAATCGCCTAAATAAAAAAAAAAAAGCTTAAAATGAATGGGAGAAGCAAAAAATGTACTTTTAAGATGAATCAAAATTAAAATCAAAATCAAAATTAAAATCCAGAGGAAAAAATAGTTCTTTTGGAAGTTTCCGAAATCTTTCTTTTCTTGGGAGGGATGGAGGGATGGGAGTGGGGAGGAGGCTTGAAAGTGATTTTTATCACTCAATTAATCAAGCATAGACCATTTGTTCTACTTTGCAAAAAATATTAATGGAATCAAACAAATTTTAAATATGACAAACTTTATGACAAATTTAAATCCAATTTAATAGCACAACAGTTACAATAATTATTAAGTGGATGAAGGATCTTAGATTAGTTGATGGTGACTTATTAATAGAGTAGGTAAAGAACTATCCATGATTTGTAATTTAAAATCTAGTCCGTATATTCCGGTAAAAAAAAGATTCGTGTGTTAAAGTATCTATGAAGTTCTAAAGTGATTATTTAGTGGTAAAAAGTTTGATTAGCCATAGATCCTCCAATGGTGTTAACTGTTTTATTATCAAATAATAATCTATAAAAAGCTATTGCCACATCAAAATAAAATGCAAATGTAGCAGTTAAAGGGTGAAAAATATTTGTTAACTATGAATAATTTTTTGTAATTTATTTAGGGCTGCTATTTATTGGAAGAACTAAAAAACTGCAAAGAAGAATTTCACGTGCTTTATATCCAAGAAAATCAAAAGTAAGATAATAATAAAACAGTAAGTAACAGAACAATAATAGATATGGAAAATCAAAAGTTAAAAAGAGCAACAAAAACAACAATATTCTGTCAAATGCCTCAGCATAAACGTACTTTGATTTTTATTTTTACAAGGCTAGAGATCATGTTAAAGTTAATGTTCTATGTAAGCACTTGCGTCTCGTTATTTTTTTTATTCGAGACGAGACGAGACAATGATATCCGGGATACAATTTTTGAAATTCTGAAAGAAAATTTATAACTTCTATATTCTAGAACAGTTTTGGTTAATCGAGAAAGTTTGTAACCTATAGTATTACCAAACCAATTTCTATTACAAATTTCACTGTCACTATTTCTATCAGTTTCCCCGATATCAAAATAGTCAAAAAAGGGTTGTCGGAAGGTTTAGGTAAAAATATGCGTACTAAAATAGTAGCTTTATTTGTTTTTAACACAACAAATAATAAGAAGAATATATTAGTTAAAAAAAGGCTTCTTACTTCAGATTTGTCAAATGCAAAATGAGTTATTTCTTTTTTCAGTTAAAAAATTAGCTTTTTAAGTTGCTGGTTTTTAATCTATTTAAAAAATCTCATTGAATCAGATGCAATTCAAAATATAAATTTTTACCTTACATCCGTGTGTTCTTCTTGAACCATCTGTGGTAGGATCTCTTTAAGTTCCTTATTTTGCTGATTTATTACAGGTATTGGATGATTCATTCCCCAACTTTCTTGAGCTAAAACAGGTATTGGCTGGCTCATTCCCCCATTTTCTAGAGCTAATACAGGCATTGGTTTTTTTATTCCCTCAGTTTCTTGAGCTAATACAGGTATTGGTTGTTTTAATGCCCCATTTTCTTGAGCTAATACAGGTATTGGTTGTTTTAATGCCCCATTTTCTTCAGCTAATACAGGTATTGGTTGTTTTAATGCCCCATTTTCTTCAGCTAATACAGGCATTGGCTGTTTTATTCCCTCAGTTTCTTGAGCTAATACAGGTATTGGTTGTTTTAATGCCCCATTTTCTTGAGCTAATACAGGCATTGGTTGTTTTATTCCCCCAGTTTCTTGAGCTAACATAGATATTGGTTGCTTTATGACGTTTATTGCTACACTTTTGAAGTTTTCGTTTTGTAATGATGATCTGAATTTAGTTGAAATAAAAGATTAATTTAGAAAATATTTGGAGTTTAAGTTTTTTTCTCTTATTTCTTAGCTAAAGTTCAGGTTGTTGGATAGCATTAAAGTTTTCTTACCTCCAGATTGTAGCATCAAAATTATTCAGTACTTGAGATTTTAAATATTCGTCAGGATTGAAAACGTTTGACTCAACTTTGAAAAATGATCTGAGAAATATAGTTCATTTTATTACATTAATAATATATACTATATTTCTAGTATGAAACTAAATAATATAACTATGCAGAATCATGCTATCATTCGTATTCTTTAATTAACTAAACAAAAGTTTAACTTACAGTCTGAGTAAAGATCCGCTACCATCTTTGTAAAAATAGATTATCATGACAACGCTCCAAAAAAATGAAAGAAGCAGAAAATTCCTGCAGTATCAAAAAGAAATATTCTCTTAATATTTTCAAACTTTACACAACGCAATTGCAGGAAATCTTAACATATAACAGAAAGAGATAGAGAGACAGAGAGACAGAGAGACAGAGAGACAGAGAGACAGAGAGACAGAGAGACAGAGAGACAAAGAGAGAAAGAGAGACAGAGAGACAGAGAGACAGAGAGACAGAGAGACAGAGAGACAGAGAGACAGAGAGACAAAGAGAGAAAGAGAGAAAGAGAGACAGACAGACAGACAGAAAGAAAGAATGATAGAGAGATAGAGAGGCAGTGAAACATAAAGAAAGAGTGATAGAGGGACAGAGAGACACAGAGACACAGAGAAACAAAGTGAAAATTTAATCCCATAGCTTGAAATACAGCAAGATGTTGAAAAAAAGGTGAACATAGAACTTAGCAGTAATGAAAATAAACTTAAAATAAGATGTTCCCTAAGATTGAATTTAAAACTAACAATAATCATAAAAGATATTTTTAAAGAATTGAAGTTATAACGTGGATTTCGCACAAACTTTCTAAAATTCAAACTTTCTAAAAAAAAATAATTTTATTATCATAATGTTTTTATGATAACTTTATTATTAAACCATAATAATATTTTATTTTTTCTAGAAAATTTATTATCAGAGAGCTTTGGTTTTTTAAGAAGAAATTGATATTTTTCTTTTCAGACGATATTTTTACTTTGCTGAATCTGCATTTCCTATAAAATACTCCGTTAAAAACAATTTTTATATCAGGCTTGGTTGTTTGAATGATATGAAACTTTGCAAGAAAGATGACAAGAAATTCCGATAGAAGATGCAGACCGACCATACCTAGAAAATATGCTCACCTTTCAAATGGTAAATTTAAGAGAGCGGGAAAAAGTTCTGACTCAAATTTTGTAAAAATTTGTTAAACACAAATTTTAAGACTTTTAAATACAGATTTTAGAATTTCTATAATAATAGAAATTTTTAAATTTGAAAAGCACTGTTCGAGATAATTGGTAACCTTTAAAAAAATTCGAGAGATTCGGGCTCTCTCATCATTTCTCATTTCAACAGCCGTGTATTCAGTTTTGTTTATTTTATTTTATTATCATTACTCTCTTGTTACAGTTGCTATTATTTTCATTTTGTAGTGTGAAAATGCAAATCAGCACATTGATTTGAGTGCATTATTACTATGAACCTTACCTCAAAATGCGTTCTTTGAGCATAGTCTTTCACATATAGACAAAGCAAGTTTTTTATAACACTTTGTTGAACACATTCGCTAATGTTTTCTTGCAATATGCTTTCTTATAAACTTTTTTTTTTTTATAAAATTTAATTAACATAATCACGAGATAAGGATTAAACTTCGAGATGTTGAAAGTTTAAGCAACAATTTTTATTATCAGTAGGATAAACCGTATTAGTGTTCCACCAAAAGGAGCATCAGAAAATTCTAGATTAATGATGTCATTTCTAATTATTACTACAGTTTTGATTTATGACTCACTTTAATAGGGAGTAATGGGGGGGGGGGGGGCGTTAAACTGGTTGTTAACAAGCTTCTCGTTTTAAAATGAGTTAATAAAACTCTATGAATGCAAATTTGTCGGATAAAAGTTTTCCTGTCATTCAATAATTTTCAACGTTTTTTGTTTTGTACTAAATTTACTGGTATGAATTTTATTGAACCATTGAGTTTGCACTAGGAAAACAATTTACGGTTTTACAATGCCTTAAAAATGTGTAACTAGACTTTTATTAAAGGCATTCTTGGTGCGTCAAAGACTTAGTTGCGTTAATTTTCAACTGTGCTAAACTGATTAAATTTATGCAAGTTGGAAGGTTTTTTTTTTGTTATCCTGGGCCTCTCGCAACAAATCCAAACCAAATCTCCCTAAAAAAGTGTATAAGAAAAACTCTATTTTGCAATAAATTTTTAAAGCAAGAACTGTTTTAATATTACCATCGTAACCGCATCCGGCTATGTGTACAATATAAGTTTAAAGTCGTGCAGAACTGAGCGCGAGCTGTGCACGTCGAAGCTTTCAAATGAGAAATTTTGCTTTGTAAATGTATAAATATGTATTGAAACTGATTAAAAAGTTGTGAATAAAGAGACTTATGGATTATAGGTTCTTTGTGGTTTAAAACGAAGATGACTCATATTTATCTAACAATAGACCCACTCTAAAGATTCAGTTTAAAGCAACTTTTATAAATTCAAACGTAAATAAAACAGCTGCTTTATTACTTTAAGTTATTTCGCTAATGTGTCTATGTTAGCATGTGTAAGTAAAGTCATTACTATGTAAATTATTAGTTCACAAATTCCAGTCATCAAAGCATGGCGCATTTTATCAGGGCTTCTTTAACTTAAGGGTTTTTCTAAATTTTAAAAATAAGCATGAATTTTAAATTTAAATATAATTTTTAGCATTTTAAATTATAATTTAGTAATTAGTCTTCAAAATTTAGCATAGTTTATTTAGTAAATTTGAACAAAAAATCTAATTTCTTTTTTAATCAAAAATGACCTGTTTTGAGTCTTCAAAATATAATTTATGGCATTCGCTACTTTTATTCTTTAATCAAAAGAAATATGCTGCTGAAAGTCATCGTTTGCTTGCAGAAACTTATGAAGATCATCCACCATCTTTTAAAAATTTCGGATACTGGTTTAGACAATTTAAAAGTGGTGATTTTGATCTAAATGACAAGGAGCGCTCTGGTCAGCTAAAAAAGTTTAAAAATCTGGAATTGCAAGAATTACAAGACGAAGATTCAGCTAAAACTCTAAAACAATTGTCCGACGCGTTAAAAGTCACTGAAGCTGTATTTAGTAAGCGTTTACAATTGATGGGAAAGATCTAAAAAGAAGGTAATTGGCTGCGACATGTATTAAAAGAAAGAGATTTGGAAAGATGATTGGTAATGAGTGAAAACCTTCTTCAAAGGTATAAAAGAAAATCCCTTTTGCATCGAATTGTTAAAGGTGATGAAAAGTGGATCTATTCTATGCGAAAAAAGTTGTGGTGTGACATTGGTCAAGCGTCAACATCTACGCTAAAGCGAATTATTGATGGTAAGAAAGTTATGCTTTGCATCTGGTGAGATCAAGGAAGTGTAGTGTATTATAAACTGCTAAAACCTGGAGAAACTAAAACAGGCATACGTTACAAACAACAATTTATCGCTTGAACTCAAACTCTTAACGAAAAACAACCAGGTTACGCTAAAAGACATGATAAAGTAATTTTTCAGCACGATAACGCTTTTCCACATGTTGCAAAATGCGTAAAAGAAAATCTTGAAGAATTAAGATGGGATGTTTTTCCCCACCCATCATATTTACCAGACATTGCTCCATCAGATTATCATTTGTTTTTGTCAATGAAGCATTCATTTGGGGAGCAGCATTTTAATTGCTTTGAAGAAGTCAAAAATTAGCTTGAATGCTGGATAGCTCAAAAACCAGAAAAACGTTTTTACAATGGAATTCATGCTGGAAGAAGATTGTTAGGATGGAAATTATTTTGATTAAATAAATTCTTAATTATTTAGAAACAAATATATTTTTTATGATAATAAAAAAACCCTCAAAATTAAGTTAACCTCCTAATAGTTGAGTTTTGAGACACCACGTTACTTCTCTATTATTAATAGAAAAGTACCAGTTTAAGTATATTATCCAATGTCACTATTGTGTTATAATCTTTGCTTTTCCTTACGAACTCCAGAGGCATCACTAATGGCCAAAACTAACGTTTTCAATAAAGATTTAGTTTATAAATTATTTGATAAAAATGAATTAGATTTACAACGTTGATGAGACAGGATTATCCACCGTAGATAAACCATCTACAATAAATACTCAAAAAGGTAAACATCAAGTTGGGGAAATTATAAGTGGTGAAAGGGGCTTGATCACTACATGTATACGTTATTTGGATCCAGCAGGTGAATTCGTGCTGCCTATGGTAATATTTAAACGTGCACGGATGCACGATTGCTTAAAAATGGAGTACCACCGAGAACGGTGTTCGGATGTTCTAAAAACGGATGGATAACAACAGAGCTTGTTGTTGAATAGTTAAAGCTCTTCATCAAATCTATCAAGATGGAAAAAAGTAGTGAAAAGAAGTTAATACTTCTTTTGGATGGGGACTCCACGCAAAAATATTAAAGATATCGATCTACCGTGTGAGCATTAGGGTGGTGTGAAAAGTATAGGAAAAATTTTTTTGAAAACTTAGACTTGTACTAGTCATTGACTAGGTGATTTGAGCTTGCTAGTAAAAAATTGAGCTAATTGCGTCACATTTTGAGGTGCCCCATAAGGATTGAAAACTGATGTATTTTAGGCATGTTAGTCAATAAACAGCAATTTACAATATAATAGTATTTTTACACCATTCAGTACCACAGATACTACTGTGATTTCTGCCAAACCAAATAAATAATAACCAAATCATAAACAGTGAAGTGATTAGAGTGACTTTTTTTCTTATTGTTAAAAATGTTCATCTGTTCTCTTGATGCAGTTCTGTTCTTGATGAATCCATTATGAGCGCTATCACTACACACTGACTGTGATGCTTCTGAGACGAGTTTCACATGTCTCTCCACAGCCTGAGTGTGACATGGTACTTTGATAAGTGGCTACAAAGCATAATTGGTTTCAAATATTCGATCTAATATTTCATTTGTTGGAATCAGTGACAACAGAGGTGATTTTGGTTACATCAACATCAATCCACCTGATGAGCTCAGTATATAATCTGCTGCTTCAAAGTTAATCTGTGGGATGACAAGCTTTCTAACATCAGTTCTCTACTGCTGACAAGCTTTTAGGATTCGACAAAGTGAAAGTCGTACATGATCTCGTTTATCAAATGTCATTGCCAGTAGCAGATTTTCAGGGTGGGCAAAGTAGGCATTCCTTTGAATTACAGGATCAATAAACCTCCTAACTTCCTGTAGCTGGGCACGAGATAGATTAGTTGTAAGCTAAACATATTTAGCACCATCTTTACAACTGGGAGTGGTTTTGATGGTAAACCACACAGGAGCATAAACTTGCACTTTGAATTTGGCCAACAGCTGCAAACTTTGCTCAGACTTTTTTGTGGAAATATAACGAAGAAGAATTTGAATTTCTGTTGTCAGCTAACGTAAGTGAGCTATCTTCCCTGGATTTTGTCTAGCAAGACCTTCAGAGTAGTTTCTATTGCTTACACTGCAACACATCTCATATAAATACTTTTGGTCGATGATTAAATTCTGGATTATCGCTTCAGGAATTTCACAGCTAATAGCTTCAAACTTGCATACGGGCTGAAGCTCACAGTTTGGCAAAGCTAACCCTATTGGTCCTGAGAACTATTTTAGTCTAGATGTTCCACTATCGAGATGTTTCATAAGATGGTGCAGTGTAGTTCATTTGTATGAAGCTGGCAGGGCAGCCACTGTAAAAGGTTTGCCAAGTTTTACCTCTATGACTCATTATTATTCTACCAGTAGCAGCAGTATTTGTGGCAGTGCCTACTCCTAATACTTTGTTCATATTCATACTGTTTTCAACATAGTACTTGCAAATGCAATCTGTTATGCTTCGTGCTGATGATGATTGAGGTGTCAGATGTGTAAGAAATTTCTCACTGGGTTCACAAATTAGAGTTAAGTGCTCTTCATTTACAGTTTTTTGGTACAATCGTGTTCCTTTTTTCTCAAGTTTCAGAGTATAATCCTTATGTCCATCAAAGTACATGATGTCAATAAAACCATCTATTAAAAGACAGTCTCTGGTGAACTTACGCTCCCACCGCAATTTATAGCAATCAATAACGTGTGTTAGTTCAGTTTGCAAAACAGCAACAAAACTCTCCACCACAGCAGCAGCTAATGCTGCTCCAGCTCTATCTGATGCACCAAACCGATCACACATTTTTGCCAACTTTGGTAATCTTTTTCTCATTTGTCTGGTGCTTGTTGATGAAGGTGTCTGAACATGCTTTACTTCAGCAACTTCATTTGATTCGTTGTTTGTTCCAACATCGTCAATATCTTACGACAATGTGCTTAAATCTTCTAAATCATATTGCTGATCACACAGGTCAAGTTTTCTTTTGACCCTTGCGTTTTTTATCATTTTTCGGTCAAAACATTTCTTTAACTTAGCTGAGCTAACCTTATCCACACTGCTAATAATCATCAGTCAAGTGGTTCGTTGATCCTGCACAAAAGTTTTGCTCATTAGCTGGCACTTTGTGCTCCTTTTCACACTCGCAATTTCCATAGGAACACTTGCATATAGCAATGTTGAACAACTTTTACTTGTTTTTGTCTGCATATGCCTGAAACTTCAACATATCTTAACAGTCTTCCTTTCTTTGTAAGGTTTTATCAGCTTTCTAAACTCATTGTGAGTACATCGTATTAGCTTCAGAATTCTAGTTTGTGAAACAGCAGGGACAGAGGCTCTTTTCCACACAGCCTGGATATCAGATTCAACAATTTCAGCTACTTCGCTTTCAATAGGCTCTTTTGCTTTTTCTGCTTCGATGTTTTGCGTAATGTGATTGTAATGTTTCATTACATCCATGTATGTTAGCAAAATAATTGTAGGAAATTAACAGGGATGATCAAAAGCTGTACATTTGTGGTGCGTCCTAGTGCAGATTTTTGACAGCGAAATCCTTTTCCTAGCAATCAATGAAAAATAAAATAACAATTCTCTCTGAATATGATTTTACACCTACATCTGTTATTCATTGGTCGTTAAGCAGTCCAAACTTACAGATCTACAGCTTTATTCCCATTTGGCAAACAAAATACCTGGAACTAGTTTAAACTGCAATAGCTGCATACTATAGTTTTAACTAAATTGAAGGAATTTTAAATCACTGTACATATTTTTCAAGTAAGTTTCATGCAAACATGTTCAGCTTACCTTTAAACAACAGCGAATAAAACCACAACACAGATTTAACACAATTGATTAAAATAATGTCAGACAGCCGTGTTTGTGTGCACAAAGATGCAAAACATTGAGCACGCTTAGAACACCTCTAAATATTAAAATAAGTAGGAAATATTTTGCAGTTTTTTCAGTCCATAAAATGCAAGCTTTTTTTGCTATTAAGTTTAAAAAATCGCATTTTCATTTTATCACAACAGCCTAATGTACATGCTGCATGGACTATTAGCTGAACGCTGCGAGTACACACAACTCAGTAGTTTCTTCTTGGGTTATTTAATAGATGAATTTAACTAATGGATATATATGTTTAATAAGAATATTAAATATGAAACATAATTTTTTAAATTTTATATTATTTTATATATTATTTTATTTATGTTTTAATATTTTTATTTTATATTATATATCATTTTATTTATGTAATATTCTTTGTAATATACCTGCTCTCAATAAATGAGTCATTTGTTTTTGACTTGTTTATTCAAAACAACTTTAAAAAATTGTTTATGGAATTTTTTGATAACATACTTCTGTCCATCAAAGTACATGGTCTATTAAAGTACATGGTTTCTATTGGATTACGTATGTTATCAAAAATTAACATACATACATTAGGTATGTTATCAAAAAATATATGATACATATATGTTTGTATGATTAAAAACTAATATTAATCCCTTAAAATTTAGGAATAATCGCTTCTAGCTTTAGGTATAAATGCATGTAAAAACACCTTTAATTTTTTTTTAAATGTATTGTTTAGTAAATTTTTGAATAAAGAAATATTTAGATCATCTACTATACTTTTCTCCTATATTATATACTGTTATACTTACTGTTATATATTATGGCTTCAGTTACACAGAAATTAAATAACTTTATCACGACGCTAGTTTGACAAAATATTTTATCTTAAAAAAAAATTCACCTGCCTACCATGCAGTTTTGTTATTACCAACTCGCACATATCATAGGGTAGTTAAGAACTAAAAGGTGCATAAATTATATAACAAATGCTAGTTAGGGTGAGTCGGGGGAGATATATATATAGGGTAAGAGATGGCCAGTTCAATTATTTTTAGAACTAAAAGCTAGATAGCACTAGTTTACGCTTATTTCACTTCTGTCAGCGGAGACCGCTAGTGCAAGTGCAAAGTTAGAGTGAAATTAAATCGAAAAGTAAGTAAAAACCTCTTTATTTGTTTTCAAAAGGGTAAATATTTTTCAATAAATTCACATTTTAACTCGCAGTGAAAAAAATTTCGATTGCAACTTGTAGTTTTTTTGTTTTATCTTGTTTATTATGATTGATTTATTGCATTCAAACCTCAAATTTGTAAGTATTGAAATTATTCACTTTATTCCGAAATGACCATTAGAATCATGCGCAAATAGGAGAGATGACCATATGCGGTCCGGTAAAGATGGCCTTATTTTTAATTTCGTTTTTTATTTTTAATTACATTTTTCGCTACTTCTCTGTAGATGCCAAATGTCTACAAGAGAAAAACAGATATAGGGCGCGGTAATTGGACAGAAGAATCATTTAAAGCCGTTATTCCTACTGTTAAAAATCAGGAAATGACCATCTACTTTGCATCTAAAACCTACGGCATTCCACGTAAAAAATTAGAACGAAGATACAAAAATGATATCGATAAAAAAGGACAATTGGGGCCATCTTCTATGCTTGGTGAAAACAATGAACAAAAACTTGTTACTTATATAAAAACCATGCAAAGTAAAGGATTCCCATTGACTATTGATGACTCCAGGGAAATAGCATTTTATTTTGCAGAGCGACTAAATATTTCTCATAGATTCAACAAAACAATTGAAAAAGCTGGTAATGATTGAATGCAAACGTTTTTGGAAAGACACACTGATACTTCATTAGGAAAAGTTTGAAGGAGTCTCATTGGCTAGATCTCAAGCTTTGAACAGAGTAGAAGTCGAAGCTTTTTTAATATAAGTTATTGGAACAGGTTTTCGCAGATAATAAATTTATGGGAAAAGCAAACTGTATTTTCAATCAGGATGGATAGGGTCTGCAATTAAGTAATCGTCTAGGTAAAGTTTTAGCAGAAAGAGGATCAAAGGCTGTATCTACGATAACTTCTAACGAGAAAGGTGAAACTATTTTTGTTATTGGATGTTGCAATGCCGAAGGAACTTTTAGAAAGGGTTAAAACCCATTTCGTGCCGAGGAAACCACCGGGCAAGGTTTTACTGCTATTACTTAGCCATTCTACCCACTCTAATTCAGTAGAACTACATGTTAGAATATGCAGTTGCTAATGATGTCATATTGTTATGTATTCCAAATCATACGTCGCATTATTTGCAATCTTTAGATAGATTTATATTCAAATTTTTGAAAAGTCATTTTTTCGAACAATGTAGACTTTGGGTAAAAAAAAATCCTAGTTGGCAAAATCTCAAGTGTATGTTTTAGCATGTTGATCAGTAAGGCTTAAGCAAAAGTTGCCTCGATTGAAAATGCTATTGCAGGCTTTAAAGCTACGGGAGTATTTCCTTTTAACGCAACTGAAATACTGGAGTACGCATTTCTTACAAGCTAGGCAGACGTTACACCTAATCCAACTGCATGTCAAAGCTCATTCATAACATCGCCTATTGTAAATCCCATACCCTGTGTCAACAATGAAACGTCTAAGTTTGAAGTAATAGCGAGTACATCTAAAACGCCATCTGCTGCACAATCAAACCTACCTGATTCTTCCAAAGAAAATACTTCTAGATGCCAAAGACTGTGTGACCAGAGTTCAAATATCGAAGAAAAACATTTTTTAGTGCTTCTAACAACGATGGTGTGGAAAATTTTGAAAAAGAATTTACTTTTTACCTCTAAAATTCTGAACGAAATCTCACCAATATCACAGAAAGTTGTTGAAACTAGAAAACGGGCGAAGCAAGTAGGCATTCTGTTAATATCTGAATGTCATATAGAGTTAAGAAAAGCCAAAGAACAGGAAAATATACCTAAGAAGAGAAAGTAATAAGTAAAAAAGAAAAATTAATGGAAAATAAAGAGAATGACACTAAGAAGATTAAGGTAGCTAAAGAGCGAAAGTTTGTTCAAAGGGTTTCAGAAAGCAGTGAGGACGAAGAAGAACCAATACACTGCGATTCAGATATATTGATACAGAAAATGAACAAGACAACTGCACTAGATGTGGGGAAAATTATTACGCTACTCAAATTATTGAGGGCTTGTTACAATATGTCATTTTTTCATTTTGGGTTGATGAAAAATGTACTGAATTTAACAATATGTGTTCTAAATGTGGTCAAAAAAAGAGAAGAGAAGTGATCCTGAAAACTAAAAAAAGAGTGAAGTAAAATACTGGCCGACTCTCCCGGACACCTCTGGAGAGATGGTCAATGTAGAGTTTTCTTTATAACTTTTTTTAATTTTATTTGATTAAACTTTGCTAATTACTTAATGATCTTGAAAAAATAATTAAAAAAAAAAAAACTCAAATGATTAAAGACTGATCTGATATAAGTAGTTCGTAAAAAACACCACTAGTTGGATTTTTACAGCCTCTAACAAAAACTAAGGCCATCTCCCCCGGACTTATCCTGCTAGAAATTTGAGATTTCTGCACAAGCGATTAATAAATTACTATGTTGGCAACTGCCAACAGTTGCAAGTTGGTTAGCAATATTCATTTTTGACCTAATACCTATGTTTCTTTGATCTAAAATGACAATTTATACAAATGCCTTTTCTTCACGACGATTAAACAAAATAAATTTAAACAAACTAATATAAAAAAATATATTTAGTTTTACTGAGAATTTGTATTTTATTTTATCATACTTGTTCTAAAATATGCGTTGAAGACGAGGCACGGCCTGAATGACCATCAACATCAAATGATGAGCTAGATGTCAACGAAATCAAAAAATTGGTGCTCTAAAATTGTAAACTGACTGTCCGAGACCTTACTGACCTCATTGGAATATATCAGTGAAAATAATTTTGAGTGATACTTTGGACCTCAGAAAAGTGAAATCTCAATTGAGATTTCACTTTTCTGACGTCCATGAAATTGAGCGCCAAAAACGCTCAATTTCATGGAAAAACAGCGCCGCGTTAAAGTGTGAAACAATGCTTTCTGACAAATCAAGACAAAATGAAAGGCTGGAGGTGAGACTTAGATCTACGTTTACGACCCGGAAACAACCAATTAATTGGGTGAATACCGTACCAAAGGTGAGCCGAGACCGAAAAAAAAGTTAAAACAATTCAAAAATCAAGCTCATGTTGACAATTTTTCTTTAAATATCGTGGTGTGGTGTTTTATGAATTCCTTCCACCCGGCCAAACTATTAACGGAGAATACTATTTGGGTGTTATACGTCGTTTTTGTAAAATTGTAAGTAAAAAAATGACCGTATTTGTGGAGAGGCAATTCTTGGTTTTTGCATCAAGCTAATGCACCATCTCACACTGTACTCGAAATTCGTGATCATTTTGCCACAAACTCCACTCATATTGTTCCACATCAAAGTATTGGCTAGGAGACTACTTTAAAGAGATGAAATGAATTTAGAAGAATAATTAAAGATTTTTTGATTTATAAACAAATTCCCGTTGTTTTTCTTTTGGCCACAGTAGTATTTATCAATATTTGAACTTATGATAAAACTTTATTATCATCAGTTTCTTAATTCTCATATAAGCGTTCGTTAATTTCGCCGCCATCTTGAAAGGCCACTGGTCACTGGCTTTTCAGTGACAAGTATAAAGTTACCGAAACAAAACTTTCGGTTTCCGAAAAGCCGAAAATTTCCGTTTACTAATAAAGATATAACGATTTTAATTGTTAGGCCGCTACGTTTTATAGATTTTTGCAGTAACATGTTATTTATAAAAATAATATTTGTGCTAATAAGCCTTTATAATACTCATTTCTGCAATTATAACATGCCTCTTATACCAGAGTCAATTAATTGGTATTAGAAACTGATGATTCTTTTCTAAAATCTCACTACCTGTCTCACGTAAGATTTAAGAGCGATCTGAATTTATGAATTTATTTTATGCAATCGTTTCATTTCACAGAAAAGCACGGAAATTCTCGGCATTCACGGCAAATGACAAAGTTTACAAAAATAACAAAATTTACGTGACTTCGGGAATTTCTGTTAGCCCTCGTCATTTTCTATTGTAAATTTATTTTGATGTTTGCAGTAAATTCAGATAACAGCTTGAATTGTGTCTTGTTTCCCACCTTTACGGATGAGTAGACCTTAGACCAGATTATTACAAACTTCGGAAGTTAGTTACCTAAATGCAATTTATAAAAGGTTCATGCGATGCCTTAACAAAATAGCTGAAATGGTATCTAGCCTAAATTTATATGTTTTAAGATTTTGCAAGTCGAAAAACATGAAAAAAGATTTCAAATAGGCTAACCAAAAATGGAACAGATACTATTAATCTGCAATGTATATAGGTTCTAAATTAGTACCTAATCCTAAAAGATTCTTCCCATATAAGCAAAAATTCAACTCACCTTTCAAAAAAGATTTTATCATTTAACTGACGTGGTTAGTTATAACTTGTTTTTATTGATCTATTTATCATAAAAATGGTTTAAATTGATTCAGAATAAATTAATAGACCTGTAGATACCCATCGAAAGACAGAATCTAGCCATGAAGAGGATAGAGTTAATGCATGTGCCACGTGTGGGAGAAAAATAAAACGAACATTGAAACCAATGACTTTTAACACCTACCTAAGGGAATATAGCAAAGAAGATTTTCGCTTTGGCAATGAAAAGTGTCTTAAAGGGCTATGCTCTACGTGCAGAGTGAAGCTGAACAGGACTGAAAAAGGTATCCTGACTTAACTTGTCCTGTGTTTAACTATTTAGATATTTTTTTGGTTAAGAGCACTACGTCAAATGAACGGAGAACACAGAAGTGAAAACAGAAATTGAGCCTGAATCAGTATCTGAGATAAACGGTGTTGTTAAAGAAACACTTCCCAAAAAAGATCCTATGTCTAAGAGGGCATCATTAGCCATATTTGTAACCTGTGGGAAAGAACTCGAAAATGGTGTAAGTAATAAATGTTTTATTTCGAAAGTTTCGCTAATATTTATCATTATTCAAGATGAATATCTTTTGGCACTAATAAGGGTTTTGAATGGCGTTGAAAAAAAACAAAGTGCTTCAGGAATTTATTAGAAACCTTAAATTGGAGCTCTTATGAAAAAAAGAAAATAGTAACTATCAATTCATTAAATTTTGCAAGCAAAGATACGGCTAGTTCAACAATGCAGAAAGAAAATTTCTAGATACGAAGTTTGGGGAGGTTGGAACTCTATTGAATTCTCTTTCATGAAACACGAATGAGAAAGGGGACATTACTTAAGTTACTTTTTGCACAATAGAAACCAGTTTCTTAAAGATAAACAGGATTAGCAGAAGATTCTTGAAAATAGGCTTGTAATTTTTGCGAATGCAAGTGCTGTTTTGGATGCAGCTGTAGAGTCTAGAGGTATGTGGAAATTCTTTACGCAGATTTGTGGATAAAGAGAAGGGCAATCAAAAGAAGGGTAAATTTGCTTTCAGTACAGTCCATGATTCTGTAGTTTTATTGGATTATCAAATCCTAATTATAAAAACGTGTTCACGTCCAGAGTTGCATATAATCTAAGGATTTTGTTAACCATACATTTTAAAATGGTTGTTTAAAGTTTTTTGGATATATACAACATAAAACTGGCCTAACAATTTTAATCTGCTTGCTAAAGGTTATCATGGTAGGTAGTTTGAAGCAAATCTATGCCTCAATTTATTGAGAAATTTTAATCTTTTAGCATCAACAGATGTAATTGTCCAGCCAAACTGTTCAGCCATTTGTCAGGATATTCAAAAAACTAGCAAGTATGTCGATATCAGGGATTTTATCACGGGTTTACCGCTAAATAGCTAATTTTAGTTCAATTTTTTTACCAGTAAGTTTTAAAAACTTGATTTTTGGAATCTCGGATTGAACCGAATTCATTGATCTTCACTTGTTGAGGTATGCGCAGAACTAATTGAAAAGAAGCTGGTAGACATTAATGTAGGTTTGTCAAATAATGTCTGCATAACACCAGGTGTAGTTGCCGTTAATAAGAGAGCGGTAAAATTACTTAAAAACTATCAGTTATGTTGGTTATTGGCAACTTTTACAATTGTTTGTTTTAGGCCATGTGTAATGTAGGCCATGTGTAATAATTTGTATATTTAGACATACAACATTCCAGGATTTCAGAAAAAATTGCGATCCTCGCAAATCTTTTGTAATTTTGTTTCAAGAAATTTCGCTGAGTGACGTTTCAATTAAAACCGATTTAATTCGATTCGAAAACAAATTTTAACTAACAATTTTAACAATTTTACTTACAATTTTACATACGAATGTAAACATGTCACACCGAAAAACATGGTTTTTTTAAACTCACAAAGAGTTTCATTTTCATAAACTTTAGAAAATTTGATTTTATCTTAATAGATTGATATAGAAATTTGTACTTTATTCATTATTCGTTTTTAACCGAAAAAACCAATGTCGATGCTTACTCCTTAATAGAAGTCTAAAACACGGAAAAAATCTGGGCTGTTGAGAGACTAAAACTCTTTAGACCAACAAATGCACAATGAATTACACAATGACGCAACTACAACACCCCTTGATCTCTAGATCACAAAGTCTGCATATCTATTCGGGAACTTCCGCATTCGCATCGATTTTCGGTGATTCAGGTTGTCCGCAATGGGTTCTTCCGATCCTCTAGTAGGCAAATCGGCTGCGATGGGAACAGGACGGACGTCCGATATGTGTCTCGTCAATCCATTGATCTCTACCGAAACTCCTCGTCCTTCATTTGTAACTTTTCCTCTGTTCCATTCGTTCGTACATTTCGAGTCAGGTGGTTTTACAAATACTTCTTGTCCTTGAAAATAATTGTGGAGAACTTCTTCGTTGGTTTTCGCAGAAATTGTGTGTGGTTTCCACTCATAAGAAAATATAGCTTTGTAGGGGAGCGATGTTTCCTCGCCATTTTTCCTGGGAGCCCGGTTATACCAATATACCAGTTTTAGCGGATCTTTGCCACTTCTGGCTGCCATTCGCTTGATAATGCGGTGATGACGTTCAACAATTCCGTTCCCTGATGGCCTGTAAGCGCAACGAAACAGGATGGACACTCCCCATTCTGCGCATAATTCACTAACGAGTTTTGAGCGAAAGGTCTTGCTGTTGTCAAATAGAACTTGCCATGGTGGTCCTCTTTCTCGAAATATTTCTTCCAAATGGAAACACACTGTTGTTTCTTTCTCGTTCTGTAGCTTTCTCCAAATTGCAAACTTGCTTCTTTTTCCACAGTCAATAATAGACAAATAATTCTCTGATTTATAGTGGGTTACATCGATAGCTAAACGGTGCCAACTCTTTCCAACTTCAAGATTTCCTTCTTCCCACTTTATTGGCGCAGGATCCACCGATAAACATCTTTCGCAACTTTTCACGACTGATTCAACGTCTTTTCTACTAACCTTCTCCTTCGGATATGTCTGTTTCATCAGATAAAGGGTTCGATTGACTCCAAAGTGATGAAGATTATGAAATGACTTCACATCAGGCGGTACAACATTTGCTGTCATTGCAGAATGGTTTAAATGCAGCCAGTTCTGCGGTACTCTCGTAAGAGCATCGGCTTTATTTTCTGCCGACTTTACCAGAAAAAGTTTTAATTTTATACCGCACTCCTTCACAAGGTCTTCAATTAACGACAACCGGCGACGGACAAGTGGTTCTCCAAGACCGTGTACTCGAACGGGTTTGTCACCGATAATTAAGGAGTTCAACCAGCCGGCAACAGTAACCGAATCACACTTTATGGTAATACATTCGAATCCCCATTTTGTTGCTAGATTTATTCCTTTTATCACGGCTTCTAACTCTGCAAGGTTAATGTGAGCCGTATCATCTTGTTTCCTCAACCACGAACAGTCTTCTACTATTTCCCCAGCCACTTCCAACACTATGCCAACGGCTAAGCTGCTTGCATCACACCACACTGTTGCTTCGGAAGTGTTTTTGACGTTCCATGACCCATGAACGGGATCTTCTTTTGTAAGTCTTTCATTTAAACTGTTTACTAATTTGACAATACGTTCGTCCACAAAAGAGTCCCATCCACAACTACTCAAAACCCTTTTTAGATAGCTGCACGAAGGGCGCAACCAATTTGCTATTGGAAAATGTCCGGTCAGCTGTCCGCACCAAGAAAAGATTTGCCGACGTGTCATTTTTCCTTCAGGAACTTTAGGTATGTTGTCACGTTTCCAACGGACTTGGTTGCATTGTTTGTACACTCGCAATCCAAGCACACGACCGCCGACAAGTTTTTCTGGCAACTTAGAATCCAAGCCATATTTTTCCAAGAGTTCTCGAACTCTGCAACTTGACACTATGTTATTATTGACAATGATATCATCAATAAATGAGTCCGTCCCAGCCTCGACAACTTTGTCTACGGATAATACCTTTTTTAAAGTTTTAGTCATTATTCTGGGCGCCACATTCAAACCAAAACCCAATCTTGTTAGACAGTAACGCTGCCCTTCATATTCCACGACTTGATATTTCCACAGTGCTTCGTCGACACGAATCTGCAGATACGCTTTCTTTAAATCGATTATTTCAAGATTTTCTCCCAACTTTCTCCAGTTGCGAAGTTTGGTACTGCAAACGTCGCCATCTGCAGTATGACTGGACACAAATTGATTCAGCTCCCGGTAGTCCATCACCGGACGTACTTTTAATTTGTTTCGTTGAATTACTGCCATCAACGGAATGATGCCATTACATCTCCCTTCAAATGGTTTCAGCCATCCCTGTGCTATCCATTCACTTATTTCCTTTGCATAATCACTTTTAACGTCATCAGAGATATGATAGTTTGGAATTTTGTTTGTCAAAGTTGGTGGTTCTATCAGCCACTTCCAAGACACGCTCCAGCTACCATTTTTGAATTCTGCTACGAAGTCTTTATCAATCAGCTTTTGAATAGTAGGCGAGGATACTTCATTCGTTTTTTCTTGAGAGACTGCAGTAGCACTGATAGATAGTTTTTCCACATTGAAGTTTATGGTTTCGCCGTCTCTCCCAACTTGGACACCTCCAAGCCGTCGTATTGCGTCCATACCAAGTAGCATTTGATATTCGGGGACAATGTTGGCAACCAGGCATTCCAAATCAATGGTAGTGTTATTTATAGAAAGATTAACAACAATCTGGTGTTTTACTTCAATTGACTTTCCATTCATCATCACGACCTTTTGTCTTGCGTGTTTGACATTTTTTGCGTTTACGATATCCCGACTTAAAATTGATTTCGAGCATCCAGTATCCAACAATGCTTTTATTTTTCTTCCATTGACATAAACACAGAGAGTTGGTGGTTTTATATTTCGTGGGAAGCCGCTCGCGCATAGACGGGTGGCTTCCCTTCCATGTTTTTTGAGTTCGTACACTTTTTGTAACAGTTCAGGGCCAGGTGGTTGTCCATTCCACACACAAAACACTTCTTCTTCTCAATTCCTTCGCTGCAATTTCGACTGATATGTCCCTCCTCACCGCATCGGTAGCAAGTCATGGTCTTTTTTCCGTTTCCTTGAGGAACCTTTCTTGGACCAATAGCACCAAGATTCACGCGACTAACAAAACACGATTCTTTACAACGCAAGATTACCAAACTTCTTGCTTTTTCAGCGATCTGGTGCAGCGACATTGTTGATATCGAGAGTGCTGTTTGGAGTTGTTTTCTTGCTTCGTCAGGTAATCCGAGAATAAATGCGCACCTTATCCACTCTTCGCTTACGTGAGACGATATTAGCTTGCTCAGCCTTGTTAATTCTGCGAGATATACGTCAACGGACTCGTTTTCCTTAAGACGACGATTCACGAACTCTTCGTATGCTGTTAGCGGAGAAGCAGAGAAGGCAGTAGTCAGTGCATTTTTCACTTCATTGTAGTCTTCTTTTATCTCATCACTGAGTCCTTGATAAACGGCAAACGCTCCGCCAGAAAGAAATAAGGGGAGCACCACATTCAGCTCGTCAACTTTTTGAAGTTTTGCTACCAGTTCCAACTTCTGTATCCATTCTGAAAATTCACCCGAACCATCGTACTGCGACACCAAATCCGCGAACTTTATAATAATACTCATTGCCGA